>NC_050068.2:79320859-79920859 GCF_009764565.3 Dermochelys coriacea | reverse complement strand
CCAGTCCTTGCCCCCAAACAGCTTACAATTTACAGTAGAACCTCAGAGTTATGAACACCAGAGATATGAACTGACTGACTAACTACATACCTCATTTGGAACCAGAAGTACACTAGCAGCAGCAGGAGAGACCAAAAAAAAAAAAGAGAGGCAGTTTCAAAGCTGTACTAAATCAATGTTCAGTTGTAAACTTTTGAAAGAACCATAATGTTTTGTTCAGCGTTACAAACATTTCAGAGTTCCAAACAACCTCCATTTCCAAGGTGTTCATAACTCTGAGGTTCTACTGTAAGTATGTAGGTGAGTCAGTCAAAAAAAACCCATACAAAATATCTTGTTTAAACAGAATTATTATAATTATTTGTTTATGATAGGGCCAATGATATGGTAGGCATTTTCCAGACAATCACGAAAGGACAGTCCATGCCATTTATTTCTTATGGGCATAAACGCACACACAGAGGTTAAAGGAAGGGTAACAATAGGAAAAAAAAAGGGGGGGAGGTTATTCAAATCAACTCTGTTCATTGTAATTAGCAAGGCAGAATGGTTCTTTATAAAGGACTTAAATGTAGCAAGGGTTGAGGCCATGCAGATGAGCTCAAAGAGATCATACTAAAGCTAGGGAACCACTTTCAAGAAGGCACAGAGGCAACTGTGTGAAAAGCTTACAAATAGGCAATTGAGACTAGAAATATGGCAGAGTGGTGGGACAAAACAGAGCTTGACAAGGCCTCACTTTTTGACATGATCACATCAATGGGCAAGGGGAATGACCCTAGCAGCTGCATTTTGTATGGATTTTAAAAGGAGTACTCTGGGTTTGGGAGGCCAGAGAGGAGAACATTGCACTATTTGAGGTAGGAAATAATGAAGGCCTGAATGAGAGATTTGGCCATAGGTATGGAAAGAAAAGGACAGATCTTGGAAGCATTGAAGAAGAAAAAACAACAAGATTTGTATCTAACCTAGATGCATGGGAGAAAAATAACTCGTGAGTGACAAGGAGAAGTGCAGATTAGGCCATGCTAACTTTAAGTGGAGATGTCAGAGAGAGAGGCCAAGATGCAGGATTTGATGGAAGAAGACAAGTTAGTGGTGAAGGGAGATGTATTTGAATTGTTGTCATAGATACAATATCTGAAGCTCCATGAGCAGATGAGATTTCCCAGAGACAGGATATAAAGTAAGAACAGCAAGGTGCCAAGGAGTGAGCCCTGGGGAAACCTTTACACCCAGTGGGAGAAGGGAGGAGAAACACTCATCAAAAGAGACACTGGAAATCAAATCTGGGAGCAAAACCAAAAAGGGACAAGTAGAAAATGAGCTGAATCATCTCCAGGACATGATCTCCCAGAGAAGTTGGTCAGTTTTCTATTGTGTCTGACCAACAATTCCCTAAAGATTTTAATAATATGGGGATTTAACTGTAAACAAAATAAAATGAGACAGCCTAATTAAAACTTAAATATCAAAGTCTACATTCAGCCTTGCTGCAGTAATATTAGAATACACTGTGACAAAATTAGTGACACTGTATTTCAAACTCTTCTCAAACCTCCCAAGAATCTGAGCATTTGTAGCACCTGTTTATTGGAGAATCTTTATTACAGCTGTTCTGAAACTGTGGGTTGGGACTCCAAAGTGGGCCATGACTCCGTTTTAATGAGGTTGCCAGGGCTGGTATTAGACTTTCTGGGGCCCGGGGCCAAAGCCGAAGTCTGAGCCCCACCGCCCAAGGGCTTCAGACCCGGGTGGTGGGGCTTGGGCTTCAGCTTCAGTCCTGAGCAGTGGGGCTCAGGTTACAGGCCCCCCACCTGGAGCTGAATTCCTTGGGCTTCTGCTTTGCCCCAACTGGGGCAGTTGGGCTTGGGAGGGCTCAGACTTTGATTTCCTACCTTGGGATCACGTAGTAATTTTTGTTGTTAGAAAGGGTTTGTGGGGCAATGAAGTTTGAGAACCTGCTGGTATCATCATTATCATTTTTAATTAGAACTTTAGTGAAATTGTGCTGAATAATTTGAACACTGACCACTATTTCTTAAACATGTATAAAAGCTTTTTTAAAAATCCTCTAGTTTCCTGATATCTGAACTACACAGTAAAAATTATCCTTAAGATAAATTATTTTAATCTTCCTGTTGAAGAAGAACACATTAACAGGCGGACACGTGTGCACTAAGGGGACTTAATACCATTAAGCTACAAGGATTTCTAACACAAGCCAAACTTTTATGTTTGTGCTCCAGAATGTTTGGGGGCTGGGGAATATCACAAGATATTAAAATTAAATTGGAATGATCTTGGTTAAAAAAATGTAATCATATTTGCTCTACACAAATTAGAGTACAGCCCTTTTGATGTTACAGCAATATTCGAAAGTGCCAAGGCACCTCTAAGCATAAAAGCTTGTTGGGAATTCTGAGGTGAAATTGCTGCACATGATGTGATTCTGTACAAGTGACCTCATGTTGTAACAGCACACAGCATGAAGTGAGAAATGCTGTGCATAATCCACAGCATCCATCAGGGTACTAAGAACTATATAGATCTGATCCATGGTGCATGTGAAATTGATAAGAAATACAGAAAACAAAGTGCAAAAGAAACATTGAAAACACCTGAAAATCCATATCACCTTTGGTCCGAGGTTGACACAATAGAATCAAAAATTCAAGAATACCTCTTGGCAATGAACTATTTTTAAAAAATCTTGAACAACATGTAATGTATGATACATTGTAAATTTCATTTGGCTTGTTGTGGGATACCAGAGCAGCTGATAGAAGACAATGGCCCTCAATTCACAACCGGTTCATTTTGGCTATTCAGTAGCATACCACGACACTCCTCATAATTAATCTATTATGAGGCCAGAAGGCACCATTTCAATAATCTAGTTCGATCTCTGGCATAACACAGGCCATAAGAAAAGCAGAAACCTTTACAATATCAGCTAATTCTTATAGTGGAAGCAGTAACAGGCTCATATCCTCTGGACAAGGCACAGAGAGAGACCCACAGTGAACAGATTCTTGAGCCAAAGACAAGTAATCCTGAAGTAGTTAGAAAAACACTATAGGCCTGATCCACAAACTAATGAAATCAATTGAAAACCCCTCTGAACAGAATATTAGGACATGAATACCAAACAGCCCCAATACAAATGGAAAATAAGGTTTGATTTCAAACAGGAAATGGCTGGAAACCAACCAAGTTATACCATCAGCACCAAGGTCATACATCTAACCACACCTAAGGGGCAGTCACACAGGAAGGAATTCAATCGATGGAATGAGATGTAGCTCACGAAAGCTTATGCTCAAATAAATTTGTTAGTCTCTAAGGTGCCACAAGTACTCCTTTTCTTTTTGTGAATACAGACTAACATGGCTGCTACTCTGAAACCTATCAGGAAGGACAGAAGCAGGAGTGCAAGTAGGGGAGTACCCTCTGGTACCCCGTACCTGAAAGAGATTTCTAGCCAGTACGGGGTACCGGAAAGACGTGGAGCCAGTTCCCCCTCTCCCTGTGCCAGAGCACAGGGTTGGGGGTGTGGGGCTGCGCTCTGTTCCTTAAAGGAGCAGAACTCGGCTAGGGAGGGCATTCATTCTTTAAATGGCTTTAACAGCACAATAAATATGCTAACAAACTTAAACAAAGGCTTTGTTTAAGTTTGTTAGCATATGTATTGCGCTGTTTTACATTGGGCAGTAGTCCTCAAGAGGGGAGAAGTGTGTGGGGGGGTGGAAGGTGTTTAAATAAAACAATGTTTTTTATTCTGTTTCTCCCCATTGGTCTGTATTATCCATAACATTCATACTGCATCACAGCAAGTCCAAATCATTAAAGGAATGCCTCTGCTTGCCCTGACCAGAGGATGTTTGGATTCTGATGTCAGCCCAGTTCTGCAGCCTGACAGGAATCAGTGGTGTTGTCCACACTGTTATTAAACATAGAATTCTTCTCTGTGACCAAACTAGTCTAACATGCATTTTGTTAACTGAAACTGGAGCAGCAAATAAAAAAAAAAACAAAAAAACAAATGCCTCATTTTCCAGCTTTGTGGGTTGTATTTCCATCTATAAATGAAGATTATAATGCTGACGGACACTGACGGCTTTAAACCAGATGCCTCAGGAATCTGACAAGAACTTTGCTGAAAATATGTTCCTCATCTTAACAAAGGAGCTAAGACTTATCACACATCTGCCCACCTTTATTTGAATGAAGCTCCTTCTGATCTGAGAGCTCAACATTGTCAGTTTCATCCAGAACAATTTACAAACTTGGAACCTAATCTTGTAAACCCTTAATCTTTTGATCAATCCCACTGAAGACAATGGGGACTATTTTCATGACTATGGACCACTTTTGTGGTACAAGTTTCAGGGGTCTTTCCTATAAAGGAAGTTGAATCCCCCCATTTGAAATGCAATGTTTGGGTACAATACCATAATGCAGTTTAGGATACAGTTCTACTTAAAATTTGTCTTTTAATATATATGCTGAAATGGCTCCTCACCCATGTTTCGTACAAACAGACTACTACGCATTTGGGGGGAAAGTGAGTAATTAAGCATGTTGATCTTTGTATTTACAAACACCCATTTCATCACTGTACTGGAAAATATAGTTGAACTTAAATTTCTATGGAATTTGAAGAAAATTTAACAGCCCCAATTGTTTTCTGTGTTAATCAGTGTGTACCTGAAAAAATTAAATGCCTTCTAAGAGAAAAGAATCAGTCCACACTTACTGAAAAAAAAATTCCTTCCAACTGGTGTTCAGAGGAGTGCTATAAGACACATACATAGCCTCATGAGCAGAGGGCGGAGAGGATACCCGGTACCAGGTATTATCAGGTACCAGGATTATGAATATTAAAACATTAACTGCAAAGGAACACTGATACCCATTAACCTGAATGTGTGCCAGCTGGTATGCCCTCATTGACTAGGCTCAAAGGCTCAGTCACACCTGAACAGCTAAAAATCAACCTTGTCCTTTTAGGCTAAACAGTCATGTCACTGGCTCCATCTCTGTTGTTACATAACAGATAACAAAACTCCAGTGGGGCACGATGCTGGCACATAGGGTCTCAAATATGTGGTGTGATTTTTCAGAATCTTTTTGGGGAATAGTCATGTACATGAAATAGCTGGTACTTATGATTATGCTATTTCTATGCATGTATATTCATCTTGGTATCTGAAGTTATGAATATTAGCTATGTTTACTACATGTTTGCTCCCGTGGTAACGCCCACAAGGTATTTAGCCAGCACATGAAGGGACAAGTCAAGTTGAATGGCCCATTAAGGAACACTTAGCTTACAATGGACTCTGGAAAATGCCTGTCTACACTTAATGGACTTTTCCTGTGAATGTTCTAACTACAATATGGGTGGGGGTGATGGACATGTAACTTGCCCATGTGACTCCAAACATCATATTTCACAGTGAGAACAGATTTCCCTTCACTTGGCAGAAGCTAAAAGGCCCTGGAAACATCTTCATTTTGCTTCTTTCGTGCTCTGGCCTCTTTCCTGCTCCAGCTTCTGGACTATGAACATATACTAATGGGAGCATTCTAAAGGGACTGAGGACTTTAAGGTAATCTGGAGCCTTGATATTCCTTGATCCTTTGCAGACAGACTTATGAGTTGGATATGATACAGAGACTGTTTGCCTCATTGATTGCTGATTTCTCCCTTTCCTTGCAATTGACAAAGATCAGATGTCTGCTGACTTTCTCACATCAGTCAGCAGCCTTTGATACCTGTGGTATAAGCAACATAGCCCTTGCTGGAGTGGTTTTGTTCTTTCCTCTCCAAATGTCAAAGGCTGTTCCCATTGAACTCAATAGCAAAACTCCTTTTGATTTCAGAGGGAACAGGATATGGCCCCAAGAGATCAGAGAATATGATTTTGATTAATTGCTTATCTGAGATTGCTTGTCTTGATCAGAGACAGTTCTCATGCATGTTCTGCCAGGCTGATTTTTATTGCTCCTCCTGTATGTCATGCTGAGGAAAATAATAAAACAGTTTGGACTGTTGTTCTATCAAGATGCACATGGCACACACAGTTCTATGCCTCTCTTCCATCAAACCCAGATGGCGCAGCATCTTTGCTTTCCTGGTGCCTGGCGGAGAGCAATAACTTAGACAAAGGCAAGTTGAAAGAAGCTTAGTTTGGACATAAAGACAGGTTCCAGAGTAGCAGCCGTGTTAGTCTGTATTCGCAAAAAGAAAAGGAGTACCCGTGGCACCTTAGAGACTAACAAATTTATTAGAGCATAAGCTTTCGTGAGCTACAGCTCACTTCATCGGATGCATTTGGTGGAAAAAGCAGAGGAGAGATTTATATACACACACACACACAGAGAACATGAAACAATGGGTCATGTTTCATGTTCTCTGTGTGTGTGTGTATATATAAATCTCTCCTCTGCTTTTTCCACCAAATGCATCCGATGAAGTGAGCTGTAGCTCACGAAAGCTTATGCTCTAATAAATTTGTTAGTCTCTAAGGTGCCACGGGTATTCCTTTTCTTTTTGGACATAAAGGCATTGATAGTTAAGGGAAGTGGGGTGAATGTCCTTCCTATCCTTCTTTCATTTAAGAAGTTTTCAATTTGGGGTGCTGCTGGATCCTCAGTGACACATGGAAGCATAGGTGGCACCAGGGGCCCAAAGCATCATTTTACAACTGCATATGTTGAACATTGTTCCTGGAAAAAAATATATCAAATATATGGACGGTATAGCACAGAGCTCATCTTAGGTCATTTGATGAGAGGAGGGGAGAGGTGAAGAGATTATTTGAAATGTATACATTAGAACAGTATCAGATACAAGGCATAATCCGATTAGCCTTTACTCACATGAGTTCATATATCCATTTGCCTGAATAACAGGAGCAGCATTTGACCTATTGTGTCTGCACGTACCTGTGTGTATATTTTTTTTTAATCTACGGTACATCAATAGAAGTCCTAGTTTTCATGGGGATCAAAATAACCTCAGCCACATTCTTGCTCTGAGTTGTTCACTACCTTTTTGGTTATATCCAGTGTGACTGTTAAAGCCAAGATAGCAAATCAAACCCTGATCCTGCAAGTGACTGCAAGCAGGAGCAGGAGTAGGCTGGTGCAATCAGTTGCAGGACCAGGGCCTCAGCCACTAGATATGAAGGGGAATAACAAAACTGGCCCACGTTTCACTCACAATGATGGAGTATTGGTATAAGAGCATACTGTAGCAAGGCTAAGGGGAGAAATGCAGTCTTCTTGTAAATGAGGATGAAGTCTCCTACTTTCATGGTTCTGAATTTTATATTGGAGTTTATATTGAGAAAGAGTAGAAAATAGAAATGCTGAAGAAAGACTGTTCAAAATATGTTATAATTCCATAACAATTAGTAAGGATAATATTCACATTACTGAGGGAAAGGATGAACTGCTGTTGGTCACTATAAGGCCAGATTCTATGGTGTGGTAGACAAGTGCTCAATGCAGCTCACAGGCATGTGCCAAAATATTATTTACAGCCCCGCATCCTTGGCTGGCTCAGGTCTACTGACAAAGAGTCTTCTAATCTGTGTCAGCTGTCAATGGGCTGTTTCAGCAGCTGGAGATTGCTGGGATATAGAGAGACGGCAAGTGGAGCAGCCTGGCCAAGGAGCCAGCCCATGAAGTGCATTCACCACCACAAATTGAGCAGTACATCCCATGAGTTTAACCAGGATTGCATCAGTATTTTACCAGCATTCTTTAATGATAATTTGCAAAACTACTTACTCTTTTATAGCAATAAAGCTGTGATAATTCTACCACTTTCTCATAAAACATTTTTTCTCAATGGTTCAAGTCTGAATTTGATTGTAAGATGTTCAGGGAAAGGGTCTATCTTTGTTTGTACATTGAGGCCTTGATCATAATTGGGGCCTCTGTGTACTATCACAAAACAAACATTAAATAAAATAATCACAAAATTACATTGTCTACCTTTTTTCCAGTGAGGAAGAGAAATAAATTTTAAAACTTCATTTCTAAGGGCTTTTTCCCATTTTAGTCCAAATCCTCCTCCTGTGGGCATTAAATTACCTCATTTTTCAAGAAAGTATTCAGATTTTTTTGCAGTTGCATTCTAGTGAGTATCCTAATCTTGTTATAGTTATATCCTGTATTATCTAGACTTTGATGTAATATGATTTCAAACTTCACTAAGATTAAAAGCTAATGCTGTTACAGAATGTGTGTGTCTGAGAATAGCCACATCAATAAAGGTTTACGTGATGGCAGTTATTGGTT
Organism: Dermochelys coriacea; assembly: GCF_009764565.3. Taxonomy (NCBI): domain Eukaryota; kingdom Metazoa; phylum Chordata; order Testudines; family Dermochelyidae; genus Dermochelys; species Dermochelys coriacea. The sequence continues at coordinate 79,912,543 of NC_050068.2, read as the reverse complement.
AGAAACAGACTGCAGCACCAGAGCATTTAAAACAAGTTCTTTCTGCTCAAACAAAGGTAGATCATATGATGATCAACACCTAGCTTGTATTAACATGGCTCTGGTGACAACCAAGTGGTTGCTAGGCTTGAAAACTCTGCATAAATTGTCCCTGGCTAAGCTAATGCTGCCTAAACTGCATTTTGGTTCCCTCCTTCCCAGTTTTTCTTATTGTTGTAGGTGGTACCTCTTGCATGCTCCCTTGGGGTGAGGATGGGCGCCCCTCTCATCCCAGGTTTCAGAGTAGCTGCCGTGTTAGTCTGTATTCATAAAAAGAAAAGGAGTACTTTTGGCACCTTAGAAACTAACAAATTTATTTGAGCATAAGCTTTCGTGAGCTACAGATGAAGTGAGCTGTAGCTCACGAAAGCTTATGCTCAAATAAAATTTGTTAGTCTCTAAGGTGCCACAAGTACTCCTTTTCTTTTTTTCTCTCATCCCAGGCATCCCTCTTTGGGTGTAGATGTAACTGCAGAGCCAGCTTGGAGTGAGAGAGGCAGTTTCCCAGCTGTAAATCTTAGAGAGGTGGCTCCCCCCTACTTCAGGGTCTGACCACAGCCCAAGACAAAAAAAAACAAAACAAAAAGCTGTGGAGGAGCAAACTGACTAATCCTGCAGTCCAACGGTCTAGGCTCACCCTAACGTTCCTCCCAAGGCAACAGGGAAGAATGCCAATCTCAGGTCAGACAGCCAGAAAACAGGGCATGTACCCCCAAACTGGTGGTATATTCTAATATAAGATTTCACCAAGCCAGTAGCAAATGTATGCTTTCAAAATACCATACTAGTTATTAGGAAGACGCAGACAGTCCCCTTCAGGTCCTCTAGCCCCTCCTGTACCACCCAAACAAACCAGACTTCCATGATAAATGATTATTAAAACCAGAAATCACATCTATTAGATTCTTCCAGTTCCAAAGAGCCAAACACCTACCCATCCCCCAGTCAAAATATACTTCAGAGATTACCTAAAAATCATGCTGATAGCCAATCTTTTAGTAACTACAAACTAAAGGTTTATTAATATTAAAAAAGGAAGAGAGTTATTAAGAGGTTAAAATGAATCAAATACATTACAGTTGATTTAAGAGTTTGTAGATCAGGAAAATAGCAGTAATGTTAAATCTGCCAGTTTGTAATAACCCTCTCTGGTTCATCCCAAATATTGGGGTCCTCGGTCCATTGTTCAAAGCTCTTTTGTTTTCATAATCCAGAGATGTGGAACAGGAAAGAGGCCAAGAAGTCATGTCAGTCTCCACCTTTATATCCTCATCCCATGTGCATGGAAAGTTAGTGGCAAAAACATGGAGTCTTGGCTCTCATGTCCTTACATGCCATCACTGAGTCATGGAGCAGCCAGCATCTCCGTACCTTCACAGATGTCCTCGGGAGGGGCTTACTGAAGAGTTGATTCTCCTTAAAGGCCATTAACTCATGGCTGACTAGCCTTGATGCGAATTTGTCTTGTGGGTTCACAACATTCTTGAAATACAAACATCTAGTGAATATTCATAACTTCACATACCATTATGATACATGGATTTAAACAGGATATTCATAGTTAGCAGACTGTAACTTTTCCATTGATACTTTTACAGGGCATGCATTGTACAAGATTTATTGCAATTGTATAATAGTGGTTGCCACACTAATATAGAGGGTCACCTTTTTATACAGTGGCACACCCCTCTTTAGATGTAACAGGCCTCGCAGGTATGCCAGTTTGGGGCTGATTGTGCCCAGAGTTGCTCTTTAACCCCTTTCTGACCAGGGCGGGAACATGTCCTTCCTCAGTCATGAACACACGTAACCTCAATCATCTGAAAATTCCCTTTTATCTGAAACATTGCCATGACCCCCACAGCTTAACGCAGAAATTCAAATGAGTTTGCGGCCCTCATTATATCTGAATGTTTTCAATGTCCTCCTCGTGACATTCAGATAGTTGAGTTTATATTGTAAGGAATAGGCATTTAATTTGGTTTGTTTTTATTTTTTGTTGCTCCCACTTTTCTGAATTGCACATTCCTGTGTTACAGTGTTAAAGATGTATAAATAGAACTAACAAGCTTTTAAGATCTCTTAAACTAATAATTCTGAAGTAGACAGTACACTACGTGGTTTGATATATATTTATAGCAAGAAGCTTTATCACTAAGACATAACTGTATGAGTTCCATTACTTAGGAAGTGTCTATTGAAACAATTTTCACAGTTGGTCATAAAGATATGTGTGAAACCCAGTTTTCTCTTTAGCAACAAAAAAGGAAAGCCAGAAAATTTACGAAAGCATTATTTGCCATTAATCTCTGTAGAGATTACTTTTGCTTCATTGTCATAAAGTAACATTATGACATTAATTAATTATCAAGAATGGAAAGCTAGGGACTTATTTGCCTCTCTCTTACACCATTTTTATACCAGTGTAAATTCATTAAGGTCAGTGGAATTGCACCTGATTTACACCAGTGTAACCGAGAGGAGAAGCAATACATTTAACCATGAGGACATGAGGGAACTGTTATATCATAGACCAGAGTCTTACCTTCATTACACTTGTGCAATTCTGCACGCATGGGGGGAGTGAGGCACACATAGTACGGCTGGGCAGCTGAGCTGGGGAGTTGTTTTGAGCAGGGAGAGGCAGAGACAGAAGTGGAGGAGCAGTTGGGAGCTATTCGGAGATGCTGCTGCTTTAACTCGGCTAAGAAAGGCAGAGGAACAGCTGGGAGCTGCATGGAGAGACCACTGCTTTCCTGGAGTGGGAAGCTGCTTTCTGGAAAGGGGAAGGTTTTGGGAGGTGGGGAGGCATGGCTCAAACTGTTCCGGGATTGTGACCCCCCACTAGGGTGACCAGATGTCCCAATTTTATAGGGACAGTCCCGATATTCTGGGCTTTTTTTTTTTTTTTTTTTTAACATAGGGGCCTATTACCCCCACCCCATCCCAATTTTTCAAACTTTCTATCTGGTCTCCCTACCCCCCGTGATCAACAGACACCGGTCGACTATGTTAGATTTTACAACTCTGTCTGACTTTAAAGTGTATGGATTGCAGGTGTCATCCATGTTACCAAAACCAACTCATGTAAATGATACAAACATAAGTTATGTGGCATGACACAGTCCACAAAAGCTACAAGCACACTTGGGACTCTAGGCCCTGAATCAAATCAGTTCCTTTTATTCTGGCAAGGAATCCTCCTGCAGGCAGCTCTGCTTGGTTCCTATTAAACCTAGCGCACCATCAAGGTCTGAAAATGGCTTATCATTGCTCAGGCAATGTGCAGACTCTGAACACCAGTTAACTATTTCTCCTCTCTTATCCCCTCTCTATCAAGAAGTCCTGACCATTCTCCTGCCTAAGCTGTCATTCATGATACTCAGCTGAGCAGGCCTGGGGAAATCATCATGTCAATACATACAGGAGTCACCCCAGAAGATGCATGGTGACAGGATTTCAAATTAGCCTGAAAGGGTCTAATTTACTGTAAACCTAGCTGCTCTTGGGAATATGCAGTGAGAGCTTGTGGGGAGATGCAGTTTCCAGATGAGAAATCTGACATGGCCAATTATCCATTCAAGGTTTAGCTCAGCAATTATGCCAGCATCAGTTCATGTCTGAGCTGGAGTACTTATAAACATAACAGACACTGTCAATGACAGTGCAAGGTGGGGGCACGTTTGGTAATTTTAGCTAACCCGGTGCACAGTCCACTAAAAGTGATAAGTAGTACTGGAATGTTTTGGGAACCATCCAGACCAGTAAAGGGTTCTGTCACCACCTGCCCTGTAACCTTGGGGGCTTTTGTGCTGTGCAGCTGTGGTTCAGATCTCTCACCTTGACATAACTAGCTTGCCCTCAAGCACAAGGTCTTACCCTGGCTCTCAGCAGCTTAGTTACTCTTTGCAGGGTGACAACAACAGCTCTTCCGCAGTGGGGAAATTCTCTCTTTACTTGAGCGCCCATATATATTCTTTTCAATTTCAGTTGTCTCAATGTCTTTCCATTAACTATAATGACCCACCATTGTCTTCTCCTGGGATGGACAATGGAGAGTTACTTGAAGCTGGTTTTGTGTAAGCAACTGGCTTGGGAAGTACCCCTGACCACCCCCTGCCCTGCTGTGTGTTGTAGTGCCAATTATGAGCACAGTTTTCTATACACACAAATATATAAATTCATAACCCTAGTCTGTATAATTTTATGACCATCAAGTTCAGAACATTACAAACTTTCATAAATGCCCTTACTCAATATATTTGTATAGTACAATAATGCAGTATGCACTCAGTTGGTTTATCTGCTAATTTTTTTGGTTTCAAACCTTCTGTTCTCTCCTTGGGCTGCCAGGCACTCTGACAGGTGACAAACATGTTTCCAGCACTTTATTTGTCCTCTCACCCATTGTACCTCTATGCACCATATGCCTTTTTCAAGGAAGTACTTTATTTCTTTTCAGGTATTGTTTGCGGGTTCTTTATTTAAAAGCAATAGCTATAACCATCTATCATTTATGGAGCCCAGCAAACAAAGATTTATAGCCATAACAAAATTATAAAGCCAGGAAACAAAAGGTTACTATTTACAGCTCGTTAAGTCTCCAGGGGAAAAGATCACATGGAGCTATTCAAGAAAGAGGAGTGGTACGAAGGGGAGAAAGATTCTCACTGAACTATAAAAAATTAATTAATGCTCCTTTACACTTTTCTTTGAAGAGAAGCATCATGCCATATTGATTTTTAGTTCAATTAGATTGATACATTTTCCATCATGGCATGACGTTTTATTTAGAAGAATGACTCATAATTTAATATTTGTCGGGCCACAATGCAGAGATGGGACTTTCTTCTATGCAGACAAAAGTAAGCTTCCTCTTCCATTACAAAAAGACTTTTCTAAGTATATAAAAAAATACAAACCAGCCATATTTGCAGAACTGTACATTTTCAGAGTGGTTTTGGATATATTCTATCCATTGTTCTAAGTACAATCAAATAGTCCTGTAGTTGCTTGTATGCTGTTACATGGGTGACGTTAGAAGTCATAGGTCAGACCATCTGTTGGTGGAAATTGGTGTAATTCCAAAGACATCAAAGGAGTTATGCTGATTCTCCTCAGCTGAGGATCTGCCCCTATATTGTCTCTTGATGTGCAAGATATCTTTTCCTGTAATATATTTCCTGTCGGTGAAAATCTGACATACTGTATGCATGTAAATCCTCCACACCGTTAATGCAGCATGTACTACTTTTTCTGTTTAGATATTATAGGTTTGTTAAGCCAGCAACTTATGTCTCTAAAGTATGCAAGAGGAGTTCCACCTAGGACACAACTGGCAAAACTTCTTATACTAGCTTGGCTAGAATACATACATATATCAAACATCTCAGGTTGAACATTAGTTAGGATGTTCACCTATACTAAGTTAAATTCACAACTGGCATAAATCAGTAACAACTTCAAACTTAAAGAGAGTTTCACTGGCTTATGTCAAGAGTGAATGTGGCTTGCTGAATCTAGCAGGTGCTGGATGAGGAATTGGTTAATTCTAGTCAACTCTCCTTCCAGAAGTTGGCAGACAATTCATTAAAAATACTTTTAAAATTGGTGTTGCTCCATAAAACTTAGAGATTTGCAAGAAGGGTGCTTGTGTGATAAGAATGAATTTTCTCTCTCTCTGCTCCTGTATATGACCATTCTTCATATCTGACTGAAAAGGATCAGAGTCTTCATGGCTAATGACCTTGGATCAGAATTGCATCTTTGCTAAGTTACACATTGTTGTAAAGGAAATAAGAGAGCTCAATATTAGCGCTGAGATACTAAAATGATAATAAGTGCTATAGAAAGACATAAGATAGGTAAGTAGAGAGTGTTGCAAAGGAAACTGACTCCAAGCTTAGGAGACTTCTCTTAAACCTTCTACAGCACACCACAAAGCAAAGTTTGGGGATTTATTCTCTTTTTGATCAACTAACTTAATTAAAATGAATAGTGATGATATGCATGTGCTCTGAGAGGAAGTACACTCATTTCCTGTTTTGAAAAGGAAGCTGAATCATGCAATTCTTTACTAATTATTATCAAATCACGTTTAAATTTGCATGATTTTAAGTCATTTTAATTTTTTTCTTGTAAATCTCCTGTTTTTCAAATACTCATGTCAGACTGCAGAGGGGTGGAAGCTCCAGTTCCAATGACTTTCAAAACACAGTCATTACAACCAGTGGTGAGCTGGAGCCGGTTCACATGAACCGGTTGCTAAATTTTGAAGCAGTTTTTAGAACCGGTTGTTAACCCGCTTCCCTGCAGGGGGCGCTGAGGCTTTGATGGGCTCCAGTCGGGAAGTGATGTAATTCCTCCTCCGGCTGTCAGGGGCACTGCGGGAGCCATGTGGGCTGCCACCTGGCCCTGGGCACGAGCCCTGGTGCTGCTGCTGCTCCCCTGGCCCTGGGGCTCCTGATGCCGCCTGCTGGGTCCCCGGCTGCTCTGCTGGGCCTGGGCTGTGTCCTGCTGCTCATTTCTAGTTCAGGCCCTTCTTTTTAAGAACGAACTTTAGACAGGGTTAACATACAGCCGTATTTTCCCGGACAGTTCACACTTTTTGGTTTTTAAATCGCCGTCCGGGAGGAATTTTTAAATTTTAAAAATTCCTCCCAGGAAAATACGGATGTATGGTAACTCTGTTGGTACAAAAAATACATACTGGGGCACATCCCTTAAATCAGAACTTTTTATAGGGAACTGGTTGTTAAGATTTTGGCAGCTCATCACTGATTACAACCCTGGAAGAAGCCAGAGAAGTCCTCCATATACAGCAAATCAAAATAATTTAATACATTTTTTAAAAAAATAGAGACAATGCCTTACCAATATGAACACTGGAGAAAAACATGCCCTTGTGAAACTGAAAATTACAAAGAACTGCATTAAACTGAGCAGCCAACGAGGTTAATATTGCATGTCAAAAACAAAATGACAGAAGTTAACTGGTGTTAAACATTCGCTCTTTTCTCTTGCAGTCAATTACAAAACTGGTTGTCAGAATTGCTAAGACCTAATAATCATTGTGGTTGATAGACAGCTCTAAAAGTCAAGTATATAAAAGCAAAGTGATTTTTCCCATTTACTCCAACACTTCCACCCAGATAATAAATACAATTTAAGATCTTTTGTGGCAAAGGTTAGAAAGGATCAATCCGATGTTTAAAAGAATCCTTAACATCTCAATTGAAAATAGATCATTCAATACGCCAAGACAAAAAAGTTCAAACTATATTCAGTTACTCAGTGACATTAAAGTAATTTAAAATAAAACATTTTAAGCAGCACAAGTTTTAATCTTCAAAGATGAACTTTTAAAATGAATCTACATTCAACTGAGAAATAAAAGTCAATCTGTCTAATGAAGACAATATCAATGTTAGGCCCTTTTTAACAGCATTTCTGAGATGTTTTGATGCACACTTAGCTGAATTACAATATACCGGATGAAAGGGCAAGAATTTGATGGGATATTTCTGATAAAATTATTGGGTGGGATTTTCAAATGGGCTGTTTATTGGGCTAATTCTGCTCCTAGTGCCAAATATGAGCACTATTTGAAATCCCACCCACAGTGGTTTATCCACTATAGCCTAGTTGATTTTGTAATTGTAGCAAATTGAAAAAATGAAATGCTCAGATGTCCATAATTAGATTGGTGTTGAATTTTGGGGGCCATTAATTGACTTGAGAGATGGCACAGGGTAACTTGTAGGAGGAGACCACAGACATGACGAAGCACACCAACCTGGCAAAGTGTGTGGCATCAGTGGGGCAGGGGTTGTTTGAAAATTTTAATCCAAGCCCTGTGGTAGATTTCCAACGGCCAAAGACAGATCCCATCATGGTACTTTTCAGAAGGAGCAGGGATGACATTGTTTTCCTCTATGGTAACAATAATTTTAAAGTTGAATTCCCCTATTCAACTGAGTTTACTGTTGATTTTCATTTAAACAAACAAAAGACCACATTGCCCTTCTTTAGGCACTTTTGCCATCAATTAAAATGCAACTCACAAGCAATTTTTAAAAATTGCAGAACAAAATCTCACCAAACCTTGAATCCCCAAAGGAAGCAGCACTTCTGTCATCCCCCAACACCCTTTCCCAAAGATGAGCTTTTTCAGAGTGACCCCTGAAGGGGAACAGTTCCAGGCTATTTTGGACCAAATGGGAAGTTCAAGACATTAAAAAGTTACACAAAGAATCACTTTTTTTCGAACATTGCAATCAGGGAACTTTGTTAGAATAATAAATCAATATTTTTACTGTATTCTGTGTATGTCTCATAATATGCTTGCAAAAGCTAACTTTCTTTTTAGGAAGTATTCAAGAGGGGGAGGGAGGTGGGAACTGCAAGAGACACAAACATGCCAAAGTTAAGTTTAATACTACTGCTTGGGAAAGAGTGATAAAGGAAAGGAAATGCAAAGTATTAACATGGCATTCTGGTCCTGACTCAGAAAAACACTTTACCCACTTACTTAACTTTAAGTCAATGGGAGTGAAGCACATGCCTAAGTGCTTGGCTGAATCATGACCTCTTTCCTGAACTCAGTTCCTTGTGGCTGAATGTACTGCTGGACTCCTGGAATAGCATGGAATATTAGTGCCATATCAAAATACAGAAGAGGAAGATGGGCAGGACAGAGATACACTCAATCTCTGTAGCTGTCCCCTATGACTCCTGGAAGTCGCATGAGATTGAACTTGTGGGATATATTCTCATTATCCTTATGGGTGACTCTCCAGTTTTGTGCTCTTGCTAGAAGGCAAACATTCTGCTCCAATCCCTGCCAAAGTGTCCTGAAGGAAAATTCCCTGTAATTCCTAAATTGAGTGATTGATCCCTATGAAAGGGAGCAAGCATTACCTTAAATGTTTAATTCCATTTCCATCCCAAATAGAATGTGCTGTAATGACCAGGCAGAAAGAAAGGAGTTCAGGCAGGAATACAAGATTTTCCCTTGAGATTACCAGCTATTGTTGGTTTGCATCCCACCACAATGACCTGAACGCATCCTTGTGTCTGTGTCCAAATTTTTGTTTTCAGATTTGTTAGGCAAAAGTATAGGCCAATTGTACATTTGGATTTATGAAATGTTTAACAGCCAAATTAAAGAAAATAGTGGAGGAAAGATCTGAATAATATTAGATGTATTATAAAATCAAGAATTAGCTGTGGGTTTTGTCCAACACCTCTGTCCTTAGAACTCCATCTATAATTTCTCAATAGAATTCTGATTAGAATTCCTCATGAATAGAACTTCAATCTACTGAACCCGCTTCACTTGATTTCTACCTGAAGAACTTTAGAATTCCCATGGAATCTCATTTAGAAACTCCATTTCCCTTCCCTATTGATTCCTCTGTTTGATTTGAACTTGTTGGTTCTTCTCTCTCTTCCCCCTTTTAAAGGGTATCAAATATTTTCCAGTATTAAAAAGTATTAAAGCCCTCCTGGCAGCTCGGTTTTCACTCTATTTTTAAATCACATTTATCACTTATGGTACGTTCCCCCTCTTTAATTTCTTTCCTTTAACTCTTTTTGTGTCCTAGATTCTGAGAAATCTTGGCAGCTGCCTTCATTTACATTTTTTAATCTTCACCTGTCACTCTTTTATGCTGCTGTTTCAGGCTTCTCTCTATCATCTTACATGCACTTTTCTCATCTTACTTCTATTTGCTTTCTTGGTTTCAATGAGGCATTTTTATTAAATACACTCATCACATCAGATCTCTACTGAAAAAGAAATCATAAGGCCAAACTGCTCTGTTATGCCAGTGCAATCCCAAAGACTTCAATGAGGAAACACAGTTGTAAATGGGAGACAAATTTAGCTCTCAGTCTCTAGTGGCTAACTAAACTCTCTATCTGAAAGTGGTAATGGCAGATGGGATCAAAGGAATGACTAGAGAAGAACTTAAAGCCGATACATGTGATCTCTTATTCTGAACAAACAGTGATGGTTTGCAAGGCAATCAAAATGATGAAACTCCTAGATGAAGGAGAAAGAGTCTCTTTGGCATCATTAGGCTTATTATCTCATGAGATCAGATAACTTTGCATCAATGTGAACTCCAGATTTAGTTAAGAACAACATGGATTTAGTTAAGTGTAAAATTAAAATAAAAAGACCATAGATTACAGTGATCCTGATGTCTCTCCCGCACTCTTTCCCTCCCCACTGGTAACAAAACCTCAGTGATCACTTACAGCTCCCTTCTGTAATCTGTACATTTTAAAGGAAATTTACATCTTGCTGCCATTTCTCAGTTAATAGCGCTGCTGGCTTTAGCAACTGTTAATTAGACTTGTTAATTAGATCGCCTGTGAATTTCATATAAACATCACTTTCATAATTGTGCTAAATGCATGAAATGGGCAAACACGTCTCATCATCAAAAGCAGTAAAAAAAAAAAATGTATTGACCTAGACTTTGCTATATCAAAACAGAGAACCACAGTCCTGGAAGCCTTGTTTCAATTCAAGCAGAACTACTACCCTACTCTGAGTGCATTAGATTATCCAGAAAATCATGAGCAGGACTCAGAAGAATGAAAACAAGAGTTTTTTTAAAAAAAACACATCATTCAATCTGTTTTCTTGCTTGTCACCTGGATTTCAGGACAGCTTTGTACCTGCGGGAGGGTGTGATGGTAGCTGAGCAGTACCTAGGTTTAAATTGTAAGCTTTCTCTGTGCTGAGAGCAGCTTTCATAGATATTTCAGAGACTCCAAAACACAAAACATAGGATACTGTCCCTCTCCAGGGCATCTCCTCTGGGCCAGCCTTAGGAAAAATGGCACCCTGGGCAAATTTGTATTTTGGCGCCCCTGGCTCCCGCTGCCTCCCCAGGCTCCCCATCCATGTCCCAGCCCCCGCTGCCTCACCAGCCACCCCATTCTCACCCCATTGACACTGCTGCCTCCCCCCACCCATTGCCCCAAACTCAGATTTAAAAAAAATCTCACAGAACAGCTCATTTGTAATGTCATGCCAATAGGCTGAAGCCAAACAACTTGACAGACTGCCAGACATTTGTTTGGACACAACTCTAGTTCCCTGCTGAATTCTTTGTGAGCTTGTAATCCTGTAAGAATACACTTACGTGTTATTTTTGGACTTCTGCTTCCAGAGGAATGGGGGAAGTAGAGTGTCATTCATTAATTAAACTTTTTACAATATGTTTGTGACAGAAGTACCTAGAAGCTCTAGTATACAATTTTCAAACAAAGCCAACTGTAAAATCAAAAACAACCAGTCACAATCAGCAACTTGCTATAAAGTATCAGGGGGTAGCCGTGTTAGTCTATATCCACAAAAACAACGAGGAGTAAGTGTAAGTGTCCCCGTAACAAACTCTGTTGCCTTCTCTGTCCCCATATCTACTCTAGCGACACCATCATAGGACCCAACCACACGAGCCATGCCATCAGCGGCTCATTCAACTGCATATTTACTAATGTGATATATACCATCATGTACCAGTAATGCCCTTCTGCCATGTACATTGGCCAAACCAGACAGTCTCTACGTAAAAGGATAAATGGACACAAATTAGACATCAGGAATGGTAACATACAAAACCCAGTAGGAGAACACTTCAATCTCCCTGGACACTCAATAACAGATTTAAAAGCAGCCATCCTTCAACAAAAAAAACTTCAAAAACAGACTTCAAAGATTTCAGAGTAGCAGCCGTGTTATTCTGTATTCGCAAAAAGAAAAAGGAGTACTTGTGGCACCTTAGAGACTAACAAATTTATTAGAGCATAAGCTTTCGTGAGCTACAGCTCACTTCATCGGACTTCAAAGAGAAACTGCAGAGCTACAATTCATTTGCAAATTTAACACCATCAATTTGGTCTTGAACTGGGACTGGGAGTGGCTGGCTCACTACAAAAGCAATTTTTCCTCTCTTGGTATTGACACCTCCTCCTCAATTATTGGGAGTGGACCACATCCACCCTGACTGAATTGGTCTACAACATTGGTTCTCCACTTGTAAGGTAACTCCCTTCTCTTCATGTGCCAATATATATTTATGCCTGTACCTGTAATTTTCACTCCATGCATCTGAAGAAGTGTTGTGTTTTTTTACCCACAAAAGCTTATGCCCAAATAAATCTGTTAATCTTTAAGGTGCCACCAGACTCCTCATTGTTCACCTTGCTATAAAATATCTCACATACAAACTCAAGTAGCAGCACAGGTTTTATATTATATTGAACTTATGAGATCATATCAATCTTTCACATAATTAATGCAAAAGGGGCTATCTTCAGATATTGAATGTATACATCCATGTAGATATATGTGAGAAAATAGCTACTATCTATATATATGTAACACATCCCCTCCACGTGTGTAGGTTTGGCAAATTGGGCATTTGATAGGGGTATGAAGCAGAAGCTCAGCTGGTGTAAATAGTCATTGTTCCAATAAAACAAGTGATACTAGCTGAGGATCTTGCCGTGTGTATATATACATGCACATAGTGATGTAAAGACCACATTTAAAATAAAAATTAATATCCACTCCTGCAACAAAGTGTGGGGTGTAAGACAGGGAGGGTGTAAAGCAAAATAAAAGATGATCAAAAACCTTACTCAGCTGGGATCAAACAGCAGAGAGAGAGAGAGAGCACAAATTCAAAGTCAGCCAGTGAAGCACAGACAAATACATTTCTGAGATTGGAAATGGAAGAAATAGGCTCTCTTAAGAGCTGTCTTGAAAAACACTCAGACACAGGAGGGCAATGAGGCCCCTATTGTTCCACTTGCAACAATCTGCAAGCTCACACCTAGCCAGCCATTTCCTAGATACACACAAGTCATTGAAGATCCGGCTCATTGAAAAAGGGACACAACACGATTTATAGCAGAGCCTTAAAGAAACATTGTCATCTCCAGTGTGGCCCCACATTTAAATGTTGTTAAAACATGCTTTTACAACCCCAAGAAAGATGGTTGGTTTTGTTTTTACTTGTTGATGGAAACAGTCGGTTTTGAACAAACAGTCCCATGTAACGTTTGCAACCTGAACAGCCTAGCACATAGAATCTGAAGATGAAATTGATTGTAAACAAAAATGAAACCAACCTCAGTGTACAAACTGAGAGAATGGAAAAACAAAAGAAGCTTCACATATATTGAAGGGTAAAATGAACTGTTAAATGTTCAGATTTTGTCATCTGAGAGCCAAAACCCATTAGAGTCAGTCAAAAGTCTCTCATTGACTTCAATGGGCTTTATGTCAGTCCCTAAGTTGGTACAAGGTATCATCTAATGTGTATTTAGTTACATATTTGATTATTTAATATTTAATCTACTAATCTCCTTAATAGTTGTCAAGGTTCCTTCCCCACTCTGAACTCTAGTGTACAGATGTGGGGACCTGCATGAAAGACCCCTTAAACTTATTCTTACCAGCTTAGGCTAAAAACTTCCCCAAGGTACAAACTTTGCCTTGTCCTTGAACAGTATGCTGCCACAACCAAGCGTTTTAAACAATGTACAGGGAAAGAGACCACTTGGAGACATCTTCCCCAAAAATATCCCCCCAAGCCCTACACACCCTTTCCTGGGGAAGGTTTGATAATAATCCTCACCAATTGGTACGGACACAGACCCAAACCCTTGGATCTTAAGAACAATGAAAAATCAATCAGGTTCTTAAAAGAAGGATTTTAATTAAAAAAAAGGTAAAAGAATCACCTCTGTAAAATCAGGATGCTAAATACCTTACAGAGTAATCAGATTCAAAATATAGAGAATCCCTCTAGGCAAAACCTTAAATTACAAAAAGAGACAAAAACAGGAATACACATTCCCTCCAGCACAGCTTATTTTACCAGCTGTTAAACAAAAGAAAATCAAATGCATTTTCTAGCTAGATTACTTACTAATGTAACAGGAGTTGGAAGGCTTGCATTTCTGATCTGTTCCCAGCAAAAGCATCCCACAGACAGAGAGAACCCTTTGTTCTCCATCCCCTCCAGATCTGAAAGTATCTTGTCCCCGCATTGGTCATTTTAGGTCAGGTGCCAGCAAGGTTATGTTAGCTTCTTAACAGGTGAAAGGGTTTTGCCTCTGGCCAGGAGGGATTTTATAGCACTGTATACAGAAAGGTGGTTACCCTTCCCTTTATATTTATGACAATAGTCTAAAATGTAAAATAGGTAAAGACACTTGTGCGTTTATAGTCTATGGATTTAAGTTGATTGAAACAAATGTAAAGTCCCTCTACACCTTTCAATTTCATATGGTGGCCACCTTGTTAATAACCACACCCAGTTCAGCCCTAGAGGAGGAGGAAGTTGTCTCATACCAGACCAGTAGCCTCCAGAGACTGTTGTAGGGAATTTAAATGGGAAGGATCTCTACCATCATATTTTATGTTTTCCCTCCTAAACACAAGGCTTTTGAAATGGGCTTATAAAGACTGTATAACAAATTGTCATTAACATAGGGTTCTGGTAATCCTAATATCAGTCATGAAAGGTCCAGACGTTAGTTAGCATGCTGTTTCTTGCTCACATCATCATGAGAAATTAGAAATCAAGTAGTCCACCCCATAAAGGCAGGTTGATAACTGCATGGTATGTTCTAAAAATGGGAAAAAATAATGTATACAAATCAAGCTATGCTGGATTTAGTCAGGACTCCTGATGCATTTTCTATAATTTAGATTCATAGATACTAAGGTCAGAAGGGACCACTCTGATCATCTAGTCCGACCTCCTGCACAGCGCAGGCCACAGAATGTCACCCACCACTCCTATGAAAAACCTCACCCATGTCTGAGCTATTGAAGTCCTCAAATCATGGTTCAAAACTTCAAGGAGCAGAGAAGCCTCCCTCCAGTCAACCATGCCCCATGCTACAGAGGAAGGCAAAAAAACCTCCAGGGCCTCTCCAATCTGCCCTGGAGGAAAACTCCCTCCCGACCCCAAACATGGCAATCAGCCAAACCCTGAGCACATGGGCAAGATTCACCAGCCAGATACCCAGGAAAGAGTTTTCTATAGTAAATCAGATCCCATCCATCTAATATCCCATCTCAGGGGATTTGGCCTATTTACCCTGAATATTTAAAGATCAATTACTTACCAAAATCCCATTATCCCATCATACCATCTCCTCCATAAACTTATCGAGTAGAATCTTAAAACCAGATAGATCTTTTGCCCCCACTGCTTCCCTTGGAAGGTTATTCCAAAACTTCACTCCTCTGATGGTTAAAAACCTTCGTCTGATTTCAAGTCTAAACTTCCTGATGGCCAGTTTATACCCATTTGTTCTTGTGTCCACATTGGTGCTGAGCTTAAATAATTCCTCTCCCTCTCCTATATTTATCCCTCTGATATATTTATAGAGAGCAATCATATCTCCCCTCAACCTTCTTTTAGTTAGTCTAAACAAGCCAAGCTCCTTAAGTCTCCTTTCATAAGACAAGTTTTCCATTCCTCGGATCATCCTAGTAGCCCTTCTCTGTACCTGCTCCAGTTTGAATTCATCTTTTTTAAACATGGGAGACCAGAACTGCACACAGTATTCTAGGTGAGGTCTCACCAGTGCCTTGTATAACGGTACTAAAACCTCCTTATCCCTACTGGAAATGCCTCTCCTGATGCATCCCAAAACCGCATTAGCTTTTTTCACAGCCATATCACATTGGCAGCTCATAGTCATCCTATGATCAACCAATACTCCAAGGTCCTTCTCCTCTTCCGTTACTTCTAATTGATGCGTCCCCAATTTATAACTAAAATTCTTGTTATTAATCCCTAAATGCATAACCTTACACTTCTCACTATTAAATTTCATCCTATTACTATTACTCCAGTTTACAAGGTCATCCAGATCCTCCTGTATAATATCCCGATCCTTCTCCGAATTGGCAATACCTCCCAGCTTTGTATCATCTGCAAACTTTATTAGCACACTCCCACTTTTTGTGCCAAGGTCAGTAACAAAAAGATTAAATAAGATTGGTCCCAAAACCGATCCCTGAGGAACTCCACTGGTAACCTCCCTCCAACCTGACAGTTCGCCTTTCAGTAGGACTCCTTGCAGTCTCCCCTTTAACCAATTCCTTATCCACCTTCCGATGTTCATATTGATCCCCATCTTCTCCAATTTAACTAATAATTCCCCATGTGGCACGGTATCAAATGCCTTACTGAAATCTAGGTAAATTAGATCCACTGCATTTCCTTTATCTAAAAAATCTGTTACTTTTTCAAAAAAGGAGATTAGGTTGGTTTGGCACGATCTACCTTTTGTAAAACCATGTTGTATTTTGTCCCATTTACCATTGACTTAAATGTCCTTAACTAATTTCTCCTTCAAAATTTTTTCCAGGACCTTGCATACTACAGATGTCAAACTAACTGGCCTGTAGTTACCCGGATCACTTTTTTTTCCTTTCTTAAAAATAGGAACTATATTAGCAATTCTCCAATCATTCGGTACTATTCCTGAGTTTACAGATTCATTAAAAATTCTTGCTAATGGGCTTGCAATTTCAGGTGCCAATTCCTTTAATATTCTTGGATGAAGATTATCTGGGCCCCCCGATTTAGTCCCATTAAGCTGTTTCAGTTTCGCTTCTACCTCTGATATGGTAATATCTACCTCTATATCCTCCTTCCCATTTGTCATGCTACCATTATCCCCAAGATCCTCTTTAGCCTTATTAAAGACTGAGGCAAAGTATTTGTTTAGATATTGGGCCATGCCTAGATTATCTTTAACCTCCGCTCCATCCTCAGTGTTAAGCGGCCCCACTTCTTCCTTCTTAGTTTTCTTCTTATTTATATGGCTATAGAACCTTTTACTATTGGTTTTAATTCCCTTTGCAAGGTCCAACTCTACTCGACTTTTAGCCTCTCTGACTTTATCCCTACATCTTCTGACCTCAATTAGGTAGCTTTCCTTGCTGATCCCTCCCATCTTCCACTCCCTGTATGCTTTCTGCTTCTTCATAATCACCTCTCTAAGATGCTTGCTCATCCAGCTTGGTCTACAACTCCTTCCTATGAATTTTTTCCCCTTTCTTGGGATACAGGCTTCCGATAGCTTCTGCAGTTTTGATTTAAAGTAATCCCAGGCCTCAACTACCTTTAGATCCATAAGTTCTTCAGTCCAATCCACTTCCCTAACTAATTTCCTTAATTTTTGAAAGTCAGCCCTTTTGAAATCAAAAACCCTAGTTGCAGATTTATTTTTGTTAATCCTTCCATTTAGTTTGAACTGAATTAGCTCATGATCACTTGAGCCAAGATTGTCCCCTACAACCATTTCTTCTATGAGGTCCTCGCTACTCACCAAAATTAAATCTAAAATGGCATCCCCTCTAGTCGGTTCAGCAACTACTTGATGAAGGAATCCATCAGCTATCGCATCTAGGAAAATCTGAGCCCTATTATTATTACTAGCACTGGTCCTCCAGTCTATATCTGGGAAGTTAAAGTCTCCCATGATCACGCAGTTTCCATTAGTATTTACTTTATTAAAGACATTAAAAAGGGCTCTATCCATATCCAAATTAGATCCCGGAGGTCTATAGCACACCCCAAGCACTATCGTAGGAGAGGCTTTACTAGTTTTCTTCCCCAATGTAATTTTTGCCCAGACAGACACTGTCTTATCCATTGCATCGCTTCTTATTTCTTTACATTCTAACTCATCGTTGATATACAATGCTACTCC
This sequence comes from Dermochelys coriacea, assembly GCF_009764565.3. Lineage (NCBI taxonomy): Eukaryota > Metazoa > Chordata > Testudines > Dermochelyidae > Dermochelys > Dermochelys coriacea. The sequence goes on along the minus strand of NC_050068.2, from coordinate 79,894,738 downwards.
ACCCCCTTTACCTTTGTTTCTGTCTTTCCTAAACAGCACATACCCTTCAATACCTGTAGTCCAGTCATGACTACTATTCCACCATGTTTCTGTTATCCCTATAATATCTGGTTTCACTTCCTGCACCAGTAGCTCTAGTTCCTCCATTTTGTTACCTAGACTCCTCGCATTGGTGTACAAACATCTTAATTTTTGCTGTTTGGCCTCGATCACATTTTGTACCCTATTAGGCACAGTCATTCTACATCCAGTATAACCTATTAGACTAGTATCCACACCGCCCTCGCTCCTTATATACATTCTCCTACCCATGGCTGTATCCTTTCTTACTTCATCTTCTTCCCTCTCAATGCTAAAATCTGGCGTGGAGATTTTCTGGACATCTCCCATCCATCTCCCCCCAGTTCCTAGTTTAAAGCTCTCTTTATCAGTTGTGCCAGCCTTGATCCTAGAAGTCCATTTCCTTCCCTACTCAGATGAAGTCCATCCCGAGAGAACTGACCTCTGTCCATGAATGCCTCCCAGTGGCCATACATCCCAAAGCCCTCCTTATAGCACCACTGCCTAAGCCATCTGTTGACAGTCATAATCTTGTCAGACCTTTGTTGCCCTTCTCTAGGAACAGGAAGGATCCCGCTAAAGATCACCTGAGCCTCAATTTCCTTAAGCGTCTTCCCCAGCCTAGCATAGTCTCCCTTGATACTTTCCAGCAAGAATCTGGCTGTATCATTTGTTCCCACATGAAGGATAATTAGGGGATTCTTTCCCGCTCCCTTGAGGATCCTTTTCAACCTCAGGTCTACATCCCGTATCTTAGCACCCGGAAGACAGCACACCCTTCTATTCTCAGGATCAGCTCTAGTTACAGGCCTGTCTATTCTTCTCAATAAAGAGTCCCCGATCACATAGACCTGCCTTTTCCTGGTGACAGTGCTATTCTCCAGTCTCTCCCCTGTTCCCTCTGGCTGCAAGTTCTTTCCATTCCTATTTTCCCTTACAATTCTCTTCAACCCATCCTGTATCCTCCTGGGGCTCATATTTGGTGTAGTCTCCCTTGACTCTTCCCCTTTTTCTATAGGGCTAGCCTCTCTTCTCTTCTTCCTTACCCTTCCACCTTCAGCGACTACCTGCTGAGCCCCTTCTTCATTTTCCAACTCTGCAAACCTGTTCCTAAGCTCTATTTCTCCTGCACTAGCCTGTCTTTTTCTCTGCCTGGTTCTTTGAGTCACATGTTTCCACTGACCACTTTCCTCATCCAGTCTCCCCTCAAAATTCCCCAGCCCTGCTTCCATCTGCGAGTCTGAGCTTTTCCCTTCAGATACCTCATATCTTTGCTCCATCATCTGCTCAAACCCCTTCCTAAACTCAACCAGACTTTCCACCTGCATCTCCAAACCTCGGATCTTTTCCTCCATCAGCTCTATCAGACGGCATTTCATGCAGACAAAACTCTTACCGGTTCCCCCCTCCAGGATCATGTACATACCACAGCTTCCACATCCTGTCATCCTCAATGTGTCTTTCACTGCAGGAGTCACTCCCACAGCTTCCTCTGTATCTGTCATCTCCTTCCCACCTAAATCCTGTTAATCTGGGAAACACAAGCCACACCAAAAAGACCACCTCCCCAGCAAAAGCAAACCCCAAACAAGCACCACAAGCCAAACTCCCCTTGCAAATTCCCACTCAAACTCCCCTGTTTAGAGCTCTGTTTGCTAGCTCCTGTGCCGCTGCAGCTGTCTGGGCCGCTGCCTGACTGGCTGGCTACCTTTATAGGGCCCCTAGTCAGAAGCCCCACCCCCTAGGCAGGGCTCAGCTGCTCTCCCAGCACAAAGCCCCACCCTCTAATCAGGCTCAGCTGCTCTCCCAGCACAAAACCCTTACACACACACAAATACAAATACAAATACAAAACCAAGTACAACTACCTTCTCCTCCAACAGAACTCCCACTCAAACTCCCCTGTTTAGAGCTCTGTATTTAGAGAATTTACATCTTAACACCCAGGACATTTGCAAGGGAAATGAAAAAGGAAAGGTATAGGAAATAACACGAACAAGGAATGTGGGAATTTATAGACTCCAAGCAATATCTCAGAGACTTGAGGCTCAGCTCTCTGATGGATATCTCAATTGGGAAAGATAAGATGTGGTACAAGTGCTCAAGTCTGTTGCTATCAGGATAATTATCTCTTCCCTCCTTCTAGAACAAATCCTCAAAAAGACCTTTACTCATCTTCAAGTTTTCTTCACTAGGCCAGTCACTTTGCTGCTGTGTTTGTTAGTCCTGTAATAGCTTGATCACTTTTAAAAATAAGGATGGAAAGGACTGCTGGAAAAGTGGCAAAGTAAAATAGAGATGAATAAATTACTTTTTTTTTATTCCCACCTCTTTGATGTATGCAAGGAATATAGTGAGTATTTGAGCAGAAAAGACTGCTGCCTTCCTCTCTTATACCAGACCTTTGCATGTCCTCATCTTTTAGACAACTTGAGGCCTGGTATCCCAAACTGATATCCCCTAATCCTCTTTTGCCATGGAGAAGTCTGGGACAATCAAATGGGAGTTATTTCTGTGCACAGATACAAGGCAAGAGCCACACATATTATAAACCTCAGCCACACGTTACTGAGCATTGTCAGTAGGGACGAAGGATACCCAGTGGATAACATGATGCCTTTTATAAGGGGCTTTCAATCTAGATTAGCCATTTTGAGCCAATGGAGCTACACTGATTTTTTTTCATAGATTTATAGATTTTAAGATCAGAAAATATTATGATAATCTAATCTGACCTCTGGCATACCTGGGGGTCATAGAATTTCACCCAGTGATTTCTGCATCAAACCCAATAACTTCATCTACAATGTATCTTTTAGAAAGACACTTAATCTTAATTTTAAAACTTCAAGTGATAGAAACTCCACCACATCCCTAGCTAGGCTGTTCCAATGGTTAATTACCCTGAGTGGTAAAACTGTGCCTTGTTTCTACCGTTAATTGGATTTATACCTGCTGAGGATCTGGCCCTTGGTGTAAGGTATAACATATTTGGTATAATGTTATCTTTCTTCATGTTTAGCACAGTATTTCTTTTGATCTGATATGTCAGTGAGGTCCATTACCACTCTGTGTGTCTGCCTAGGGAGGTTGTGGAAGCTCCTTCACTGGAGGTTTTCAAAAGGAGGCTGGATAAACCTCTGTCTTGGATGGTTTAGACACAACATCCTGCATCTTTGCAGGGGGGTTGACTAGATGACCCTTACAGTTTCTTCTAACCCTATAATTCTATGACATCATTTAAAATAGCAACACAACGGAACAATGCAAGAAGCAAACCCCCAGCACACACCATCCCCAGCAGAACCGAATAGATAGGACTTTCCCCATCAAACCCTGTCCCCATGACACTGATGCCCATCCAGCTCCCCCTCTCTCCAGGGCAAAAAGATAGACTTTGCAGCATACCCTGAAGGTCAACAACCCTGTATTCTTTGTAATCACAAGTGGAAGCGTAGCCAATTTCCTGGAGTATGCTCTATCATCAACTCTCATTCTGTTAAAAGAAAAGGAGTACTTGTGGCACCTTACAAGTACTCCTTTTCTTTTTGCAAATACAGACTAACATGGCTGCTATGCTGAAACCTCTCATTCTGTTACACTCGGGACTGGTATGCTGACACATCTGCAAACCACAAGAAGTTTAGGCCAATCTTGAGCTTGTAAATTTGCATTTATAGACTGTTCGAATAGCAAATTATGCAAATACGTATTTAGGGATTTTTAAAAAACCTGGGTCATTGAGCTGTTAGACTATAACAGCTTCTTCAGAGCCATTAGCATCTATTCTGTGCGTTGATATTTACAGAATTGATATACTGCATTTTAGAATGCATAGAATAGAATGTAACAGATCTATTCTATTGTACCCAAATGCATAGATAGAATCCCATATTAATGCTAGATGCCTTTTAATATCAGATAGGCCACAAAGACCCTTTAATTATATTTAGACATTTTAAAAACGCAGAGTTCTGCATAGAAAATTTTAATTCAAAATTGGAATAAGCCCATGTTCATCAAATAACTTAAAATTACAGTTCTTGGTCAACCTAGGATTGTTTTTAATATAGCAAAGAGACTGAGATCATAACTAGAGATTAACTGCTAGGCAAACTTTATTTCCAACATTTGAGGTCTGAATATATAATAGAATCAAACTTTAAGAGAGTTTTATTTATGGTCTTAAAAGCTTAAAACAGCCAAAGTTATCTGTTTTTGAAATGTGTTAAAAATGCATTCATAGCTGAGATGAACTATGGTACTCCAGGCTTCAAGGGGAAAATGTTCTCAAGTTTTCAGCTATGTGGAAGAGCTTTATATAGATATGGTGAGCAGTCTCTCTGCATATACACACACATACTGCTCACCATATCACATTCCTCCTTTCGTGTGCTGCTGGGAGCAAACAGCAACGGTTTTTTCCACTTCTCCACATGGTGTTAAAATATGTTCTGGTTTTTCAGAGGAGGTTTCAGGCTCCATCTCTCACAACTTTTGAAGCCATATGGCCTGTTTTTTTCCATGCAGAATCTCTAGTTACTTGTGCTGCTTTATTAGTGAGCACAGAGGAGTTAATAAGTCTGACCTCTTCCCTGCAGAGGGAGCTGTTGTGCCAGTGCTATGCTAAAATGAGATCCCAACAGGTCATTTTAATCAGGGAAGCAGAAAGAGAAGGCTTCAGCTAACATTTTAATTTCCATAGGCAGAACAACAATCGCTCCCTCTTGATTTTTTGCTCTCCTAGTCTATCCCAATTTTTGCAGTGTCAGACGCACGAATATCATACTCATTCCCACCCTTCATATTGTTGGTAGTTGCTTTTTCTAGAGCACAATGGCCTAAATTTTCAAAGGTGACTAATGATTTTGGAGATCCTCAGTTTTTTGGATACCCAACTTAAGACACCTTCAAAAGAAGCTTTGTTTTCATAAAGTGATGAGCACCAAGACACTGAACATCTGGCCCCTTTTGGTGGTATTGTCAACTCCCCTTCAATCCCCATGTATGTGTCAGTCATGTTCTTGCTCCTTCAGTGCACCACATGATGCACGAGAGAACAGGCCTGGAAAAAGGAACAAACTAAAGTGTCAGAGAAGCATAAACAATATGGTTAGACTTTTCGGTACACTGCAAAACTAGTTCTCTGCATTTTCAAAAATGCCTTAAAATATACATCCAAAGCCAGTGCAGGGGGAGAAACATTTAGTTTCACCAAAATTTGGCTGATGTGAGCATTAAAAGTAGCATTCTTCTTCCATATACTAAGCTTGAATTCTAAATCTGTAAGCAATGCATGGAAAAACTATATTTGCTAATGTCTTGGATGTTGATAAAACAAAAGGAACAAGAATAACCGTAATATAGCTTTACAATTTATTGAAGCACATAAAGTAGCTTTCTTAAGTAGGCACCTTCTCAGTACTGGACAAATTATATCCACTAGGCAGAAAAACTCCAGGACTTTCAGTTATGAGTTTTCTGCAGTTTTTTCCACTGTGGGAGAGGAGTGAGACACATCATACCCATCCTTAGATCCTAAAGGCTGGGAGGAGCAATCATTGTGACCCAAGAACTTCTTAATGCCAATTGGCCATGGGGACCAGAGGGGTTACAGGAATCTCCTGCATCTGATGTGTACATTCTAGTTCACCAAAGAATGTCATGTGAGGTCTCAAATGAAAGCTGGCATCACAATGGTAGTCAATATCCATGTGAAATGTATGTACAGATATTATGTAAGAAATTATGTATATATACTAAAGTATGTTCTTAAAGTCTGCATCAAAGTATTAGTCACCACCAATGGTGAAAAACAGGTTTTCTGTCAGATAGATGTCTAGCCATCTAGCTGTTTACATGTAAATTGAGTATTGCCTCTTTCACGGGTCTCCTGTCGCCAATCTGAACTGAATGCAAATGAAAGATTGTAAGTACATGAGAAAGAATGGAAATGGAAGAGAAAAACAGTGAGAGAAGAGAACTTTATCTTGAGGTGCATACCAAGTGTTTTCTTGAGTATATTTAGGGGGACAAAGGGGACTACTGAACTATCTTCACTGAGGAAGTATGAGGACAGCGATTTTGCTTCCTGCAGAAGGGGGCTCAGCAAGGCTTGGTTGAAAATGCGGGAGAGAACTTTGTATGAGAAAAGATTCTTTAGACAAGACAGTAACTTGTTAGTTTAGGCACTAGACAGCATGTTCTGATTTTGTTTTATGTGGTACCATTTGTTTCCAATATTCGTATTCATTTTTGTGTGAATCTCTATTCTTTAATAAGAATGCTTGTTTTCGCTATAAATATAGCTAAGTGCTGTGGAGTTAAGCACAGTGATGATCCTGAGTTGAATCTTACAAGCTAGTAGGTGCTGTTCCTTTGGGAACCACAGGCCTGCTAATTCTCAGTGTGCAGTGGATAAGGGGCTGGATACTGCAGGGAATGTTCTGCATATTCAGAAGCTGGCCTATGGCTAGCTGTAGAGAGCACAAGGCTGGCGGAGGCCTGGAAGGTAGGGAGTGTGTGTGTTGCCAGAGGCAGTTCATTTCAGGGAGCTCATACGCAGCAGGCCCAGACAAAACTGCTTCTTGCTAAGGGTAGGTCATGGTGAGGTGCCTCAGGTACCCCAGCGGAGCACCACAGTCATGTAGAGACGAGTGGGTTGATAACTGAAGGCACAAAGGGCAATTAGTTGCCCAGTGCGAGTCAGTAGGAGCTGTGGCTCTAACTCCCATTTGTGTCTCAAAAAAATCACTTTTTCTATCCTCCTAATACCTTCCACATTAATTTCTTGTACCCCGCATCCTTCATAGCAGCACCATTCTCCTTAGAAGCCATGCTCCTATGGGATCCTTGCCTGAATACATTGGGTCTTGGGAATTACTAGAGCCAATAATGTAACTTCCAGTAACCCCCTTTAGTAAGTATTCTGCAGTCTTATGAAGACTGAGCAAATGGACTGGGAGGTCTGGTGGCCAATACTGTTTCATTCCCTGGGTAGGGACTTTGCCTCAACTGCAGGCCACAAGGGCAGCAACAGCTGAAGCCAGAAAGGAAAATGTCATACAATGGCCAACAATAAAGAAGATGGTAAGATGCTGCTTTACAGCCAGAGAAGAAGGGTAGAGAAAGCTGCCCACACTCTATGGCTCATTCAACTCTTGGGGTGGGCGACCACTCCCTTTATCCAATCAGCAGGTCAGCCAATAGCCAAGCCCTGCCCTGGGCCAATCTGCCCAAATGAACAACTGCTTTAATGCAGAATTTCCAGATCCCACACTATTATTGCAAGTCACAGCATTCTAGGAGTTTGGGATTTGTTTGTTTGTAGCTCCTCCTGTAGCATCCTTGACCTTTCTCAAAATGGCCACCAATTCCCATTACTTTGAACAGGCCTGACGCCAGAGTGCCTCAGCTAAGCTGGCCATTTCCCTACAAGCTTTCCAGCTGGAAGAGAGGCGGCCGTAGATACATTTGGCTGTTATTTTCCATAGTGTCTAATGGGACTGAAGTCAGGTGTCCCGCACTGAAGACTACCACTGCTTTTATGCTGGGGTTTGGAAACCAAGGTGAAGAAGGAAAATATGATGAATACAGCAGGGAATTAGAGAAAACAGAGAGCAGTTGAATGTAGGGAGGAAGTGTAAGATAGGACAGTGAGACGGGCACTTGGAGAGAGAATGGGGGTGGAGCAAGAAGCTGGAGGGTGTGGCAGGAAGGGAGGCAGGGAGGGAAAGTGATGGGAAGACAGGCACAGAGATGGAAATGGAGAAGAGAATAATGAAACACCCACCAACAGCAGAGGGTTAAATGAAGCCTCTCTCCCGTGCATGCACATGTGCACCTGCACACACACCTCACTTCTGATAGCAGTAATGATCACACAGATGTTGGGGGTAGGCAGCTTCCTCCTATAGGCCCCCCAATCAGAGGGGAGACTAAAAATAATGCAAACTTTATTATTGTTTAAATTTCTTGATTTTTTGGGGGGGGGTGGAAGATCTGATTTACAATTTTTGAACACTTGGGTAAAATTCTGATCCCACTGAAGTCAATGGCAAAACTATCATTGATTTCAGTGGTGCCAGAATTTCACCCTGAGAGTTGGCAATGCTGTATTAATTTTCAGTACTATTACTGGAATCGTATTGCATTGTACCTGAGCTTCACATACCACGAGGAGTGTGATGTATGTTTCTAATTTTAATTAGTGTTGGTCTTTCGCATACAGTGAGGGACAGGAGCTCTCTCAAGTCCCTTCCAGACCACACTTCGTCATTTATAATGTCCTTCCCTGTTCACATCAGACGGGGTTCTTTAAGTAAAAGAAAGAGCCAGAAGAAAGGTTCTCTCTCCTCTTTTTCTCTTGTGAGGGAGGGGAATCTGTGTGAAAACAAAGAAAGGCAATGGTGGCCTGGCTATCAACCAGTCTTTCTGGATTTGGACCTTGGCTTTAGCAGGTTTATTGTCTTCTTAGTGGGGGTGACCTCCAGCCACTCCCTCTTGGGACACACTGCTTTGTAGCTGGGCCATGCAGCTTCAGGAGCAGTGAGGCCTGCCATTGTCTCCCTCTCAACTTGCCTCAGCAGTCTCAGAGGTGGAGCAGCCTTCTTCCTGTTCTCCACTCCTTCCTATGGCAGATGTTCCCTGAGTAAACTCCCCATTGAGGCAGAACAAGCCTTGCAAGCCCAGAACAGCTGGTTAGTCTCCTCTCCACCACAGTGAGGGTGTGTCCCTTCATACATATAATGACTTGAAAAACTCCTCAGTGCTTTCACAACCATCAGATGCACATTGATTTCTGAAATTGTTTTGTGCTGGACTGTGAGGTCAAACAAACGTATATTTTCAATTACAAAGTAAAAAAGTGTGTGTGTGTTTCAGATTCGACATGTATTTTTGTCAATGAACAGGATCCATGTTGTGGCTATCCAGTAAGTTTTCCCAACTAGAAATTTTCCATGGTGTGATAATTATCACCATCTGTAATCTGTAAAGGTCACTTTGACAGCCAACTTTTAAAAAAAGCTTTCAAACTATAAAAAAATAAAAACCAAAACAAATGAGTTACCAAAACCTGGAACTGCTCTATGCAGCTCCCCATAGAGCCATTTCAATAAAGCCTTCAGAAAAAAAATGTGGGAGGAGATGATTTTACAAACAGGGTATTTACTTCCACACCTAAGTAATCAAGTTCTCAGGAGCATCCTATCCATTACAGGAAATGTTTCCTTCAGGTGATTGCTGCTTACCTTCACATTAAGAGAACCTGACAGCTTTAAGTAGATATCCTAGAGGCTGGCTGAGCTGAATATATGCAGAGGTATTTGTTGCAATAATCCCATTTTGATGGGACTGTTGTCAGTACAAACTATCCAAGAATGTACCAATTTGTGCAGTGAAAGTAAATACCCTATTTGCAAAATCATCCCCTAACTAGTAAATGGAACTCCTCCCATGTGGTTTTCTGAAGGCATGATGGGAAGCTCAAAGTCAGAACAGCCTGGGTGCAATCGAGGAGACTCTGTTCTGCCCTAGGGCTGACCTATTTAAACAGGGTGAGAAACCTGAGCAAGAGAAGAGGGACGAGACTAGAAACTATCCAACTTACAAGGGGTGACGATCTCTCTCTCTCTCCACCCCCATTCCCTGCTCCCCCTATTCCATGCTCCCGGAGGGTTAGCATGACCAGATTCAGACACTTTGTTTTGGACTTTAACTTGGGGAGCACTGAACTTGGATCCAGAGCTAAGGACCCAAGGATTTTATTCTATCTGAATTGTCATTAAAGGAAACGCTTCTTTTTATTAATTTCATTTGGCACCTCATTGCCCTGATCTCTGCAAGCAGATGGGTTGACACCCAGTTGCGGGAAAGTTAAGTTGGAACTCGCCTGCAATGCCAATGTGGCCAAAAGGGGTCACATTGTAAAGGGATAAGCCATCCTAACAAATAAAACAACCCTAGAAGAGAATTCTGTCCTGTTCAGACAAGAACATTAGTCACATGAAGACAGATGGCAATGACTGACTTTGTATTTCATAGATTCATAGATAATAAGGTCAGAAGGGACCATTCTGATCATCTAGTCCGACCTCCTGCACAGCGCAGGCCACAGAATCTCACCCACCCACTCCTACAAAAAACCTCACCTATGCCTGAGCTATTGAAGTCCTAAAATTGTGGTTTAAAGACTTCAGGGAGCAGAGAAGCCTCCCTCAAGTGACCCATGCCCCATGCTACAGAGGAAGGCGAAAAACCTCCAGGGCTTCTCCAATCTGCCCTGGAGGAAAATTCCTTCCCAACCCCAAATATGGCGATCAGCTAAATCCTGAGCATATGGGCAAGATTCACCAGCCAGATACTACAGAAAATTCTTTCCTGGGTAACTCAGATCCCATCCATCTAATATCTCATCTCAGGGGATTAGTCCTATTTACCCTGAATATTTAAAGATCAATTACTTACCAAAATCACATTATCCCATCATACCATCTCCTCTATAAACTTATCGAGTAGAATCTTAAAACCAGATAGATCTTTTGCCCCTACTGCTTCCCTTGGAAGACTATTCCAAAACTTCAGTCCTCTGATGGTTAGAAACCTTTGTCTAATTTCAAGTCTAAACTTCCTGGTGGCCAGTTTATACCCATTTGTTCTTGTGTCCACATTGGTGCCGAGCTTAAATAATTCCTCTCCCTCTCCTGTATTTATCCCTCTGATATATTTATAGAGAGCAATCATATCTCCCCTCAATCTTCTTTTAGTTAGGCTAAACAAGCCAAGCTCCTTAAGTCTCCTTTCATAAGACAAGTTTTCCATTCCTCGGATCATCCTAGTAGCCCTTCTCTGTACCTGCTCCAGTTTGAATTAATCCTTTTTAAACATGGGAGACCAGAACTGCACACAGTATTCTAGGTGAGGTCTCACCAGTGCCTTGAATAATGGTACTAAAACCTCTTTATCCCTACTGGAAATGCCTCTCCTGATGCATCCCAAAACCGTATTAGCTTTTTTCACAGCCATATCACATTGGCAGCTCATAGTCATCCTATGATCAACCAATACTCCAAGGTCCTTCTCCTCTTCTGTTACTTCTAATTGATGCGTCCCCAACTTATAACTAAAATTCTTGTTATTAATCCCAATGCATAACCTTACACTTCTCACTATTAAATTTCATCCTATTACTATTACTCCAGTTTACAAGGTCATCCAGTTCCTCCTGTATAATATCCTGATCCTTCGCTGAATTGGCAATTCCTCCCAGCTTTGTATCATCTGCAAACTTTATTAGCACACTCCCACTTTTTGTGCCAAGGTCAGTAACAAAAAGATTAAATAAGATTGGTCCCAAAACCGATCCCTGAGGAACTCCACTGGTAACCTCCCTGCAATCTGACAGTTCGCCTTTCAGTAGGACCCGTTGCAGTCTCTCCTTTAACCAATTCCTTATCCACCTTATGATGTTCATATTGATCCCCATCTTCTCCAATTTAACTAATAATTCCCCATGTGGCATGGTATCAAATGCCTTACTGAAATCTAGGTAAATTAGATCCACTGCATTTCCTTTATCTAAAAAAATCTGTTACTTTTCCAAAAAAGGAGATTAGGGTGCTTTGGCATGATCTACCTTTTGTAAAACCATGTTGTATTTTGTCCCATTTACCATTGACTTCAATGTCCTTAACTAATTTCTCCTTCAAAATTTTTTCCAGGACCTTGCATACTACAGATGTCAAACTAACTGGCCTGTAGTTACCTGGATCACTTTTTTTTTTTCTCTTTCTTAAAAATAGGAACTATATTAGCAATTCTCCAATCATTCGGTACTACTCCTGAGTTTACAGATTCATTAAAAATTCTTGCTAATGGGTTTGCAATTACGAGTGCCAATTCCTTTATTATTCTTGGATTAAGATTATGTAGGCCCCCCGATTTAGTCCCATTAAGCTGTTTGAGTTTCGCTTCTACCTCAGATATGGTAATATCTACCTCCATATCCTCATTCCCATTTGTCATGCTACCATTATCCCTAAGATCCTCTTTAGCCTTATTAAAGACTGAGGCAAAGTATTTGTTTAGACATTGGGCCCTGCCAGATTATCTTTAACCTCCACTCCATCCTCAATGTTTAGCGGCCCCACTTCTTCTGTCTTAGTTTTCTTCTTATTTATATGGCTATAGAACCTTTTACTATTGGTTTTAATTCCCTTTGCAAGGTCCAACTCTACTTGACTTTTAGCCTGTCTCACTTTATCCCTACATGTTCTGACCTCAATTAGGTAGCTTTCCTTGCTGATCCCTCCCATCTTCCACTCCCTGTATGCGTTCTGCTTCTTCTTAATCACCTCTCTAAGATGCTTGCTCATCCAGCTTGGTCTACAACTCCTTCCTATGAATTTTTTCCCCTTTCTTGGGATACAGGCTTCCGATAGCTTCTGCAGCTTTGATTTAAGGTAATCCCAGGCCTCCTCTACCTTTAGATCCATAAGTTCTTCAGTCCAATCCACTTCCCTAACTAATTTCCTTAATTTTTGAAAGTCAGCCCTTTTGAAATCAAAAACTCTAGTTGCAGATTTTATTTTTGTTAATCCTTCCGTTCAGTTTGAACTGAATTAGCTCATGATCACTTGAGCCAAGATTATCCCCTACAACCATTTCTTCTATGAGGTCCTCGCTACTCACCAAAATTAAATCTAAAATGGCATCCCCTCTAGTCGGTTCAGCAACTACTTGATGAAGGAATCCATCAGCTATCGCATCCAGGAAAATCTGAGCCCTATTATTATTACTAGCACTGGTCCTCCAGTCTATATCTGGGAAGTTAAAGTCTCCCACGCAGATCACGCAGTTTCCATTAGTATTTACTTTATTAAAAACATTAAAAAGGGCTCTATCCATATCCAAATTAGATCCCATAGGTCTATAGCACACCCCAAGCACTATCATAGGAGAGGCTTTACTAGTTATCTTCCCCAATGTAATTTTTGCCCAGACAGACTCTGTCTTATCCATTGCATCGCTTCTTATTTCTTTACATTCTACCTCATCATTGATATACAATGCTACTCCACCACCTTTACCTTTGTTTCTGTCTTTCCTAAAGAGCACATATCCTTCAATACCTGTAGTCCAGTCATGACTACTATTCCACCATGTTTCTGTTATCCCTATAATATCTGGTTTCACTTCCTGCACCGGTAGCTCTAGTTCCTCCATTTTGTTACCTAGGCTCCTCGCATTGGTGTACAAACATTTTATTTTTTGCTGTTTGGCCTCGCTCACATTTTGTACCCTATTAGGCACAGTCATTCTACAGCCAGTATAACCTATTAGATTAGTATCCACACCGCCCTCGCTCCTTATATACATTCTCCTACCCATGGCTGTTTCCTTTCTTACTTCGTCTTCTTCCCTCTCAATGCTAAAATCTGGCATGGAGATTTTCTGGACATCTCCCAACCATCTCCCCCAAATTCCTAGTTTAAAGCTCTCTTTATCAGTTGTGCCAGCCTTGATCCTAGAAGTCTATTTCCTTCCCTACTCAGATGAAGTCCATCCCGAGAGAACTGTCCTCTGTCCGTGAATGCCTCCCAGTGGCCATACATCCCAAAGCCTCCTTATAGCACCACTGCCTAAGCCATCTGTTGACAGTCATAATCTTGTCACACCTTTGTTGCCCTTCTCTAGGAACAGGAAGGATCCCACTAAAGATCACCTAAGCCTCGATTTCCTTAAGCGTCTTCCCCAGCCTAGCATAGTCTCCCTTAATACTTTCCAGCGAGAATCTAGCTGTATCATTTGTTCCCACATGAAGGATAATTAGGGAATTCTTTCCCACTCCCTTGAGGATCCTTTTCAACCTCAGGTCTACATCCCGTATCTTAGCACCCGGAAGACAGCACACCCTTTTATTCTCTAGATCAGATTTCAATAGCAAAGCAACCATTACAGATCTCTCTAATGCATTCCCTCTATCCAGAATTTCGACTAACACCTACCAAGGAAAGGCAGCTCACCTAGTCAAAGGTTATATTCAGCAAAAGAAACAGGTCCTTCTATGAAAGGCAGCTGCAGCTAGCTCATATCTTATTGCTGGAAAGTCTTCAATAATAGATTTCCCCCAACAGCTGCCTGAAGATTTCAGCCCCCAGAAAGACTGATCAAGGAAAAGCAGCATGGAGGGTCACTTCATACATTCTCTTATTATCTACTACATTTTTTTACCAGGAATTTCTGCTCTAGAGAGGTTGTTGAGCGAATCCAGCCTGTAATGCTACATGGAAAATGACATTAAGCTGTTTAAGCAAGCAGTGTTTGGAGAAAAAGACCGTAAATAGTAACTAATATAGTGACTCTAGTCCAGTGAACTAGAGAGTCCACTCCAAAGTTTGATTATAAAATGTGGGTTTGACGTAGTGTAGGATAAATCAAATTATAAATCAAGCAGAAGTGTAGGATCACAAAATGCAAAGTAATATTTGATATTATTAATTCACACTTTACTTCTATATTTTGGCGTAGCCAGGAATCCTTATATGATTGTTTATCCATGGTCAGGATATAGGGAGATCCTGTGTGGTTACTCTAGGCAGCATAATCCATGTTTAGTTAGCTTGGGTGTTAGCCAGAGACAACAACAAAGTTTGCCTGTGTCCAGTAGCTCCAAGAAAGAACACTTTGTTTTTATTGCATATGTCTCTACCATGAGAGGCACTTCCAGTGGGACACATTACAGTGAATGAAGATATGTCTAACTACCGACCCCCTTGAAGAACCAACAATACTCAATAGCCTACCGTTGTTGGGAAAAGCCTCAAGAGAAAAGATGTGATACATTTATCAAGAGTCAGTTACTTTGTGTTTCACTTGAAATCAAACTCCAGTAAAGAAGAAAACCCTTTAGTGATCAACTAAAAAAGCTCGGTCAGCACAGGAAAATCGAGTGCACAATTAGCAACTCAAGTAAAGAAGGGGAGGCCACAAGCCAAAAAGGAAAGAAAAAAATGAAAGTCATGGTGTAAGGAATGTGTAAGAATTTTTCTCGGGTAAAATAGTGCGGTTGAGATTTTTGAAGCAATACAGGGAATTTAGCCACACTTTCCCCATCCATTTTAATAGATGGACTAATTTTCTGATGATATTTTAGTGATACTGAACAATAGATATATCTATCTATCTTTGATTTCATATAGACCTTGGACAGAACAGGATCCAAACTGCCTTTAGGATGGCATGGGAGAGAGGAAGGTGCTTTAGAGAGCCTCCTCCAGTGCTGAGCATAGCTCCTCTGTACCCAACATTACTGTAACCAGCCAGGCAGTTTACAGACTTGGATGATGTGCTATTGAAAGCTCTAAACAGAGCTTGTCAGTGCATACATGGAAAAGTATCACAATTGGGTCCTGGCTAAATTAAAGATATTTTATACACTGGTGAATTACCTGTTTATAGCATTCTGCTTATAGAGGTACATACGTCCTAAGTACCAAAGTTTAGATGGTAACATACCATTCCATTGTATGGAAGTGTTATTGCAAATCTATATTTCTGCTGAGGTAGTAGATGTCTTGTACAACATCTGGATTCTAGTACTGTGATTTTTATGCTTTCTAAAATAAAGTGGTCCAGGTCAGGATTAAAAACCTAAAACGATGGATTCTAAAACTATTCCAGGAAAGCATACAATGTGCCAGAAAATGCCATTGTTGTCTGGTACTCAGAAATCAATTTTCAGCATGTTATAATCTTCCACAACAATTTCGATTGTATTAACTTTCTTTTGCACCTACTGCTTTCTTCAGAAGGGCATTCTCTGAGGCTCTGTCTACGCTTCAAAAGTTGGTCGATGCAAGTTATTTTGGCATAAAACTGCCATGGTATGTCGCTCATGCATGTGCACACTTGGCTCGTGTTTGCTTATTGTCATAAGTACTCCTGGTGAGCCCCTGTGGTGCAATGTGGTTCACCATGGCTAGGCATCCCAGTGTGCAACTTGCCATCATCTGGCACACTGCCTTTTAGAAAATTTTGGCAATGCATGATGGGGCATAAACGAGTCCTGCAAGGGGGTGACTGGGAGTGAAGGGTCCAATTCCCATCATGCAACTTTCTCCATCCCATGATGCCATCCATATCCCATCATTTTCATGCCTTTTTTAAAAAGCCCACAAACCCATGCAGCACTTCTCGCTGTCTGCCATGTCCAACAGAAGCATGGAGCCTGCACAGCTCTGAACTACTGCCATCAATGTTGCAACCACAGGACGAATAATCCTCTGGTATTACAGAGCCGCAGGAAGAACTGCAGCAATGGGAAACATGCCAATTTTCTGAAGGATGGATTGCTGTGGGATGTACCAAAACCAATTCAAGGTTGTTGGTGGCATTTACAGAACAGCTGCAGATGGTGGAGGACTGCTTCTGGGACCAAGAAACAAGCACTGACTGATGGGATTCCATCATAATTAAGGCTACGGTTCTGTTATGGAGATCACAGATTCTGTGACTTTCCAGGACTTCTGAGATTTCTTCTGGGGCAGATCAGGAGCGGCTGTCAGCCCTGGGGCTGCTGGAACAGCTGACCAGCAGCCAGCCCTGGCACCACCAGAGCAATAGTCCCCAGCCCGCCAGAGCAGAGGCTAGGGTTGGGACAGTGCCCTTGGGGCTGGAGCAGCCGAAGTCAGCCCCTTCCGCAGAAGCAGTGGCAAGACTGGAGCAGCTGCAAGCCCCAGCAGCGCTCTGTTTGTCCAGCTCTCTCTACCCCCAGGGTATTTTTATAAAAAGTCAAGGACAGGTCACAGGCTTCCATGCATTTTTGTTTATTGCTTGTGACCTGCCGTGACTTTTACTAAAAGTAACCATGACAAAATCTTAGCCTTAATCATAATGCAGGTTTGGGATGATGAGCCGTGTGGCTGCAGAACTTTTGGACGTGACCGACTGCATTCCTAGATCTGAGTTTTTGAGCTCCCCACAGACCTCCAGCGCAGGGACACCAGAATGAGAGCTGCACTGAAAGTTGAGAAGCAAGTGGTGATTGCACTGTAGAAGCTTGCAATGCCAGAAAGCTACCAGTCAATGGGAATCATTTTGGAGTTGGAAAATCCATAGTGAGGGCCGTTTAATGGTCCTACACACGTGCATGACCATTAATTATCTCCCGCTATACAGGACTGAGACTCTAGGAAAAGTGCAGGACATAGTGGATGGATTTTCATTAATAGGGTTCCTGAACTGCCGTGGGGCAATGGCTGGCATGCATCCCTATTTTGACACCAGCCTACCTTGACACAGAATACATCAACGGAAATGGCTACTTCTCTATGGTTATGCAACCATTGGTTGATGGCTGGGGACACATCACAGACTTCAATGCTGGCTAGTCAGGAAAAATGTATGCCACTTGCATCTTACAAAGCTGCAAGCAGGGACATTCTTTCCCAACCAGCAAATAACCATTGGCAATCAATATTGAAGTGCGAGTAGTGATCCTGGAGGACCCCCCGAGCATACCCCTTGTTCATGAAGCTGTACTCAGCCACCTTGACAGCACCAAGGAAAAATTCAAGTATTAGTTCAGCAGGTGCAGAATGACAGTTGAATGTGCTTTTGGTAAGTTAAAGGGATGCTGCCATTATTTACTCATAAGATTGAATCACAGTGAGAAAAATATTCCAATGATTATAGCTGCCTGTTGTGTCCTGTATACTATCTGTGAGGCAAGAGGAAAAGTTGCCATTAGGATGGAGGACAGAGGTGGAGTGGCTGTCTGCTGACTTTGAACAGCCAGATGCAAAGGCTATTAGAAGAGCTAAGCAGCTGAAGGCGGCCTTGAAAGAGCATTTTAACAGTGAGCAACAGTAATGCGGTATGGTGGACTGTGCTGTACCTGGCACTTACATTTTGGAAGCTATTAGGAATTGTGTGGGTGCTTGGTGTGCATTTATGAGTATAATAGTGCTAAGAAACCTATTAATTTTGCAGTGCTTGCTGTGCATTTATAATTATTACACTGTTTGCCACTGATCCTATGAGTTCTGTTGCCCTGTGCAATTAACAAGGAGTGGGTGCTTTCAGGAATCGTAAGTGTTTTGCAGCATGTGTTGTAAGGTAATGAAGATGAACATATAGAAATAAAGATTTATCATAAATTAGATTTGTATTGTGAACAGAAACCAATGTACAATTAAAATACGGGCAATAACTTCTGAAATACATTAATGGAACAGAACTTAAGGGGAAAGAACATTCATGTTCATTTTGGCTACACATACAACAACCATGGCTATCACAGGTCTGTGTGCATGAAGGCTCCTGACATGTGAAACATTGGAGTGTGCTAAAACTGAGTTCTCCATTGGCTGCAGGGGGAAGTGAGACTGTGATTGTTGTACTTGTAGGTCAACAAAAGTTTACAGCATCTGTGTTTGCTGCCAGAGAAGCCCCATTATGTCTTGGTGCATTTTCCTTTCCAACTCCCGTGCTTTTTTCATGTCCACTTTTTCAGTCTCCATAATGTCTGCAATATTAACCCTCCAGGCCCTCTGTTCACAGTCCGAAGCAACACTGGCTTGAAGGATCTCACTGTATATGTCATCCAAGTCCCCTTCTTTCGTCTTCTCCTTATCTGTCTCGTACATTCTGCGGGTGTGGACGGGTGAACCCCTTGAAGCCGCAATAGGAATAGTTGCAGATAAAGGTATACATACAGTTATCACTGTATGTATAATCACAACAAAGTTACATTTCAGTACTCCTTTCCCTTGCTCCCCCGAAGTTCTAAATAAGACATGCTTATAGACATTTCAGCCTTAGACCACCTGTGCACAGCACAGATCTCCAGTCCCAGACGAGGTGAATATGGTCCAGCAAGGGTGGGAGTGAATGAGAAAGGAATTGTTCAGGTATGTGAAACAATAAAATGTTGGCCCTTATTTCCATGGGTAAGAGTACAGGGTAACGGTACTCAGTCCTGGCACTGTTTTCCACAGGAGGGTGGTGATTTTAGCTGATCTGTCACTCCTGAGGATAACAAAGGCACACAGAGCACAGCAGCCGCTAGCACCCCAAAGCTGTGCAGGCCCATATGCTGCTAGCCTGTTTATTGCACTAGTGCCTGCTGAAGTCATCTTGGAGAGGCATGGGAAAGCAATTTACTGCAGACAAAAAAATAAGGCTGCCATTCCCAGAAAACTTTGGGAGAGGGTTGCAGTGTGCCTCTATGGAAGTTCCATCAAGGCTCTCTCAGGAGGATTCCAGGAATGTTTTTGTATACATAAACAACCTGCTCCAAATGCCCCCCTCCCGCCTAGCTGTACAGGGCAATGAAAAGCAGGTAACAGCTCTATGTCTGTTTGTTGTATCACTACCCCTTCTAGTACAAGTACGTTAATTAAAGTCACTACCCGTGTCTGGCTACACTGGGGCTGGGCACCATTTGTACTTTTAAACATTGTAACACATTCACACAGTTACCTTAGGCTCCTTCCCCTGCACCGGGCTTGCCCATGCTCAGCGGACTAGATTGGCTATACTGCAGTGGGGACTTGAACAGATCCTGGCTCATGGCATAGCTGGACCCACCGTTGCACATTCCCCATCCTCCTCCCTGTTCACAGCAAGGATTTGTGCCTCAGGCTCTGCCAAGATATCCACACAGCTTTTTGCTGATTTGGTCTTCAACTATGGCATGCAGCTTATAAAAGCTGTTACAGCTCAGCACCAGATCGACTGTTGGCTTCCCTGGCCTTCTGGTATGCTTGCTGCAGTTCCTTGGCTTTCACAAGGCTCTGCTGCTGATCCTTGTCATACCCCTTTGCCTCCAATCTGCTTATAGAGGTCCATGTTTCTGTGACTGCTCCATAGCTTCTTCCCACAGGCCCAAGAGATCCAATATACCTCTGTACTCCAGGCAGGAACACGACTGGAGTGTATAGCTGGCATGGTCAGCTGGGCAGCTGCACACAACAAGGGAGAGCTGCTAGAAGTGCTCTCCAAACCAGTCATTTCAAAAATATGCAGGATTTTTCAAAGGGTAGGAGGCAACGGGTTTCCAGTCTCCTTGGCAATGGAGTTCACAATTGTGACCAAAATGGTCACAGTCTGGCATTATGGGACAGGTCTGGAGGGTTGATATAGGTGTCACAGTACATTGACCTTGGCTAGATGCAATCTGGGAAGGTGGTGTTTTAATTCATTACCATCATGGGGTACTTGCATCAGTGGGAGACAAGTTTGAGTATAGACAGATGAACAACTAGGTCAATGCAAGGCAACTTACATCAGTTTAATAGCATAGCATAGACCAGGTTTGTGACATTACACATCACCAATCCATGCCACTCTCCACCAATTCATCACTAGAACATCACTGCACATTGATAATTGTAGTGTAAATATCTCAGAGGGAGGTACTATGGATAATGAACCAGCTGAGTCAGAATGAAACCTGGCAGAGTAGAAGGGATGCAAGTGATCTAAGCAAAGGAGCAGTGTGGCATCAGATGCTTGGGAAGATGTCAAATAGAAATTAGGGTATAAAATTAGTAGTCTGCAGAAGCAGATGTTTAAAAAAATAAAATTATTAATGCAATCTATAAATATTCTTGCTGGTTTGAATTGATGTCCTATTGCAAACAAGTCCAACTGTAAGGTCATGCAAACAAAAAGCATCATTGACTAATACTAATTGGTAACATGACATGAAAAGCTATTGCATTATAGCACAGAGAATTGCCCAAAACCACACTGACATACTAAATGGTGGTTTCTTTACAAGTGCGTTGCCAAGACAACCAATTAAAAATCACTCTCTCTTGCTGAATTAACTAATGCCTAAATTGCTAAAAATATAGAGAAAAACATTCTGGGTAGTGATCATATCCTTGTGACTAACACAGAGATTTAAAACGAGTAGCAACTTGCTTAACAGTATATATCAATTCCACAGTAAAATAGCTTTGTGAGGGATTGTGACTGGGTTGTGTTACTCCCTGCTCATCGACACGTCCTTGTGGCTAATCTGGGGAATTAGCTCACCGCTGTCCGTGCTCTGTCCTGCAGTTGCTCAGGCTGCTGCTTCAGTCACTCACTCTGTGGCTCCTCTTTCACTAGTCAGGAGCTGTAGTGCCTCTCCTTCATGGCTCAGCCCTCTGGCCAAGTCACAGCTGTCTCTCCCTGCTGGGATCTCACCAAAGTCTCTCCTTACACAGTCTCACGCAGTCTTCGTATCCATGACACTGACTCTGTCACTTCCACTGTATAGGAGAAACTGGGCCTACCCTCTACAATAGGTTCCAATCCTGGTACCCTCAAATCTGCAGTTCAGATCTACATGCTCCCACATTTTATTGCTCCTTTGCTGGACTACTTCCTACACTCCTATTGCAGGTTCCTGGTCTTCACTCTTATTGCTGGACTACTTCCTATACTTCTATTGCAGGTTCCTAGTCTTTCATTTTAAAATAGCAAAATTAAAAGAGCTCATCTGTAGATGCACTAAAGCTTCTTAAAACAGAAAACTGCTGATTAGAAATTTTAAACTTTGCTTGTACAGAACAACTTTATGATCTTAGACAACTTCTGGGCGAAATTAACTGATAAGGTCTCGTCTATATTACGAAATTAGGTCAAATTTATAGAAGTCGGTTTTGTAGAAAGGTTTTTATACAGTCGAGTGTGTGTTCCCACACAAATACTCTAAGTGCATGTAGTCGGCGGAGTGTCCACAGTACCAAGGCAACCGTCGACTTCCGGAGTGTTGCACTATGGGCAGCTATCCCACAGTTCCTGCAGTCTCTGCCGCCCATTTGAATTCTGGGTAGAAATCCCAGGGCCTGATGGGGCTAAAACATTGTCGCGAGTGGTTCTGAGTACATATCGTCAGGTTCCCCCTTCCCTCCCTCCGTGAAAGCAAGGGCAGACAGTCGTTTTGCACCTTTTTCCTTGAGTTACCTGTGCAGACGCCATATCACAGCAACCATGAAGCCCGCTCAGCTCACTGTCATCGTATGTCTCCTGGGTGCTGACAGACGCAGTACTGCATTGCTACACAGCAACATTTATTGCCTTTTGGCAGCAGACAGTGCAGTATGACTGGTAGCCATCGTCGACGTAGTCCAGGCTGCTCTTGTAACAGACCTCGATGAGGTCAGGGGCACTTGGGCAAACATGGGAGTGACTCAGCCAGGTCATTTCCTTTTTAAATTTCGTCTCATGGTGATTCAGTCTGACCAGCAGTGCACTCTCTTTTAATCTGCAGCCAGCAGAAGACGATGGCCAGCAGTCATACTGCACCGTCTTCTGCTGAGCACCCAGGTGATGATGATGGCTAGCAGTCGTACTGCACAATCTGCCACCAGCAAGATGTATAAAGATAGACAAATAGATGAAAACAAGAAATAGACCAGATTTGTTTTGTATTCATTTTTTCCTCCCTTCCTCCGTGAAATTAATGGCCTGCTAAACCCAGTTTTGAGTTCCATCCTTGAGGTTTTGAGTTCTATCCTTGAAGGGGCCATTTTGTTTCTCGCAAAACCACCCCCTTTGTTGATTTTAATTCCCTATAAGCCAACGCTGTAAGCCATGTTGTCAGTCACACCTCCTTCTGCCAGAGCAACAGCAAACAATCGTTTTGTGCCCTTTTCCCTGGATTGCCCAAGCAGGAGCAGACACCATAGCACAGCAAAGATGAAGCCCATTCAGCTCACCCCAGCAGTTATGACCATTGTAAACACCTCGTGCATTATCGTGCAGTGTATGCAGAACCAGCACCTGAAAAACCAGGCGAGGAGGTGATGGCAGCGCGGTGATGAGGACCTGAACACACTTTTCTCTAAAACCATGTTCTCCCGGAATTTGAAGATCATGGTGTTAATGGGGCAGGCTCATGCCGTGGAATGCCGATTCTGGGCCCGGGAAACAAGCACAGAGTGGTGGGATCGCATAGTGTTGCGGGTCTGGGATGATTCCCAATAGCTCCGAAACTTTTGCATGCGTAAGGGACTTTCATGGAACTTTGTGACTTGCTTTCCCCTGCCCTGAAGCACAAGAATACCAAGATGAGAGCCCTCACAGTTCACAAGCGAGTGGCAATAGCCCTGTGGAAGCTTCCAATGCCAGACAGCTACTGGTCAGTCGGTAATCAATTTGGAGTGGGCAAATCTACTGTGGGGGTTGCTGTGATGCAAGTAGCCAACGCAATCACTGAGCTGCTGCTATCAAAGGTAATGACTCTAGGAAATGTGCAGGTCATACTAGATGGCTTTGCTGCGATGGGATTCCCTACCTGTGCTGGGGCTAGAGACGGAACGCATATCCCTATCTTGGGACCAGACCATCAGGGCAGCCAGTATATAAACCGCAAAGGGTGCTTTTCAATGGTGCTGTAAGCACTGGTGGATCACAAGGGACGTTTCACCAACATCAACGTGGGCTGGCCGGGAAAGGTTCATGACGCTGGTCTGTTTAAATGGTTGCAGGAGGAGATTTACTTCCCAGACCAGAAAATAACTGTTGGGGATGTTGAAATGCCAATAGTTATCCTTGACTCTGCCTGCCTTTTAATGCCCTGGCTCATGAAGCTGTACACAGGCACCCTGGACAGTAGTAAGGAGCTGTTCAACTATAGGCTGAGCAAGTGCAGAATGGTGGTAGAATGTGCATTTGGACTTTTAAAGGGTCACTGGCGCAGTTTAGTGACTCACTTAGACCTAAGCAAAACCAGTATTCCCATTGTTATTGCTGCTTGTTGTGTGCTCCACAATCTTTGAGAGAGTAAGGGGGAGACATTTATGGTGGGGTGGGAGGTTGATGCAAATCGCCTGGCTGCTGAATACACACAGCCAGACACCAGGGCGGTTAGAAGAGTACAGCAGGAAGTGGTGCACATCAGAGAAGCTTTGAAAACCAGTTTCATGACTGGCCAGGGTACTGTGTGACACTTCTGTTTGTTTCTCCTTGATGAAAACCCGCCCCCTTGGTTGACTGTAATTCCCTGTAAGCCACCCGCCTTCCCACCTTCTATCACAGCTTGCTTGCAAAGGAAATAAAGTCACTATCTTTTAAAAAGCATGTGTTCTTTATTAATTGATTATAAAAATAGGGAGATAACTCACAAAGTAGCCCAGGCGGGGTGTGGGAGGAGGGTAGGCGGTCAGGAAAGCGCCACTTTAAAACTTGTTGAATGCCAGCCTTCTGTTGCTTGGGCTGTCCACTGGGGTGGAGTGGTTGGGTGCCCAGAGCCTCCCACCCCCTGTTCTATGGAACTTGGGGAGGAGGGAGAGCAGTTAAGCTGGGGTTGCAGCGGCAGTCTATGATCCTGCTGCCGTTCACGAACCTCCACTAGACGCCGGAACATGTCCTTTGATCCTGCAGTAGTCCCAGCGTTTCCTTATGCCTCCTCTGATCTTCCTGCCGCCACCTCTCCTCACGTTCATTGGCCACCATCCTGTACACCGCTATTGTGTCCCTCCACACAGCTCTGTCAGTGCTGGATGACTGCATGAGCTCAGAGAACGTGTCATCACGCGTTTTTTTCACCGCCTTATCTGAGATAGCCTCTGGGATGGAGGAGGGAGGCTTGAAACATTTGCAGCTGCTGGAGGAAAAAAAGGGAGTGAAGAGACATTTTACAGAACAATGGCTATACTCTTTCATGGTGAACACCACAATTCACATTACACAGCACATGAGATTTTGGTACAAGGTCACATTTTGCATCTTATATTGAGTGCCTGCGGCTTTGGTGTTAGAAATCACATGTGCAGTGCCAGGCAACTGAATTCGGCTTGCAGGCGGACATGGTAAGTCCTAGTCTTTCGGCTTCTGCAACCTTCATAACAGCAGCTCCCCTCCTTTCCCATACCAAGCAAAGCCCGTTGAGCTGGCCATTTACTGCTGCAGTTTTCATGTTAACGTGCAGCAGCAGAAACCAAACTAACATCCAGTTCTCTGGGATGATTGCTTTTCCCCTCCCCCCACCGCGTGGTGGAAGATCCCTGCTAGCCAAACGCGAACAGCTCAGCACCAATGCCCCCCCCCCCCGCCCCGCGTGGCTAACTGCTGGGAAGATCTCTTTTCAGTCACAGGCAAACAGCCCAGTAGGAATGGGCACCTCTGAACGTCCCCTTAATCAAATTGCCCTATTTCAACCAGGTTACCATGAACGATATCGCTCTCCTGAGGATAACACAGAGAGATAAAGAATGGATATTGCTTGAATGCCAGCAAACACTGGGACCATATGCTGCCAGGCTTTGTCATGCAATGATACCAGATTACTTGCTACTAGCATGGCGTGGTAAAGTGTCCTACCATGGAGGACGGAATAAGGCTGCTCTCCCCAGAAACCTTCTGCAAAGGCTTTTAGAGTACCTCCAGGAGAGCTTCATGGAGATGTCCCTGGAAGATTTCCGCTCCATTCCCAGACACGTTAACAGACTTTTCCAGTAGCAGTACTTGCCACGAATGCATCCCAAGTACTCAGGGCTATTTAATCATTAAAAAACACTTGCTTTTATAACATGTATTATATTTAAAAATGTACACAAGGTCCCTTCTCCGGCTTCATTGGGTTGGGAGAGTATTTCACTCAGGGTGATAAAAAGATCCTGGCTGTCAGGGAAAACGGTGTGCTGTGTGTTCTCCCCAAGTTTGTCCTCTTCCTCATTTGCAAAATCCTCAGCCATGGCAGAGAGTACCCCATCCTTGGAGTCCACGGACAGAGGTGGGATAGGGGTGGCAGCCCCCCCAATAATTGCATGCAGCTCAGTGTAGAAGCGGCATGTCTGGGTCTCTGTCCCGGAGTGTCCTTTTGATTCTTTGGTTTTCTGGTAGGCTTGTCTGTGCTCCTTAAGTTTCACTCGGCACTGTGTTGCATCCCTGATGTAGCCTCTGTCCCTCATGGCATCAGATTTTTTGAAATGTTTTGGCATTTCGTCTTTTGGAACGTAATTCTGATAGCATGGATTCCTCTCCCCATACAGCGATCAGATCCAATACCTCCTGTTCGGTCCATGCTGGAGCTCTTTTTCGATTCTGGGACTGCATGGTCACTTGTGCTGATGAGTTCTGCATGGTCAAACAGGAAATGAGATTCAAAAGTTCCTGGGGCTTTTCCTGTACACCTGGCCAGTGCATCCAAGTTCAGAGTGCTGTCCAGAGAGGTCACAATGGTGCACTGTGGGATAGCTCCCAGAGGCCAATACCTTTGAATTGTGTCCACACTAACCCTAATTCGAAACAGTGATGTCGATTTCACTGCTAATTCCCTCATTGGGGAGGAGTACAGAAATTGGTTTTAAGAGCCCTTTATGTCGAAAAAATGGCTTTGTTGTGTGGATGGGTGCAGGATTAGTTCGGATTTAATGCTGCTAAATCCGACAAACTCATAGTGTAGACCAAGCCTAAGCAGTGACTTTCTACCAGTCTGTCTTAAAAATGTAGTTTAAAAAACAAAATTTTTACAAAATCCAATACCAAGACTCAGATTCTAGGATGCTTAGGTTCGGTAGGACAGTGATAAATTAACAGGACTACTTGTGGAGTAAAGATGCCAATCAGCAGGAGTAAGGTGCTCAGAATATGGCCCTGAATGTTTTATGACATATTAAAATTTCAAAAACTTGTTTTTTGTGGATTGAATTTAAATATTCCGCCATTGTTTGTATTGAAGCATGGTACTACTTTCTAAAAACTATTCTGAGGAAAAGACTACAGGAAAAACCAGAAATGGACATTTTTTTCATTGTCCAAATTGAAGAGCAAAAATGTAAACAGCAACCAAATGTAAAGGACTTTATAAAAATTGTTATAATAATCACTATCATTGTTAGTAACAAAGACATGGGATTTTGACAGCATTCTTTTAAAATAATAAAATGTGACTTATTTGGTTGTTGGATTTTAGTATTTTTTTAACCAAACCTTTCAATAATACCTTATAGTTGTTTTAAAGAAGTTCTAAATTCTTAAGTAGTACTCACCAATATCCAGACTGTCAGATTCTGACTCTTAGCCCTCAGTGAGTCACCACCAAAAACTCCATGGACTTCTGTGACACTAAGCACCCCTGTACTCACACCCTACGCAACATTGTAATCTGATCATTAACATTCGTGTGTGATGTGTGTGGGTGATGGGTAGAAAGAGTTACGAATATATGCTGGAATTCTAACTAAAGGGTGTATAAACCAGGCATGTCAGGGGGAGTTGTTAAACGAATCTCTCCTAAACAAAAGAATGTGTAAAAAGAAAAGGAGTACTTGTGGCACCTTAGAGACTAACAAATTTATAAGAGCATAAGCTTTCGTGAGCTACAGCTCACTTCATCGGATGCATTTGGTGGAAAAAACAGAGGAGAGATTTATACACACACACACACACACACACACACAGAACATGAAACAATGGGTTTATCATACACACTGTAAGGAGAGTGATCACTTAAGATAAGCCATCACCAGCAGCAGGGGGGGGAAAGGAGGAAAACCTTTCATGGTGACAAGCAAGGTAGGCTAATTCCAGCAGTTAACAAGAATATCAGAGGAACAGTGGGGGGTGGGGTGGGAGGGAGAAATACCATGGGGAAATAAATAATAAATAAATAAATAAATTTTTTAGTCTCTAAGGTGCCACAAGTACTCCTTTTCTTCATGGGGAAATAGTTTTACTTTGTGTAATGACTCATCCATTCCCAGTCTCTATTCAAGCCTAAGTTAATTGTATCCAGTTTGCAAATTAATTCCAATTCAGCAGTCTCTCGTTGGAGTCTGTTTTTGAAGCTTTTTTGTTGAAGTATAGCCACTCTTAGGTCTGTGATCGAGTGACCAGAGAGATTGAAGTGTTCTCCAACTGGTTTTTGAATGTTATAATTCTTGACGTCTGATTTGTGTCCATTCATTCTTTTACGTAGAGACTGTCCAGGTTGGCCAATGTACATGGCAGAGGGGCATTGCTGGCACATCACATTGGTAGATGCGCAGGTGAACGAGCCTCTGATAGTGTGGCTGATGTGTTTACCTCAGTTTACATATAAGCAGTTAAATTCATCAAGTTAACAAGGGGTGGAGACAAACCTCACAATAGCAAGTGGGGGAATAGACAGCACAGGGTCTACACCAGAAAGGGCAAACTACACCCCACCGGCCAAATCCATCCCACGGGACCCTCCTGCCTGGCCCTTGAGCTCCCGGTCAGGGCAGCTAGCTCCTGGCCCCTCCTCCACTGTCCTCCCTCCCGCGCAGCCTCAGCTCGCTGCGCTACCAGCACTCTGGCCCGCAGCCCCTGCTGGGGAGTGCAATGGCACAGCTGCAAGCTCCTGCTGCTCTGAGTGGCATGGTAACGGGGTGGGGAGTGGGGGGGTTGGATAAGGGGCAGGGGGTTCCGGGGGGAAGTCAGGGGACAGGGAGCAGGGGGCAGTTGGATGAGGCAGGGCAGTCAGGAGATAGGAAGGGGGGGTTGGATGGGGTGGGGTCCCAGGGGGCAGTAAGGGGCAGGGGTGTGGATAAGGGTCGGGGCAATCAGGGCACAGGGGGGATTGGATAGGGGGTGGGGTCCCAGGAGGGACGGTCAGGTGTTCTGAAGGGGGCTGTCAGGGGGCGGGAAGTGGGAGGGGATAGATGGGGGCAGGGGCTAGGCTGTTTGGGGAGGCACAGCATTCCCTACCCAGCCCTCCATACAGTTTTACAACCCCGATGTGGCCCTTGGGCCAAAAAGTTTGCCGACCCCTGGTCTACACCCACTGGGCAACAAGCTTGGTCTGGGTTTTACTTGTCAGAAGAATCCGTTTAAAGGTTTCCTGGACTACAAAGACATGGGGCTGATCCTCAAGTGATAACCAATTGAATCAACTGGTTGTATACAATGTTACTGTTTTATAAAAAAGTGTATAGAGAGATCTTTTCTGAACACAAATGACACACTAGTGATTAATATGCTTGTGAAATGTGTGTATTAACACTATATGAAGAATTATCAAAACGTATTGATATTATGTTTTAAAGCGTGTGGCTGAACAAAGGAAAGAGCAGTCCTTGCCCAGACCAGGGGAGGGGGTCAGCAGCAGCACAGGGAGGGGCAACTATTTACCTGTAGGGTCCTGTGTAAATTAAGCATGGTAGATCAAAACAATCGAAGCCTGATTTTTTACACAGTGGGATAGGAAGTCCACAGGAAGGAAAGAACAGCATGAGGTAAGCTTCCTGGTGGACACCGCAAGCTTCCAGCCTCCTAAAGCAAAGTCATTGAACTTTGGAGGTTATAAGCAAGGACAGTAGCCATCTTTGGCATCCGTCCCTAGACAGACACAAGGGAACAGAGCTGAGAAAGATGGGTCCTTCAACCAAGAGAGGGTTGGAGTCACTGGGAACTGATTTGTGAAAGACCCGCTCAGCCAAAGATTGTACCTTTCTAGATTAAGTTGTAGACTTTAAGAAGAGTATTTTGTTTTGTTTTAATTTGAACTTTCTATCTTCATTCCTTACACTCGAACTCCCTTAATGCTACATATATTTTAATAAATTTATTTTGTTTTTACCAGAAACAAACTCAGTGCTGTGTTTAAAGGGAAGAGTGTATTTACCCCCAGTTAAGTTAATAAGCTATGATTTGGTTTGGTCTCTTTGCAGGAGCAATGAACCTTATTATTTCCCTGAGCTGTCCAGGAGAGGGCTGGACATCTCAGGGCACATGGTTTTGGGGAAATTTGGGCCTGGGAGTGTGTTGGGGTCCTCTTGCTGGTTGTAACCAAGGCTGGTGGGATCCAGAGTGTGACTGGGGTGTTGCTGGCAGGCTGCTGCACCAGGGCTGCAGCTATACACGGACACTCAGGATGTGACCTGCAGGCAGGTAGTGAGCAACTCAGGTTGGGAGCAACAGCAGCAAAGCGCTGAGAGGCACCCCAGGGTTTCAGGGCAGGCAGTGACACAGCCTGAATTGCACCTCAGAAGGTGACAACCTCACATACATAAGCTGAGGATCTGAACCATGCATTTTGTCAACATTGCAAAGAAAAGGAACAAATATGAAGATCTGTAAGCATATAAAAAAGTAATTGATTATTAGGGACGATATAAAAATACATGGGGCAATATGATCACTTTTTAGGTAGAATTACAAAATTAGATAGAATGACAAATATTTAGATCAGAAAAAAATTGCCATACCAGTAAGAGCGCTTTCCATTTTAAATAGTGATAGCCCCATTTATGAAAATTAAATTAGATTTAATTTTGGTGAGTAGCGAGGACCTCATAGAAGAAATGGTTGTAGGGGACAATCTTGGCTCAAGTGATCATGAGCTAATTCAGTTCAAACTAAATGGAAGGATTAACAAAAATAAATCTGCAACTAGGGTTTTTGATTTCAAAAGGGCTGACTTTCAAAAATTAAGGAAATTAGTTAGGGAAGTGGATTGGACTGAAGAACTTGTGGATCTAAAGGTAGTTGAGGCCTGGGATTACTTTAAATCAAAACTGCAGAAGCTATCGGAAGCCTGTATCCCAAGAAAGGGGAAAAAATTCATAGGAAGGAGTTGTAGACCAAGCTGGATGAGCAAGCATCTTAGAGAGGTGATTATGAAGAAGCAGAAAGCATACAGGGAGTGGAAGATGGGAGGGATCAGCAAGGAAAGCTACCTAATTGAGGTCAGAAGATGTAGGGATAAAGTCAGAGAGGCTAAAAGTCGAGTAGAGTTGGACTTTGCAAAGGGAATTAAAACCAATAGTAAAAGGTTCTATAGCCATATAAATAAGAAGAAAACTAAGAAGGAAGAAGTGGGGCCGCTTAACACTGAGGATGGAGCGGGGGTTAAAGATAATCTAGGCATGGCCCAATATCTAAACAAATACTTTGCCTCAGTCTTTAATAAGGCTAAAGAGGATCTTGGGGATAATGGTAGCATGACAAATGGGAAGGAGGATATAGAGGTAGATATTACCATATCAGAGGTAGAAGCGAAACTGAAACAGCTTAATGGGACTAAATCGGGGGGCCCAGATAATCTTCATCCAAGAATATTAAAGGAATTGGCACCTGAAATTGCAAGCCCATTAGCAAGAATTTTTAATGAATCTGTAAACTCAGGAATAGTACCGAATGATTGGAGAATTGCTAATATAGTTCCTATTTTTAAGAAAGGAAAAAAAGTTATCCGGGTAACTACAGGCCAGTTAGTTTGACATCTGTAGTATGCAAGGTCCTGGAAAAAATTTTGAAGGAGAAATTAGTTAAGGACATTGAAGTCAATGGTAAATGGGACAAAATACAACATGGTTTTACAAAAGGTAGATCGTGCCAAACCAACCTAATCTCCTTTTTTGAAAAAGTAACAGATTTTTTAGATAAAGGAAATGCAGTGGATCTAATTTACCTAGATTTCAGTAAGGCATTTGATACCGTGCCACGTGGGGAATTATTAGTTAAATTGGAGAAGATGGGGATCAATATGAACATCAGAAGGTGGATAAGGAATTGGTTAAAGGGGAGACTGCAACGGGTCCTACTGAAAGGCGAACTGTCAGGTTGGAGGGAGGTTACCAGTGGAGTTCCTCAGGGATCGGTTTTGGGACCAATCTTGTTTAATCTTTTTGTTACTGACCTTGGCACAAAAAGTGGGAGTGTGCTAATAAAGTTTGCAGATGATACAAAGCTGGGAGGTATTGCCAATTCGGAGAAGGATCGGGATATTATACAGGAGGATCTGGATGACCTTGTAAACTGGAGTAATAGTAATAGGATGAAATTTAATAGTGAGAAGTGTAAGGTTATGCATTTAGGGATTAATAACAAGAATTTTAGTTATAAATTGGGGATGCATCAATTAGAAGTAACGGAAGAGGAGAAGGACCTTGGAGTATTGGTTGATCATAGGATGACTATGAGCTGCCAATGTGATATGGCTGTGAAAAAAGCTAATGCGGTTTTGGGATGCATCAGGAGAGGCATTTCCAGTAGGGATAAGGAGGTTTTAGTACCGTTATACAAGGCACTGGTGAGACCTCACCTAGAATACTGTGTGCAGTTCTGGTCTCCCATGTTTAAAAAGGATGAATTCAAACTGGAGCAGGTACAGAGAAGGGCTACTAGGATGATCTGAGGAATGGAAAACTTGTCTTATGAAAGAGGACTTAAGGAGCTTGGCTTGTTTAGCCTAACTAAAAGAAGGTTGAGGGGAGATATGATTGCTCTCTATAAATATATCAGAGGGATAAATATAGGAGAGGGAGAGGAATTATTTAAGCTCAGCACCAATGTGGACACAAGAACAAATGGGTATAAACTGGCCACCAGGAAGTTTAGACTTGAAATCAGACGAAGGTTTTTAACCATCAGAGGAGTGAAGTTTTGGAATAACCTTCCAAGGGAAGCAGTGGGGGCAAAAGATCTAATTGGTTTTAAGATTCTACTCGATAAGTTTATGGAGGAGATGGTATGATGGGATAATGGGATTTTGGTAAGTAATTGATCTTTAAATATTCAGGGTAAATAGGCCAAATCCCCTGAGATGGGATATTAGATGGATGGGATCTGATTTACTATAGAAAACTCTTTCCTGGGTATCTGGCTGGTGAATCTTGCCCATGTGCTCAGGGTTTGGCTGATTGCCATGTTTGGGGTCGGGAGGGAGTTTTCCTCCAGGGCAGATTGGAGAGGCCCTGGAGGTTTTTTTGCCTTCCTCTGTAGCATGGGGCATGGTTGACTGGAGGGAGGCTTCTCTGCTCCTTGAAGTTTTGAACCATGATTTGAGGACTGCAATAGCTCAGACATGGGTGAGGTTTTTCATAGGAGTGGTGGGTGACATTCTGTGGCCTGCGCTATGCAGGAGGTCGGACTAGATGATCAGAGTGGTCCCTTCTGACCTTAGTATCTATGAATCTATGAAATTACTTAAAACTGCTCTGGAGAATATACATGTAGGGAATTATCCTGGTCTGACACAGAAGATATTTACAAGGTCCTCTAAGCTCTCTCTCTTCTGATTTTTAGGATTCCGAAATCTATTTTAAAAAGAAATCTGTTCACTGACGCTATTTGAATGAAAACTTAAAAACAAGCCCCAAGCTTAAAAATTACTATCCATAGTAAATGAAAGAAGCAGTGTAGTCACCAATTGTATATTATACAGCGTTATGAAAGCAAACCATTCACTCCCATAAAGATGTACAGCATAAAAAGTTAATTAAGCACATCCATCAGTGAAATGGAAGGAAGTAGCTTCACAAAACATGCACAATAAAAATATTCCAATGACGTTTGTAGAAAAAGAGCAGATCATTTTTTTGGAGATGCTCTTACCATTCTGGTCTGTTTTGCTTGATTGCTTAACATTGTCCTTAGTTGACTAGCATTTTGAGTGTTATGAAAAGGTGAAAGAAGGTTAATTATAATGGGAATAAATGTGTCTCAGTTTGTAATATGATGTAGTCTTGTAAAATGATTGTAGCTTTAAATATATCCGTAAATATCACCAGACCCTGCATGACCCTTTGTAGATAATAGTGACTACTGGTTATATTCTGTTTCCTGAACCATGACTTTTGAGTCCTGTTTAAATTCAGATCATATTACCAAACAATAATTAGAAAGACAATAGCAGTAAGAGGCCCTTAAAAGCAGATGTTCTTACAAGATGTCAGTTCACACGGAACTATGATTAGCTCACAAGTACATGCCAGATTAAAAATATTGAATAAACTGCAGCTCTCAAGTATGAAGAGAATTAAAGCAAGTGAAGAACATACCATAGAATTTTGGTTTTCTAGATCTTGCTTCCCCCCTTCACATTCATACGTTTCACTAAGTGAAGGTAAAACTAAATCTTCAGTCATGGCAGTGGCCTCAATAAGTCTCACAAGCAAGGCAGATTCAAGCCTAGAGAAAAAGTGTGAATGTGAGACCTCCAAGGAAAATGTGTCTCCCAGAGGAAGTGGTGCTGATTAGAGCAGGTCAAACATGAGGACTAATTTTTTTCAAGAAAAATAATCTTATTTTTCAAAGAATATTTAAAAAATTCGTTTTTATTTTACCAGCTCTGATGTTGGTAATTCAGAGACACTCCTCTGAGTCAGTTCCGCACTGATTCTGCAGCACAAGTCTGTATTTTGGAAATATAAAAGCAAGGGCCTGCCCACTTCCACTTAAAAGAGCCTGTGCAGATTTTTTTTTTGTTTTTATTAGAGTAGAGAATCCAGTTTCCTGGATAGTTTGCAGCTTGAATAGTTCTAGTCTTAATTCTCCATTTCCCTTCAACTGAGTATTCTTCACTTCCTGTCCTAAACTGCTTTGCATTGTCAAACAACTTCCATATTCCACCCTAGAGGATGCTGCACTTCAGTTGTGGATCAAGTAATTCCCAAATGAACAGTTTGTAACATACTTCGGGGACCTTTGGGATGAAAGTTGCTTCAGTATATAAATAAAATGTTACTTTTAAAGGCAGAAAAGGGCAAGTCATGAGAAGAGTCTGTATTCTATATGGGCAGAAAGACACAGCTTCCAATCTGCACCAGTCTGGTAGCAAAACAAGTCCAGGCAAAATGGGGCAACTCCTAAAGCTATTAGAGCATAAGCTTTTGTGAGCTACAGCTCACTTCATCGGATGCATTTGGAGAGGAAGATGATGTCCAAATGCATCCGATGAAGTGAGCTGTAGCTCACGAAAGCTTATGCTCTAATAAATTTATTAGTCTCTAAGGTGCCACAAGTACTCCTTTTCTTTTTGCGAATACAGACTAACACGGCTGCTACTCTGAAACCTGTCCTAAAGCTAGCCATTGTTACTGGAAATCATTCCTCTGTGCCACCTTCCAAGTGTCACAATGACTTTGCTCCATGAAGGAAAACTCTGGGCCAAGGAATGGTAAAGTTAATATCATACCAGGACTGAATCTAAAATTAACTAACTGCATTTTTTGTCTTTACACTTTAGTTCAACCCTGAAGCTTACAAACAATTGTGGGGGTACATCATATGTATCTGAAAGATTTAAAACCTCAACCACTCAGGCTGAAAATACAAGTCAGTGTAGCTTCACAGACACTTACTGCAATCATCTAAGAAAGCTAGAAAATACCACATGCAAATTCTGTAAAAAGAAGGACTTATTTGTTTCAGTACAATCTAATGAGGAAAGTACAAATCCACTGCCTGTCAAAGCTTGGTATCAGTAGAGATTGTCCTAGCTTCATTAGATCATAATAGAATTCCACACAGCAATGACATTTTATGCCAAGCAATCATTGTATTTAATCAGGAACAAATGGCTTTTCACAGATCGTTAGCTGAAAAATTGCCAGCTGAATTTAATTTGTATAGAAATTCCTGGTTTGGTCTCATTTTCCTCAGTCAAAACAAATCACTTGATAGACAAAAAGTTACCAGAAACTCAGAATCCTTGAAATTAGAGATGTCATGAGCACCACAAAGATGATTTATAAGCCCCTCAAATGTGTGGGCATTCAACAGCTTCTCCAGAGGATGGATTTATTTTTGTTTTTACACACACAGTTACTTCCCAGTGCCTCTCTTAAACTTACAGAAATACTAGAAGGTGATACTTACACAGCTATATATCAGGAATCAGGGAGACAGGAAATAGCTTTAGTTAACTACAAGTCCTAGTTGTTGCTTTTTTTTTTTTTAAACCCACACATTTTTACATTCATGGCTAGATCCTCAGCTGGTGTAAATCAGTGTTGCTTCATTTAAGTCAATGGAGTTGTGCTGATTTTTTTTTTGCCAGTTGAAAATAGGCTCTTAGCATTTAGCTCCATCAAAATTACCACTTAGCTGCTTTACAAATAGGCCCCACAGAACTAAGTCACAGTTCAAATTATAATTACTCTATGATGGAGCAAATCTCCAATAATGCTGGAGCCTTAATACATTTTTGTACTTTTAGCAAACACTTGCATGTGCTCCCATTCCATACAAGCCACTGGTGTTCAGCAAAAACTATCTGGTGCCAGTGGATTAGATCCAGAGATCATCTTCTAAACTGGGTAACCGTGTTCTTGCAGAGTGCCTGCTCTATCATAGGAGGCTACAGATGGGTGAAAGACTCCCAGACTTACTTTTATTTGACACTGCACTGCAAACCACACAAGTCAGACTTTGCC
The DNA here is from genome assembly GCF_009764565.3 of Dermochelys coriacea. NCBI lineage: Eukaryota > Metazoa > Chordata > Testudines > Dermochelyidae > Dermochelys > Dermochelys coriacea. The sequence goes on along the minus strand of NC_050068.2, from coordinate 79,858,556 downwards.
ACTCTTCAATTCCTGCAATCAACCTATGTGCACTAAAACAGCATTATACATGCATCTATTTCACTGGCTTGGCATAAAGCATGATTGGAAGATAAATATATTTGCTGAACAACGTAACAACCCCTGTTCCCATGTAGAGACACCGTGGAGCTGAAGCTATGAGAAAAATTTTATTTCGGCTATGAAAATTAGGAGTGCCAGGTTTAAATATTCTTTTTGAAGGACAGGGAGCTGTTCTGGTTCTGTACATAGAGATGGATAGTTTTGTTAGGATATTTCAAAGGTCATGTCCTTCAGAGACTAGGGGAAGAATTAAAATGCCTTCCAACTCTAGATGAAAATGATGCTTTGATTTCACAAGCTCAATGAGTTTGGCAACTTCAATTAGTTTCTTATGAATAATTCTCCCATTTCAAGTTGCCATATGTGATTGCTCATGATTTGGAATATCTGCTTAAGAAAGATTCAAAGATTACATGCACAGAGTTTCCAGACAGGATGGATACTTGACAATCAGGCTGAGAAACTACAGAGGAACAGAGTTTTGGAGGAGAGTACATGGGGATATAGGCCAAATTTCTATGTCACCAAGTATCAAGGAAGCAGGAATGTATGTACTGGTAACAACATTTTGGACTTCACATTTTGCAAGTGGGATAGGGAGAAAATGAGGAGGAGAGAGAATGACATTAAATAGGGTTGGGTGGCTGAAATAAAGGCAAACAAACATAAAAATGGCCACACTGGGTCAGACGAAAGGTCCATCCAGCCCAGTATCCTGTCTACCGACAGTGGCCAATGCCAGGTGCGCCAGAGGGAGTGAACCTAACAGGTAATGATCAAGTAATCTCTCTCCTGCCATCAATCTCCATCCTCTGACAAACAGAGGCTAGGGACACCATTCATTACCCATCCTGGCTAGTAGCCATTAATAGACTTAACCTCCATGAATTTATCCAGTTCTCTTTTAAACCCTGTTATAGTCCTAGAAATCACAACCTCCTCAGGCAAGGAGTTCCACAGGTTCACAGTGCACTGACTGAAAAACTTCCTTTTATTTGTTTTAAACCTGCTGCCCATTAATATCATTGGGTGGCCCCTAGTTCTTATATTATGGGAACAAATAAATAACTTTTCCTTATTCACTTACTCCACACCACTCATGATTTTATATACCTCTATCATATCCCCCCTTAGTCTCCTCTTTTTCAAGCTCTGAAAAGTCCTAGCCTCTTTAATCTCTCCTCATATGGGATCATTCCAAACCCCTAATCATTTTAGTTGCCCTTTTCTGAACCTTTTCTAATGCCAGTATATCTTTTTTGAGATAAGGGGACCACATCTGTACACAGTATTCAAGATGTGGGTGTACCACAGATTTATATAAGGGCAATAAGATATTCTCTGTCTTATTCTCTATCCCTTTTTTTAATGATTTCTAACATCCTGTTTGCTTTTTTGACTGCCGCTGCACACTGCGTGGGCGTCTTCAGAGAACTATAATCCACGATGACTCCAAGATCTTTCTCCTGATTAGTTGTAGCTAGATTAGCCCCCCATCATATTGTATGTATAGTTGGGGTTATTTTTTCCAATGTGCATTACTTTACATTTATCCACATTAAATTTCATTTGCCTAATCACTTAGTTTTGGGAGATCTTTTTGAAGTTCTTCACAGTCTGCTTTGGTCTCAACTATCTCGAGCAGTTTAGTATCATCTGCAAACTTTGCCACCTCACTGTTTACCCCTTTCTCCAGATCGTTTATGAATAAGTTGAATGGGATTGGTCCTAGGACTGACCCTTGGGGAACACCACAAGTTATCCCTCTCCATTCTGAAAATTTACCATTTATTCCTATCCTTTGTTCCCTGTCTTTTAAATAGTTCTCAATCCATGAGAGGATCTTCCCTCTTATCCCACGACAACTTAATTTATGTAAGAGCCTTTAGTGAGGGACCTTGTCAAAGGCTTTCTGGAAATCTAAGTACACTATGTCCACTGGATCCCCCTCGTCCACATGTTTGTTGACCCTTTCAAAGAACTCAGATTAGTAAGACTGACGTTAGACTTACTGGTCTGTAATTGCCAAGATCACCTCTACAGCCCTTCTTAAATATTGGCGTTACATTAGCTATCTTCCAGTCATTGGGTACAGAAGCTGATTTAAAGGACAGGTTACACACCATAGTTAATAGTTCCGCAATTTCACATTTGAGTTCTTTCAGAACTCTTGGGTGAATGCCATCTGGTCCCGGTGACTTGTTACTGTTAAGTTTCTCAATTAATTCCAAAACCTCCTTTAGTGACACTTCAATCTGTGACAATTCCTCAGATTTGTCATCTGTAAAGGATGGCTCAAGTTTGGAAATCTCCCTAACATCCTCAGCCGTGAAAACTGAAGCAAAGAATTCATTTAGTTTCTCTGCAATGACTATCGTCTTTAAGTGCTCCTTTTATATCTCGATCATTCAGGGGCCCCACTGTTGTTTAGCAGGCTTCCTGCTTCTGATGTACTTAAACATTTTGTTATTACCTTTGAGATTTTGGCTAGCTGCTCTTCAAACTCCTTTTTGGCTTTTTTATTACATTTTTATATTTAATTTGGCAGTGTTTATGCTCCTTTCTATTTACCTCACTAGGATTTGACTTCCACTTTTTAAAAGATGCCTTATCTCTCACTGGATAGGTATGTGTTTTGTAGAAAGTTATAGACAATGACTCACCCCATATTTTACATAGCTTATTAGACTGACAGGACGCTTCAGCAACACACAAGGATCCAGAGAATTTTCATTTGACACCACCAGGATGTCTTACCGAAAGGAAGAGTGAAATCCCAAGACTCAATGTTATTTTTACAGGTGTCAAGGATCTAACAACCATCATCAAGGCAGGAAAAAAAAAGCTCTACTGAGATAGAAATGAAAACATGACATGTTGCAGAGGAGGATTGAATTCCCCTTACTTTCAAAGACACAAAATGATGAATTACTCCAATAGAGGAGAAATAGGGGCAATTTGTCACTCTTTTCATTTGTTGATGACAAAAAAATCCAGTGGAGAGATGTTTGTATTGTCACTGCTGACAGAACCACACACTCGGTTGTCATACTTGCTGCTAATGTTAATTCTGAGTAAAACAACTACTCTGACTAGCTTCCCAGATACTTATTTTTATCCAACATATCTTGCTAGTGAAGCATTGAAGTCCAAGCAAAGATGAAGATTCGTGATCAGTTGAAGGCTGCACACTGGTAATTTGGTCAGAGACAAACCTACCGTCATTGAAGTCAGTGGGAGTTTTCCCATTGACTGTAGTAGGAGCAGGATCAGCCTCATAATTTGCAGTAAAACAAAGTATTGATATAACTGCATCATCATTCCTAGTCAGGTGTGACCAGTGTAGAATATAAGTCCTATTTATGCAATACTCCCTCATGATCTGACTGGAGGCTGCTTACGATGGAGCATCACATGCCAGTGCCAGTAGCATCTCTCTTCACAATACACATTCCTGTGAGAATCAGAGGCAGCATTGTCATTACATTGGCAATGTTGTAGAACTCCACACCCTGCATTGGAATGATAGGCCACCCTTTGGAAACCTTTTGTCAGTACTTGTCAAAAACACTGAGTGAACTGCAATTTTGCAGCAGGCTGACTATTAAAAATGGAATTCGATACCATCCAATGGAGGTAGATTAACACTGCTGAGCATAGCCCAACCACTTAGGACCTGTCTACATGGGGAAATTTACCAGCAGAACTATACCAGTATAATTATCCCAGCATAATTCTGCCAGTATAAGTGTTTATTATGATTGTATCTATACAGACAGTCAGATCAAGGCATCCTGTTTAACCATTCAACAGCTAAGGGAAGAGTAATGTGCAAGTCCATGGGGGAACCAGACAGCCCTTGCCAGTGGATAGGGCCTGAAAATGTGTGGCCGACATCTCTTTACTGGCCACAGTGGCAAGGGGGCGGGGATCACAAAGGCTCCATTTATAGTCATTAGGAGCACATCTGATCCCTCCACATGACACAATCAATTGAACTTTACCCAAAGATGGCATTGGAAGGTCAAAACCAGGGGTCTGGACTGTTGGATCTATCATAAGATAAGCATTCACCACTTTATATGCCACCTGGAGGTGATATGAAGGTTCCTTAGGGGAATTATCCAAGCAGGATGCCTTGAGCTGACATAGTGGGTTAAACACCTCTTTAAACTGGGGTAGATGTTGCATGTCATGCACCTGCAGAAATTTTGCTCCTTAAGGTCTCCTGATAGCATGAAGTGCAAGGTTGGACAGAACCAGCAGCGAGGCCAGGTTACTTGGTGTCATGCACAAACACTAAGAAATTCTGCCAGTAAAATTTCACCATATAGACACACCATTAGTTATAATGTATTGGCCAAGAAAGATTTAAATTCTTTGTTCATTTTAACAGCTGCACTCCATGGCTTAGTAACTCAGAGTCTGGTGATATAATCCACCAATTTATAATTGGTCAGTCTCTCGTTTATTCTCCTTTATGTAGAGTCTAAACATTCTCCCCTCTGTTTCCTGTGTAATGTGCTAGATGATGCTTTTAAACTCAATAAAATATACATTATATATATTGTGACAGGGTCAGGCCAGATGGCTACACGAAAGTGATAGAAGGCAGATATATTAGCCCCAGGTTAAGTAGGTCCCTTTTCCCTGGGTAAGGTAACATGGAAAGTTCCAGAACAATCAGGAACTTTCTGGAAACAATTAAGGCAGACAGGCTGATTAGAATACCTGCAGCCAATCAAGAAGCTGCTAGAATCAATTAAGACAGGCAGGCTAATCAGGGCATCTGGGTTTAAAAAGGAGCTCACTTCAGTTTGTGGTGTGTGTGCGAGGAGCTGGGAGCAAGAAGCGCAAGAAAGCGTACTACTGGAAGACTGAGAAGTACAGCATTATCAGACATCAGGAGGAAGGTCCTGTGGTGAGAACAAAGAAGGCGGTGGGAGGAGCCATGGGGAAGTAGCCTAGGGAGTTGTAGCTGTCACGCAGCTGTTACAGGAGCCACTGTAGACAGCTGCAATCCACAGGGCCCTGGGTCGGAACCCGGAGTAGAGGGCGGGCCCAGGTTCCCCCCATCCCTCCACTCCCCCAACTCCCTACTTGATACTGGAGGCGTTGACCTGGACTGTGGGTTCCACCAGAGAGGAAGGTATCTGGCCTGTTCCCCATCCACTAAGTGGATCAGCAGAGACTGCGGGGATTGTTGTTCTTCCTTTTCCCCATGCTGGCCAGTGATGAGGTGAACTGAGTGAACAGCAGATTTGAGCCACGAAAGTGTCCAAACTGAGGGCTGCCGTGAACCTCTGAGGTTAGCAAATCCACCAATAAGCGCAGGACCCACCAAGGCAGAGGAGGAACTTTGTCTATATTATATATATATATATATATATATATATATATATATATATATATATACATATACATACACACACACACACACACACACACACATTTTATTTTATATATATATAAAAATTGAGATCCTATTAGGTATCCAAGATACCAGCTATCAAATACCATAATTCCCCTGCCCTCCCCTTTGTTTCCAGACATCGCAATGGAAATTTTTTTTAACATCCTGTTACATCCTTGTCTCAAAATATACCAGTTTCAAAACAAAAACAGTAATTGTCCAACCTCTCTCCCTCTAACATTAGCAGAAGGCTGGATACAAGAAGGAGCTGGTGCTGATGGCATAGAGAGTACACTTATAAAGTTTGCAGATATACCAAGGTGGGAGGGGTTGCAAATGCTTTAGTGGACAAGATTAGAATTCAAAATGATCTTGACAAACTGGAGAAATGGTCTGAAATAATTAGAACCAAATTAAACAAGGACAAAAGCAAAGTACTAAGGAAGGAATAATCAATTTCACAAATACAAAATGGGAAAGGACTGCCTAGGAAGGAGTTCTACAGAAAGGGGTCTGAGGATTATAGAAGATCTCAAACTAAATAAGAGTCAACCACGTAATACTATTGCACACAAAAAAAGGGGGGGGGGCAAACATTCTGGGATGCATTAGCAGGAGTGTTGTAAGCAAGACAGGAGAAGTAATTCTTCTGCTCTACTGAGCACTAATCAGGCCTCAGCAGGATTAGTGTGTCCAGTTCTGGGCACCACACTTTGGGAAAGATGTGGACAAATTGTTGCTTTCCCCTGGACTTTCTCCAAAAATGATCAAAGGTTTAGAAAACATGGCCTAGGGGAAAAGATTGAGAGAAAAATGGGCTTGTTTAGTCTGGAGGAAAGAAGATTGAGGGGGGACATGATAACAGTCTTCAAGTATTTAAAAGATTGTTATAAAGAGTAGGGTAATAAAATTGTTCTCCTTAACCACTGAGGACAAGACAAGAAGTAATGAGCTTAAAATTGCAGAAAAGGAGACTTAGGATAGACATTAGAAAAAACTTCTTGTCAGGGTAGTTAAGCACTGGAACAAATTACTACAGAGGCTGTGGAATCTCCATCATTGCAGGTTTTTATGAACAGGTTAAACAAACATCTGTCAGGGAAGGTCTCGATAATGCTTAATCCTGCCTCAGTGCAAGATGGCTCATCGAGCTCCCTTCCAGTTCTACATTTCTATGATTCTGTGTTGTCTGTTCAGCTCCCCACAGCAAACTCAGTTGACCAACAAACTTCCTATAGTTTGTTACTTCAGAGTTATGTCCTGATGAACCTGAACTGCTTCAGAAGACTCAGTCCTGCACAGAAGCTGAGGACAGCGGCCGGAGCTCGGGGGCCATTACCGGGGAATAGAGGAGAGATTTAAAAGAGTGGGTCGGAAGGGGGAGAAGAATATTAACGCACCTTTATCCTCCTAGGGAGTCTTTTTTGAGAACATATGGGAAATGAAAATCAGCCATACTCCTTCATTCTGAAGCATACTTAGGTCTTAATGAAAATATTTCAACTAGTCAGCTTTAAAATGCACACAGTAGAATTTACCGGTTTTCAAAATTTCAGTGTAAAAAAAAAAAAGTATGTTGGTAAAAAGCTCTATAAGCATATGCAAAAATTAAAATTGATAAGCAAAGTCATTAATGTCAAAACTCTGTTTATAATCTAGCAGAAAAAGAAAATCGATCTGACGGTTGAAAGCTGATGTTAAATTAACACGGACTAGAAACAAGGTGCATTTTTTTAAAGTGGGAGCAATTAACTACTGGAACTATTTACCAAGGGATTCAGTGGATTCTCCATTACTGGCCGTCTTTAAATCAAGACGGAATATCTTTCTAAAAACTATGTTATAGCTCAAACAGAAGTTATGGATTTGATGCAGAAATTATTGGGTGAGGTTATTTTGGCTTGTGGTTTGCAGGAGGAGATCTGACTGGATGATTATAATCATGCCATCTATCCTTAAAAATCTCTAAATTTCCACCCTAGAACACAGATACAATTGGAAAAATGATAAATGGCACATCTAGTTAACTGCCTGAGAAAAATTTCAATTAAATGACTAAACACAGTTGCTATGACACGGCTACTTGAGAAAATGTTATTTAAAATGTCTACGTGGTTAGCAAGTCTGGTTCAGAGTGGTTGATATTTGGGTATTAGTGGATCCTAGCTTAAACCTCTTACTTGGCAGTCTGTTACTCCATAAATTCTCTTTTTTTCAGTCTGTTGTGCCTCATAAAAGCGTCTACTCATCTCAGTATATACATATTCATACATTTTTGATGCTTTGTACAATTTTGATTGTTACAGCAAATTCGTAACATAAAAGTGAATATATTGCAGCACAACATATTCCTCTCTCTACTATTGGTTGCCTCTAGCAGCTACTGAATTGGCAAGTTTCTTTCCAGTAGGACGTGCCAGTTAAGAGGATTCTTCAGTATTACTAGACTAGGTACCCAACTGATCACTCCAGATTATTCTCCCTTGGACTCTACATCTCTTCATATATTGTTAAAAATGCTCCTCCCTCCCCCAAATAAGAGTACTGTGGAATAACTCCCACTTCCTTCCAGGCTAAAACAATCTGAGCTCAGAGCTGCTGTTGGTGCCGTAATAGCTTATTAAAAACCGCTAACACAAATAGCTGGCTTAGGACATATTCATTCCTTCAGTCAACCAGTAATGATGTTGAACTTTTCTATTTGGAAATAGCAGAATCTAGCCCTTTTATATTTTCTAAGTAATGATCCTGGTCAGTTGAAAGATATTCAGAGAACAACTTTTAGCTGAAACTAGTTTAACATAGATCTTGTTGTTTCAACCTAAAGAGAAACTTCCTCATGGCTCACCTGACAAAGTGACTTCCTTCAAAGAACTAAGCTCCACCTTCTTGTTTTGGCTCTTGTAACTTGCACGAAGTCCAGCCATCAGGTAATAGAGTCTGCTAAGCCTAGCCATCTGTTAGCAGACCCAGCAGTCTGGCTACCTACCTCTGTATACATCCATACATTGTAAAGAAGGTACTTTTATTGGGTGTGTGTATATATACATACATACACACACTTGCCAGTTAAACTAAAAACATACAATATTTCAAACTGCTCCACTTGGAGAAATTTTTTTATTATTAATAGCTAGAAATACACTGTCACAATAGATTTTTGGAACTGACCACTAGTAAATTTACACTGACAAAAATCTTATTAGGATTATTTATCATCTTTTGATGTAATATTTTATTTAAACGCTCCCTCTGACTGGAGACCAATATCAGGCTCCTCTGACTGTGGATCACAGTTTCAGTGGCAGGATCAACTGCACATTGCAGTTCGTGCCTGGCACAGATACAAGTAGAAAGCTGGTGCAGATCTAGAACTGATGACTCTTCAGATTAGTCAGGATTTCTCAGACATTTCAGCAGCTGCAATGGTGGTGGCAAATTTATTTTCTAGGGACATGGGTGTCCAAAAGTCCCACTGAGAATTGCCACTGCATGTCAAGTTTCCTTCTTTTCTTCAGCTCCCTTCTGTCTATCTCGTGGTCATCCAGGTAGAAGTTAAATATCCAGTTAGCAGTTAACCTGGACATGAGCATCTTCCTTTGATCTTAGCATCCCACCCCCACAATATCAACAAGTGGTAAGACTCAAGACTGCGTGAGAAATTGCTGCTCCGTTAACCTATACATAGTCCTGGGAGTATAACTGATTGATGAAGCACATTGAGATACTGACTATGAAAGCTACTATGTAAAACCAATTTGTATTCACCACTTATAATTGCTACTTGCAATTCTTTTGTACTGAGACATGTGCACAGTTCCATTCCCCAAACAAAAAGCCATAGATACTAACTTAGTCATCGGACGATGACATTGGACTGTACTGCAAAACAGCAACAGTTTCAATTTGCTCTTCTCCAGGCTGTGATCACTTGGATTTACTATTCTTCTTCTTGCTGATCTATAGTGCGACCAAGCACTGGTTCCTGTGTAGAATATTAACAGGGAAGTAACATCAGTTTTAATTCCAAAAGATGACTTTAGGATTCTTCAGCAGATTAAAAACAGGCATTTTTCTTTCATGTCAGTTGCATTTAAACACTGCCATCTTGTGTTTTAGTGTATATCCATTTTGTTAAACTTCAAAATTTGCCTTCCACTTCTGCACCAAATCCCTGTACCTTTGTGGCAAAACCTACACCTGCTGCTTGGAGGAGCAGGATGGAATATTAGCCTCGCAAGCCATGGGTAAGGATAGGTTAGCAACAGCCTAGCAGAGTCCACCACATAAGGGGAAGGGAGGGAAAAAGCACCAGTAGCCCTGAACAGTCCACTACGCCAGGAAGGGTGTGTAGAGAAGCTCTGAACAGTCCACTGTTCTGGGAGATGGGGTCAGCAACATCCCCACAGAACACTGTGGTGGGGCAGCAGCTGTCCGACAAAATCTACTGCACCAAGTCAGTACAGCAGCTCCACATAAGCAGGAGTAGGTTGGGAGAGAGGCTGCCCCCATTTCTTACCCAGATTCCCCCCAATCTCCAGCCCAATCACCTTATCACTGTGATGCTCCTAGAGGGGCTCCTTCTGATCCAGATCCTTCCTGCTCCTATGCCATACCCTAATCAACATCCTGACCCTCTCAAACTTCCCCCATCCTCTTTCCTGTCCAAAACACCCATCTCAATGGGCCTCCGTGATCTTTTTTGCCCGGCTCTCATGATCTCCCCTTTCTCAAATCTTGCACCTGCTCAGTTTCCCTTCCTCCCACCCAATTTTTTTCATCCCTTCCTTTTAGCCTTCCTAATCTCTTCTGCTGCCCCAGAGCCTTCTTTTCCCCCCCAAGACTCCAACTCCTCCTTTTTTCTTCATAAAAGAGCTAAATGCAGGGAAGGGAGAGAACATAACATAAGAATGGCCATACTGAGTCAGACCAAAGGTCCATCTAGCTCAGTATCCTGTCTTCTGACAGTGGCCAATGCCAGATGCTTCAGAGGGAATGAACAGAACAGGTAATCATAGAGTGATCCATCCCCCATCGCCCATTCCTTGCTTCTGGCAAACAGAGGCTAGGGTCACCATCCCTGCCCATCCAGACTAATAGGCGTTGATGGACCTATCGTCCATGAATTTATCTAGTTCCTTTTTGAACCCTGTTATAGTCTTGGCCTTCACAGCATCCTCTGGCAAAGAGTTTCACAGGATGACTGTGCGTTGTATGAAGAAATACTTCCTTGTGTTGGTTTTAAACCTGCTGCCTATTAATTTCATTTGGTGACTCCCAGTTCTTGTGTTATGAGGAGTAAATAACACTTCCTGATTTACTTTCTCCACACCAGTCATGATTTTATAGACCTCTATCATATCCCCCCTTAGTCGCCTCTTTTCCAAGCTGAGAAGCCCCAGTCTTATTAATCTCTCCTCATATGGAAGCTGCTCCATACCCGTAGTCATTTTTACTACTCTTTTCTGAACCTTTTCCAATGCCAATACATCTTTTTTGAGATGGGGCGGCCACATCTGTACACAGTATTCAAGATATGGGTGTACATGGATTTGTATAGAGGCAAAATGATATTGAAGGGAAATAGTGCAACACATGGAGTGGAATCTGAAGCTCCTGGGTGAGCTGTGTGCGGTGCAGAGGATTTCTGCTCATGCACCCAACCCAGTATGGAGAGAGTCACCCAGCAGCAGCTGCTGCAGCAGAAGCAGCATCTAGAACAGAAACACTTTGAGGCTGGCTAGAAGGGCCCTGTGATAGCCTGTTCAGGCCTAGGTGCTAGGGGCAGAATTACAATCAAGGCCCTAAACACAGCCTACTGTGTCCAATGGTTAACCTGGTCCTCTCTGGTCTCTTCCCCTTCATGTAGAGTGGGAAAAATGCAAATGACTAAAGATTTTTATATGTGATGCTGTTCAGTAAAATTCTACCATCTAATTTATGCAAAGACTTTTTCCATTAGTTCATAGACTTAAACTTTAAGGTCAGAAGGGACCATCATGGATCATCTAGTCTGACCTCCTAGTCATTGCAGGCAACAGTACCTCACCCACCAACTCCAGCAATAGACCCCTAACCTCTGGTTGAGTTACTGAAGTCCTCAAATCATGGTTTAAAGACTTCAAGTTACAGAGAATCCACTATTTACTCCAGTTTAAACCTGCAAGAGACCCATACCCCATGCGGCAGAGGAAGGCAAAAAAGACCCCTGGTCTCTCCCAAACTGACAGGAAAATTCCTTCCCAACCCCAAATATGGCGATCAGTTGTACAATGAGCATTTTGGCAAGACCCATCAGCCAGACATCTGGGAAAGAATTCTCCGTAGTAACTCAGAGCCTTCCTCATCCAGGGTCCCATCACCAGCCATCAGGTATATTTGCTACTAGCTGTCTCAGATTAGCTACATGCCATTGTGGGCAGTCTCATCATACCATCCCCTCCATAAACTTATCAAGCTCAGTATTGAAGCCAGATAGGGTTTTTGCCCTCACTACTCCTCCTCTTGGATGGCTGTTCCAGAACTTCACTCCTCCGATGGTTAGAAATCATCTAATTTCAAGTCTAAACTTGTTGATGGTCAGCTTATATCCATTTGTTCTTGTGTCAACATTGGCACTTAATTTAAATAACTCCTCTCCCTCCCTGGTATTTATCCCTCATATTTATAGAGAGCAATCATACCTCCCCCTCAGTCTCATTTAGTCAGTTAGATTAACTGTTTCTTGTCAAATTTAGAGAGATTTCAAGTAAGAAATGCATGCAGATAATTCAAGTTTTGGCTGGAGGCATTAGCTTCCACTTTCTTTCCAAAAAAAGGAACATTTAGTTGTAGAGATGGCTCCTCAACCCATTCACAGTGGTAGAAGTTTTTAGCAATGGTAAAAATGTAAGTTTGCTGAATCTGAAATGCCATACTATAAAAGAAAGTAAGAGATGATAAATTCAGTTGCCTGAATTTCAACTGTGTCGAGTGTGGAGAACAGAGGTGGCCACACAGTGCATACATTTTAACTGCTTTCTTTTGGAGTTCTTGTTGCTCATCTACATTATGACAAATTACTTCTCATTGCAATGAGACCCACATTTACAGGTCAGTACAATAAAGAGCTTTAGCATGCACTAGCCTTGTCATCCCCGTTTCCTTGAAGGCATTTACATTGTATGCCAAATGTATGAAGTCAAAGACAATAGGTCCACAAGGACAGCAGAACAGGCAGTTTACCAACTTCAGTGTGATCAGGTATTTCTAAAGGAAAACTTATATTTAAAAACACCACATAGTAAGATTTGTAGGCAATTCTTTGGGTCAAGAACCAAATAGAAGTTGAGGAAAAAGATCAGTGAAGCTAGAACGCTGGTGAAGACAGATAAATAGCACTTGATAAAACGGAGGAAAATTATTGCTTAGATTTGTGCTAATCTGTTTCCCAGGCTCAGTTTCAGAAAACAGGCCAAGGCAGAAAATTTAGTATAAAAGGTTACATCTCCTTTATGAAAGGATCTGCTTCCTGCTTCCTTCTGCTGCTGCGGCGGCTTCTCTCTCTACACCACACTCACCTCTCCTTATCCTATCTAAGGTTCAGAGCCCAGTCAGATGAAGAAACATTCTGGGGGCTTTGACATAAGATTTGCTGCCTGTTAATGTGTTACTGCGCAAGACTTGAGTCTGTGCCTCTCTCCCCTCACCCTTTTTTGATGCAACCCACCAAATGGTCAAAAAATGTCTTGTGAGCCAAATCCTACACATCTTTGCACCTGTCAAGGACTGTGCAATATGATTGGTCACAAGATTATTTTTCTACCATTTCAGGGTCATTGATAAAAAAAACTGTTGAGAACCACTGTCCACGATAGCATAGTACATATTCCACCAGAATCCTCTAAAGCAGCAGCAATAGAGAGATACCTTCTGCACTTCATTAAACAGCCTGGTGACCTCAACAAAGCTTTTCAGCAAAGCTTCCAGCTATCCTTAATTAACTAGCACATGTTATGCAACACAGAAGTTCAGTCAGGTCACTTGTACTAAGTTTCAAAAAGAAAAAAACAAATGGAGCGTGACAGGAAAAAAAAGCCTATTACATTTCAATGTGGAGTGAGTGAAACAGCATATAGCAAGAAGTGAGCCATTAGCGTCCCTGTGCATGCATGGTGGTATTGTAAATATTAAACAAGAAACGTTTTACCAAAACAATTTCAAACAATCATATTTATTGTTCAGCAAATTCACTCTATGCACCATTCATGGCTCTGGATATTTTGAAAGGCAGGAAAGAGAAAGAAATACCTAATAAATTCAGCATCAGAACATTTATTTACAAATATACTGGAATTCAACAAAAAATTCTCCACTTTCTGGATTAACTTCTTTGAGGGGAAACTGATAGTTATATTTTTCAATTATAAAGAGAAAAGAGACCCCTTTCCTCCAAAGAGGTTCCATTGTTCTTATACAAAACATTATGCCATCACCACTGAGCAAACAGAGTATACTTTGTATTTTACTTTCAAAAAGCAAACAGTAAACAGTTTTAGAAACCAGAATACAGAAAGCAAACATTTTGGTGTACATTTTAATGCAGCTTCATATTATTCTAGAGAATTCACCTCGTAGCATATGTCAAAAATAAAGATAGCAATTACAAATACATATTTATATTAACTATTTCAGTAGTGCTCATTTAAGAGCATAAAAACAAAATACCATCTTCATATACCATTGGAAACTCTGCTAGCTGATTAACAGCCTCAAAAATGTTTTGAAGTTATTACGGATAAATGTTTGTTCTCCCTTGTGCTTTTAAGTACATTGAACTCAAAAAGTGAATGTGTTTTCCCCCCAAGAGATTTCCTTCTTGTGATTACATTCTCATAAATAACTAAAGTTGAATGAAAGATACAATGCATCTTCTACATAATCTAGACAGGCAAAAAAGTTACCCTTAAAAACCACAAAGGAAATACATATTTATAGATCTACATCACCAGCAACCACCTCCTCTTCTATCTGCAACAATGGTTTCATATTTATGGTTGCTTCACATGGAGGTTGGCTGTCCAGCTATTGGGGTCGGGGAGAAATAGAAAAAAGGTTTTAATTAAAGAGTTTATTGGAGTGTTTTAGTAAATGTAAGATATTGAGTTCAAAAATGCTTGTCAAAATATATCATCATTAAATCAATATCTGTTTGCAGTTCCCTTTTGCAAAAGGTAATTAACACAGAATCGAAATACAAGTTAGAATCAACATGCAAACTATACCGAACAATAGCAACAGTGGTTATACTGTGAGAGTAAATCTAAATTGCCATTTAAAACAAATGGATTTTCAATGGTGTATACAATCTACCTAAAAATATCATTTTAAAACTTGTTCTCAGTCAAAAATATTGGGGGGTTTTAGGTGTGGGCCAGGTTTTTATTTTTTGTCAAATAAATGTTTGCTAGATAGCTAAGCCCTTAATCACAAATCTTTTCAATTAACGTTTAAATTATCCATCCAATACTCTGTTGCTTTTGCAATATTGAAAAATGTTACCATTAAAATAAACAACTTTGTACAATATATTTACATGTTACTATCATAATAATCCTATAATTTACCATCCCAAGGTTCTTAACCAACCTTCTACCCAAATCCATCCTTAGAAGTTTTTAAGACCCGGCTTGACAAAGTCTTGGCTGGAATGATTTAGTTGATGTTGTTTGAGCAGGGGATTGCACTAGATGACCTCCTGAAGTCTTTTCCAACCCTAATATTCTATGAAATATATGAAGAGGAAAATGGGCCACTGTACAGCATGTCTGGAAGTTTCACAAATTATAGGTTGTGACAGACCAAGAGGGACAGAAGAGACTAATCAGATCCAGAGTCAAGGCCCTTTTACAGAGAATGCACTATAAACAGCACTCATGTTTACAATGGGATGGGGTCTAGCTCAAGTGCCTCCACTGATCACAACTGCTGTAACAACATACTGTGGGAAAGGCAGCTTCTCAGCTATCCACATCCAGAGAACTGTACTTATTAGGTTAAAATCAAGATTCCACATGGAAGCAAATTGGTCTCCATTGCAGAACCAGAAGCACTGGTGCTCTGTGCAGAATATTTCTCTTAAGTGATCACACAGCCACATTATGTGTTATTCATTTCATTCCACTGATGGGGTGAAAAGTGGTGAAGATATAGAGCCCGCTCCTGTAACTTACCCTCTCAATGGCTTAACATACACACTGAACTAGGTAACAAGTTAGAATCCTACAGTAAATCTACATGAGAGCTTCCTTGCCTCAAGCTACCTTCTAGGTCTTTAAGAAGGGTGGAAAGGAGAGCCACTTTGGAGTAATTCAGTCCAAGGATGGCTACATGCCACCACAGCTTTGTGGACCAGAATATTACAGGCAGCTCTGAGATTTAAAAATTAGCAGGGGCACTTCATCCTCATCCACAGCAGCAATTTTTCAACCACCACCACCACCACTCAAATACTGGCTAGCTATAGTCAAGAAAATCTGTGGATTACAAATGTCAGTGTTATATCAGTTACACAGCAATTTTCCCCCAAAAGGGCAAGTGATCAAAGATAAGTCAGCAAGAGCATATGTGACAAGAAATGGTTTCTTTAGCAAAGGCACCACAATTGTTTTTCAAAAACAAGTGGCATCCCTTTACCTTCTCCAAACACATACAAAAACCCCAGTCTGGAAAGGGTGACTGTAACAAGGGAACCAGTACTTTTTCCCTTCCTCCTGCTGGACCTCCCCCATCCAGAAAAGACCTGGGGGTTCAGCTCACAGCTTGTCACCCAGGATATCCCCATTCCCTTCCAAACATCAGTGAGCTATAAGACCAAAATTAAACGGAAAAGCTGGAGTGTTTGTCTCTGTCATTCATTCTTAGAAGCTCTGACACCCCTCTAAAAAAATTAATAATTTAAAGAAGTTTGGGTTTGCCACATAAAAGTAGCAATATAGGAGACTCTGGGCAGAGAACTCTCCTCATAATTAAGAAGTTGTCTAGCACTTCCTGCAGCAGCAAAGAGAAAAATGCTTTTTATTCAAAGCACCAGCATCAAGCTCACTAAGTTCGAATTTTTGTAAATGGGAATAAAGAAAAAAAATTCTATACTGCATCCTTTAATTAAAACCTGCAAGTAAATCAATCCACTGCTGATCTAATACTCCCAAATGAATAACTAATCATGAGGCTATAATTCAAAAAAGAGTAGCTTTGGAAATAGTAACCAACATCCTATAATTAGGATAAACTAATCATTTTCCTAGTATGTGTATAGATCAGTTTTATAAGTAGATGCAATTTTGCAGCGTGACTGATTTGTTATTTAGTGAACAGCAATGATTTTAAGGGTATGCCTACACTGCAACCAAAGGCATTATTCGAGCATACCGTAGTCACAATAACAGTGAAGCCACAGAAGCAAGGGCTGCAAAATGGACTGTACACCACATCCAGGACCACCCAAGTGGCTAGTCTGTGGCTTCACAGCTATTGTTAGTCAAGCTAGCTAGATCAAAGCTAGCTCAGATATGTCTACACATGCAGCTGTCGCACCTCTGATTGCAGGGTAGCCATACTTTAAGGTGCCACTTTCCCAGATTTGTAAAGAATGAAGCACATCCATAACAACAGGATGGTAAACCATTGCACAGTATGTTAAGGGAGTGGAGAGTACAGCCCAAAAAGAGAAACTGAAATGAAACCTTTATGAATCAATTCACTAATATGCCAGGTTAGCACTAAAAATAATAGTCTTTGATAAGTACAGCAGTAGGCAGATTCTGGGGGCCCCAGACCAAAAGTAGAAAAAGTTTTCACACACTTATTATAGTCTGGTCTCCTTACTTTTAAATTTGACATAGCAGTCGTTGCAGAAGAGTTCATTGTTTCGGATCCTGACTTCAGCTCCTGAGTGTGAGCCTCCGAGGTCGCATGCACAAGCCGTGCACTGTATTAAACACCAATAATTAGCAACTTGTTACAAACACTGGGAGAAAACATGTACAGAAGCAGCTTATAGTAAAAATCAGCTAAGCCTGAACCACAAACCCAAATTAGCAAAAGCAAACATACGATTTGCAGATTAAAATGCAGCCAACCAGATGAGACATCATTTAAAGGTGATGACTAGCAAACTAATAGAGATGCACATTCTAAATTTATAAAACAAATGATTCAGAGATTAGCTCATGAAATCTTGTTTAAGGTTCAATTTCTCAGAAACAAAATTTTAAAAATGGCACAACAGGAAAGAACTTGTTCTTGAAATGGTGACAGCAATTTTGGCACAGAACATTTGTGTGTGCCACTTGCAGATTCCATGCAACACTATCTGCTTTTCATTCTGTTAGCTTTCTTTTCAAGACAGGAAGCATTTATGCCCAATTATTCTAAGTGTGTATGCATAATTTAAAAGAATTCTCGGGAGCTTCAGACTGCTTCATTTTGCCAAAACAGAATTCTTGCCACTCTTTCTTATGCCAATATTAAAATGTTAAGCATAGTGGGGAACAATGCATTACTATAGCAGGAACGAAGCAATAGCTCTCGACTCTCCAAGCAGGCAGAAGATACACATGTACATCTAAACCGCATCATGTCTCGATCGACTGTGTCTGTATCGCTGTTCACAATACGTGCATGCTGGATTTAGAAAATAAAATGTTCTGTAGTCTTCAAGGGGGTTAGCATTTGCAGCCTATGTGAAAAATCCTACAGTATGATGGCATCTAGCAAGGGTATCAGGAGGAAAAAAAGGATTCTAGAATTAAGATATATTCATTCAGCTGTTCCACAGGGCCTTACACACACCATAAAAGCCCATATATAACATCTAAAATAATAAATTCAACTCTGTAGTACTTTGTTCTATGGTGCACTAATCCTAAAACAATTTCCTTTAGGAGAGATCATAACTCCTCCTATTCGCCAGTGCAGGTGAGTGCAAAGGGGTAATTCCTCTGTGCTGACTACCCATGTAGCAGGAAATAACATGGAGGAAAGGCAGTGGAGAGCACCTTGTGTGGATTACTATTCTTCCTTCTGTGCAGGTGTACAGAAGTAGGTGGAGCCTTGGCTCCTTCCCCTACAACATGCCACCCAACACAGCTGGCAGAGATTACTTCTTCCCTTTAGCCTGGGGGGAACCAATGACCAGAGACACTTAAGTCTTAATCTAATTTCTCATCTATTCCTGGAGCAGTGCATCTATGTGTTGTCCCTTACTAAGGGGTTTATGGCAAAGTGGCAAGATTTTCAGAAGTGACAAGTGATTTTAGCGGACTCAATTTTTGGGTGCCCAACTTGACACATCATAAAGTGGCCTGATTTTCAGAGAACAGATGTCTCAGCATTTTCTGAAAATGCCTTTTTTTAAAATGTGAAAATTGGAGCGTAGATGTTAAAACTTTAACAATCAGAGGAGTAGTATTAAAGTGAATGCTCAATGCCTGTCGATAGGACTGTTGCATGGATATATGCATGTAGCACACAACATGAGTGGAGCGTGTATCATGTGATTAGTAGAGCCTTTGCAACCAGAACTCCAAGTAGCCATGCGTGCTCCAAGTTAGTTCCCGTTTCTTCATGGTGTTTCTCCAGCTCTCACCTTAAAACAATGTAAATGATAACAAAGACCAAGAGATTCGATGATCATGGCTGCTCCTTTGCCCAGAACGTTATTACAGTATGAACATATTTTCTTCCCACTGACTGACCTAGATACAGAACAAGAATGTGGCTCAGGCCATCAAAACCACTTGAAAAGGTTTAAAATATAGACAAAAGTGATCAAGAGCATGATGTCATGATAGAAAGCATTGAAACAGAGGACTATGTGCCGCAGTAATGAGCGGAATATTAGGTTATCAGGAAAAATCAAAATTAATGTTCTGTAATTAAATCTGCAAGCTATAAAAATCTAAAATTTAAATGAGAAAAAATATACAGAAACAGACAAAACAGAAGTGAACATAAGATTTTATGTAGCATTCTTGCGCACTATTTTATCATGTTAAATGCTGGTTGAAGAGGAGTCTAAAACAGATATTGCTAAGCTTGGAAACTAGTGATACATAGTTTTTGTGCTCTTGCCTCATTTCTTATTTGCAAGGAACTATTATTAGGGCTACACTTTATTAAAACCTTTGCCAAGTACCACCCTCTGTAAATTGTTAGGTAACTGAAGTCTGGTTCTGGACATACATTACATTAACTCCTTTGAACATGTGCCTTATAGAGGTCAATTTCCATGGGCCAACCAGAATATTTGAAATCCGAAAATGGAAAACAGAACAAGAGAAGCAGCCATTTTTAAAATGGTCATTTTCTTACACTATTAAAAAAAATTTAAAGTAGTCTAGCTTTTAAAAAAATGCATCAATTTATCAAAATGTTCATGAATGCTAGAGCTAGGAAGGGTGAAGGAATGCTTTTGTAATGGTCTCATTATACCTATTGCATGTAATTGTGTGTGCATGAGTTTCCACAATCTTATATACATTTGTTTAAAAAAGTTTTAATTATATGAAAGAGCATGGTTACCTTCAGTCCAAAATAAACTGTAATTAGTACTTTCTTTTCTGGATTAAAATAATGGCCTGCCCTACAATTACCGAGGATCACTAGCCATGAACATTCTTGAGAGTTCTCTGAGAATATCTTGACTACATATCAGCAAAAGAGATGTGGTCAATAAAATGTGGGTCTTAAAATTTTATGTATTTACTTTTTAAACAAAAGATTCTTACAAAACCATTACACATCAGAAGTGATGTCTGGAAAGTACAAGGAGACTTTTATTATCATTTTTGTAACCCACAAATAATTTTGGAGTTGAGTGACTAAAGATTTATTGCTTTACCTGGGAAACTTTCTGAACAGCTATGAGAAACATGGAAGTGATAACACTGTTCTTCTATGGTGCCTTTCAGCTAGATAACTCAAGTCACTTTTCAAATATTAAGTTTTACAACACTCCAATGTGGAAGGCAAGTACAATATAATTATAATCTGTTTCACACACAATCAGACTCCAATACTAAGAGATCAAGTAGCTTGTTTAAGATCAAAGCAAGCCAGTGGCAAAGCTTGAACAAGACTCATTAGTTCCAACTCCCCTGCTGTAACTACTGTATGAGAGTGTCCACAGTTCAGCCTGCTATTTTATAAATTTTCAACAGATGGGCAACTACTTACCTATTCCGCTGCTGAGCTCCTGATTGGGAAGCAGAGGTAGGAAACTGAGCACGAGGTACAGAAGAAGGTGCTGAGGGGAAACTGTGGGACGAAGTTGCTGATCTTCCAGAGCTGGCTGAAGGAAGTGCTACACTGGAGGAGGGGGTACGCATGTAAGCTCGGTTCGAAGTAGACACTAGTGGAGCAGCAGAGCGACTAAAATCTTGATTAGACGACAAGGATGTGGAAGAGGCAGATTGATTCGTCCAAGGTGGATGTCTCCATGAACTTGTTCTTGAGGAATCAAGATTATCTAAAGATTCACCTCTGAAATGTATAATTGTTATGTGCAGAATATTACTGCCCAGAAACATATCTTCTTATGAACTAACACTTTATCACACCTCTGACCAACATATTAACCCACAGAGACCTTCCTGCCAACACTACAAAAAGAAGGATTCTGGGTGGACTCCTCCTGAAGGTCGAAACAGCAGCCTGGATTTCTACATAGACTGCTTCCGCCGACGTGCACGAGCTGAAATTGTGGAAAAGCAGCATCGCTTACCCCATAACCTCAGCCATGCAGAACACAGTGCCATCCACAGCCTCAGAAACAACTCTGACATCATAATCAAAAAGGCTGACAAAGGAGGTGCTGTCGTCATCATGAATAGGTCGGAGTATGAACAAGAGGCTACTAGGCAGCTCTCCAACACCACTTTCTACAAGCCATTACCCTCTGATCCCACTGAGAGTTACCAAAAGAAACTACAGCATTTGCTCAAGAAACTCCCTGAAAAAGCACAAGAACAAATCTGCACAGACACACCCCTGGAGCCCCGACCTGGGGTATTCTATCTGCTACCCAAGATCCATAAACCTGGAAATCCTGGACGCCCCATCATCTCAGGCATTGGCACCCTGACAGCAGGATTGTCTGGCTATGTAGACTCCCTCCTCAGGCCCTTCGTTACCAGCACTCCCAGCTATCTTCGAGACACCACCGATTTCCTGAGGAAACTACAGTCCATTGGTGATCTTCCTAAAAACACCATCCTAGCCACTATGGATGTAGAAGCCCTCTACACCAACATTCCACACAAAGATGGACTACAAGCCATCAGGAACAGTATCCCCGATACTGTCACGGCTAACCTGGTGGCAGAACTTTGTGACTTTGTCCTGACGCATAACTATTTCACATTTGGTGACAATGTATACCTTCAAATCAGCGGCACTGCGATGGGTACCCGCATGGCCCCACAGTATGTCAACAATTTTATGGCTGACTTAGAACAACGCTTCCTCAGCTCTCGTCCCCTAATGCCCCTACTCTACTTGCGCTACATTGATGACATCTTCATCATCTGGACCCATGGAAAAGAAGCTCTTGAGGAATTCCACCATGATTTCAACAATTTCCATCCCACCATCAACCTCAGCCTGGACCAGTCCACACAAAAGATCCACTTCCTGAACACTACGGTGCTAATAAGCGATGGTCACATAAACACCACCCTATATCGGAAACCTACTGACCGCTATTCCTACCTACATGCCTCTAGCTTTCATCCAGATCATACCACTCGATCCATTGTCTACAGCCAAGCGCTACGATATAACCGCATTTGCTCCAACCCCTCAGACAGAGACAAACACCTACAAGATCTCTATCATGCATTCCTACAACTACAATACCCACCTGCTGAAGTGAAGAAACAGATTGACAGAGCCAGAAGAGTACCCAGAAGTCACCTACTACAGGACAGGCCCAACAAAGAAAACAACAGAACGCCACTAGCCATCACCTTCAGCCCCCAACTAAAACCTCTCCAACGCATCATCAAGGATCTACAACCTATCCTGAAGGACGAGCCATCGCTCTCTCAGATCTTGGGAGACAGACCAGTCCTTGCTAACAGACAGCCCCCCAATCTGAAGCAAATACTCACCAGCAACCACACACCACACAACAGAACCACTAACCCAGGAACCTATCCTTGCAACAAAGCCCGTTGCCAACTCTGTCCACATATCTATTCAGGGGATACCATCATAGGGCCTAATCACATCAGCCACACTATCAGAGGCTCGTTCACCTGCGCATCTACCAATGTGATATATGCCATCATGTGCCAGCAATGCCCCTCTGCCATGTACATTGGCCAAACTGGACAGTCTCTACGTAAAAGAATGAATGGACACAAATCAGACGTCAAGAATTATAACATCCAAAAACCAGTTGGAGAACACTTCAATCTCTCTGGTCACTCGATCACAGACCTAAGAGTGGCTATACTTCAACAAAAAAGCTTCAAAAACAGACTCCAACGAGAGACTGCTGAATTGGAATTAATTTGCAAACTGGATACAATTAACTTAGGCTTGAATAGAGACTGGGAATGGATGAGTCATTACACAAAGTAAAACTATTTCCCCATGGTATTTCTCCCTCCCACCCCACCCCCCACTGTTCCTCTGATATTCTTGTTAACTGCTGGAATTAGCCTACCTGCTGGTCACCATGAAAGGTTTTCCTCCTTCCCCCCCCTGCTGTTGGTGATGGCTTATCTTAAGTGATCACTCTCCTTACAGTGTGTATGATAAACCCATTGTTTCATGTTCTCTGTGTGTGTGTGTATATAAATCTCTCCTCTGTTTTTTCCACCAAATGCATCCGATGAAGTGAGCTGTAGCTCACGAAAGCTTATGCTCTAATAAATTTGTTAGTCTCTAAGGTGCCACAAGTACTCCTTTTCTTTTTGCGAATACAGACTAACACGGCTGCTACTCTGAAACTTTATCATGCTTTCATTTTACAAAAAGGAAATATTTAAGTTTTCACTGTACACAAGGTATCAAAATAGTCACTGTATCTATTTTAAAGGTTGATTTTCTAAGCATAATTATTTTTGATAACCTGAATTTTATTATATTCCTTTATTAAAAATATTTGAAGCTGCAAACTGTTTATAATAACTGGGCTTCACTAGCCTTAGGGGAAAAAATGACCAAAGAAGGTGAGGCTAAAGCATGAAAGATAACAGCAAATTACACTTCAGTACAGCTTTATCAGCGTGAACCAAATCAAATTGTTTTTATTTAGTAATGAAACCAGATAGTGGTGGTGTTTGTATTTTTCTCTAAGGGATACCAGTTCTAAAATAGATCAAACCCTCCCCACCATTAGATAGTCACATTGTTCAGAAACCAGCTGTTGGCACAACAGCTATGATCTCATGACTGATATCTTACTGTTTCCTAAGTGACAAACCCAACATTTAGACCCTATGCAAGCAACAAACACAGAAATTCTGAAGTTTCCTACAAGATATTTGTGCATGTTAGAAATTACTGAAAATTATTCTTCAGAACCTATATTTAAGCTTTATTTGAGAACAAAGTAAATTACTGAGGTTCTCAAATACATGTACAAATGACAATTCACATTAATCATTAATTCACATTACTGGTATATCAAAGGAAAAATAAGCAATTGAGGAAGTATTTACAGTTCACACAACACCACCTTTATACTCCGTATTTGCAAAGATTTGATCTCAGCTATAACACAAGCAAGTTTTACCCTACTACGTTGTGACTCAAATTAGCTCAAAATCTTTACTGGCTTTACAATCTGTGCTGCAAAGCAACATTAGAGTGCCCCAAATCTAAATATTTATCTGGAGGCAAAGTTTAGTTTATAATTTTCAACAGGCATCCTACCTCTTCATTGTATTCTTGTGAAGATTAACAGGGTCCTTATGCACACTAGAACTACGCTGCCTAATCCAGCTGTTGTCTGTATGTAGTGATGTTTTCTTTCTCATTTCCTGAAGGATATGTTGTCTCTCTATTTCTGCTGAAGACGGGGCATGCTCTTTCTGAGACCCCTTCTGTGAATCACTGACATTCCAAGACTTTTCCAAATATTTGTTGTTTGTACCTAATATGAAAAATACAAACATCTGTCAAGTTTGAGGGAGATAAAACACAAAAGCTAAAATTAAAAAGCAAATTGTAAAAC
The DNA here is from genome assembly GCF_009764565.3 of Dermochelys coriacea. Classification (NCBI taxonomy): domain Eukaryota; kingdom Metazoa; phylum Chordata; order Testudines; family Dermochelyidae; genus Dermochelys; species Dermochelys coriacea. The sequence goes on along the minus strand of NC_050068.2, from coordinate 79,833,855 downwards.
TAGTGTTGTAAAACTACTAAAGCAACGTATGCACCTTTGTGTTATTAATATTTGATGTAGTATAAATTTCACTATTGACTGCCATTACAAAAACAAATATTACCAGACAACATGCATATTAGAAGCATTAAAGATACCACCAGACAAAAAAGGAGATATCCAGTGTCAAGCTAGCAGTGAACTATCAAATATCTAAGTTAAAGCACAGAAGCAAGCACCAGGTATTCTGTACTTCTAGGCTATAGTGCCTAGGGTATGAGTTATTTTGTGCTTCCTCCTTTGCCCCCCAATATAAATATCCCTAGGCTGCTTTTCACGGGTGTAAGGTTTTCATGTGACTAGTGTCAAATCAAGCAATAAATCATAATTTACAATGTGGCAATTTACAATAAAAAAAATCAAGAGAGACAAGCAAAACCTGCTTATCACACTACTTTTAAACAAATGGATATTCCCTGCACTTTTAAGGTCAGATGAAAGCCAAAAAGATCCTTTGCTCTAAAAGCCTGAACTCCCCTCCCTCTTTGAAAGAGGCTTTTCTCCCTTAATGAGATGGAAGCCTGCCGGAATACACAACTGCATCACAAGTTCCTTCTCCCCTTTCAGAATTTATAATCCACACTCACTCTAATTATAGGAATTATTCCCTGTTCAAAATGTCAAATTTATTGTGTTTTAGAAGAGACAGTCTTGCTTTATAACTATCTGCTTCAAAAACACACCTTGCTGGAAGCATTTTATCTACTACCTAGTTACTGGGATATCTAAGCCATTGAAGGAAAGGTCAAACTTTTGGTGTAAAGCATCCTTTGGTCATCCTTACTTGACATCTTAAAAAAGGTAGAAAAATCAATGCCATTCTCCTCAAAATGAACAGAATTACCAGTGTTTTTTAAAAAAAGGAAATTTGTTTTTATTCAGCTATTAAGTGAACAAAACAGTAAATCACTTCAGTTGTAATATCCCCTCTTCTAATACTGCTTTGACTACAGATTTACTATTGGATTTATTGGTACAGATTAACATCAGATATTTCTGGAAGTCTAGTCATCTCATTAGTTTTGGTGATTGAGATGTGATTTGAGAAAGTGATTTTCTTGCCAATTTGAGAGGCATTCCCACCTTGGTCTGGGTTAGCATGTTCCATCTGATAAACCATTTGTTTTCTTTTAGCCTCCAGCTCTGGTTCTTTTGCCTTTTGCAGAGTCTTCGTACTTTGCTTTCGGTTTAACTCATCTTGCAACAGCCATTGGGCAATACCACCTAATGGTTTTCCATATTCACCTACAGTCACATTTGCATACACAAACCCATTTATCACTTGTACAAAAAAAATTTTTTTAAGTAGCTCGTATCTTCCATCATATTGTCTTTAGTAAGTCACCCATATTCCTCGAAGCAGATTATAAAATATCTAGAATTTCTAAAGAGAATGCTATGTAATCTTATATTTTAGCAGCTCCTTAAGAAAACTGAAGCCATTGTTATACCCCCATGAAATCATCTCCAGCTGTTTTCTTCCCATACATTGTAAATGTTGCAAAACAATTGTTACAAATATTGCCCTAGTGTTTGTAGCATTGAGTTTTGTTATTCCAAATTCAAACACACTAGCATATCATATATCTATTATCCACATTAGCCCCATTGTTTCTATATTCAATCTACCACAGAAAATGTATTAAAATACAGCCTTACACATAACTGTTTAAAAATATTAATGCACTATATAGATTATGATTACAATATGACTGTAATCCATACTACTTTAAAATAAATTTGAACTAAAGTATATCTTAGAAAAGCATCCATTCTGAATTTAAAGACACTGACTTTTGGATAATTTACCACATCTCTTAGATGATCTATTCCAGTGGTTAATTTTCCACACTACTAAAAATCTGATATAGTATATGTATACTTGAATGATGAGTGGCAATCAAAAACAATTATTTTTGAACTTCAAATATCTAGTTGCTGTAACTACCTTTTGATTGTATTCATGTTTTCATGCAGTTAATAATCAATTTAAAAAGATCTAAGAGCAATTAAAGTGCTCACCATTTCGACTTCTGGGGTAATCATCCAGTTCTGAAGTCGATCTGGATTTATTTCTATAAATACAGAAAACTTGTATTACCATAGCTCTAGTCATGGTGCAGGACACAGTTGGGCTAGGCACTGTACAAACACAGATCAAAAAGATGGTCTTGCCCGCAAAGAGCTGACAATTTAAGTATAAGATAAGATATAAGACAGATGGATAGACAGATAGAGTACAAGGAAATAATGAGGCAACACTAGTCAGCATTGACAGGCTGTGGTCTCAGCATACCAGTGGTATAATCTATTGTTATTTAGTACTAATCTTGCAGTAATTCTCAGAGACCTCAATTACAGAGTGGAGCATCATTCTCCTAGGTGCTCTACAAATATTTGCAAACATGGTCCCTACCTCATTCCCCTAGATCATTAAACTGTAATATCAATGAAGATCAGACACAGTGTAGCGTACCAGTCTAAGGAGGACCGTTTCCATTTTTTCGGTGCATGCTTTATTTTTAAGTTTATTACATGGTGATGTACTTACCACTTCCTAGTTTGGAAGTGCTATTGCCGCTGAAAGAAAAGTATGGCCTTACATGCAACCTGAGGATGTTTCTTGGGAAAGCCTTGTAGTTCATTGATCCTATCATGCCAGGGAAAGCGCCTATGGGTTTTAGCTGACAAAAGTCATCAGATGCACAAGAAAATGAATAGTAGGCAAAAGTGTTCTGGCTGCCCAATGTGAAAGTTAACATAGTACCTGGCTGCTCTATGCTTAGCTCTAGCTCATGAAAGTGAGGCTCTGACTAGACATACAAATATGGTGTTTATTTAGAAAAGCAACAAAGAGCGCATTTCTTGGGCAGCAGCTTCAATATTTAAATTACAGATGGCTGTTACAGCAGCATCACTGTATGCATTCACGACCCAGTGCAAAATGAGCGTCATATTAAACCAATATGGCCTTTGGATGCAATATTCTTAATAATCGTATACAGTTTCCTGCTTCCCATATTAACTGTTTGTGCTAACAGTCTGACTGATCAGTTCTTGCACTGGTGAAGAGCTGGTGTTACAAATGCTCAACTGCTTATAGAAGCAGTTACAACAGGGAACAAGGAAGCTAGATGGGTGCTTATGCCTCTAGCACCTTTGGCCTCTCCCCATGCCTCCATAGCATAACAATTTGGTGCAAAAGCCTTTACCACTTTGAGGGCAGAGTACTCAGAGGAAAGAATATCCATCAGTAGACCTTCGTGAAATATTTTGGACAAATAGTTTATTTGCCAAAAAATGCAGTTTTGGTCAATCCAAAACTATTTGACAATTTGACAGGAATTCGCTAAATAGTTTCAGCCATTTCCCCGCCCAGGATTTAAACACCATTCACAAAGTGGAGAAGCGGGGAAGAAGAGAAGAAAAGGAGGAAGAAGAGCTAGTGGTAGTCCTCCCATACAACCGTTAGCCCTGGGCTAGGGTACTCACCCAGGATGAGAGACACCCTCCCTCGCTCCTTTCTATTTAAAGTGGAGAAGGGATTTGAATTGAATCTCCACCCTCTCAGAAGAGTGCCATAACCATTTTTGATTCACCAAAAAAAGTCCAGAATTTTAAGTTCAACGAAACCTGAATTTCATTTTCAAGTTTTCAGAACTGCTAATGAACTAAAAAGATCATTTATGTGCCCAGTTCCATGCATCAGCTGCACCATCTCAGGTCTTGGAGTTTCTTCTTGTGACATCACAAGTACCATACTTATTTCTATTGAAAGACTGGATTAATTGCAGAAAAAGATATAGAGATGACTATTCCGAGCAACTGTGGGGTACTATCTATATTAATGTTGGATGGGAGAGTTATGGACAGAAGATATTTTTACAGAGATGGGGAATTTAGAACTTTTAGGGTTATTCCAATAATTAAAAGGGGAAAGAAAATACAACTGTGCATTTAAATGAACCAATGCATTTGTAACTGTTGACAAAAAAGCTTTTATTAAAAGCAGAAAAGAGGATAGCAAAAAACAGGCATGAGTTAAAACAAAACAGAAAATAGGCAAAGTTTAAAAAAGAGAAAACTAAAAGTTTGTGTACCAGCTTCCTGTTAATTTTGTACCTTCATTTTATCCCTTCTTTCCCTGCTTATCTTTTATGTTGCACAGTTTTCTGTGTGGGAACCGTGCCCTAGGTTGTATTACACATTATGACACAACCACTGTAATAGCTGAGATTGTTTTCCAGTCTCATCAGTCCATTCCCACCCACACATTCACCTCCTTGCACTTCCTGGCTTGCTTTATAGAAAGATCTACTGACTGAAAGGTGTTCTATGCTACAAATGGAGTATGGCTTAAAGAAATTAAGTGGCCAAAGCTCCTTTAGGTGAAAGCATAGTACAAGGACTGCAAAACAATATTGCTGGTAAGGACTAACTGCACCACACCAAAATGGTTAAAATTTAATGTCAAATCCAAGGCTCTGTAATATAAAGGTGAAATTCTAACCTGCCTGGAGATTCAATATCATACTAACCTGTCAGCAAGAAAGTGGCCAGATGGATCTTCAAAGTTTTTAGATACTTCATAATGGTCATAATGTCTATAAACAAAAAATAAATTAAAATAAATATATGAAATAAGGTGAATTAAGTAAATATCAAACCCAAATTAGGAAGAGATGAAGAAATAAGGTACAAACAACAGATCCCTAAATGTACATAGCAAACAACTTCTAGGAGGCTCAGCTCTTGTTTCAGTTAGAAACAAAGTTGCATGACAGATATAGCTTTCAAAGATCTTTTATGAAGTCAGAGTCAGACCTACTGTCTGTAAATGACAATCATCAAACACTGATACCAAAGCTCTAACATTAGAGGAATATGTATATCTACAGTATGAATACAGCTTTTTGGGGCAGGGACCACGTCTTCATACATGTTTGTATAGTGCCTAGCACAATGAAGCTACCATCCCAATTGTACTGGAAAGTATTGTTAATATTGTTGTTAATACATTTAAAGTCCTACTTCAGCAAAGCAGTTTACACATGCTTAAGCCCAACCCTATTCAGCAAATCCTTAAGAACACAAAAAAAATTTTTGTTTCTCTGATATTTTACTGAGAGTGGCACTTCTGTGTGTTACTTGTAACACTAGTAGGTGAAACATTTTCAGAAAGGAATGTTATATATAAGTTAATGTGTGTCCTTTCCTCCCACTCTCTTTACTCTTTAAAACAGATTGCTGAAAAAAGTAGTGGTAAGAGATTGTCTGAAATAAACAGATTTAGACTAGGTATTTCTAATATGCTGTGGTATCTAAGCTAATATAAATTATTTCATAGATACTGCAGAATCTTTAATCCACTCCAGCTAGAAATCCAAAATTTAATCCTTTAATTAATAGTAACATATTAATGTTGATTAATATTAATAATTAATAGTGCTGGTCAAACCACTGCAAGATAACAGCAGTAAGTGTTTGACTTAGGAATGCAGACATGCAGCTAGTAGGAAATAATTAACTCAATATTTCATTATAAATCTCTACAGATGTGTTGAACCACAGACTTGACAATATGTAGCATTAAAGGGGAATTTGCAACAGAGTAGAGGTGGGCAAACTACTGCCCACGGGACAGTCCTGCCCAGCCATTGAGCTCCTGGCCAGGGAGGCTAGCCCCCTCCCCCGAAGCCATGCAGGCAGCACAGCTGGCTCTGGCCAGGCAGCTGGGCTGCAAGCTCCTGCTGCTCTGAGCTGCATGGTAAGGTGGTGGGCGGGGGTTGGATAAGGGGCAGGGGGTTCTGGTGGAGGGAACTTAGGGGACAGGGAGCAGTTGGATGGGGAAGAGGTTGTGGGGGATGGGCAGTCAGGGACAGGGAAGTTAGATAGGCATAGAAGTCCCAGGGGGCCTGTCAGGGGGCGGGGTGTGCGTGTGCGTGGATAGGGGTTGGGGCAGTCAGGGGGTTTAGATGGGGGTGGGATCCCAGAGGGACAGTTAGGGGCAGGGGGTCCTGGGAGGGGGCGGTCAGGGACAAGGAGCAGGGCAGGTTGGAGGTTCTGAGGAGGGCAATCGGGGGCAGGAAGTGGAAGGGGTGGATAGGGAATGGGGGCCAGGATTTTGGGGGGGGGCACAGCCTTCCCTACCCGGCCCTCCATACAGTTTCACACCCCGATGTGGCCCTCAGGCCAAAAAGTTTGCCCACCCCTGCAATAGAGCTAAGTGATAACCTCAGAAGTTTTCATGGTAGATTTTCAAGTTTTTGGCCCAGCTCATCAGACACCATGTTCACTTGCATAAACCCTTTTGAACAAAAACCTATGAAAGCAAATAAATAAACTAATTTTGTTAAAAAAGACAAAACCACCAACTTTAATTATGGGCCTGATTCTGTCACACCCTTACAAACAGTGAATAGCACTTTACTCTGACACTCAGTAGGATGATGAGCAAAATAAGGTATCACTCAATATAAGTAAGGATGACAGGCCCTTATGTTTGACTAAGGTACAAAATGTGTATTGGTATTGTAATGAGACATAAGTTTAGGCTGTCACAGAATGCACTCCGTTTAGTGACTTCATGTCTGTCTTTTCTCTTGATATTCACAGACACATATTGACAGGTTTCAGAGTAGCAGCCGTGTTAGTCTGTATTTGCAAAAAGAAAAGGAATACTTGTGCTCAAATAAATTTGTTAGTCTCTAAGGTGCCACAAGTACTCCTTTTCTTTTTACAGAAACATACGTTTAATATACACATACTTCATGACATCTGCATTATCTTTGAAAATATACTTTTGAAAAATAAATGCATCTCCCCCATTGTCAGTGCAGACCTTCGGTATTGGGGCATCTGTATTGGTATCTCCCTTTCTTTTTCCATGCGCCGCTTCTGCTCCTCGGCCTCTGCTCGCCGCTTCTGCTCTTCGGCATATTGTTGTTCCTTTTCTTTCTGCTCTCTTTCAAGCTCTAGTTCTTGGGCTTTCCTTTTTTGCTCCAAATGCAGGGCTTTTTCCTCTTGAAGTCTTCTTTCCTCCTGGAGTCTCCTCCTTTCCATTTCCTTCTCTTCCTCATTCTGCTGCGGTTCCCCCCACTCATGTTTTCGGCCTCCTTTAAGAACATCAATGTCTTCTCCCATGTTTGTTCTCCAGCTAGAAATAGGTGGTGCATGTGCAGGTACCGATACCGCGTTTAAGGTTAGGACAGTCGGCTCCTGTAGGAGAGGAAAATAATGGCTTTAGAAACATGATAGCGCAAGCTACCTATTTAGGAAACATTTTGTTTTGTGACCAGGGACTTGAGGGGAAGGATCTTAGGGGACTCTCAGTGGCAACAAAGAGCGTGCTTCTTAGTTTATGCTTTAGGGACGCCTACACACACAGTCTTCTAAAGTGAGAAGTTCCATTCTGTTTGCTAGCCTTGATTACCCCTTTGCCTAGTCTTTCCAAAAGTGTCTGCAGCTTTTATTTTTTAAACCACCTTTATGTATGAAACACCCAACCTATACTTACACTTTAAGCCATTCCTTCTCCTCTTAAGTCCCTACACTATTTCCACAATAAGTGAGTCAGTGAATATTCACTCACTTTTTTCCTTATTTTACAGATTTTTAGAAACAATCCTAAGTGAACTACAGTAAGCACATATCTAAACTCAGTATCCATGTTAACTTTACTGATGTAACCCTCATCCTTCAACGTCCTCCAGCATCTAAAATTTAAGAACATAATGTCCATACTTGGTCAGACCAAAGGTCCATCTAGCCCAGTATCCTGTCTTTCGACAGTGGCTGATTCCGGGCACCTCAGAGAGAATGAACAGAACGGCAATCGAGTGATTCATCTCATCATCCACTCCCAGCTTCCCTAGAAGTCATTTCTGACATTGTCTTTTTGTATGCACTCCTATGAGAAAGGACTTTGAATAGTTTGTTTCCATGCAGGAAGCAAAATAATCCTTGGAAATGAAGGAATAATGTGTCAACTCAGATCACACTCCCAGCACTTACGGTTTAAAACAAAACGTCCTTGAGGGCTTCATAGTGAAAGACAGCTTAATTGAGGGACACCAGTCTTGCTGTGTAAGTTATATAACCTTTAGATTTGTTTTGCTTTCCTGTTTACCACTGTATAAGCATAAATACACTTGCAGGTACATCTGAAGGAGGAGGAAGTGCTCACTGAGCCAATACAGGAACAGGGAACATTGATGCCTCTAAAGCATCTGGAAACCCAGAATATAGCCTGTCCAGCTGTAGAACAGACTACAGCTTCAGAAGGAAGCAGCTGAAGGAACTAGACAGACTCTTGACATTTTGAGATCTATGGAAGACTTTCATCAGCAAGGCTGCAGTTGATTTCTTCTCTAAATTCTTCAGAGGTAGGATGGCTCAGGCTTAAGACTGCAAAGGTACTTAAGCACGTGTCTTAATTTGAGTATGGGATAGTCCTAGTGACTTCAGTGGGACTGTTCATAGGCTAGAAGTTAGGTACATGCTTGATTACTATGCTGAATCAGGGCTGAAGTTGGTCATTTTCACTCTGGTCATACTGATATTGTATAAATTGGTAACTGGCTTATAAAACAAAACACTTCTTGTGTTCATATACCTTAGCTGCATGTTGTCCTGCTGTCTTGAATGAGTCTAAACATGGGTGGGCAAGCTTTTTGGCCCGAGGGCCACATCTGAATAAGGAAATTGTATGGCAGGCCATGAATGTTTAGAAAATTGGGGGTTGGAGTGTGGGAGTGCGTGAGGGCACCGGCTGGGGGGGTGGGGTGGGGCTGAGGAGTTTGGGGGTACAGGAAAGTATTCAGGGCTGGGACTGAGTGGTTCAGAGGGCAGGAAGGGGATCAGGGCTGGAGTAGGGGGTCAGGGTGAAGGCTCTAGGAGGCACTTACCTCAAGCAGCTCCCAGAAGCAGCGGCATGTCCCCCTTCCGGCTCCTACAAGTAGGTGCGGCAAGGAGGCTCTGCTGCGTGCTGCCCCATCTGCAGGCGCTGCCCCTGCAGCTTACATTAGCCATGGTTCCCGTTCAATGGGAGCTGTGGGGGCCGTGCTTAGGGTAGGGGCAGCTTGCAAAACCCCCTGGCTGCCCTATGTGTAGGAGCCAGAGGGGGGACATGTTGCTGCTTCTCAGAGCCGCACGGAGCGGGGCAAACCGCTGATCCTGCTCCCTGATGGGAGTTTGAGGGCCAGATTAAAAGTCTAGAGTGTTGGATGCAGCCCTCAGGCTGTAGTTTGCCCATCCCTTATCTAAACCCAACTGATCACAAAAGTAAACCACCAACTTTGTAGACAGTTATTTTTATTTTAGCAGTATTTATCCTCTGCATTGGGCAAATGAGAAAGCAAAAAAGTCATTTGCATATTTAAGTACCTACTTTTGCTAATGCTCAATAAAACAATCGTGAGAAACTTGAAAGGTGAACACACACACACACACACACACCCACACCCACCCCACCTACCTCATCTAAATATTTGGAACTCTCTCTTTCTGCTTCTTGCTGAGCGTGTAGCCATTCTTCCCGTAATTTCTCCTGTTCACGTTTGTATTTCTCCTGGCATGAAGAGTCACGGATTATATTAAAAGTAAATAAAGGTGACAGGAAAACATGACCTTCATTTGTATTAAAATATTTGTTTTAAAACTAACCTTGTGCAAAGCAGTAAATCAAGTAATAAAAACATAAGCAGAATAGAATTCTAAATAGATTGCAGGTGGCAAAATCCTGACCCTAATGAAGTCAAAGGGAGTTTTACCATTGACTTCAGGGGAACCAGGATTTCACTCTAAGCATCAAAAGACTCACCAACCTATTACATTTCCTATCTTATAATTTGTTTTTGGTTTAGCTATGAAGTTACCTCTACTAAGCTACAGTAATATCAATCTTAACTATTTAAAACAGGACTAAACACTTGTGTTGGTTACAAGTTAGTAATCAGGTTCCTTAAAAATGACCTCTAACTGAAGTCCGAAGCAGCAGTTTAGTTTAAATAAGAACCTGAACTTTTGGATGCTTGTCTAAGTCAAAATCAAACTTAGTATATCTTTAGGATTTTCCCCATCACTGGTTTTATATGTGATGAAATATCATACTGATGAAAGATCATGAGTCATTATTATTGGGCAGAGAATACAGGAGCTGGTGATTTTAGTCTTTTGCCATTCATGTCTGCAGAAGAGCAGATCTGTAAGAACATCCTGAAAAGTATTAATTTTCATGATAGCGGAAATACTCCAGTGGAGGCAAGTTTAGTGGCTTCCAGACTACCATTTATTTTGAAAAAAAAATTTGTCCATGGGGTAGCAGAGAGAGAGATGGCATTGGAATTATGAGTTAGAGTGCTTCTCCAGAGCAAGAGGAGCAGAGAAGCAAAGTGAAAATGGTGTTGGCATGTGCATCTCTCTAAAAACAGAAATATGCCAGGTTTCATGTTCTTGAAGACCAGCCCTCGAAATTTTCCACAAGCTATGACTGTCAATCATTAATTATATGTAGTGTTGTTGTAGCCATGTCAGTCCCATTATATGAGACAAGTTGGTGTAGTAATCATTTATTGGACCAACTTACCTCACCTGTCTTGTGACTGATTATTTATTAATTATTGTCATTATTATATCTCCAGAAGCACCCAAAATGTGATTGGCACAGTACAAACACCTAGGGATGCACAGGTCTTGCCTTGGAAAGATGAAGGGTAGGAAAAATATATATACACAAGTAATATATACACACAATGTTTTGTTTTCATATTGGGAATATAGAATAGAATAGAATTCTGCAGGTTAAATTATACTCCGTGCAACCAATAATCTATGGATGGTTAATGAATTTGCGCTTGATATGAGGATGTAGTTTGAAGATAATGAGGTTGTACATGTTCATTGAAAGCAAAGGCCTCGATCCAGCAAAGCACTTAAACACACAACTTTATGCACGAGTAGTGCCATTCAGTTAGTTTCACTTGAACTACTCACATGCTAAGTGCATTACTGAAGTGAAGTTTATAATTTGCCCTGAAGAATCTCTCTTACTCATGATGCGTGGAGATGGAAACACTAGGGTTGCCAAGTTTCTAATCACACAAAACCAAACACCCTTGCCCTGCCCTGCCCCTTCCCAGAGGCCCTGCCCCCGCTCACTCCATTCCCTCTCCCTCCCCTCAATTAGCTGGGTTATAAACCTGTAAGTAGAGCTGGTTGAAAAAACATTTTTTCTAGTGAAAATTATGAACACATTTTTTCATTCAAACTTGTTCATTTGAATTTTTTGCAGGGAAATTTCAAAACAAAACAATGTACATCACATCAACATTTTGTTTCAATTCACCTTTCAGAACAGAACATTTTGATTTCCAGTTTTGCAATTTTTGGTGCATTTCCCCCTCACTTCCCCCCTCCCACTGGGGTTTGTTTTGTTTTGTTTTTTTTTGTTTTTGTTTTTTTTTGGGGCCACTGACTGCAATAAAACCCTGATTTTAATTTTTCTCCCATCCCTTCTTTTTCCACTCTAACTTTTCAAACTACCTCCAACTTTGGAAAAGTTACAGAGTGACAAAAGAAAAATTTTTTTTGCTGTTGTGTAACTTTTCCAGAATTGGATAAGTTCAGAAAAGTAGGCCATCCAAAGTCTAAAATTAATAATTGTTAATACTTCTGCAGCTTTTATTCATAGATCTCACAGCACTTTACAAACTTGAATGAGTAGAATCATCATTGTACAAATGGGAGAAGTGATGTGCACAGGGCCTAAGTCTATTGAATGGCAGTCCCATACCCTTCCCTCAGTCAAGAGAATCCCTGTATAGAAGTACATAATTAAACTGTACCTGAAGTAAACGTTCCTGTTCTTTCTGCCATTTTTCCTGTCGTTTTCTCTCTTCTTCTTGGTCCCAAGTCCAACGACTCGGAGCATTAATAGATGGAACTAGGAGCTAAATCATCAGAAAAAGAGGATGATTAATCCCCTGTCATTTAAAAAAAAAAAACCACATTTTTTAAAAGCTAGATACAAAAACATTTACAAACATTAGCTACAACCTTAGAGCAATAAGAACCTACACACTTACAACAGTTGAACTGTAACCATTATTATGAGCTTTAAAAAAGGTTTAATCAGCAATCTGGATAGGTGTCTGATCAAAATCAGAGCATGCAATATAAGAACAATAGAAAACAAAAAAGTAGGGTTCCCTGAAATGAAACAAAGCCAGACAAGCGAATAACCTCTTCCATAAAATTCGTTTATAAGCAGTTTGTAAGCAGTACTCACATCAGACACTGCAGGCTCTGAGCCTCCTGTAGGATTTAGGGTAGGGAGGAGAAATAGAAGAAATGAAAAAAATATTACAATTATGTGTTATGAGGTTTGTTTAAATGTGGAAAGTTTCACTTGTATGAATTCCAGGATATAATTTGTTTAAACTGTAAACCATACTTGTTTCATTTGACCCTATTCCCTTTATTTAGGTCAAGGAATCTTTAAGTATCTTCAAATTAACACACATCTATCCAGGAAGTTTTTGAAAAGAGAATAACCCTATAACACCTTCAAATCTTTCAGATGCTAGCTATAATTACTTGGTCTTGAATTAGCAGTACATCCCCAGCCTTGTAACATGAAGGACTAATTACAGTTTTCCCATAGCTACTCTGAAAAAATAACTCAATGCTGTTTCATAATCAAATAAGATAATCTCTTAATCTAAACAGTTTTGTTAGGATTCAGTTATACTGCTTATATATTCAGGATGCTAGAGACTCACATTTTACATGTATTAATACCAATAGACCTTCCAAAAGCAACTAATCTTCCACTACTAACCAACATAAATACCTCCTACTCTACTCCCAGAGAGAGTATCTTCGACTTTTCCACACTTGATAGTGTATGTCAAACCTGATATTTGAAGGTTGTCACTCTAGCTCTGAGCTTATGCCAGGGCGATAAAAAAAATGCATGAACTGCATTGATAAACTAAACACTGAGGAAAAACTGTGGGAAATACACACTTACAAATTAGGTATTGGCTGTTTTTTTTTTAAAACAAATTCTTGTCCATTTAATTTTGTTGTCCTAACTAACCAATAGTTTAGATCATGTTACTCACCTGCAAAATTTAATTGGTGGAAAAAAGTAACAGGAAAGCAACATATTGAAACCTATTTTCCTACAATATAACGAAGCATGGTGGAGAAAATGGAGCAAATTTGGTGTACCAAAAAGGTCTACCAACTCAGAGGCCTTATGTCAAATTGATATAAAAATGAATATACATTAATTACTTATCTTCAAAAACAAGAATTTATTATTAGAGACAAAATTAAAGCTCCTTAAGTGAAACTATTAACATACCACATATTTTAACTATTAATACAATATTTCTTTGGATATTAATAGTATACTTTACTATAAGAAAAGATTTTTTTGTAAATGAGGGGGAAAGGATTGCAAATAAAATATTGCTATTAAAGCAGAAATTTAGAAATGAACAGCATGAAGTGTGCAGTGGCATTTCAAATGTCACTTGACAAAGACAACCACTCAGTGAATTCCTAGCTCTCCTGGAGTCAATGGCAAAATGCCATTGATTTCCATGGGTCCAAAATTTCATCCTCAAGGTCTACAGCAAAATACTGAAACATACAAAACAGCTTTGAAGACAGTGTTAGATATTCTACGTTAGTGAAAATATGAGATGTGACGTGCAGAACACACCAGAAAAGCAAGCCTACAAAACTGCAATGAGAGCTTTATTTGCACACCTTAAAGCAAAATAAATAATATAATAATAATAATAAAAATACAATGAGTTGTTCTGCAAAATTTGTATTGCATTTTCTTTGAACTTGGTCATTGTTACCTACTTTATAAGTAGTTATCCATTTTATTATATTCTGTCAATTTGGACATAGATGTAAAGCAGCAGCTTTGAATAAACTGAATTTACTGTTAAATATTTTAACAGCTCTTTAGCCTCTGCACTAAAACTGTGCTGGAATGGTCCATTTTAAGCTGTTTTGTAGGGAGTTGCATACCTGAAACAAATCTGTTACAAGTGGAAAAGTGTTTTGAACAGCATGTCAGAGGTTTAAAAGGTTTTATATATGTACCAAAAAACATACAAAGACCCATTACCACAAAGGTAGACCCATGAATTGTAACAACAACCTGACGACCCCGGGGAAAGAATGGAAATGGATTACGTCGCTTTGCCATGGTTGCAACAAACAAAACTGAAGAGGCTTTAGTACCCAGCACCAGAGACTTATTAGGTAGAATGTACAGTGGGAACAATTTCATGGAAGTACATGAAATGTTAGCTTTTTGGTTTACCTTGTTCAAAAAATTGTGACCGTCTTTTTAAGTTTTTCAAAGAAATAGGTTCAGATTCTATTTGAAAAATACAAAGAATACAAAGAAGTCAATACGGTGCTGTCTAATTACATATTCTTAATGACTGTCACCACTGAATAACAAATGACATTCATCAAACCTTTCCAATCTACAGTAACATCACTTGGAAAAACTGACTGATAGAGAAAAGCTAACCTTTTATTATAACAAATGCAGATTTTTTTTTTAGTAGGTTACACCACATGGAGATTAGTACTTCATTTTAGTACAACTGCTATCCATCTACTATAACAGCATGGTTGACTCACTTTCTGTGAGCCTGGAGATCTGGCAGCACCATTTTTCCTACCTAAAATCCCACCCAGATTTTAAAAGTCTCTTTGATAGATTTTATAAATTCAGATTCTTTGGCATCTCTTCTCCTCTACTAATTAATTATTATTATTTTTTTATAATTTTATAATTATTAATTTAACTGTGAGTCTAATGCAATGGCGCCTTTGCCTATGTATATATTCTTCTGTTCACAAGGCTCACCTATAATCCACCATGCACATTTACAATACTACAAATGTAATTGCATAAGTGGTTCCCATTAGGGAATTAGAATTCTATTAGTAGGTTTAAGTGCCTACTTTCCCTCCTCTTCTTCCCCCTCCCACCTTCCCCCCCCGGCTACCTTTGTTAACAGTCACTAACAATTATGGCACAGAGCCAACAATATGCAGTCCACAGACCCCCCCCCCCCCCCAAAATATATCACATTTGAGTTCTAGCAAAATAGAGATTTGGATGCTCTTCATCCCATGTCTCCAGGAAGGAGGTTGGAAGGGAGAGAAACCACATTTTCAAATTCTTAAAGGCAGAAGAAAGACTGATCACCATAAGGCATCTTTATGTTATAACCACCATTGCAGAATGGATAGGTGGAGTTAAGTTTGTGTCTTCTTGTTTCTCCTCTTTCATCCCTATCACACAGTCAGTCCACAACCAGTCATGCTGAGATCTAGGAACTTGTTATCAGTACTCTGTTAGACGTTCTTAAACCATTCAATGCTCCCTGGAATAGAACTCCATGCCTCTCGGATGCAACTGGACCTACGTACTCCACTTGTAGCTTTCATTTTCTCAGAGGCCTAATATTTATTTCACTGTACTGGTAATATTTACTGGTATAAGCTGTGTTCTCCTCTCTCTCAATTAGCTGCTGAAAATATTGGCAGTTTACCTTTTTGCTCATTAGAGCTCATATCTGCTTGCATTCCATTTATCACTTTTGCTCCAGCATCCTACAAATAGAAAACAATTTTAGTATAATTTCATGTGAATCAAGTTTAACACTTCCTCCCATAGGAACTCCACACAGCAAAGTGTATCAGGTTGTTATAAATTCCTCAAGTTAAAGAAATTGTTTAATTCTTGCATATATTTTATATAATAAAAAGACTCTAGGCATTATCTGGGATTAATGACCAGTTGCAAGATGATGGCCCAAAAGGAAACCATTAATTCACCAAAAAATGTCATGGGCCAAGATGGATACCCCAGTGTTTTGTTGATAAATAAAAGCACACAATTTCTGTTTCTTGGAATGGCAGTATTCATTTAAACTGTCACTGGAAATCCCTTGTACTGAGCATTTCTAAAGAACTCAGGCTCTATAAGGGATATTATAATAAAAAACATGTTCTGATTAAACTTAAAACAGCCTTTAAATTGTTTTGTATTGATTACACACTCATCTGGGCATACAGTAGTCACCCAAAATGCATTATTGGCCTTAAACATCATCATCTCAGTATTAGCAGTATCCCATGTGTTTCCTATAGTATATGGAAGTAAACTGAACACAGCAAACCCTGCAGTAACTTTATCAAAGGCAAAACTGGCAAATTTGTAAAGGTGACCACTGCATGTACCTAACTTAATAATTCAAGTACACAAACAATATAAGACAAAACCAAACTGCTCCTCACGCCTTGTCTACTGACAAAAGCCACTAAGTAAACATGTTCACACTTATTTTATTATGCAGCCAGGAAGACCAAACAGTATAATCTCATTCTGAGAAATATAGTAAATCTAAACTCTAGATGCAGGGGGGAAGAAACCCCTAGATTCAAAAAGGGCAAAGGGGAATCAGGAAACCCTCTGATTCTGTACTGGTCTCATGCAGACATCAGGAGCAGCCTAGTGGGTGCTTAACTTATATCAGTGGAGGACTGAAAAAACAGAGATCCAATCTGCCAAGTCCCCAGCCCACTCCTATCCTGGGCTGCAAGTGCCGTTTAGCACAAGAGCTGCCACCGCTAGGTTTAGATCAATGGAGAGTTCCTCCCACAGTTCCACTCCACTGTATTTATGGCCAGAATATGGCTCCTTTGTGCCCTCATTCTGGAGAACGTGCCGCTATGTCAGTGCTCAAATAATTTTATTATACCGTGCAGTGTTTGTGTATTTATGCAGAAATCAGTTACCTACAAATGTAATTGCTACCAGAACAAAAATATTGCTATCGTATCATTCTGTGACTCCATATAATATTACACGAATTTCGTACAGAAAGGATACACAGAAAGGACGTTAGATACACAGGAATTAAAATATTTAACTGAGATTCTAGTAAGAAAGCAAAATGAAAACTGCTTTCCTGGAATTGCTACAATTACTTTCTTATTCCTCTGTAAGGCCTTAAAGTTTTTCCTTCATTTCTCCTCCCAAACACCCTTCACCCCCTGGAAAAAAAAAAAAAAAAAAAAAAAACTTACAGAATTTTGAAGGCTGTAGGAGAAATCTCTTTTGGCTGATATGTCTGAAGAGTTGGTAGAATTGTGATCTCCAGAAGTTGCATCAATCCATTTATTTTCAGGTGTACCTACAATGTTGGTAGCCATACTGGTGAGATTGAGGATTTTATGCCTTACATATGGCAGGGAAGGCTGGTCTTTGCCCCAATCTGATTGGCACACGGAGATCAAGAAATGAATGTGGACAGAAAAGTCAAAGTATAAAGAACAAAAGTTAGTGAAAACACATTCTCATTTTAAAAAAAGACAAGAAGAGAGAGAAAGAAGAAGTAGGTAGAATTCCTGAAGAGAGGAAATGGTTAGGGCTTTTATAAATAGACCAGCTTCCCATAAAAATCAAGAATTAGTCAAAAGACAGGCTTGAGAAATACTAGCAAGTTTATTCATTACATAAACATGAAGTTCTGTAGTTCAACATTACAAATATAGATAATATTCACTGAAAGTTATTTTTCCACAACATCACAGATAAGAACAAAAGTTATCTCACCTATAATCAAGCCTTAGGGGGAGTGAGCAGTAAACTGTGTTTTAACTGACAGACTCACTGCTCCTGGAATATTATCTACACATTTTACAGAAGTACAATCCACCAAATTCGCCCCAGCAAATGTATGGATGGACGGTATAATCCACACTGCAATTGATTAGACCACACAGGTAAAGAATTTTAAGTGGCAGAGAGCACCCTTATCTGTATAGTAACTATGAAGAGAAATTGTCCTCACCTTAACTAACCCAAAGCAGCAAAATGGGTAAGGAGATGGCTACCCCTGGCCTAACCGCTACATTAACCTCAATCAGAAATTCAGCCCAGGAAATGGACTTCCACATCATCTTCCCCACATGCAGGACATGAGTGTATAAATGAGAAGTGCCTCAATTTACAGATGACTTAAAACCACTCAAAACCCCAAAATCAATCAAGGCCTCTGCAAGAAGCCTCCTGGGTTTATCCCAAGAGCTGACTCCAGCATCCTAACCTAGTCTAACCTGCACTGGACATGAGACAAGTTGTGACAGACCACTTTGTTTTTAAACTAAACTTTTTCTACCTACCCCAAAGCATGAACTTCCAGGCTCTAATGGTGAATGCCGAACATTCACTGCACATCAACCATATGTGGGCAGAAGGAAAATCCTTTCCTCATCCTAAAAAGGGCCAGCACCAGAGCATATCTGGATTCCTGGCAAGTCAACTACACAATACAGCAAGAATGTAATGGTATGTCCATGCTGCAGAGCCAGTATGGTGCTACCATGAGTAGGAAGGAATTTTTAATGCCAAATGGATGGGCTGAATGACCTAATCAGCTCTTACAGCCTCCCCAGAATGGGCCAATCATAAACCAGAGGGGCAATGGCAAGCTCTGCACTCTCCCTCCCCACCAGTTGCACATTTCACACACATTGTCCATCCTGAGGGGGACACAGGGTGCAATGTTACATCAGAAAAGACGGGCATTGCTGCCTTTCTCAGATACCATCAAGGATCCTAGGAATGGACAGCCCCTCCTGGTCTGTCGGAACTACCTTCTACCTCTAAACTGAGGTGGCAAGAAGGGGGCATTTTCAATTCCTTTCTGTGGTGCCCTTATGTATCTAACAAACTAATTTAGGACGTACATGCAACTATGCATTTCCTCAAAAATTAGACAAACGCAGAACAGAGTGGTCAGCATTTTAAGGTTAGCAGACTTGCTAGTGAAGTTATTTGCAATACGAACTATATAAAAAAGAAACCCCAAGTTGTGTTATAATAAAATAGACACACTAACAAAGCACATATGTTCAGAAAAGGTGTTACTGAAGCAAGGACTATAGGCCCCAACCCATCAGAGCAACTTCACTAAACACAAAGCTTATTGACCTTATACAACATGCTGTAGTTGGCCCAGTGAAACAACTCACCATTTTTTCCATATCGTCTGACATCCATGACCAAGTTTCCAGTTTCTAGTGCATTGGCCATGGCTTCCTCCCACTGATTATGGTCCATTTGTGAAACTCTTGCGCCATCAACAGCAATGATTTCATCATCTACTTGCAGCTGGCCAAGGTCTGCAGTGCTACCTAACAGATCAGACAAAATATTCCTCATGTCTGAGTATACTTAAACACTTCTACTACAGTCAGGATGTGGAAAGTGACTATTAAGTTTGTTGCCTGAAAATAATGCTTATTGCCAGAAATTTAAGTAAACTTAGTAAAACTTGCTGTTGTACACTGGCCTCTCCAGGGTATGTAATGCTCGGTATCTTGGTTAGTGTAGAAGTACTATACAGTTTTCTATTACAAAATAGATCTGTGGAAGTTGGAGCGGAACAAGAAACTTTCAGATTTGCATTTCATATTGCGGCTAGCGTGTTCATTGCAAAATTCTTGCTGCCTCTTTCTCACTAGCCCTGATCTTAGAGGCAAGACAGTGCAGGCATTCTGATATTGGTCGATAACAATAAGCTGAATGGTGGTAAAAGCTGAATTTTAACTGATGCGGTGACATAAATAAAGCTAACACGTGACAAGATTATGAATGCGGTAGGAATTGCTATGTAATGTTTAGTGAATATTGATGTCATGGTATTAACACTTCAAGTGACCAGATCAGTGAGGTACAGTTATTCCATATGGTCTTAGAAGACTTTCCTGAGGTAATGCATTGATTAAACTTGCATTAGGGCAGGGCTCCCAAACTTGGTTCTCTGCTTGTTCAGGGTAAGCCCCTGGCGGGTCGCGAGATGCTTTGTTTACCTGAGCGTCCGCAGGTACCTGAGCCGCTCGCAGCTCCCAGTGGCTGCGGTTTGCCAGGCCCACACCGCTTCCCGCAGCTCCCATTGGCTGGGAACTGTGAACCACTCCATGCCTAGTTGGCAGCTAGTATCAAGCGGAGTGCCCCAAGGGTTGGTCCTCGGGCCAGTTTTGTTCAATATCTCCATTAATGATCTGGAGGATGGTGTGGATTGCACCCTCAGCAAGTTTGCAGAGGACACTAAACTGGGAGGAGTGGTAGATACACTTGAGGGTAGGGATAGGATTCAGAGGGACTTAGACAAATTAGAGGATTGGGCCAAAAGAAATCTGATGAGGTTCAACAAGGACAAGTGCAGAGTCCTGCACTTAGGTCAGAAGAATCCCATGCATTTCTACAGACTAGGGACCGAGTGGCTAGGCAGCAGTTCTGCAGAAAAGGACCTAGGGGTTACAGTGGACAAGAAGCTGGATATGAGTCAATATTTTGCCCTTGTTGCCAAGAAGGCTAACAGCATTTTAGGCTGTATAAGCAGGAGCATTGCCAGCAGATCAAGGGAAGTGATCATTCCCCTTTTCAGCTTTCGGGATGCTTCATCTGGAGTATGGTGTCCAGTTTTGGGCCCCACACTACAAGAAGGATGTGAAAAAATTGGGAAGAGTCCAGCGGAGGGCTACAAAAATGTTTAGGGGTCTGAAGCATATGACTTATGAGAAGAGGCTGAGGGAACTGGGATTATTTAGTCTTCAGAAGAGAAGAATGAGGGGGGATTTGATAGCTGCTTTCAACTACCTGTTGAAAACAACTATCAAATGATGGAGCTCAGCTGTTCTCAGTGGTGGCAGATGACAGAACAAGGAGTAATGGTCTCGAGTTACAGTGGGGGAGATTTAGGTTGGATATTAGGAAAAACTTTTTCACTAGGAGGGTGGTGAAGCACTGGAATGGGTTACCTATAGAGGTGGTGGAATCTCCTTACTTAGAGATTTTTAAGTTCAGGCTTAATGAAGCCCTGGCTGGGATGGTTTAGTTGGAGATTGGTCCTACTTTGAGCAGGGGTGGGACTAGATGACCTCCTGAGGTCCCTTCCAACCCTGATATTCTTTGATTCTATGAAAGACAATGGGGGACAGCTGTTAGCTTCAAAGATCCTGGATTTTGTCTCCAACTTTGTTTTGCCAGGCAGGGAACTAGACATCAAAAGACTTGACTGAGCTAAAATCTGTCTTCAAAGTAAGTGGTGTGCTGCTGCTCAACTGGAGTAGCAAAAGATGGCATGGAATTGCATGTAGGGAAAAAGCGAGAATTTCAAATAAGCCTCCAGGAAAAAAGTTGAAGAATTCAAGGTCACACAAATCCTCCCATACCACCACCAGAAGGTAACATATCCAGGACCAGACCAACCAACCAAATTTGAAGCAATGGCACTTGCTGGGGGCTCCAGATTACATCTGTAGACATATCAGATGACCACTTGTGTGTACTGAGCATTTTTTCATTCCAGTGCACAGGCTTTTAGATAAAGATTGAAGCACTTAGTTAAGGTATTTTTTCATATTTTTCCTGCAGATAAAAGGTATTTTCCTTTCTAAGAAGTGTAAATATTGCCATTTTTCTACTCTTATTTTTGATACAAGTATTTCTTTAGTTCTATTTGAGCATTATGGTAGCAAACTAATGCTCAGCTAGCTTCATATAGTAAAATAGAAATATTTCTGATTTACACTAAAGAGCATATAAAGACAGCCCTTTGCACAAAGTTACTGATGTAAAACAGACTTAGTGGCAGTGAAAAAAAATCTAAATTGCCTTTTGGATAAAGCACTTATCAATTGTTTTAGCCTGTTTTATCTGGAAGGAGCAAGCCATGATTAACAGTGATTTAAAACCTGGCCTTAGCTTTCATTTTAAAGTCAATGTGTAAGGTGATTGTTACAATAATTTTTCTCTCTGTGAAAATAAATGCAATTAAATGCCAACGCAATGTGAAGCTTCCAGTGGTGTCTTCTCTGCTCTCATTTTAAGCCTGTCTCATTGCAAGGTAATATTTTTGTTGTTACCAAGGACGTTATCGAATATGGGGTGAACGTTACTGAAAAAATATCCGTGTACTCCATAAGACTTGACAGTTTATAGTTTTGGGGGACAAGAGGGTTGGATGAACAATTGATAGTAGAAATTTTTAAAATAAACAATGTAATACAAATCATTTTAATTTGTTCTTTAAAACAAACTACAAGAAACTTAAGAGATATTGATTAAAGAAAGATTAATTTCTACAGGAAAAAAAGATTAATCCTGGATATTAGTAAATATCTGAAGAAAATGGCACTATAATTTAGGAGTATTTATTCCAATACCAAATGAAACTCAGACTAATTCCTTTTTGTTACTTCAATAAAAAAATATTTAATGCAGATAATTTAGAAGCTACAATTACTCATGGAATGTAATATTTTACAATCTTTAACATAGTGAAGGAAAGGAAATCTGAAATTAAAAAAACTGCTCACAAATACCTTTCCTATGCACCTGTTTATAGGCTGTAGGAAGTGAAACCTTTTAAAATATACTCCAAGAGAGGAGCAGTCTATATTTTATATGCATGCTCCTGTGACATCCCAAAGTAAGTAACTGTATTTAGCAGACATTCTGAAGCCTTAGAATAATGTCTGGTAAATAAACCAGAATTTACACCGTTGCTATGGATTTAAGACTTCTTTACTTCAGAATACACTTTCAAATATTTCTAAATTAAACCAATTTTAATGGATGTAGATACAAAGGAATCAGTGTATTTAGCCTTTAACGTCAAATACTGTTTTCTTTTCACTTTCTTTCCATCTAAATTCTTTGAAAGATTTTTATTCATCATTAAAATAAAATGCCTTTGTCTAGCAGTCTCAATCCATTAACAGTAAGAGAAAAGTTCATAAAAGGATTAAATATTAGTTTACCTTCTTCAATTGTCTGTACAAAAACCCCAGAAGGTTTCCAATTTGTGGTGAACCCAAAGTTGCGACTATTACCAGATCTCTGGTTTATACTGATTCTCATTTCACTGTACTGGTCCTGAAAAATAAAACATGACACTGCACTATCGGGTGTCACAGGCATCTACATGAAGGAAAGTTTATCCACTAAGTAAGTGAGGCTACTCACAACATATGCTTTAATTATCTATTAACTGACTATAAAGCAGTTTTCTTTGTAGAACATGCTAACTAGGTTTTTTTACTTAGATAATTTATGTTTTAAAGGTTACATAGAAGACGTTTAGCGTACACACATTTAACTGTGTGTATATATTAAATTCGTCATAGCATGCTGCTTAGTGCAAAATGCTTTAATAAGAGTTTATAGGAATTAGATGACAGTGTGACACCATGAAAAGTGAAATGGACTGCTAGTTTACACAAATTGTATCTCAGGAGACCGATTTATTAAATTAATTATGAAAGATTTGAAGAAATGGAAACCCTAAATGGGTCATCATACATAATATAGTTAACCTGTGGAATTAACTGCCTCATGAGACTGAAGCTCATAAGCTAACTGGAATTTGAAAAAGCTGGATAAAATGACTCATTTAATCTGTACATTATGCATACTAAGGCAGGGGTAAGCCATGCTCCTTTAGGCCCTAATCCTGTAACAGAATCTATTAATGTGGACAACTGCCTCTGTGTGGAGTTCTAATGAATGGGTTCTGCATAAGCACAGGGGTCTTAAATTGTAAGCAAATTACTAGAGCTGCTCAGAAACAAAAATTTCCATTCCCTGGGAAATTCTAACATTTTGAAATTTACCATGAACAAAAATTCAACTCAGAACTATGAAAAATATTATTTCATTTTGATAATATTGAAACACTATAATATAATATAAACACTGAAACAAAATTAATTGTCATTATAAAAAAGTCAAAGGGAAATATGTTTCAACATTATCGAAATGAGAAAATCATTAACACTTCATTTAGATTTTTTTTGGTTGAAAATGTTGTTAAAATGGACATTTCCACAAAAGGAGTATGTTAATACTAAACCCGTTACTGTGGCAGAGTAGGCCACTATTACTGTATTACATACAGTATAATACAGGTGATAACCAGTTCGTACGAATGAGCAGCAAGCAGCAACAGTTCCAGCACCATCACTGGTCGCAAGAAGGAACTGAGGGTGGGGAGAACTGGCAACACCCTATATATCACAGATACTGCTGAGAGAAAAACTTCCAGCACCAGTGCATGTGGCGAGCACACACTCCTAAGTTGAATGGACATTAGCAAGCACTCAAAGAAGAATACAAAGATCTGCATAATTCCTGGACATGCTACACTGTTCTGAGTAGCAACTGTCCTCAAATCTCCATCCATATACTTACAAATTTTGTCATCCTAATTTCTGGCCTCTACCCTCATCATGTCACTGTCTAACCCCACATACATTAATATCAAAACAATTCAGTGAGGAATTATTCTCATTAGTAATGGGGGAAGAGCTAAATTATAATGAGCAAGGAGAAGCAGGGAAAATATAGCGAGTAATAAGACTGGGTGGGATGACACAATGAAAAGGGTGTTGCAAGCAGAGGCAGCCATATGGCTGGGCAAGTCTGACAGCAATAGCCAGTTGTGCAGAGGGGTTTACAGTAGTCAGAGCCCAGGCTGCAGAAGAGGAACATACTACAATACATCAATATGACATTTCTACCTGTTTACCAGATAATCATCTTGGCCAAT
Organism: Dermochelys coriacea; assembly: GCF_009764565.3. Classification (NCBI taxonomy): domain Eukaryota; kingdom Metazoa; phylum Chordata; order Testudines; family Dermochelyidae; genus Dermochelys; species Dermochelys coriacea. The sequence continues at coordinate 79,809,145 of NC_050068.2, read as the reverse complement.
AAAGTCACAGAGATTCACAGTATACAAGTCCAGAACAGATATTTCTGAATTAGTTATTAGTCCAAGATACAGCTATTAGCTTATAAACCAGTAAATGTCCTTATATTATTTAAATAGGCTTTTACTTTTCTTGCTATACAACTGATCTCATTAAATATAAAGAGAGCATTATACTAAAGTTAATATAGTATATTGAGTAAGTTCAATACAGTAGCATATATTAAGAACGTGTTTGGCTCTTAAATGTTCCATAAATGTAGGGTGGATAAAAATCAATGATATTTTTATTTAAAATTAAATATTTTTCTTTTTAGAAATAAACCTACTTAAAGTTAAATTTGAAATTATAACATATGCTAAAACCTAAACTTAGTATAATTTATTAAAAAATCATTTAAAGTTTTAAAGAAAATCAAACTGCTGAACTAGGAGAAGTCACTAGCTAAACACTGGAACCAGAGAGTTTGTTGAAGTACTAAACTAGCATTTGACAGCAGTATTCTCTTCTGCAGGTGCAGAGAGATTATTTTCTTCATTTCAGTTTATTCAACTAGTTTAGTTCAACAACAAATGGAAACATAGGAAAACTTGTTTTCCTCTTCTAATCCATGGATTAAAACTAGATACTAGAGAGTGAGTTCTACTAGTTCTAAAGTTTTGAAGGACATGGTGATCAGAAACAATCACTTCAATTTACTAAACTATAGATACTACTTTGTTCAATAAATCAATTCGTTTTAATGCAAAATATGTTTTGATAAGGAAAAAAGTTTACATATTCAGCATATTTAAGATAGCACTTTAATGATCTTTAATTAGTTAAATAAAGCTATTTTTATTGAATTCCAATTTCCTTGCAAATCAGTCTAGTAAACAAGAAATGCAGCATTCATCATTTTCTATCAAAATAAAAAGTAACAATTAAGAACCTGAATAAATGTATGTTAAGCTATATAATTGCTTAAATAAATGTGTATAGATAGTGTATTCTAAGTAGAAAAAGTAGTATCTAATTTAGTGTATAGACTAGATTCATTTGCATATCAGCACATACTGATATGCAAATAAACTAATGAGACTCAACCTTCAGGAAAATAATTGAAAAATACAAATGCAGAATCAGTTAAACTTGATTATTTAAACCAGAGATTTAAATTGCTCAGATTTATATCAATTCACCCTGCAAGAAGTCTATTTTTTTCATCTCCTCAAGCCCAGCTGTCAACAGAAGGGCAATCCGGCTCCATGCACTGAACTGCACCATTTGGACAGGTCCACCCAATTCCTACAGCGCTCTACAAACTCTGCATGAATGTTTCAGTCTCTCACTTGGCTGTGCAATGCCTTTCCAGCACACAAGTGGACATCTCAATATGTGGAAAGGAGTTCCCACCTTAACCATAGCTTGTTTGATGCATGCTATTTTAAAAAAAATAAAAATAAAAAAAATTCCTCATTTGCCAGGACCTGATAACCAAGCCCCAGCTAGGCTTGGTCCGAGTTTTGATACAGAGAATAAAATGAAATCTGATGCAGAAAATTTTGTTTCTATTCAGCTCACATGAGCCACAAAAAAGGACCCATATCTAACCAAATATAATTCTTTTTACCGCAATGCATTGAAACCGTATCCTCCCCCTACATGCAACAATCATGCTGTCAGAACCTTTGACTAAATAAAGTAGGATGGCAGGCCCGGCAGCAATGCTAGAAGCCTGTGGTGTAAGCTGAAAAAGATTTCATTTCAAAGTTATTGTTTTTTTAAAAAATTGTTCAAAGTAATATTTGCAAATCTGTTTTAAAACAAAAATAGAGCAGGAAGTGATTGAACCATTTGGAATTCAGGGTCCTGTATTTTCCCTGCAACAGCTGACATAATTGCTATCTACAGCAGCATAAACAATGTAGAGAATATGGCTCCCAGCATGGTCTTGGGAGTTAGTGAGGTTGTCAACTGTTGCAAGAAGCTACTGACAGCTGACACTATTAGTATTCAGGTTACATTTGAAGCAAGGGACTGAGGGCAGGAAACAGCAGTCAGTAACGGAAAGATTATGGCACTTTACGTGCCCCAGAGCTCTGAAAGTAAAGCATAAGACCTAACTTCTGAACCAAAGTTGGAAACTTTCCATTAAACAGGCAACTATTGAGGAAGTGATTTATTTTTAAAAATAATTTGTGAATACAGTCATTAGAGTAAACCAAATAAAAATTATTGGGGGGGGGAGAGAACAAAAACCATGCCTCAAATCATTGCAGTAACAAGTGAAACCTGGAGCGATGCTTAGCACATTTAAAGGTCAGATTTACAGAAGCTGCCATTCATTTTGCCACCCAACGTCGGAGGGTGCAAATAAACGCTAGTGCAACTAACCTAATTAAACCCACAAACCAGATTCTTCAACGTCCTAGTGACCTTAATTGCTGCTGCAAATAATTGAGAGTACAAAAATAGAAACCTGCTTGATGCTAAGCTGAAACTTTGGCTCAGTTTTCACAAGAAACAAAGTCAAACTCAAAACAGAGAAAAGAGAGACTGTAGTAATTAAAAGAACAAATTACACAGGCCAAGTATTCCTTTTTTCATACTCCATGGGAAAGAGAAGCGCTTCTTAAGTGAAATAGGTTAGCTGTTTATCCGAATACCTCTCTTATTGGTGAAGCAAGTTAGCCTATGGTTTTAATCATCTTTGTTCTCACTGTCCTAGTACTACTAGGTTACTGTGGGTAAGTACACACTTTTCAAACTCACCTGTGACACTGAAACCTCTGGCTCTGGCAGGCTTCTTATTTCCACAGAAGCTGCAACTGTAACAGGGTCAGGATGAGTATAATACTCTGATTTAAGATCAGGGGACACTGCATCCTGGTATTGGGATGTAGCAGAGGCTCTCAGGGTAGGAGACTCTTTTCTTTTAATGCTTTCCTTTTCTTCCTCACCACCATTTGTCATTGCATCTGCAGAGAGAAGTGGTCCTGCTTCCAGTGTTGAAAATGAATAGCTGGTGAGCAAAGTTTGAGATCTCTTGGCTCCATCTACTTCTCCATTATATTTCTGGACATCGTCCACCTGGAATGAAAATGCTGTTTATATAGGCACATGCTGCTTTGTTTTAAAGCATAAAAGCCTCAAGTTTGGTTCTCAACAAATTAAGCTAAACAGTCTAGAGAGCTCAGCCACAGAAGTTTTCTTATCTTTTTCTCCATCCATTCTTTCAATGCAATTTCCAATTGCTACACACACTACCCTATTATCCACTATTACTAAAAGAGCAAGATAGGTTATTTCCCCTTGTCAGATGCATGTGAGCAGGATAATTAATTCAAGTCTGGATTTAAAAGAAATGCATTAAAATAGCTTTTAGCACATCAGTTTCAAAATTAGGGCAGCTAGGGAATTATGGAAAAGATAATACAATTTATGCAGATATGCTGATTGCCCATATTAGGTTTCATTAACAAGGGGCAGATGGTCAGCTGGTGTAAAATTGTTCTCGTTCCATTGACTTGATGGAATGACAATTTACAGCAGCTAAAAGTAAAGTAAGTTTCAGAAAAATATACTGATATGTCAATACATTTTCTGGCAAGAAAACACGAACTTTTACAAAAAATATTGTATCAATATATTTATCAGACGCCTATCATCGGAAACAGATGATCATTTTAAGTACATAAACATCAGCAATTGCTTAAGCACTAACAGAATTATCTGCTCCATTATTAATGCATCCTTTGTTAAACAGGGGCAGGAAATTTAAAACTAAATGCATGAAAAAGTTAAAATGGCTATTGGGTTAATTATTCAAGATAGTAACATTCACAATCATGAATAAATTGAAGGAGTTTTACCATAAATGATCTGGGAAGTGATGAAATTCCTCTCGAGGGGACACCAAAAGGTCTTGGTGTAACCACAGATGTTAACCTAGAAGTATCTGTTTTCTGGTAACTTCTGGGGAGAGAAGCTGAAACCTGAGCTGATCCCATTTGTTCATTCATTGAATGGTGAGTAGACAAAGGGACTGAGCTCTGTTCTTCTAAAAGGCTTTTAGATGGAATTTGAGTTTCAACTGTTGCATAGCTCTCTAGCTTTTGAGAATTCTCTTTGTTAGTTTGTGCAGCATACGATTTTTCATTCTTCTTAAAACTGTAAGAGGCATCTTCTTCAACAAGATAATCTTTTGCGACTGATGGTCTGGAAGGATGTTTTTCTTCACTAAATACATCATCTGATAAATACATTCGACTACGTTCACTCTTTTGCTGCTTGTCGCTGTAGGATCCTTGATCTCTGTTCTCCCTAAGGAGACAGAGAACTCATTAACATACCAAAGGAGTGACCTGGAGAATACATGGACTTTAAGAAGTCTTTCAGCTATGAAACACTCAAAGCAAAGACTGAACAAACTACGAAAGTCTTCCTGTTTAAATGAAAATGAATCTACCTCTAATCAAAAATTTAAATTTTCTTTTTTTTCACATTTTAAAATGGCTAATGATATTTTCAAGTTATAAACTGTTATGCCAATAATGACCTTTTGCCTGAGAAAGGAATACAACTAGTTCACGTAAAAATGCTTGGAAGACTAGGTTTTCATTTTTACGTTTTATTTTATATCTATATCTTACTTTATTTATTTTTTGATGTTAGGCAAGGGGTGGATGCCTAGTTAGATTTGATAGGTTGGGGGATTTTGAAAAGTGTAAGCCAAACTCTATAGTTCTATTAATCTAGCTAATGTACTAGAATGGTATACCAATTTATAGAGAACACATTTTAGACATTTGCTAGCACTTAAGTGGAAGCTTGGTTCCTTGCCACACACATTTCCTTATTCTGTGAAATGAGACAAAATTGTTATTTAGAAAACAGTTTTCTAAAGTTTTGGTAATATTGATATTAAATATGAATGTCTGTGTTATGTTACTGAACAAGATGTCATTTCTATCCTAGAAATAAAAACAATGGAAATTAAAAGTTACTGAAACTCAAAATATTATATTTATGTTTTAAAAGTATCTTTTAAATTTAGTTTGTAAGTGTATGCAGCATGTATATATACACATCTAAACACATATTCCATTGATTTAAAAATGGATGTCAGTGCATTTATAAAGCCACCACCTATAGGGCAAATGGTGTGTCGTTACTCCATTTAATTTCAACTTATTTAGAGAGAAGTCTTAAAAATATTTACAGTTTATTCATTCTGTAAACACCAGAAGGATTCATATAGCAACAGCATAGGGGAAAATTCAAGTGAAATCTTAATCCTGCTGTTTTGCAATATAAACAAAAGCCCTGGCTGTGTTTACTCAAATGGCTAAAAAAGAATTTCAGTTGCAATATTAATGCAAAGAAAAATACACAGTCATAGTAAATCAGACAAAGATTATTCATTCTAGATAATTGTTGTTAGACCTGTTTAAAAATATACTGTTAAAGTGAATGAAGTTTGATTTCAAAGCGACATTTATTCCTACTTTGTTTCACTCTGCAAGTTACATTTTACTTTACTATCTTGCTTTAACTTCCACTTTAAAGAGTTTACTAGTATCTGCCTTTCAGTTGTTTAGATTTCTGCATTATATAAATGGACCCAAAGGTCAGTAAAGAGTAGCTTTATCAAAATATATTCTTCAAAAAAAGGTGTACTGAGTTAGTTCTATTTCTCATATGAGCACAATTAAAATGCTAGTTAAAGCTGCTCTAAGATTCGTTAACACATGCTCAAATGTAAGTAGTGCATACATCATCTCCATTAGGTGCATTACCTGTCCTGCTGCATTTCTTTCAGTGACTTGCTATTTCTTTCAGAATTCTCAGAGGCTCTCCTTTCGATTTCTTCTCTCTCCTCCTTTTTCTTCTGCAAATCTGAAGTGAAACTTTTTCGACGATTTTTCCATTTCGCTAGATCCTAAAACAAATCACATTAATATATGGAGATCTGATTTTCTAGAGATCTTTAACAACTACTGAGACTACCCCATTACATTGCTTAGACTGCTCAGTCCAACTGGATACCAGCGTGTCCTAATTTTGCTTTATAAAGCTTATTTGTCTGCACCAAGTCGAGAGTCTCATGTGTCTTCCTGTAAAATCTGACCCAAATGTTTCTGACCTAAACGTTTCTCAGACAGACTCTGTTTATATTTTTCAGATAAGGTGGCCTGCCGCCTATCATTAAGTAAGGGTAACGATTGCAATTTTACACCATAAAGAAAAAGTGCAGTTTTCCTTTTAACTTCTTTCCAGTCACCTCTGGCAGATGAAATTTAATGTTGACAAATGCAAAGTAATGCACATTGGAAAACATAATCCCAACTATACATATAAAATGATGGGGTCTAAATTAGCTGTTACCACTCAAGAAAGATCTTTGAGTCATTGTCGATAGTTCTCTGAAAACATCCACTCAATGTGCAGTGGCAGTCAAAAAAGCAAACAGAATGCTGGGAATAATTAAGAAGGGGATAGACTATAAGACAGAAAATATCATATTGCCTCTATATAAATCCATGGTACGCCCACATCTTGAATACTGTGAGCAAATGTGGTCGCTCCATCTCAAAAAAATTTATTGGAATTGGAAACGATTCAGAAAAGGGCAACAAAAATTAGGGCTAAGGAATGGCTTCCGTATGAGGAGAGATTAATAAGACTGGGAATTTTCAGCTTGGAAAAGAGATGGCTAAGGGGAGATATGATTGAGGTCTATAAAATCCTGACTGGTGTAGAGAAAGTAGATAAGGAAGTATTGTTTACTACTTCTCATAACACAAGAACTAGGAGTCACCAAATGAAATTAATAGGCAGCAGATTTAAAACAAATAAAAGGAAGTATTTCTTCACACAACACACAGTCAACTTGTGGAACTCCTTGCCAGAGAATGTTGCAAAGGCCAAGAACATAACAGGGTTCAAAAAGGAACTATATAAATTCATAGAGGATAGGTCCATCAATGGCTATTAGCCAGGATGGGCAGGAAGGGTGTCCCTAGCCTCTGTTTGCCAGAAGCTGGGAATGAGCAACAGGGGATGGATCACTTGATGATTTCCTGTTCTATTCATTCCCTCTGGGGCACCTGGCACTGGCCACTGTCAGCAGACAGGATACTGGGCTAGATGGACCTTTGGTCTGACCCAGTAGGGCCATTCTTATGTTATGTTCTCTTCAATGTTTATCTAAAATGTTGCAGCAATGCTTAACTGGATATTAACTTTTAGTGAGCGAGAGTGTAAAATACAGAAAAGTAAAGCAACATCTGAATGGCTTCATGTATAGACTTGAGTATATACCCGCCTTAAATCCTAAATGGAAACTGGGAAGTATCAACCTAATTTATGTTTTGTTTATGTTCTAAAATCACAATGCAGTTTAGCAGTCAGCTGTGTCTGCCCCATAGAATACCAGAACTAGTTTAAGCAGAAGTGCTGAATGTTTAGAACCAAGATGCACTAACTAAGCAATGTTGAAAGTTTGCTCAGTGCTAAGTGCTTATTAACACCAACCCCTCACTTCTATAATCATTACATTTCAACATTTGAAGGAAAAAAATTAAAGGTTTTGATATGCCCTGATGGATGGATAGACTTGAAAGCTGGGATATTAGTTTTCATGGTAAATTTAAACAAGGACTTTTTTTTAAGGGAGAAAAACTAAAAAAACTGGAAGAGGAAACACATGGGATATTTTTCCAAATGACTAAACATTCAAACATAAAACCATCCAAATAGCTTTACAATGTCACTGCATGTGACTATGTGCTAAATTACTGCACCTAAAAACCACACATTCTGCCTCTCATTAGATTTCACAATATCACTAGTATGGCATGCCCCGCCAACACACACACACACACACACACACACACACACACACACTTGGTTTTGTTCTGCTAATCTGATATGCAGCCTTTTTTTGTACCCCTTCCTATGAAACTAGTTTATAAGATTACTGTACTGCAATACATTGTCTGTTCATTAGTATTTTAAGAAATTTACACCTGCCATTACATTAACCAAAAAAAGAGATGCAAATAACTGGTAAAATGACACTGTGCTAATTATAGTGCCTTATCTTTCATTGTCCTGCACATAAATTGGGCCTGAAGCTGGTTTTTATTTTTGTGCTCTTTAAAAGCTATCATACAGATAAATCTTCCTCTGCAGAGTTGATCAAACAAACAGATAACAGAAAGAAAAGGAGTACTTGTGGCACCTTAGAGACCAGCTAATTTATTTGAGCATAAGCTTTCGTGAGCTATAGCTTCATGCATCCGATGAAGTGAGCTGTAGCTCACGAAAGCTTATGCTCGAATAAATGTGTTAGTCTCCAAGGTGCCACAAGTACTCCTTTTCTTTTTGCGAATACAGACTAACATGGCTGCTACTCTGAAAGATAACACAGAAGCATTAAGGATTTACATTCCACACACCCAGATAATCTACAAATGTTTAAATTGGTCATTTATGACCCAATCCTGTGATGTGCTGACACCCAATGCCCTTTGCCTTGAGTGAAAAGTGACACTGGATTACAGAACTGGGCCCTTAGTGGAGCATTTAGGGGGAGCAGAAAGGAACACTCACATCTTGCCACTTTTGATCTTGTTCCTGTAGCTTGGATTTTATTTTCTGTAGCTCTTCATAACGAACCTGGCGCAGCATTTGGGCCTCATCTGCACTGACATCATTCAAAGACTTGCTCCTAGGACCAAAAATATTGTTTTGCTTAATGTAGTCTTTGCCAGTAAGACTTCCAAGAGGGAGGAAGGGATTTATATTAATATAACTTAAGCTGTCCTATCGTGCATTTTTAAACAGAGCAGGAAAAATATATACTAGCTATTTTTCAGTATCCTGTATGCAGTGGTGCCAACACAAACATCAGTGACAGCATCACTGGTCAAACCTGAATAGGAAAAGTGAGACTCTGCTCCTATGGTCTCCTAGCAGCTTTGCGCTGATAATTCAAACTGTGTGCTCTTGAACTCTCTCCCTCTGTTCAGATTTTTTTTTTAAACTCTCCCCATGTGTTCAAAATCTCATGATGGATCTCCTCTGCCTCTTTGAACTAAATATTACTTCTCACCTAATCCCACTCTCCTCCCTACTTTCTCCTTCTGGGTTTATAATTCTATTAGTCTGCCTGTTCCTCAGGCTCACAAGCTTGGTGTCATTTTCAATTCTCTCTTCTCTTCCCTTCCCTCCATCTCCAGGTGCTCACAAAATGTTGCCACCTCTCCCGCAAAACTGATTTCTAAAAGACCACTCCATTGTCACTTCCGAAAAAGCTGGTTTGTGCTATGGTTCTCCTTTGCCTGGACTATTATCAAATTCCACCTCAGTCTCTGTGACTGTTCTCTTGAATCTAACATCCAACAGCTAAAATAACCTTATTCTCACTCTGCTCTCACCATGCAACCCTTCTCCCCAGTACGTTCACTGTCTCCATCTCTCCTCTCTTTCCTAATTCTTCAACACTGGTTTCTTCCACCCTGCTTTCCATGTCTGACTTCCACTCCTGCGTTACGATCTCATCTGCTCCTGCCCTAACTTTATTCCCTCATTTAATGATTCCAGAACTTACGATTCACTTGCTATAGAATAAGACTCACATTAATTTGTGTTAGTCCTAGCCCTTTCTTTTCTTACTCCCCCCATTCATTGTCTATCCCACGCTCTATATTTGTGTACATTGTAATCTCTTTGGGGCATGGACAGTTTCTTTTCTGAATCTTTCTAAAATGCTATGCAACAGCACAGTTCTATATTACATATTTAAAAGGGACAGTCATTTTTTTAAAAAAAATTACTTCTCACATTCAGAACAAAGCCCTATAAGTCTGTGAGGTCTTCATATCCTCTATCCTCTTTAGTACTACCTGGGTTCAGAAGGCCTCTGTTAAAGCCCCAAATTCATCAAGTTTCCTTGTAGCCTGACTTCAGGGTTTGGCCATCTCATGGAGAGAGTATTATAATTTTCTCCCTGCCATTTCTGAAATTTTTTTTAAAGCCTCTTCTGGATTGGCCATGGATGTACCTTTGGAGTGACATGGGACTCTCCCTTCCCATCACAGTACTTCAGTTGATTGCCTGAGGTGTGCTCCCACCCAACCAGCTCAGGGAGCAAAGTGACTGAAGAAGGAACCAACCGTATGATGACCTGAATGACAGAGAGTGGCCACGAGACCACCAGGCCAATAGAACATATTAAATGTTCCTGAAAGGGAGGAATTAACAGTACTCACTTGAGCCAGTTATAACATGAAAAGGTATTGTACACGTTTCACCTACTTTTTGCCAAAATAATTCAGTCCTGATCTGCTCCTCCAAACTTGGGCCTATCTGAAGCAGACATGAGCTGTACAAAATTATGTGGTGGTTTTGTGATGCATGCAACTAGGGATTAGGAAGAGGCAAAACTTAATTTCAGTGACAATCCAAGACTTTGGACTTTGCTCTTTAGAGCATAAAAAGGTACAGCGCTCAGTTATTGCCCATTTATTTATTTATTTTTTTAATGGGAAGCGTGCCAATTCTAGCAACAATACCATGGTTACTACCTCAGGCATTATTTGTTTGCTTAGTTTTCTGTCCTGTCCTTGTTTTTATAATTCACTTTTACGTCAGTCACAGAAATGGTTTTTGTATTACAATAAACCGGTATCAAAGCACCAAAATTGTTCAAGACTGGTTGAGGGAATGTACACTAATTATTATGAACTGCTTTTTCCTCTCTTGCTTTATTCTATATTCTCCTTGAACAGGACAGAAAATGTAAATAATTGAAATTTATATATTTGATTAAAACCTACTTATAAAAAGTGTGTTATTTGTATGTAATCATCTTAACATCAAAAACCTATCTAATGGATATACCCTCGTAGTCTCCCTCCTCTGAATATGTAGCAGAGCTCCCTCTCAGACCAGTTTTCACTCCTTGCTGATTTTGGCAATAATTAACCAATTATAAATAAAAGTATTGCATACAATCTTCTCCCCCCCCCCCCCCCGATTTTGCTTCATTTCTACAGCTCATGGTCAAAAAGCGAACAGATTTCAAAAGGTAAAACTAGAAAAAATTAGTAAAGCATGCAAAAAACAAAAACATTCATGCATATGCAAATCTACGAAGTACATTCAGGCAAAAATCAGTAAAGCACTCCTCTTCCCAACACACACATATTGTAAGCCAAGTAAAAAGCAAGACTCAAATGACAAAATGGTGCTTTAATGTGTATTGCTGTAGAAGAACATGAATTAAGTTTACACTTGGTATTCAGTCACCTAGCATTGGATAAATAGAATCAATAAATTATACAATATCCAGAAAGCCCAACCTCTCTAGTGGGAACTATACCATTAAATAACCCTGAAAGGAAAAGTTACCCTCACTTGCCTATCTATTTTTATTTTAAGATGCCCTCGTTTTAAGTTGCATTTTTGATGCAATCTTTGACAAAGACTATTGACCTCAGGTGCAGAAACATGATATCCAAAATAATAGGAAATGCTGTGCAAAATTAATTTCACATTAATTTAAGCTGCTCTTGATTTTCTTTTCTTGATTCTCTCTCCTCATTCTAGGTGATTTATTCCACATTCTTTAGCCAGTTGAGATGTCTTCCTATACTTTCTTACCAGGATAAACTTAAGTATTTAAATTCACATCAACTTCAGTATTCTTCCCCATACCCTCCATTAAACAAGAAGAAATATTTACTAGCTTTATTCTAGATTTGTTAAATCTCTAAAAATCCAATTTGAATATAGGGGAAAAGATACACACAAGTTTCAGCAAGAGTGAAATTTCACAGCTGATTTTTAAAAGCCTGACAACAGCAGCCATTGCAATTTATTTACTATATATGCAGTACTTTATGCTACAATGAACTTCTATCAGAACTATAGCTATTGTGTTTCCTATAACTTATGGAAATTACTCAAGTCCAGAACTACAAAGCAGCATGCACAAGGTGCTTTGAGCAAGAGTTTTTAGCTATTATGCACGCATAAAAATTACTGGAAAAGTTTAATAAGATGCACAAAACAAAATGGTATGGTGAAATTTTCATATTTTTATCATAAACTTACCCATCCTCATCAGAAAGCTTTTGAAACAGTCTGAGAAATCAGAAAACCAAAAATAAATTCATTTCAGGATCTTACTCTATATGTAAGAGAACATTTAGAAGTTTGATGCAGAAGCACTTTGACTAAAGTGATGGGAGAACAACAAAAGATCAAGAGTTACAGGCTTGGATCAATACCTCAAAGATCAGATGCAAGTCAAATTTACCAGAAACTGTGTATTCTGGAAGTCAAGCTTAAAAATCTCACAATACGAAAAGATCCCTATCACAATTCCTAGTATTTTCCGTTTTGGAAATAATGCATGAACAGTCTAATAGTTAAAAGAAAAGGAGTACTTGTGGCACCTTAGAGACTAACAAATTTATTAGAGCATAAGCTTTCGTGAGCTACACCTCACTTCATCGGATGCAGTCCACGAAATGCATCCGATGAAGTGAGCTGTAGCTCACGAAAGCTTATGCTCTAATAAATTTGTTAGTCTCTAAGGTGCCACAAGTACTCCTTTTCTTTTTGCGACTAACACGGCTGCTACTCTGAAACCAGTCTAATAGTTATTACTCATTGCTTCTTCCAGTGCTATCTAACACCAGGAAGTGTAGACAAAAAATGACGACTATTTTGAACCGAGTCCTAAGACAAAGTTTGGTTCAGAAAGGTTACATTTTTGTTCAAAGTAATTTTCCCATTCCTAATTTTAATACATGTAACAAATGGAATGAACAGAATGCCAAAAATGCATTCAGCTTAACACATTAAGATGCAGAACCAGATGAATCCAATATGATGCACTGAATTAATTTTTTTAAAATTTTAAAATACTTAGTGAAGACATTGAGCATAAATATAATTTTTATTGAGTGAAATAGCCTTAGAAGTCAATTATATTCAGGTGTTTTAGAAATATTTTAACCAAATGCAAGCTTTGTCTAGCTGTGTTAAGCTTCAAAATAAATGACATACACACAATATTAGCTGGAACATAAAATTGTATCAGTTATGAAATAAGGATGCTGAATGAGAAAAATTGCAACTTGCAATTCCGTATTTTCAGCGATAAGGAGAACTTGAAAAACTCACTCTTTCTGAGTGAGTAGAGTTTGAAAAAGGGCTGGACAGGAGTTAAAACAGAGGGCAGATAGGATAGCAAGGCTCTGAGTGAGCCAGGGAAGGAGTTGAGCATTAAATGGTGACAGATTTGATTTGAAAAAAGGGAAGAATTGACTAGAGAAATGAAGATGGGCTAAAGGAAGTTAAATATATACATACACATATACCCCCCTTTTGGAAGTGCGCTTTTTAGGGTCCTGGCACCGGCATTTTTAGGGTTAGGGCACAGGCATTTTTCCATCTAGTATAGTACCCTTTGAGCTATGGGCAAATGAGCCTTGGGAAATTTTTTAAATCCTAGCTCATAAGCAGTATTAACAGAGCTTCTATTTCCTTAGACCCTGCAATAACGTATACAGATCATTTAGGAATATTTGTACACTACTGTAGAGAAATGACTTATTGCCTTCCATGGTCTCTTAAGTGCTCATATTCCTGCTCAATCAGAGCAAGATGCATGTTTCTTTCAGTCTCAAATTATACAATATACATTACTAGTAGCAATCGAATAATCTAAACCATGTTGAAAATACGGTATTGCCCTGTCATAAGTTTTTCCACCACTACACAAAATAAATACATTGCAGTTTCACACTGCATGCACAGTTCCATTCAGTACAAGATGGTGCTTTTCTTAATGGGAACATTTCAAATACTCAAGACACAAGCACTCTCCACACAGGGACACAACCTGACCTCTCAACCATCTGGCGTTTCTTGTGTCTAACTTTGCTGGCCTCTCTGATAGCCTCCCATTTTTTCCAGTCTTCTTCGCTGCATGGACCTGGAGTAAAACTGACTGGCTGCAGAATACTTCCTACTTTCCAGGACTCAATCTTGCGCGTCAACATATCATCCTTCTTCTGCCGCAAAGAGGGTAATAAGACTCTACCACCATTTTTTTCATCTTCTGTTGGGATGGTCTTGTCAAGTAAACAAAGAAATTTGGATTGGATTTCCGGTGGAAGACTCCAAGGATCCGGAAAGAGTGCAGGATGGTATTTGTCTGGAGCACCTGATAAAGGCACCCCCTTTTTATGTGTTTGTACTTTACGAACAATCATGTCATCTTTTTCTAAGTCTGGAATAACAGGTTGGTCCTCTCTGGGTTGCAGAATTATTTCACCCTCTAAAAGAGGTTCTTGCTCAGAGGATTTTCTCAAGTATTCAAAAGCTTGGAGAGCAATTGGATTCATGTGGAAAGTCCCAGTCTTCCGAACAAACAAATCGTCATTTTCCAAGTCTGGATACGGGTCTCCATTCAGAGTTTTCCTCTGGTTGCATCCTGGTGTAAAAAAAATATTCTTTCTGCATGTTATGACCCTAGGGCCAGAAGTAGGATCAATTTTGGTCTTCTTTTCAGAAGACAAGTAGTCATCAGAGTATTTTTGGAGGGTCTGAAGTAATGAAAACTGACTGAAGCATATAAAACAAAAGAGAGGAAGGTAGAATATCATTAATTGCCAGAAGACTCAGACTGCAGACAAAAAGTATTCAGAGGAGCATTTGTTTTAGAACTGGAATATTCTGAGAAGCACACATACAATTCAGTATTTGCTATAATGCAGCACATCCACCCCTCTAAAATGATAGTACAGCATATTAACCTTGGTAGAAACAGCAAGATCACATGCTCAATACACAAAGCCAAAGATCTTTTACAGTTTGTTATGCCTTTCGGTAAACTAGCAACTTGTGACTATGTACAGAGAACAGCAACATCACGGGTTGCACTTTTAATTCACTCAACTGTTGCATTACGAGTAGTTTCCCTTGATGCAGCAAGAGTGTACAGTTCATGCAATTATATCAACCTGGGTTGATCTGAGGCGTATGTGATTCCCCCTTCTGCAATTTGGGACAATGATTCCCCCACATAATCAGCAGTCAGTTTGGCATTGCTTTGTTTATAGACTGAATCTTCATCCTCAGAATCAGACTTCCTTCTACTGTTGAGTAGCATGAGGAATGGAAAAGAGCGGAAGTTAATATTTAGAGTAATTATGGACCAAAGCACAAAAAGATAGAGGTGCCATTGTCTATTGTAGATAATATATCAGTTTATTTCCCTGAAAAAACCTCTGTTTGAACAACAAATAAGACACAAAAACGCCAGCTGTTAAGTTTAAAGAAACAGCCAGTGGAGTTGATAAACAGGCAAAAAAAAAAAGGTTTGATGCATTTAAAGCTACGGTGCACTCAAACATTGTGCATACATGAGATGTAAGAGGAGCATGCACACACAAACCTGAATCCCTGAAGCTCCTTATACCATGGTTTGGAAGAAGATCCTTTTTTGATTTTTTTCCAATGCAATTCTTTTTCTGGAGTCCAAAATTTAGGTAGAAACTTATCAAAAGAAACCATTGGGTTTGAAACGGCAGAGTTTAGTTTGCGAACATAGAGATCATCTTTTTCAATGTTTGGGATGCCTACTGCCTTTTCTTCCTCATCATCAGAATAGCCGGAGAATTTTGAAGAAATGTTAACTTTTGGCTTGCTTTCCTCTTTAGGGTCCAAATGCCTCTGCCTCCTCTGGTTACTGTTCAAAATAGCCAATCAGTTAAGATACTTTAGAAGCAACTTCACAACATATGCAAGAGACATGCTTTTTGGCTCAAAGGTTCAAAATTGTGAATGAAGCAAATTAGTTTTTAATTCCATTACTGCAGCACTAGAACAAAGTTAAGTGGTTATAACAGCATCTTATTTCATCTGATAAAAAGAAAGGAATTTGACTACAAAGAATGTAGTAATTTATCAGCAGTGTTAAACAAATGCTGATTAGAAATGTTTTTTATGCAGTTATTTATGGATTGCAATTTTGGTAGTACAATAATTTGGATCTAGGATTAGTATTTCTGACCTCATCGGTTCAAGCACAGCAGCTAATGGACCAGCTGGATAATTTTGTTGCAAACAAGATTTAGGAGAGTCCTTGTGCAAGATGTAAAGATGTCCAGGTGCAGCAGAACTCGCAGGGCTCTTTTTTATTAAGAATCTACGTTTTGCTAAATCATCCATAATCACGTCAGGCAGTCTTCTTTCATCTTCTGAATCAGAGCCACTGTCATACTCATAGATCTGCAGGGAAGCTGGATTTGTAAACCCACATTCTGCTCTGCTATTCTGACAGGAAGCTAAAGGATTCTTTCCTCGTCCACTGAGATTGACCAAAACAGGAACAAAGTGAAGACAGTGAAATCACCTAGGTCATGATGAAGCCCCAAAAATGCCCAATAATCTCAAGTGTGTACATTTACAAATTGGAAAATTGGACAGCAGAGATTAGTAACAAAATGTGGATAAGCTTTAACAAAAAAGTTAAACATATGTTCTGGTCACTTTAATTCTGCATTTTAAGATCATATAAATTTCCACTGTTAAAATTTTATCCATGTCACAATGTTATTCATCAACAAGCTATGCACAGACACTATGTTTTTTATTTTGTAAATCTCAAATACTTTATTTTTAATTACAGTAAAGGCAGCTTCTCTTGCTTTAATGAGTAAGTCTGTTCCTTTTGCCATAAATCAAACGTTTGCTCTATTTAGATAATACCCTAGTACCTTGAAAATGTTCCATCTGGCTCAGTGAAGACAGGACTTGCCCAGCTTCTTCTGTTGTCCTCATTCTTCTCTGTCCTTTTTTTCCTGAGCGGTGCTGGCATATATGATGCCTGTTTGGTTTTGCTGGGTAAGAAACGATTGAACTCTGTAGTAGGTTTTGGTTCAATCACAGCAGTCCTGCGATATGACATGTCATCTTTGCCAGAATCATGCATTTTGTAAGGCAGTTCAGAGTCCGTGTCACTTTCGCAACCTTAAAAAAAAAAAAAAAAAAGCCAAAAGCACAGTTTATCCTCTAGATTTAAATCTGACTAAAACCTAAAATAAAACAAAAATAAAGTTGATTGAGCTATGTATTTTCAGAAGTTTCACCTGAAAACACGCAAACACGCTACTAATAAGATAACAGCAGAGGTATTTTTAGAAGCACATCTTGAAGCTTTGATAGGATGCATTAGGTTGAAATTGGTTTACATACTAGTGTTAGAACGTAAATGAATGTTTTACTGTCCCCATTTGAGGCTGAAAGCAAAGTACTATTCTCCAGAACTAAAACTTTATTTTAAAGTTGTGCATTTGCCATTCAAAATCAGTCAAAAAGACTGTTAGCACATTTCATGTACTACAGAGAAATTTAATAATTCTTGTGATTTATGAGATGTCATTAGATTAACACATACAACTCCAAAGAGGTTAGCTGAGGCCAGGAAAAAGGAAAAAAAAAAAAAAATCTATGAAACCTTGACCAAGTAGCTCATAGAATTTATACATTTGGTTTCGTAAATTATACTGTTTAAGCAGATATGAAAACTTGGACTAGAAAGTCAATTTTACTTTCCTATTGAAATTTAAAAGCATTCAATTACAGGAGATATGCCATATTCAAAAATAACGGAAGGAATCTGATTTAACAATCTTGCCTCTTGGCAATTTTCTTCATAAAAACTAAAAAGCCAAATTAAAATTACATCTATTTTCAAAATCTGGGATGAAAACCTTTAAGAATTTCACTTAGATGCTGGTTTATGAGGGAATGTGAAAAAAACAATTAGAAGTCTGACATGCCTACAAAAAGAAAAAGGTAGAAAAGACTTGTAATTAAGAGGTCTGTCTAAAGATCTTTAAATATTATTACATAAAGTGTTGAAATATACAAGCAAAGGAGAACAGGATGTGTTAAGTGTAAAGCTCAGCTTCATTTTCCATCTTCCTGGCTGCTAGTGATTTAAGTCCCACATTTAGAGTACATCTACACTGGAGCTGGAGATGTAATTTCCTTCTGGGGAAGATGTATATGTGCTACCTTTGGCCAAGCTGTGAAAAACAGCAGTGTAGCTACTGTGGCAAGGGTAGTGGCTCAACTACACTGCTATTTTTGGTATGCTAGCTCAATCAAAGCTAGCGCATATACGTCTATCTGAGCTGGAAAATTACATCTCTAGCTGTAAATGAACTAGAATGCCCTTAGATAAGTATTATATTATGCATGTGTTACATCATTTGTAAAATGCATAATTAGACTTTTCATCTGCTGTTCTCCACGTGCTTTAGAAAGGTGCTTTACAAAGCATTTCTATCCCCATTTTCTAAATGGGGCCACAAGCCCAGAAAAGTGAAGTGACTTGCCAAGAATTAAACAACAAATCAGTGGTAGTGTCCAGTGCTCTAGCGATTGGAACAGTGAATACACAGAAGAATAGCCTTAACTTAATATGTAGAATAATCCACATTTTACACCTTTAGTTGTTTGGGATTTTTTTAAACAAGTTATAGGCATTCCAGTTCTTCACAGAAAACAATCTCATGTAGCATCTCCTTTGAAACTAGACACACCTGTGGAGATTCTAAAATCTGAAAACCATCATTAGTGCTGGTGGAAAAATGTTAGGTGTGTATTAATTAAAATAAATAGAAGATTTTTTATTTTTCAGTTTTGGTTATGATGTTGAAAGTTTTTGGAAAAAATTAAAAAATTTTCCATGAAAATTTATTATTGATCAAAAAGTTTCAAATCAAAAATTTTTGCAAGCACTATTAGTCATGCAGTTCAACAGAAAGATCAATCCCACTTCCCAGCAAAGCAGTATGGGATAGGAGAAAACCCTGGTGATAGGCAAGTGGTCAGCAGCCAAACCCTCCCCACAATTTAAAAACGAGCAAGAGAGGACAGTGGGGCAAAAGTCCCAAACAGTCCAACTGCAGACACATTTGTGTGACTAGATTATTTGTTTTCAGCCAGCTGCTAGCTAGTCAATAACTTTTCATGCAAAAACATCCTGATATGGCACCCAGTGCTACTGCAGCAGCATCTGACTTGGAGCTGCCTTTGAAATCAGTGGGAATTTAACATGTTGAGCAGCTGCAATATTAGATCCATACACTTTCTTCCCCAGTCTGTCTCCGACAATCCATAAATTAACAGAGAACCCTAATAAGCAAAAATACCTTCACTGCCACCCTTCAAGGTTATATCTGATGAAAAGCTTGTGGAGGATCTTGAACCAAAGGAGTCCAGGCTATCGAAAGAATCGTCTCTTTTATGGCTAGTGGAAGGTGAAAATGCTTCTCCACGGTCAATGTACCAAATATCACCGTACCCGCTATCCCTGCCACTGCTTTTCAGACTGCTGGATTCTTCGAGGGCCTAAAGGAATAAGTTGTTTTTTTGTTTTGAGCAGTTATTTTTTTCAGCAATTTAAGAAGCAGGTAGTATTTTACATAGTGCATGTTACACACACTATTTAACTGGTAGTGGAAGAACCCAAATATGCTTGAAGTTTCTTAAGCACATTAGAAAAAAAATGTGAGGAGAAATATCTGCTGTCTTTCTACAAGAAAAATATAATTAAACCCCAAAGAGATGTTTGGAGTTGACATCTCTAATGCACAGCATATGGCAAACTATGCAGCATACATTTACTACTAAGCCTTACAAAAGTACATAGCAATTACTATTCTAGCTGGATTTCTTACCCTGGTCAGAGCTTGTCCTAGTAATTTCTCAAATGCTTTAAGGTTAAGGTATGGACCATTGTAACCAGGGTTGTTTTTTGCTTTCCTCCCCAGCCAGTATAATGTAATCAAAACCTAAAACCAAAAAGACAAATTGAGAAGTTCATTAGTTAACTATTAAACAGCATGCTAGTGCAGAAATGTTTGAACACAAACTGCTGTAGTTGTTTTCAGGTTTTCCATAATGAAGTGTAAAATCCCTTTTTTGTACATATTTGCCAGGCTGTCTCAATCAAAATCAGCTGAACAGTTACCATAGTGCTCCATACAGATGCGTGTCAGTGAGAGACTATTTAATTATTACTGTTTCTAATTAATTTTTTAGTAAAGTAAACCAGGAAGAGACACACAGTAAGGTAGAAAGAAAAGGAGGACTTGTGGCACCTTAGAGACTAACAAATTTATTAGAGCATAAGCTTTCGTGAGCTACAGCTCACTTCATCGGATGCATTTGGTGGAAAAAACAGAGGGGAGATGCATCCGATGAAGTGAGCTGTAGCTCACGAAAGCTTATGCTCTAATAAAGTTGTTAGTCTCTAAGGTGCCACAAGTACTCCTTTTCTTTTTGCGAATACAGACTAACACGGTTGCTACTCTGAAACAGTAAGGTAGAATTAATCTACACCAGACACATGAACAGCTGAAGACTAAGCTAAGAATAACAACAGCATTACTAGAGAAGTTTTTGAAAGAGTAAACTAGAGTAAGTGTGAAATCATTTCAGAAAGCATTAAGGTAAACATGTCTTACATTTTTGAGTCTTCTATCGGTCTCTTCTTGCCTGTAAAGGAGAAAAAAAAGTTCAGTATTTCTGACTAGAACACGCAATACAATTTTAACCTGAAATAATGTAGTCATTAAAAGTCAGAGCTATTGTTTCTTAAGCCCAGTTAGAAGTTGCCATGAAATCTGGATAGATTTGATTCTTTAAAAAAACCAAAACATTACAGGCATAATTATTTACTACTTCAGCCACTACATACAAGAACAAAGCTGAAGGCAGAAACAGAGTGGTCTGAGGTTTTAGACCACTCTCTGTAAAAGAACATGTCCTTCATTATAATAGGTATTTCTGACTTTAGGGGAAAACCAAACCAAAGCAAAAATCTGAATGGTTTTGTATTATAAAACTTTTGCTGTAAAACTGAAATGTTTAGCTAAAGTGGCAAACAGCCTAATGCTCCTGGAGATAAACTCCGTTAATCTGTAAAATCTACAGGTCTCTCTGGTTCCATCTGCAGATTGTAACAGATTGTAACCTTAAGGTATTTTTGGAGTATATTTTCCAAAATATTTGCCTCTGAGCCGTAATGATGCGTAGCAAGTTTCTGCTAAGAAAGAATTTTTCAGAAACTTGAGCAACAAACTGGAAACATATGGAGAAGTCCATATTTTAGAGAATGCATTTGAAGAGTACAAGCAGTAATACTAGTGAAAGCTTATGCTCAAATAAATTTGTTAGTCTCTAAGGTGCCACAAGTACTCCTGTTCTTTTTGCGAATACAGACTAACACGGCTGCTATTCTGAAACTAGTGAACCGGTTTTTAAAATCGGCTTGCTTGTAGAGCTTTGGTGTGTGAATCAAGGTGTATTTTCAAGGGTTCTGCTCCTCCAATAAAAATTTTAGGAGGAAAATTAGGAGAAACTTCTCTTCCTCTGGGATGCTCTCCAAGACTCCACAGAAGATCATATAGTTTCAGTAACAGATACTTGAGATGAGGAAGAAATCCTATAGTGGACAACTATGAAGTAATCTATTTATAGGGGAAATTTCTTCCAAAAATCCCTTCAGTCAGGGACTATGAGGGCTTATATCTCCTTATGAAAACATTTTATCCTATCTAATGTAACTGTTGGCCAGAGACTGGGATTTTCCCCCTTTTCTTCTTGGCTCGAGGGAGGCTTCTATCCTCATCTAGTTCAACTGTAATCTCTCTCCTGTCCTTTACACATATATACATAACTTTGCATCACTGACAACCTTAACAGATATTTTGACCTAAGTGTTCCTTGCCATGTCTGCTTTTTGTCAGGACTTGTTTATATGGTCTCCCCAAATCTTACTGATTTTGTACCAACCAACCAGTTGGTTCCACCTTGATTCAGGTGGAATTTTTCGCTTCTGTACAAAAATGCTCCTTCCCTAAAACATTCCACATGCCTAATAAATTTAAAACATCCACCCATTCACACATCCATTCCCCAAGGTCCCCATCTTGATGGTCCTACAAGCAGAACCAAGCCAATTCAAACAAAAAGCTACCCTAGGAACACTAATTTAAGCCTTTTTGAGAGTAATCTAAATTTAGCATCCAGGACCGTTCACACCTTCCTGTATTACTGGTACCAATATATACCATGACCACAGAGGCTTTGTCTAAGATATCTCAATTTTGTTTGCAATTTCAGATGGAGATGCAGTATATTTTTAGTATGTTTTATACTCTTGGGGTCCCCTTTGCTGCTTCACTCAAAGTGGGGCCTTACAATGCATGTTCTCCACTTATATTTGACAAGGGCTATACAATCTTTATGCCAAGATATAGACTTCACTACAGTATTTGTGCTCTGGAAAAATCAGGGTGGATGGCTAATGTGCTCCACTTAGAAACAGGAAGGTGTCCTGATAAGCCTTCAGAAATTTCTGATAAAGCAGAGAATATGAAAACCCACTTTGAGTATGGTGAGCCACTATGAGCATATAATTCCTATGCTCAACTTTATAAGATCTAAGAACTGTTTATTAAGATGCCATTGCCTCTTTTTCTCATTGCAACTATTGGAGCTAATTCTGTTGTCCTGCCTGATAAAAGCTGAAGTTTTGTTTTCTGGGATTGGCAGCCAGGTGTACAGTTGAAGGCCCTACCCCTTATCGTGTGCTACAGCCTATTTCTGGGACTCAAGTCACAGATGGTTTTTTTTCAGTCAGGCTTTTCAATGAATTATTATAGTGTTTACTTCCAGTTTTTGTTTGTTTTGGTGGATTGCTTCAGGCCAATTATTTTGAAATAGGAAGACATTCCACTACTTTGGGATGTTTTAATAACCATTATATAATACCTGTGTAGGTTAACTATAATACTTAAAGCAATACAAATTCTGGAGATCTCCTTTTACACCTAAAAAGCCAATGAATTTATCTTATGCCAGAAGAAAACGCATGAAAATTCCCAGAAAACTTTAGTTTAATGAGGTGAAATTGCCTTAGATTTGCTGCTGTAGTTAAATAGGAAAGTCAAGAGTTGCTCAGACCTATCCAGTAGGTTTTCTATCACTCTATGCTGGCACTTACATCACTGCTCTGCTTCCTCTAATTTGAATTACTATCAACTGGTGCTTTTGAGCAGCCTGTTACAATGGATGCAGCAGGAAGGCAGGGAAAATAATCTCTCAGCCCCAGTATGATAGCCGCTTTCTCATTTAAATACCACCCAAAGATGCAAAGTCCAGAAATAAAACCTATGAGAAATTAAAGATTCTTTTTAATTAGCTACCTAGACTGTTTCTGGTTCTTCCAGTGTGTCTCATCTTTCTATGTTCTCTCTTCTGTATTGTAAATTGTCCGGTGCAGGTGGTACTTCATATTTGTATTTTTCACAGTACAGCAATATTATGGACAACTAGCAAAAACTTTACTTCTTTTTAAAATGGCTAACAACCTCGCTTGCCACAACCTGCCAACATCCTAACATGCCAAAGCAAGTATCCAAGTCCTGAAGGAATTTTCCAGCAATATGGTGTATATGTTTACAAAGAGAAATTGTTCAAAGTGCCTCTATCAATGCTAGAGTAACAATAATAATAAAAATAGGTATACAAAACCTTGAATTTTAGTAAAATGTAAACTATTAAAGCAGCCTAATGAAATCCTGGTAAAAGCACCAATATCATCATGTTACTGAATGGAATTAACAATGTAACCAGTCAATTGTCACCCAAGAACTTGCTAAGAACTTGTCACCTAAGAGTTGCTACTCAATGGTTATTCTACCTGACAGGTGCAACAGGAATGTAACTCAGATATACCCACTCCAAAAGGCACTTGTTATCATTTGAACTATTAAAGAACCTCCTACATGAACATATTAGCCAAACTCATGACCAAAGTATAAAATCCACAAACAACTTTATACTTGATACATTTCATTTAAACATACTGATGGAAAAGATTATAGCCATTTGGTAGGAACTCATTGTGAACTGTGGAAAAACTACTAAGAGCGCTGGTGTTTTTTCCAGGTCTGTATCAAATTATACCAGTGTGAAATTTTAATTCAGTTGTTATTAATGAAAGTGTGGAATAAATAGCAGCACACCTCAAGTTAACATTAAATTTAGTTCTCTTTAATAAAGCACTCCTATTGAAATGTTAGTGTAATACTGTGTTAATCATCAAAGGCTGGATTTTGCCTTTAGTATAGACCTGAGTTAGGGTGGAGTGTATGAGGTCTTAGGCACAGTATCTCCTAGAATTCACTGTAACACTTTGGCCAGAAGAAGGAATTTGTGACATCCTTTTTGGGGTGCCACACTTCTCAGCCTCATAGCCCCAGATGGCTGGCCAGCTTTGTAGCCAGTGCATGGGACAGAATAGCTCCACCTACTCTCCACCCACTTGTTCCTATCTGACATGCAGCCTCTGTTCTTTGAACTTAGCTCTTGGTAGCTCTAAAGCAGCCAATTAAGGTTCACCTCTACTCTTCCATGCAGCTCCATAAGGGTTAGCCACAATTTAATTCTGAACAAGTTTTCCTTAACTTTCCATTCTCCTATACTGTGTTTGATGGAAACAGAAAAAAAGATAGTACAATGATTTTGACTATGTAGCTTTTGAATCACTTAACATTCTTGGATAATTATAATCTCCTCTTGAATGTGAGGATAGAGTATCCAAGTACATATGCAGCCCTGATTTAACAAACACTTGTCTCCTGTAGGCAAGCCAAGGAATTTAAGTGGTAAATTAATTGCTGAAGCAAACAGAGTTCACAATTTCTTAATCAATGCAAACAAATTCTATTACATTTAAATTTGTAACTAGGCTGCTCCTTTGCTCACTAAGAACACGACACAACCCAAGGCTACAGCTATGAGATATTTGTAACAGTCATGCTGGGAAAAATACGCATTACTATGACTTGCTATAAGCCAGCCAAGTCACTAACAATATCATTTTGCTAATGTAAATTATTGAAGTTTCAATTTATAAGGCTGCCTAATGTCATTGTCAAACATTACTTCCTCCCTGTTCCCAAACATTTTAATAGCAAATAGCACTAATTGATAAAGCTCTGAAGATTCTATGAAAAAAATAGTTATTTAAAAAAAAATTACTGTATCTCATGAGGTTCTCCTTACAGTTACACATCTGAAGAAAGAATTGTAACCGCTATATTTAAAATTGATTTCTTCTGAACATTTAATTTGAGTACTTACTAAGGTTTTAAGAAAAACTCTGGTCTGTTTTGATGTCAACACTTACTTTCCTTCTCTTTCTCCTGATAATACACACACTAAACTATAGGTACCACAAATACATGAGTTTATGGCTAATTTGACACTCCCCAGCAACAAGTGACATGAAACTCAAAACAAAGAGCCCTCAGGTCAGGGAAATACTACTGCTGCTGATTTCATGGCATCCACTAAGGCATTAAAATACTTTCTAATTTACTCTATTTTTAGTTACAAATGTAGAAATCTTATTCATAGTTCTTTAAAAAAAAGCTTATCTGTTATATCTGAATCAGGGGAAAAATCCATCTTTATTAAGATTTTTTTTAAAAATTCAGTTGTAGCTCTCAAAATATAGATGGCTATTTTTCTTTTCCTGACCTGCTGGGTATATAAATCCATGCATTGATAGACTTCTGCTCTAGGCCAGTGCATTCTGCAATTATCCAAGGCTGCTGAATTTGCCTCCGAACGTGTAATGTGTGTGACTATATGTAAAATCTTCCCTTGTTCCATCTGGCATTGAGAGCATTTCTCATTACCTGACACAGCCGGGAAAGCAATGACCTGTACTCTATTAGTGACACTATACAGGAGTACAATGATCTGTCTTAATGAGCCAAGACAGTTCTAGGAAGGGCATTCTACTCATTCTCAGGCTGAGCAAGTTCCAATGCTAAATTAAGGTGCACGCCTTTGTCAGAAACAAGACTACTAGATCCACATCAGATCTCCTATAAGGAAGATACTGTTGAGGGAGCCAAATGAACATGGATTAGGAGAAGGGAGCAGTTTGAATCACCTAACAGAAGGAGGTTTGGAAAACACCATTAGTGGAAAAGATACTATTACTCCTTTCACCACTGACAAATGCCCCAGGCCTGTTGCTTAGCCCATGCCCCAGCGACAAATACCCTGAACCCCTCCTGACAGCTGCCAAACCTCTCTTCTACTCAGTCCCCCCAAACTCTAAAATATTGTCACTATGCAATTTATCATAAAGACAGAAATCATATTATTCTCCTTTTCCACATTGTATCATCAGGGGCTTTTCATTTCATAGATGCAGGCTGCAGACTAGACGTCTGCTGTATTGCAGAATGCACAGGCCCCCAACTGTGTTGGGACGAACCAAACGGATTTAAACAGAGGACAGACTCAACTTACACTTATGAGGAGGATGTTAAAACATCTGAAGGTTTCTCCACCCACTCAGGGGTATGCTGCACAAGTGAGTTGTTCAGCCTCTCTGCCCAAATGGCAGTACACTCATGCTAAATTTTAACCTCCTTGGACACCTACTCAATTGCTAATAATATTCTGACTAATCAGATTTCACTGAACTCCCACATGTTGCTAAGAACAGAAGAGTTTCAAGGGAAGATGGCACAATTGCATGGTTACAGAAATACAAGGACACTTCCAGCAGCTGATTTTTTCATAATCTGGATATTCAGCTCTAAGCAGCCTCATTTCAGAGCTCAGCTCAGTGTAAACATTAGCCTGTGATTACAACCAATACCCAACCTTAATTTGAGCTCAAGCCTAACTTGCAGATTTGGTCATTCTTTACATATAAAAAACCCACAAATATGTTTCAACTTGGAGAATAATGTGCCCACTGGACTCCATGCTATGTATGTAACGGCATATCAGGCCACCTGTAAAGTAATGTTTAAGGAGTCTCCCCTTCAAACACCCACTCCATTTATGACTACATTCCCCACACCTTTGTGCCCTTGCAGCCTCCTCAGACTGTGACAACCATCCCTCATCAACCTACTCATGAAGCTCTATTGCCTCTGATGATCGAGCAGCCACAGTGCTGGAAAGCTAGTTGATGGTGAGGAGAATTTCCAAAGTGAGGCGGGGCAGCCAGGAAATTAAAAGACTGATGCAGATTTAAAGTCTGTGTGTGCTCTTCCTATTGCCCACCTCACTGCTATGACCTTTCATGCTGTCTCCTAAGACTGGAACACCCTTGCAGATCCCATCCATTATGCCTGTGCATTTTCTTACATCCCTTATCAAAGTGAACAGAGTTATTTCTAGATACATGCATTAAATCTGGGAAGGGACGGCACAGTCATTTTATCCACTTCCTCGTGCTTCTCCTTTCCTACCCCTCCCTGTGTAGTCATCCCCTCTAGTTTGTTCACATCTTAATTTAGATCATGAGTTCTATGGGGAAAGAAATCCACCTTTATATTGCGAAGTGCCAGGCATATCTATGATGCTATATAGTACAACAGTACCAACAAAACAGGACTATGGCCAGAGACTAGACATTCTGGCTGACAAATTGAGTGAGGTCAGGATCCCTGGTAAAACAAGTCCCTATAGGTCACAAACCTAAAACCACAACTAGTAGGACAACCGATTGATAGGGTTTGTAATTTCATAAAAAAAAAAACATTTTAAAGGTATTTTAAAGCATGCTAGAATGTAAGTTATATTGGTGGTTAATGCAATACCACTGCCTGGCTCTAATCTATATATTTTTCTTAATTATCCAGACCTTGAGACCCCTACAGAAAAACACAGCTTCTCAGCTGAGTGAACCAAACAGATTTGCCTGGGTAGTTAAGCTGTGCATTCCCTCTGCTCTGCCTGTTTAATCAGATCCTGAAAATATGTGGAGACATTATGAGGTAACATCTGCAAGCTTATGTAGAACAGTTACCTCCAAAAAGCTAAAGCACCTAATTTTAGGCCTACAAAGTTTTGATGATGTTTTGGTGGCTGGTGACTGACAGCACTATGAAAAGTTTCAGCAGCACACCCCCCCTCCCGCAAATTCAGTGACAAGGAAACCACTGTATGAAAACCACATGAAACAAGTGGATAAATAATACTGTGAAAATGTTCACGTATTTCACACAACCCTAACTGATGCTCATCTACATCTCTGCTTTGATTTTTGTCTAATTTTTCCTTTCTGACACACTTAAAGATGTTGTGAATGTAATAGAAATACACAAAATCACATGTCCTTTTTCTCTCTGCTCTGTGAGCACAGTACCTATTAACATCAACTTCTGGAAACCCATAAGACCTAAAAAGAAAAGGAGTACTTGTGGCACCTTAGAGACTAAAATTTGAGCATAAGCTTTCGTGAGCTACAGCTCACTTCATCGGATGCATTTTTCCACCAAATGCATCCGATGAAGTGAGCTGTAGCTCACGAAAGCTTATGCTCAAATAAATTTGTTAGTCTCTAAGGTGCCACAAGTACTCCTTTTCTTTTTCCGAATACAGACTAACACGGCTGCTACTCTGAAACCATGAGACCTAGTATGTATGTCAAGTAGAATCAGAAAAAAAAGTTGAATAAAGTAACTACCAGGTTCTTTGTTGCAGTCAGCCACATGCCAGTCATTCTGGCCAACAGCACCAGTACAACACCCTACTTTCACAAGAAATGCCTCCTCCTAAAGATAGCAAGTTAAAAGATGACTCAGGCTTGCATGGATGATAAAGAGCTCTCAAAATTTTGGATAAACAGTTTAACTTTATGGGACATATCTGAAGTTCATGTTAGCGCATACTATTCACTAGTTGTCTACTCAGTGATAACACAGAGTTGGTCAAAATTATTATAAACAAGTAATTTTTAAATCACATTTAATGTTTTAACAACTAGCTCCAATAAAATCATTTTTTACATTTCATACCATTATTGGTACATCCTGTTATTTCATAGATCTTCAAAACATTGCTCCAAAGTATTTGTAGGGTATTATTTAAGAACTTTTTTCCCCTTTTGGCCTTCCTCCGATTGTTTACATTTCTCTGTATTAAATTGTATAAACCCAGTCTTCCCAAGCATCTTAAGTTAACCTAAATTTTATTTCCTTTGTCTTTTGTTTTGACTGCCTTTTGCTTCATTAGTGATTTTCAAATTATATAACCACATTGCATATTCCTTCCTCAAAGTCAATACAGATCCTTATGGTTTTCCACTAATCTCCACCCATGCTTACTTTCCTTGTATTTATTTTCTCAGCTATATTTTCCGGCTAGACCATATAATTTACTATTGACATAAAAAAAAAAAAGTTGGTCATCTGCAGGTTTTGTAGATATCCACACAAGGCAGTGCACCTATCTAAATTACAGTGCTTAGTTTTCCTCCCAAATTAGACTGTAAACTTATTTATGGGACCTCTTCAAAAACTATAAATATCAAATTAATGTTAAATCAAATACTGTGATTATTGACTATAGGCACAACCCATAAAGGTATAGTTGTGAATTAGCACAGAAGTATGGCAGAAGTTCAACACAATATATCATAAAAATATCACTATGAGTAAGAAAAAAAACAGCATTTACTTTGTCTAAATTAGAGTAACCATGGTAACTTGCAGGAAGAATGTGTCAAAACAATCCCAATATTCAATTTCTCTGCCAGCTGGCATTGTTTTGTTGCCATTATATTAAGTTTAACATTTCTTCTGAACCATGAAAACACAAGTGCTGTACTTTTAATTTAATTTCTGCTCTTCGATTTTGATTGAAATATTTGCAGCGTGAAAAAATTCACTTGAATGGGGTGGATACTAGAATTAAAATTTCAACTTCACTTTCCTTTCATCCATCTAAATTCTTTCATTACATCCACTAAAAGTTGTGCTTGTCACAGTGGTATCTGAACAATATCAGAACCTAGACAGATTAGACTGAAAAAAATATATATCTATCTGTTGAGGCTCCCTGCTTGGTCTCTACCCAGATGTAGATTTGTTAATTGTTACTTTGGTGGTAGGAAAGCAGGGTGAAGGAATATATTCATTAAATTATTAATATCTTTGTACACAACCAAAATAGCTGATTAAGGTTTCAAACTTTTAGTGTTAAGCCCTCACTGAAGAAAAGTTACTGCTTATGACTTGAAAAACTGTTCTAAAGTAAGTTATAAGCATTCGGTTGCTTATTTGGATTGACAATTTCTGCTATATTTTATTTCTGTAGGTATCTCTGGGTAAAAGTGGCAGGTGATGGTAACTTGTATTAACTATTATTGCACATAGGACTATAGCAATACTGAATGTTGCTAAGTGTGAACTGTTCTTTGCTTCACTGCTGGATAGTTATGGATTTATGTAGAGACAGCACAGTAGTTTAAACACTCAGTGGAGATTGTTTTCTTGGCTAACTATGAATGTTTTATACTATTGGAAAACCAAGATTCCCAACTCTCCAGGGAAGAAAATATTTATTTCCAGCACCTGATGGTGCATGAAATACTGGATTGAATAGGCATCATTGGTCAAAGACTCAATGTAAGAGTCCCAGAAATGGGACAATGTAATTTTCAGGTCCTGATGTTACTGAAATCTAGTCTGTTGCCACATAAAGAAATACATTTTTGTGATAGGTTCTTTGGAAATGATGACAGCTGTGGGAAAGTTCTTGACAGAACAAGAATCTTGGAAGTTGATCTGGTTTATTCAAAGAAAGGACAGAATGCAGGTGACAAAAGTCAAGGATGGTAAGTAAATAATTTTTTCCACAAATGTCATGACAATATGATATGGAGGCATCAAAAACACCACCATAGTTAAGGTTGTGTTGAGATTTATCTTTATGTCAGGGTTAAATCCTTCTGTTTCACATTTCAGTTGTTGAATTTAGTCTCCAAAATTGACATGTAATATTTTGGCAAAATATTAACAATTTTATAGTTCCTTTTTCAAATTTTCCCTTATTTTCCTCATGTTTATTTGAGTTACTCTAGCAACCACTATATATTATCATATATGCAAAGAAAAAGAGAGCAAGTGGGAAAAAGGTCAGAGTAATAAAAGTAAAGGCAAGCTCAAATTAAACCTTGTCTCCAGAAGCTAAAAAAAGACTCAAATAATTTGGTTTCGATCACACGTGCACAGAGTGAGGCATAAAGTAACGGACCACAAGGAAAGTATTCAAGTTTCATATTGCTTTAGGTTTTCCTTGTTTGCCTCTTTATTTATGGGCAGAGACTTGAGCCAGAATCAGACATTCCACAATTCAGATTTTCATTGGACTTGCCTTCTGGATTCAACTTCCTTTTTGGACAGAAGTTGTTTCTCTGAAGTGGTTCATGTAGAAATCATAATCTAAACAAACTATTGCACAAACAAAAACTATGAATTATAATCCCCCTGCAAAAAGGCAGAGAACAATTATCTTGCCTCATTTTGCTTAGAAAAGAACAAGCTAAAATAAGCAAATATTTTCCACATTTGCTGCAAATATCACATGCTGATCTCAGCCCTTGCATCATCTATGTGTAATGGAGCAAACTAAAGGAGTGAGCAACCTGAGCTGAATTTTCTGTAGTTTTCAGTCAGTTCTCTAACATTTGAACCATTACTAAATTTAATTGGTCATTGTCTGAGAAAGTTACTCTTTTCCTGCTGGAAATAGAACAGCTCTCCAGTGAAATGGATAATCTAAAGTGCTTTATGGTACATGGAAGCACTTATGTTTGACTTAAGACAGCCAATCAGATAAAGGGTATTTTTAAACATTTGCTCCTAATGTTAAAATTTGAAGAGCAGGTTTTCTGTCCAAGTTCTCAACGTTGGAAAAATGAATGCTACTCTATTGAATGAGTGAGAGAATGGATAAAATTCATTGGTGTGCTTGGGGTGGAGTGCGGGGGAGGGGGACTAGTCTGGCCATGTACCTTCGAAGTTAGAGTTATATGAAGCAAAACTATTTGTATTCTCAGCACCCCAAACAACTGAAATCAAAATGTGCTATTAGTCACATGGAGAGTATCCTCTGTAAAATGGAAGTAACAAAAATTGTTAATGGGCAAAGAGACCCAGCCAAATAAATATGGATGATCTCACACCCTTATTTTCATTGGTACTTGTGAAAAATAATTTGTACCAAAAGTGATGACTGAGAAAAAACCTAACATCATAATTAAGACACCACTAAAAAAAGCTTTAACAGGCTATTCCTACTTGACCCACAAAAGAAATGGAACACAAGGTCCTGCCCCTGTTTGAAACAGAAGTCAAGAGCAAAACTCCCATTGACTTCAATAGGAGCACAAAACAGACCTTCTGTCAAAATTTGTTAGTCTCTAAGGTGCCACAAGTACTCCTTTTCTTTTTGCGAATACAGACTAACACGGCTGCTACTCTGAAACCTAAGTTAGGAAGCTTTCATACTACGGAAAAAAGGTACTGTAGGCATTCACACTTTACACCGAAGCTACAATTGGTCATCTGCAAGCTTTTATCAAAGTCTAGCCAAAGTAAGTATATGTCTTGCAAGCTCACTGAAGCAAAAACACATATGTAAGGAAAGCGTATGCTGACCTTCCCAAAAGCCAAGCTTCTTTAGTGGCTTTGTCCTTTGCAGCCAGAGGCTGGGTGAGACTTAGGGCTTCCCTACCCTGGGAAAACATGTTGGTGCACACTAGCTACTCCACACTATGTGCCTTTATGCACATTAACTTAATGCATTTTGGAAGTTTAAACTAAACCACCTGAGGTCACTCAGTGTGCAAAAAGTGTCCACACAGGGAGTTAATGTGGAGTAGAAAGTAGCTTTAAAGTCGCACCCTAGCTTGTCACTTACTAACTTTCACATATACACAAGTCCTTAGCCCATGCAAGCAAAGTGGGAGTGGAGAGGAGGTACAAAGCTTTCTTCCAACAACATACAAGCAACATTTCTACTTGCAAGACAGAGTTTCTTTTGACCCAGCTAAGAGCCAGAAGCATCCCAAGGCTCTCTCATCTGGGACTATGAGCCTAGAAAGATTCAGGGCTTCCTTAGAAAATTGTGAATTGTGTCATTTATGGGAAATTACTAAATTAAATAAAATCAAAAGAAGAGCAAACTAAATCTGCCATTCACGAATTACAAAGGGTCAGGGTGAGCTCAGGATAGTCAATGATTAGTGTCACATGCAGTTAAATTCAGCCTTGTTTCCTATTTAAGTGTTTGGGTGGCACAAGCTCTCTGGCATCCTATCATTTACCACTTTTAGTCCATCAGTAATTAATGGTTTATCACCCATATGTACTGGGCCAATACTCTCTGATCCCATAATGGAAGTAACAGCCAAGTTCTTATCATCCAAAGTCATTTAAAACTTCTAATCTGAGATCAGATCATAAGCCTGAAA
Source organism: Dermochelys coriacea (assembly GCF_009764565.3). NCBI lineage: Eukaryota > Metazoa > Chordata > Testudines > Dermochelyidae > Dermochelys > Dermochelys coriacea. Next base: position 79,775,762 of record NC_050068.2, on the reverse strand, counting down.
ATACATCCAGTCTAAGAAAACTAATCCACGGTTTTCCTCTTATTAGACTTACAACTGTGGTTCTAAGGGTATCTAAAACAAAATTACATTTCTGGAAATAAACACAGGGAGGGCCAGCTCAGAGACCTACTTGCCCAGGGATGACTCTGCATTGTGGTAGACCTGGGCTAAATTCTAGCCCTGTTCTCTTATCCAGTGGGCTAGAAGTGCTACAGAGAGGAAATTCAATCAGCCCAAAGGATTTTAATTTTATGGTATCACTCAATTTCAACCTCTAAAGATATTAAGGAATAAGATTGTCTGGCTCCAGCTAGAAACCATATGCTCCTTGGCCAAAAGGATGAAGGGCATAAAGTGAATGAGGAAAGAATGGTATGGGAAGTTCTTGGTGCCATGACATGGATGCAGAGAACTTGGGAAGAAAAGCAAACATACAAGAACTGTCATCTTGGTAGATTAATCTTAATTTACATATACAAGCATTAACCAGGTTCTCTCCACATATTCATTAGGAAGAAATGCTGTATTCTTAATACAGCTGATTTACAGTTACCACATACAATCACAGCAGTTAGAGAAGGAAAATAGTTACTAGAGGTTCTCAGACAGTGGTCCATAGACTGTTGTAAAAAGTACTGACCATCATAAATGTGTTGGATCTCCTTATTACAAGCTGCTAAAATGAATTAAATGCTAAAAATATATTAAATACTTGCCTAATACATCCTCCTTTTCCTGTTTCATGACAATGAATGGGTGGAGAGCTGGTCCATGACACACCAAACCTATTTATTTATCTATCCCATGCTCCTGCCAGTGTGCTCCTCACTTGTTAGTACAATGGCTAGTCAACTCTAAAATGTCACCAAGCTGGGTCCCGTAGTGTATTTTAAAAATAATATATTGAAATGCAGGCTTATGGTAAAAAGTTATGAAAACATATAGAAATTAAAGTTCTAGAGGTTATTCAGCAATTGTTTTATATGTCAAGAAATGATATAACCATTATCAACATAGCTTATATTAATGAGAGAAATTAGCATGATTTACCAGTTTTATTGATTATTGTTATTTTCCATATTCTCAACAAAGGATTGCCCAGATTGCAGTATATATATCATGCAAGCATCATCCTTTATCATTTTCACCTCATGATATAACAAACCATCTGTTCAGTGTGATATTATTGGGAGTCTGCAAGGAATATATGGTGCCTTAGAGAACAAAGGAGATTAGTGTTAAATCTCTCATCAAAATTCAGGAGGAGTTATTCTTTGAGTAAGGTTTCAAAAATATTGGACAAATGGAATGATATATGCCTCAAAAAAAATATTTGGCATGAAAACTATTCCACAAGATGATATGATGAAAGTTGCTTATCTTATCACAGCCCCTTCAACATAAATTTGAATATGAAACTACATGAAACTTCAAGTTTGAAGTGCAAATTTAGAGAGTAACATAAAAGCGTTGTATAAAATTTGATGGCATGAATGCAAGACAAAGCTTCCATATGTATCTGTATTTATGAACACTGAACATAAAAGCCCTTTGCTTGGAAAAAATATCGTACAGTGTATATTTTAGTAAAACATATACTGCAGCTCACTACCTGACATATTAAGCTGTTTTGCATTTGCGTGAAGCCTTTCACCCTAAAGAATCCCAAATTGTTTCACAAACTATGGACAAAGTATTTAGGCACTTGAATTCCTATTGACTTCAAAAGACAGTGCAGGCACTGACCATCTCAGTAAATCAGATCATTTATTTAGATGCCTTTCTTTAGGCACCCTACATTTTGCAAATTTGTTCTGTATACATAAAGTACCACTGAGATCCAGGCAACCTGTTTTGAAAACAACCACCATCAAGAAAGCAGAGCCAATGGGGATACAGTTGTTACCCTGGGTGATGATAAAAGGAGAAATTGTGGCCAAGTACTTTGGACAAAAACTCCTACCCTCGTATAGTGCCATAGGATCTTCAGTATCCACACAGAGCTGACAGGACTGTGGATTTTAAAGCCTCATTCTGAATCACTGGATTGTATGTGATTTAGAGTAAGATATGCAAATTTGAATACATCAGAGATCTAACTTAACTCTGTGCTCATTTAAACCTACTTAGAATTCTTACCATACTCAAAATGCTTAAATTTAAGATTAGACAAAATTAATTTTGAGATCCTCCTGGTAAAACTAATGAAAATGCATTATGCCTTTTTTGAAAAGCTCTTCATTTTGCTCTCTAATTAAGCGCCCTTCTCTGCAAACAGAAAATCTAAGCCCAAAGTTTCCTGATATACCTTTTGAATTGAATCAAAATTATGTTTAGATAATATTACAGTGACAGCATAGGCCTTTAGTATGGCAGTTAGTAAGTCACACCAAAAAAGGTATTTTCCATGGACTACTAGAACTCATTTCTTTAGTAGACAGTGAATATAAAATATTATACTACAGTATTTACACATTTATTTTTAGTGCCTTTTCAAATTCATTGCATTACAAAACTCTTTACTTGGTTAAATAATGGCAAGAGAGATTAACAGACCAGAGGATCTGCACCTCACATCAACAAAGGTCTTTCCTTTCCTGGCTCCGCATTCCCTGTGATCCACCTGTAATGTGGATACCTCCTCCTTCCAAGCTGTCCCTCACACTTGGAACACACTCCCTCAAAGTCACTACTCATAACTTTCAAATCCTGCTACAAACTTACTCTTACCATCTCCTTTATAGTGAGTTTTGGGGAAGACAGGTAATTTTTTCTTTAAAAAGTAATCCTTAACATCTATTCATAAACCTATCTTAACAAGCAACTATGTGATCTTTTGAGACTCACTGTCTATCATGTGCCAGCAATGCCCCTCTGCCATGTACATTGGTCAAACTGGACAGTCTCTACGTAAAAGAATGAATGGACACAAATCAGACGTCAAGAATTGTAACATTCAAAAACCAGTCAGAGAACACTTCAATCTCTCTGGTCACTCGATTACAGACCTGAGAGTGGCTATTCTTCAACAAAAAACCTTCAAAAACGGACTCCAAGAGTCAGCTGAATTGGAATTGGAATAACTTAGGCTTGAATAGAGACTGGGAGTGGTTGGGTCATTATACAGTAAAACTATTTCCCCATGTTATTTCCCCCACCCCCCACTGTCCCTCAGACATTCTTGTCAACTGCTGGAAATAGCCCACCTTGATTATCACCACAAAAGGTTTTCTTCCTCCCCGCCCCCGCTGGTAATAGCTCATCTTAAGTGATCACTCTCCTTACAGTGTGTATGATAAAACCCATTGTTTCATGTTCTCTGTGTGTGTATATAAATCTCCCCACTGTATTTTCCACTGAATGCATCCGATGAAGTGAGCTATAGCTCACAAAAGCTTATGCTCAAATAAATTAGTTAGTCTCTAAGGTGCCACAAGTACTCCTTTTCTTTTTGCGAATACAGATTAACATGGCTGCTACACTGAAATCTCTCTCTCTCTCTCCTGTAACATCTTTCAAACACTCCTTGCTTGCATCCTTCACTTGTTGTCTCATGTTATACTTGGATTGTATGCTCTTTGAAGCTAGGGCCATGTTTTTACTTGTTTTGTGAATTGGCTAGCATATGTCTAGGCTCTTGAAAAATAACCAACAACAGAAGAGATGCATCTTCAGCAGAGATCTGAAAAGATATGGAGAGATACAGGAAGGCTATTCCAGACAGCGGGAGGAGCAGAGAAGGCTATTGGAAACTGTAGCTAGATTGCATGTAAGAATTCAAGAGGCTGAGATGATCACAAGGAGGGGAATATAGGGTGGAACTAGAACAAGATTTTGAAACGATTTCATGCAAAACTTTGCCCCTTGTAAAATTTAAGAGCGATACCAAGAGACTAGAGTATTTTAACAAATTAGTTTAGGCACCCAAGGTACTCAGAAAGTCCCTATTATCAAACACCTAGCATGTCAGAATAAATAATAAATCAGATACCAGTCTTGAAGTAACCTGAAATAACTAGCACAAAAATTCTGTGATGTATAAAGCTGGAAAATATGTATTTAACAAGTTTCCTTCTACCATTTTCACCGTACTTCATTCTAGTTTGCAAGAAGCCCAGTCTCCTTTGAATAGAGCTGAGCAAATAGTAGGAAAATTAATTAACGTGATCACTAAATGCTACATGCCAAACCTACATGCAATTAAATCTGATCAAAAAGTGGAGACCTTAAACGTATTTGCTTTTCTGTGAAAACTCTGGGAGGAGCTTTTATTCACATGAATCAGATGTCTTGCAAGAATTACCATATTTCCACCAGCAGTGCTGGCATGCCCTTACATCCAGTGACCAATAAATCTAGCTCCTCTCTCCCTTGTTCAGTCAGGACGGAACTGAGCCATTTTAAATAATGGAGTTCAAATACATAGCAAATATAATCCCTTTCTTGAGGACAAGAAACATTTCAAAATGCCCCCACATTTTCCAGGTCTGCTCTCTCTTGGCCTCTCTCTTCCCACAAAGAAGTGCTTTCTCCCAGGTACATACACTCTCAAAGAACCAAAGCCTCAATGACTTATTCAAGCTTTTCTCATATATATGAAGCTTATATCACCCAAAAGGGAACAGATGTCGTCCTATATGACATAGGTCAGTGATTCTCAAACTTTTGTACTGGTGATCCCATTCAAATAGAAAGCTTCTGAGTGCAACCCCCCTTATAAATTAAAAACACTTTTTTATATATTTAACACAATTATAAATGCTGGATGCAAAGCAGGTTTTGGGGTGGAGGCTGACAGCTCACGACCCCCCCCCCATGTAATAACCTTGTGACCCCCAGAGGGGTCCCAACCCCCAGTTTGAGAACCCCCAATATAGGTGGTCAAGTCACGCAGCCAGAGTATTGAATTCTGACTACTGAATACTCCAAGATTTATTTGATGCCAGCAGTTCACAAACAACTCAGTTTTAGAACTTGTAGCTTTGCAAACTTATTTGAGTCTATATGAGCAATTGCAAAGAATTGTTTGAATCATGGAAAACATTTACAAATAAATTTATGACTGAATTAGTGACAAATTACTCTATTCTCTGTATGAGCTAGCTGGATAATTGAATAAATTATCCATGAACAGATTTTCTATGATTAACAGGAACAAAGTTGTTGAATATATTATTCATCCATCTTTCTGAGAATAAACTAAGGAAATCAGATTGATTCATGGTGAAGTTTCTACAGACAAAAATGGACTAAATAAGACAAACACATAAGAACAAGAACAGTTAAACCAGCTACTTCTGTGAAAAAGTTGCATGGCTTTTCACCCATGAAGGGACAGAGAGAAGAGAATGAAATGGCAAATACTATTTGTAAATCCTTGGAGCTCAGTGACCTTTGTAAGATTTTCCACCAGCAACTGACATGCAACAGAAGCGTGCACAGCCTAAATTTCAAAGAGTAAAATACTTTGGATAGCAAAAGTGACTGTGGTTTGCAGAATGACAGCACTGAAGACATGTTTCGTTAGCAATGCACCTCATTCTGTATTTATTCAGTCTGGGTTGGTGTGCCTTCTGCTTAACCATCTGATGTGTGATCTGAAAAAGTTGGTAAAAAAAAAAACCTTCTTGAAATCACTGCACTTTATAAGAGCAAACTTATTTCAAGTTTTGATGTTGGATGCAAAGTATATGAAAATAGTTTTTTGCTTATTTGTAGACAATCTCAGCCACTTCTGCTAATTTGTTACTGGTATTTAGTAGTTTTAATAAACAGAATGTTAAAATGGTTTTTATAAAAGAAAGTCTTTCTAAAAAGCTAAATTTCTATGAGTCTATGACAAATATTCACTTTCCTGTGAGTGACTCTGAGCTGGTCATACCTACTAAAAAAAAAAAAAAAAAAAAGTTACACACTGATCTAGATTAAGAGATTTATATTCCTTCCCTAAACTGATTTTACTGAGATGATCAAAGACAACTATCCCATTATTCTTAGTACTGAGGAATATTTAACAATTGCAGATAGACATACATATGCTAGCTCTGCTAGTTCAGTAAAAATAGCAGTGCAACCCATGGTGGCACAGATAATGGCTTGCGCTAGCTGCTGGAATATGCACGGTTGGGTGTGATTGTATTTTGGCAACAAGCCTGAGCCATCACCCGTGATACCATGGTCATGCTACTATTTTTAGTGCACTAGCTTGAGGAAAGAGCTGGAGCGTGTCTACCCAAACTGGGAATCACACTTCCCTGCTGCTGTGTAGACATACCCATAGAAGTTAAGAGCTGAAAAACATCTTGGATGAGATTTTCAAAAGCTTCTAAGTGACTTTAAAGCACAAGCCATAAACTTTCAAATGGACTCATGCTCCTAAATCACTTAAGTGCTTTTGAAAATCCCACCCCTCAACTAGTCCAGCTCCTACTTGTGCAGTAGGTGCCTCCAGTTTCCACGAAGGGACCTCCGTGTCTCTCTTTCTGCCTAGTCTATTCTTCCACCTATCTTGTACTGGCTTCATTAGGCTAGATGTGCCACTCACACAATTTTCTTTAAAAATGTTTCAGTCTTCTAATAGGGATCCAGAAAATTACCAAGCAATTAAGTTGACCAGTTGCACAACAGGATTATTGAATAGCATATATTGAAAGAACAGTTCACGAAAAGCTCATTGCTTGATGTTTGCAAAAAGAAAAGGAGTACTTGTGGCACCTTAGAGACTAACAAATTTATTAGAGCATAAGCTTTCGTGAGCTACAGCTCACTTCATCGGATGCATTCGATGAAGTGAGCTGTAGCTCACAAAAGCTTATGCTCTAATAAATTTGTTAGTCTCTAAGGTGCCACAAGTACTCCTTTTCTTTTTGTGAATATAGACTAACACGGCTGCTACTCTGAAACCTGCTTGATGTTTGTTCAGTATACAGAAATCAGAATTGATTTGCAAACATAAAGGGCTACATTCATTGGATAATCTGACCAGCTTTAGTCCCTAGATCCATGTTAATAAGGTATCAGTTCCTTTGAAGACCATCAAAACAGTTTGAAAGGAGAGAAGTTTAAAAAAGAAATGGAAGGAAAACACAAGGAATCTATTGCCACTGTAAAAAAACTGGAAAAATACAGAAAATGTACTTTGCATCTATTATTAATATCAATTCAAAATTGCATATGAAAATCTCAGTGATTCAAGTTAAAACAGCCATTACCCTTTGTAACCATCACTTATGCAACTACCTCATGCTTTCTATTCCATTCTATCTAGGTTGTGACGTCATGCCCACCAACGTGGCAACTTTGCGATGGCTTAGTCACTGTAGTGATGAGTATTGCAAAACATTGTAAGGGTGGAACACAAGCTACACTCTTAAATTACTAGGCTGAAAACTATATGGGTAATATTGCCCAATAATAGCCCTCCTAGAGTTTCATGTGAGAGTTAAAAGCCTCTCCGAAAATTAGCCAAAAAAAACTTTGAATATAAAGAAGAAAAATTGTTTAAAAAAAGGCAGCTCAAGAGACACCATGCATGTCAGTCTCCTACTAGGAATAGTCCCTTTAAAATGGACTATTAAGGACTAAAAGCAAATTGGAGTTGAGGATGCTCAGCATCTTGCAGGAAGTACTAAGTATCTCAGAGAATCAGGCTAGCTAATAGGGGAAGGAGGCGAGAGATAGAAAATAGGAAGAGGACAAGAAACAGGCATTCATCAGCATTAGGCCAGAACTCTCAGAGCTCACATGGTAGCATCAAGGCCAGAGATCAGCAGCAATACTTTTAAAAGATACAAAACAAATCAAAGGAGCAGAGGAAAATATATAAATTTAAGCATAAATTTTTTTTAAAAGCACACTAGCTCAGCAGTGAGCTAAGGTTTTGTGAATTTAAATGTTTAGCTTGTCCGGTTCTTACTCCATGAATATCATATAGTAGCTAAACTAAGCTTTCCTTCGTTTAAAATAACTTGTACACAAGCAAAAAAACCCAATAGGATTATCCATTTTGTCAGTGTAAAAAAGTTAGCAAACCTTGAAAAGCAATTGAGTCTGCTCCTGTGAATATGCAGACAAAAGTCTATTGGGTTTTTAATTTTTGTTAACATCTGTTGCACTGTGGAGTTGTTTCAGAGTAGCAGCCGTGTTAGTCTGTATTCGCAAAAAGAAAAGGAGTACTTGTGGCACCTTAGAGACTAACAAATTTATTAGAGCATAAGCTTTCGTGAGCTACAGCTCACTTCATCGGATGCATTTGGTGGAAAAAGCAGACGAGAGATTTATACACACACACACACACACACACACACACACACACACACACACACACAGAGAACATGAAACAATGGGTTTATCATACACACTGTAAGGAGAGTGATCACTTAAGATAAGCCATCACCAGCAGCAGGGGGGGGAAAGGAGGAAAACCTTTCATGGTGACAAGCAAGGTAGGCTAATTCCAGCAGTTAACAAGAATATCAGAGGAACAGTGGGGGGTGGGGTGGGAGGGAGAAATGCATCCGATGAAGTGAGCTGTAGCTCACGAAAGCTTATGCTCTAATAAATTTGTTAGTCTCTAAGGTGCCACAAGTACTCCTTTTCTTTTTGCGAATACAGACTAACACGGCTGCTACTCTGAAACCTGTCATGGGGAAATAGTTTTACTTTGTGTAATGACTCATCCATTCCCAGTCTCTATTCAAGCCTAAGTTAATTGTATCCAGTTTGCAAATTAATTCCAATTCAGCAGTCTCTCGTTGAAGTCTGTTTTTGAAGCTTTTTTGTTGAAGGATAGCCACTCTTAGGTCTGTGATCGAGTGACCAGAGAGATTGAAGTGTTCTCCAACTGGTTTTGGAGTTGCACACTTTTCCTTACCTACACATAATGGAAGTTTTTCAGAAATTTCCCACTGCTACTAACACCAGTTCAGTTCCACTAGTAGTAGCAACATTGACCACCAGCATAGAAGAGTCTCCAGCTGCTATGCTGTCATTCCTGCAAGGTGCTGAGCACTGTCATACACCTTTATAGTGCCATAGTTTGTTCTTCCATTCACCTTTCCCTGTCTCCCCTCACTCATTTTTAAGAAAAATGTTTAAAAAACAGACAATGTTAAAGCAGGACCTGTATCAGTACCCCATAACTGGAAGACTAAATCTACTCACCAGGGTAAATTCAACTTCATCCCTCCTGCAATTTTGAAGGAACAATAGTTGTAGCATCTTGCTTATGGGATTTTTATTTAACATTTTCAAGACTGTCAATCTTTGTTTTTTATCATACCTTTTTCCTTTCATGGCTTCATTTCACCTTTTCTTTCCTATAATAGATCATAAGGCATCTTTTCTTGCATTATGTTCAGCATCTGTTCTCTCATTCCTATTTTCTCATTTTACCCCCTTGTATTTTCTTCATTTCTGTTCAACATCCTCCACTCTATTTTCTCCTTCCTTCTGCCTCCAAAATCTTACTTTTGATTCCCTACTGCTTTTTTCTAATTTAATTACCTCAGTCTTTCTTCCTGTGCATCTCTTGCACACATCCATCCTTAGACCTACACATCTAGTTTCAAATTTGCAGTTATAATGTTGCAGATATTTTTGCATTTAACACATATACAGACATTGCATAAAAGGTCAGTTCATCACAACTCTCACATTAGCAACTACTGTAACAGAGAAGATTCTGTTTTTTAATTCTGATAATACTGTTGAAGACAAATCTTTATACAGAGAAAGTTATTATTGCAATTATTAGCGTGTGCAAAACTGGGGCTGAAATACATGTGTTCCACTTGGGGGGGGGGGGGTTGTGCGGTATTTTTTTAATTGTTATTAATGGAGTATCTCATCAAGGATTTTTTTTTTCTGTTTAAAGAGAAACAAATCAACCATATTGGAAAGTTACCCTGTGAAAGAATGTTAAACAGAGCTATTGACTGACATAGTCAACACTAAAGGCGGCGTGGATTAGTATTAGTTTACAGAAGTATGCGATAATGTCTTTGCTATTCAGATTTGTGATGAAAACACGTCTTAAAGTCAAACGCTACTAGCCTTAATATTGTGCAACTAAACACGGACTTTCAACTGCTCTAGGTATGTTTGACCACTTTTTTACATGACTACATTGATCATGCCTGAGTACAGTCAAAATTTGAAAGTATCTTCTGCAATGCGCTACAACATTTGAAAACAGCCTTAGACATGGGTATGAATTAAAATGGATACACTATTACCTCATGGATTTGCCCAGCTTCTTTCAATAATTTCTTCTTGTGAGTTATTCACTGGGCTCCAGTAAATTTGGCTGTAATTTAATATTCCATGTAACAGTGTAAATATTTCAGACTCACTAGTTTATTTCCAGTTAAATATATCCTCTCATGTACAGCTCAGGGATTAATAATGGTACATATGCAGTTGTACAACATCGGGTTCACAGGTGAGTGTATATTTACAGGAGGGCTTTTGTGGGAGGGTGGAGAAAGGAGAGAAGAAATATCACACATATTACTCACAAAAAGTTAGTTAACTAATCATCCTTAGCCACTTCATTGCTTAAAATACAATTCTGAGTCAATATCAGAGATCAGAGTCATTTTTACAGGAATCAAGTGTCACTACTACTGCCTGTTGCCTCTATAACCAACACCTGTTACAAGTTCTCTAGTCTTATGTTTACAACAGGTGTCTCTGCCCTTTCTTCAGACAGTGACAAGGAAAGAGTGGGCCCCTTCAGGTTGTTTATCAACATTTCTATCAATTTGGCAACCTTCATTTACACAACACTGGTTGAGGTTTTTTTGGTCATTTGTGGAACATTCTTGTGATAAGATAGCAGCAATAAGGGAGATGAAAAAAAATTTCAATCCCCTTCAATTTGTACTATATAAAATAATTAGTATGCTATTTTTGTAATAGCAATTATTTCAGGTAAATCTAGAAGTAGAAATCATGCTAATGTCTTAGTGACTATTATATGCCTAAAAATTACAAGAAACATCTGTTAGAATTAGATCTTTGAAAGCATTTGAAATTGTATTAAGTTAAAAAAATATAAATATGAACTGATTACTAGAAGTAGAAAATAACCTGTTGCAAATGGAAGACATACTATTTAGCTTAGTTGGTCAACATTACTGTCCTCTTGTATAGAAGTTTGCTCACTGTTACTCTGCAGATAGGAAAGGTACAGAAAATAATGCAAAAAGAAAAAGTAGTACTTGTGGCACCTTAGAGACTAACAAATTTATTAGAGCATACGCTTTCGTGAGCTACAGCTCACTTCATCGGATGCATTTGGATGAAGTGAGCTGTAGCTCACGAAAGCGTATGCTCTAATAAATTTGTTAGTCTCTAAGGTGCCACAAGCACTCCTTTTCTTTTTGCGAATACAGACTAACACGGCTGCTACTCTGAAAATAATGCAAGTGTCTTTCCTCCTCCTCCTCCTCCTCCTCCTCTACTCCCTGCTCTCCCCAAAGCAAGAAATTGAACATATAGCTCCCAGTAGATTTAAAAAAAAAATCAATAAATTAAAAAAAAATCAGTTCTTCATGTTGCATGTGGGCTTGTCTATCGAAGAGACAACTGCATCATTCAGGGATTTAGTGGTCACTTACAATTAGAGATAATCTGACACTGAATTTGTATCTAGAGTTTATATACAATTTGGCATGCATACCATGAAAGTAGATAGTCTACATTATCTTTACAGGAGTCTCTCAACATACCAACTCCCAAAGGCACACAATGTATTTTTATAAAATAAGGTACCTGCACCAAAAGATTACAGCTTCCATAATGCACCTTTGCACCCTTCAGTATTAGCTTCCATTCTTCAAACTGGATTTCCCTCCCCTCAATCTTCCCATATTGTTTTATGAATACCATTTGTTTTCGGATGGCAAGAGACTGAAGGCCAAATTTGCAAATGTATTCAGGTGCCTAAAGACACAGATACACATTTAGTAGGGTTAGGTGCCTAACTCACATTGACTTCATGACATTCACTATACAAGCCAATTAGTAAGAGTGATGTTATCTAAATTAAAGTTATCTCAGGAGTGTACTTTTTAAAAGGTAACATACGTGAAATCCTGATCTGAACATATAAATTCCTTCAAGAAAGTTACTTTTTTCCTTATATGTCAGATAGATTTGGTTGAATAACTTCCAACTATTTAAATACCAATAAGGGTGGACTGGTGGCACCATAATCCTCACTAAAACTATTTGAATTACTCTCTCATCCATTCCCAATCTATACTTTATGTCAGAATTTTTCAGACCTTTTCAGCCTTTCAGTATTTCTGGCTGTCAGCTAAACTGCTGTGGTTTTCAGCTTTTACAGCAGAACACTCTTGCATAACAATCAAGGTAACCAAACAATATACAGACTATAATCACTTACAAAAAACACAAGATAAGAAAGAAAGATACTACTAAGGATCACTAACTAGTAAATTACCCTACAGAATGACCTAAACTCAACAATCTTAAGAATTTCTCTTAATCTTAATTATAAGAGACTTCAGATAAAATAAATAAGATTAAATAGTTTAAAAGATTAACATGTATACCAGTTACTCTGAAAAGCTAGATTTAATTCCTGACATGCAAGTCCAGAGCATATTTTATTACTTACAACCATAAATGACGCAAAACTTAAGCATGTTAACCATATGAACTTTGTATATTTTATACCCAATGTTACTATGATTTATGATACTATTAGACTATACAACATGTAATGAGTTCCATTCTCTTGACATGTGCATACTTCTCATTGATATTAATGAAAATTACACATTACAAAGATTCAACTGCCATGGACATTGATACACATATGGAATTACCAATTCTAAAGTATTAATTAAAGTTTTATGTTTTTATGAAAATACTAGTGGTAAATGACATGAATAGAAACACTCAATTCATGAAACGCCTAAGGACGTTTCCGGTGTTGTTCTGAAGTGGGGTTCCTGAGGTTTTTTTTTTTTATTTTTGTTTTGTTTTTTTTATAAAAAAAGTTTGCCCTTTAAACTTTTCATTTTAAACTGAATTAAATTGCAGTTTCTCAAGTTGATTCTTCCCCATTAAATTTAACACTAAGGGGGATTTTGTTCTTATTTACATTGATATAAAAATTGGAATAACTACTATGCGATTTGTAATCCTGAAGTACATGGCATGCATCAATTGCATAATTCACTGTTCTACAAATTTTAAAAAAGTGTGAAATTGCAGTTCTGTGGTTCTTTGAATAGTTTAAAGTTGTATTTTCCAACTTACTTAAAATGTTTTCTCCTGTGAAAGTAAGGAGCTACAGCAAAACCAACTTCCCCACCCAACTCAGCCAACATATCTCAATTCTGTCATGTAGCATGGCCACCAATGCACCATTGTATAGTGGATGCCAAGAAGACCAAAGTTCAAATTCAAAGTTGCTAGTAATGAAACAATAGCAAATTAAATAACTGAGCCACTTACTCACACATTTGCTTGAGGTCTTTTCTTTTTAAGACAGATATTCTAGGCTTCCCATTTTATAAGCATTTAATTCTGAATTCTCCAATCCAATTGTAGTACCCTATAGCAGAGAACCAGCTACAATTCCCTGAAGAGCTTGTCATCAATGCACCTTGCGGTGGCCATGATGGTCCCTTTCATCGTTTGCTGAAGAGTCTGAGTGTGTTGCCTCCACAATGTTCTCACAATGCTAAGCTAGGGAGCGAGAAATGGTACTGTCCCAATACCAACACCCAGGCCAACAGACCACAAGTGCAGTTCTCCCCATCGACTTCTCTCTATTCTTTAGATTTGTGTATCTTTCCTCTTTTCTTTTTCTGTCTGTCAGATGTTTATGACTGAACGCAAACTATTGAAAAGAATCAGCTCCTCCTCCCTGCACAAAAAAACAACCCAACCCCCCCCCCCCATATAATTTGGCTTAAAAACCCACAAGATTTCTGAAAAAAAATATTAGGTTTATATTTGTCCTCGTTTTATTTGCCATTTGGTTTGAGAACATTTACAGTACACTTGAGTCAAGTTTTTCAGACTTTTCTCTGCAACCATGAGGGCTAGAAACTGATGTTTTTAAATGAAAGCTGAGATTCTCACAATCACATGACTCCAGGAGCCAGGGTTTTACTAACACCACCAAATATTACAAGTCTTGCAATAAAAGTACGAGAAGTTGGTAACATTGGTCATACCTCAAAGACAAGACTTGGAATAATTCTAAATATAATGCTTTCCCCAATTGATGCATAGAGGAGCACTAGCATGGATGAGACCTACACCAGCACCAGGTTTCAGAGTAGCAGCTGTGTTAGTCTGTATCCGCAAAAAGAAAATGAGTACTTGTGGCACCTTAGAGACTAAAATTTATTTGAGCATAAGCTTTCGTGAGCTACAGCATCCAAGTGAGCTGTAGCTCACGAAAGCTTATGATCAAATTAATTTGTTAGTCTCCAAGGTGCCACAAGTACTCCCTTTCTTTTTGCGTACACCAGCACCAGTTTCTCTCTGCTTTTGTTGATTGAGCACAGGAATGGGCATCATTAGACCAGAATTCTATGCTCAGCTCAGCTTCTATTTCCATTGCAACCTGCACGTTTCACATTTGATAGCATGTATGTGGGTGGTGTTACCAATCTATCAGAGCACCTCTCTCCCTGTAACATACATTCACAGTTGCAGTCCACAGAGATACCTGAGCTGGAGCACCATTGGTACAAGAGGGAAGGCACTATGGGCAGGGTGCTCTGTGTTAGAGCCCTGTACCTTTGGAATTCACTTCATCCCTTAGTCCATAAAAGTTTGATAATCTTTAGTGTGTTGCAAGGCCATTCTTTTTTCCATCTCCCATAAGGAGATGGGTGATGAGTAGGGCTGGGTAGCAGTGAAGTGGAACTCGGGTCGGGGAGGGAGGAATTTTTGGGGAGGTTAATTAAATTTATATTCTTTTAGGTTATTTGATTTGATCATGGTGCAATTGATGGTTCTATTTATGTCTTTTTTTAAAAATTGCCCAGGGTGAAACCATTTTTGGATGGGTGAAGATGAGCAAAAACACAACTTCAGAGTAGCAGCTGTGTTAGTCTGTATTCACAAAAAGAAAAGGAGTACTTGTGGCACCTTACAGACTAAAATTTGAGCATAAGCTTATGCTCAAATAAATTTGTTAGTCTCTAAGGTGCCACAAGTACTCTTTTTTTTTTACAAATAACTTCTACTGCTATAAGTTACTCACTTAGCTCAAAATGTAGAGCTCTATGCCAGGGAGTTAAAAGTGCCAAGTTATTTTGTTTTAAAAACTAGGAAATTACACATAAGCCATTCTCCATCCCCCATGTTTAAAGAATGATAAAGTTACAAAGTCAAGCACTTAGAGTTAGGAAATACCAAAATTGAAGTTGCCCATGCAACCTTAATTTAACTCCTTTATGTATGTATAAGCTAGTCTTTAATAACATCATATTCTTCATTCTGCTTCATTCAGTGCACAGAATGGACAGTGAATGAGGCAGAGGGTTGTCAAAAGAGCAGAAGTATTCCACTGAGGTTAAGGCACTAATTTAAGGCCTTGTACTGAGGAACCTCACCATCAATATAATTTAATGGGAGCTGAAGGTACTGATCTGATCATTAAATAGCATGAAGGCTAGTTAACTATTGCTGCTTAGTATGTCCATGAACATTTGACTCAATTTCTGCTTAAAATGGAAGCCTACTACTTATTTAAATCAAGTTAGTGAAATATTTAATTACATATTTAATTCAGTCCTTACAGAAGGCTAGAAGTGGGATATTAAAGTTTAACATTACTCCTTCAGCACAAGGTTTTGGAGCTTGAGATAAATTATTAGATTCTTTAATGCTAAGCTTTACAACACAGGAAATTCTTTCATGAATTTTTGGCATACTACCTTTTTTCCCTAACTTTTTACCTATTCTCCAGCATTTATTTTGTATTACCCATTCACCCATTTGGAATAAAAGGTCTTCATTTCTTTAATTAGTTATACACTACTGGATCTGCATTTTACTCTAATAGAGGCATTTGTCCACTTGAGACAGACAATCCCTATTCTTTATCATCCATATCTGTTGAATAACTAGGAAGCCCATTACTAGAGTTTCTAGTATCAATAAGAACATTTGAAATTTGATATTTCACTGAGGTAACTCTGATAATTTTAAAAGCTATTGAACTATTTTTGTAAGAACCCTGCTACAACTGGGAACAACTGGGCGTGTCATTTTAAAAAGAACTTGGTAGGAAGTACTTAAAGTTTTTAAATAGTAATTGTGTTGCTAAATGAAAGTCACTGAGCCCATGTTACACTCAAGCTGATATAATTGAAGAGAATCAAATGAATCAGAAAGGCAACTCCATGCTATCTCAAATTAAAAACAATTGAGAAGTTGGTGGGTTTAAGAATAATACCATCTCATTTAGTTCTAAGTATAATAAATGTTTACGCTAAAAAAATTGTGGCAATAAATTACATACCCTGAAGAGAATGAACAGAAATAACCAACCACGAAATAAGAAGAAATGCAAACAACTCTTTGAGATGCTGCATGATGGACAGTGCCAGCTGGATCATTTATTTTAGACATGACACATTGCTATACTACACCAATAGCCAATAATTTCTAGAGATTTACAGAAAAACTGAGCCATAATATATCAGACACTAAGCCCTGTTCCCATCTTCACCGGTAGAAAATCATTCATGCCAATATATTTCCCATGTCACACTACTGCTCTTCTAGTTACTTAACTGCCGTAGTATGAAGAGATTTGCAATCTTCTATACATATAAATACCAGAATTTGGATAATGCAACCCGCACTTTTTCCACAAACTTCCATCTTTAACAAAATGTTAAGCAACTGTTTTAAAAGCATAAACTAGTTATCAAAGAGAATAAAAAACATTAGAAAATTAAGAGTTCTATGGCAAATAGAACAAATATTTACAGCAGGAATTTCAAATTACAGCTACCAATCTCAACTGTGAGATGAGGAAAGACTCCCCCTTCCTCTATAGAAGTTGGAGTAAATTAACTTTTAAGCACACTTTTAAACATATCAGTATAACAACTCTGCAGTGATTATGGCATATTCAAGCCTGGATTTTAACATGTGGCTCAAAGAACACGATCTGATTAGAATTGAGGGCTTTTTTGGTGTTTAACAGACATTAATAAAGTCTCTATGACACAGTTGCAACCACATTACTGAAGATCATCAGTTTGTTTATGTCAATTACTATATCTTGGTATGGCTTCTATCAAGATAGGACCCTCCATAGCCATGCTGTCTTGAATCCTACAAAGTAAAACTCCGTCTGTCTTAAGGTGTTTCTAATACCTGTTGTGTTGGAAGTGAACTCCTCTTCCTTTAGAAACTATTTTTTTCTGGCATAATGTAAATTAAGTATTTTTCAGTGTATGATCATTTATATTCTAATAATTTGTAATTTACCAATGTGCTAAGTACAGTCCCTCACACATAGGAAGAAAGTTCCTGCCCTGAAGAGCTTACAGTTAAGAAACAATTGATCTAATCTATTTTTAATAGTATAAGACACATACTTTAACAACAACTGAGTCTTTAGTTGAGTTCAGCATATAAGCTACAGTCACTTATTGTGGGTCCTGAGATAAGACCAAAGACTAATTCTGGACCTGCAGCCTTGTTTTCAAATGTCACAGATGAAGACAATTGCAGATGAACATGTGTTGTTTTTAGCTTTACATCTTGCATGACTCTCCTTGATTGCAGCAATCAGTGAGCTCTCAAAATCTTTCAGTCCAAGGTGGCAAAACTGCTGCCATCAGATCTTGTCATGGGCCAAGAACTCCCTGGTGTTGAGTTCAACATTGCAAGATTAGAGAGTGGCTTTGAGAGGTCTTAACATTTTCTTGATCTACCCCTAAAACAAGTTCCAATCTGCAGTTCTCCATAAAAGATGGCCTTCAGTGTTCTACTGTCAGACATATGGACCAGAGGACCTTGCCATCTCAGCTGCAATTTCACTATAAAAGTGTCAGTGCCTATGATGTTGCAGCATTCGAGAACCTTGATGCTTGGAACCAAATCTCCAACAACAGTGCACTCATAGGACATAGGTACATTACTCAGATGTTTAAATGCATTGTCCTATAGGCATACACTAATACGAAGTCAGCATACAATAGAAGCCCAGAGTTAGATGCCTTGGGAATGGAGGTTGTTTGCATCTCTGAAACGTTTTGCAACTCTGAATAAGAGGTTTCTGGACGGGGTCGGGGCAGGGGGCAGTGTCATCAGGGCTTCTGACTTTCAGGGTGTCAAGGCTCCAGGCAAGGGGCTCAGGGCTTCTGCCCCATAAAAGCACCAGGGCTCAGGGCTTTAGACCTGGAGTGGGGGGGGGGGGAAAGAGTAGTGGGAGTAGTCGGAGCTTCAGCCCCACAGCTCCGTTCCCAGCTTCTGCCCTGTGGGGGGGGGGGGGGGTCACCAGAACTCAGGGTTCCCCATAGCTCTGTTCCTGGTTACAGTTGCAGGGGAGGACATGCCATGGCTTGGGACTTTAGCTATGTGGGGAGAGCTGGGGCTGAAACTAGTATTCCCCTCGTAGCTAAAGACCCAATGACCCCCGAGGGACTGAAGCCATGGGGCTGAAGCACCAAGCCTGGCTACCCCTACGGGGTAGAAGCCATGAACGGAGCTGAGGGACTGAAGCCCCGAGCCTCAGCATTCCCCGAATTCTAAAGCCCTGAGCCCTGGCGCTATTGAGGATCAGAAACCCTGAGCCAACCTCCCCACACCTGGATCCCCCAACCACCCTGCAGCTACAGTCCAAACCCTCCATGTCTGAAACCCTAAAGCCTTACAGTACTTGCGGTTTTGGTTTTGTCTTCACTGCTGCCTGATGGATTACTTCAGGTTCCACATGGTGTCTGATTGACTGATAAATCCATAACTCTGGTGTTTGTATCTTTGAGGTTCTACTGAAAACAAAATCTGTCTCTTTATAACACAACCACCACCACCTTTATACAAAACACTACTGTAAACAAGGAATAATGCATTAGCATCAAAACAAAATGCATACTAATTCGGAACAAGCTCATCTCATATGGTATATGAGAAACAGCATCAAAGTTCCTAACACGATGCAGTGTACCAATTTGAGGCAAGTATATATACCGTATATAATTCCACCCTGTATACGTCAGAAACCTATCACTTGTATGTAATAAGAAATGAAGTGAGCTGTAGCTCACGAAAGCTTATGCTTAATAAATTTGTTAGTCTCTAAGGTGCCACAAGTACTCCTTTTCTTTTTACGGATACAGACTAACACGGCTGCTACTGTGAAACTTGTATGTAATGTTTCTAATGTTTTTTTAAAAGACCATTTAGAGAGTCACTTTTTCAGCACATACTGTTAATCTGCTGACAACCTTATTATGTTATCTGGGAACTCTCTGCAATAGACAGCCTTGCCTCCAGGGTGATTACATGATATTCAATCAACTTTCTGATGAAGAGTTATCCTAGTGTAAAGCTCTACCAGAAGTTTAGCAGGAAATGACCACTCACTCACTCTCTCCTAACTCAAGTTTTGTGTGTGCCAAAATTTGCCAGGATATTCAATTTACTGCTTTACGATGTGGTCAAACTGAAATCTCATGGAATTTTAGACATATTATGGTGCTATCATATGATACAAGTTACACAGAAAGCTGAACTTGTATTGAAACAAATTAAAAAAGCATGACGGTATGGTATGCAAGTATTTTAATTCTGCTCTAATCTTTCTGTATATTTGTACACATGAATCATAAAAATGATCAATGGTTAAACCTGCTTTTCCTAATAATTGAATAAATGGGGACCTGTTGTGTGGTGGGTTTAAGATACTATTTTACATTACTATATGACACACCCATATTTGATCCCACTTTTCTTTCTCCAGGAACTAGTAGAGGAACTAAGGGTGTTAAAGGAAAAGTTCTCAAAGCCAATTAAAAAGGAAGGATAGACAAGTGGTTAGAGAATTAGCCTAGAACTTGGGAGATCTGGGCTCAAATCGTAGAATCATATGCCTGGAAGGGACCTTAAGAGGTCATCTGGTCCAGTCCACTGCACTTATGGCAGGGCTAAATAAAAACTAGACCATTCCTGACAAATGTTTGTCTAACCTGTTCTTAAAAATCTCAAATAATGGAGATTCCACAATCTCCCTAGGTAATTTATTCCAGTGCTTAACTACCCTGACAGTTAGGAAGTTTTTCTCTAATGTCCTTCCTAGGTAGTCATTTCCCATTTTGTATGTGTGCAATTGTTCCCCCGTAAGTGGAGTACTTTGCATTTCTCCTTATTGAATTTCATCCTATTTACTTCAGATCATTTCTTCAGTCTGTCCAGATCAATTTGAATTTTAATCCTATCCTCCAAAGCACATGGTATCATCCACAAACTTTATAAGTGTACTCTGTATGCCATTATCTAAATCATTGATGAATATATTGAACAGAACCGGACCCAGGACTGATCCTTTTGGGACCTCACTCAATAGGCCCTTCCAGCTTGACTGTGAACCGCTGATAACTGGTTGGAAAACCGTTCCAGAGAGTATTACGCACCCACCTTATAGTAGCTCCATCTAGGTTGTATTTCCCTAGTTTGTCTATGAGAGGGTCATGCTAGACCAGCATTTCTCAAATGCTGTCACCAGGGGCTTTTTTTGTGGCCACAGCCCCCTGGGCTGTTATTGTTTGGATGGTAGGGGGCAAAGTAGTGGTCCCTCCCTGTTGCTCCTGGATGCACCGCCTTGGTGTTGATTGCTGGTGCTGCAAGCAGTGGTTGGGCCCTACTCCCCCTGTGGAGGCACAAGGCTGGAGGACCAGGCAGCCAGTGAGTTCCTCACCTTCCTAGAGGTGGTGGGGTTCAGGCTTTGGTCTTCAGCCCTGGGGTGGCAAGGCGGGGGGAAGCAGGCTCTGGCCACAGGGCTTTGGCTCAAGCCCCCCCGCAACCTCCCCATCCAGGGCTTAATTTGTCCCAAAGGCTTGACAGAGCTGAGTAAGTCTGCTGTGACAAACGATGTTTGTATGCTTGTTGATATCACTTTTCACAGCACACTTACTAGCTAGCAATAAATAAATTACAATGATTTGGAAGTGTATATGTGCACATTTAATTGTTCTTCCTAAAGCGAATTAAGTATTTTAGGAAAAAGTGTGAGAGTGGCCACTAGCAAAAGTTGTTGGCTACACTCTGAAGCCACAAAAAAAGTGTGTCTTGAGAGCCCCTGTGCTAGACAGTATCAAATGCCATAGTACTCCTTTTCTTTTTGCGAATACAGACTAACACGGCTGCTACTCTGAAATAAAGTCAAGATGTATCACATCTATTGCTTCCCCCCCTCCACCCTGCATCCATAAGGCCTGTTACTCTGTCAAAGAAAGCTATTAAGTTGGTTTGACGTGATTTATTTTTGACAAGTCCATGCTGACCGTTACTTATCACTTTAAGAACATAAGAACGGCCATACTGGGTCAGATCAAAGGTCCATCTAATCCAATATCCTGTCTTCCGACAGCAGCCAATGCCAGGTGCCCCAGAGGGAATGAACAGAACAGGTAATCATCTAGTGATACATTTCCTGTTGCCCATTTCTATATCTTTAATGTGTTTGCAAACTGATTGCTTGATTTACTCCATTTTTGGGTAACAAAGTTAAGCTGATTGGTGTGCAATTCCCTGGGTTCTCTATATTTCCCTTTTTATAGATGGGCACCGTATTTGCCCTCTTCCAGTCCTCTGGAATCTCTCCTGTCTTCCACGCGTTTTTGAAGATAATTGCTAATGGCTCAGAAACATCCTGTAACTCTCAAGAAGCTGACTAAGGAGGTATTTCATCAGGCCCTGGTGACTTGAAGACATCTAAATTGTTTAAGTAATTTTAAACTTGTTCTTTCCCAATTTTATCCTCAGACCCTACTTCTTTTTCACTAGTGTTCACTATGTTAGAGGTGCCAGACATTATTAATCTTGTTGGCGAAAACTGACAGATTTCTGAAAGACTTTGGACAAGGCACTTAGCCACTCTGTGCCTCAGTTCCCCATATGTAAAATGGGGATAACACTACTGCCCTATCACACAGGGGTGTTTGAGAATAAATACATTAAAGACTGAGATGCTCAGGTATCACAGATACTAATGGGTGCTAACATAAGTACGTAAATGAGATAGACAAGCCTTCTTTCATTTCATGGCTGACCACCACCACCCAGGCATACTTGCTACTTTTGTGACTTGTGGTTAGTACTCAGACAAGTTGGACAACATACCTTGCACAAAAGTTTGCTAACTTACTATCTGACCTTCCTCAGGTTTCAGATTGTCAGAATTTACTTTTCTGAAGACTGACTAATCACATCCCATTTTAAATTACTCTTAACTATATTTAAAGTCAATCTAGACTAAAATAGGGATTTGGAGATTTTTGTGAATAATTACAGTAAGGCAGAGTTTACAAACATCTTAGCTCCTTGCACTGCATAAAGTCAAGAATGCCAACATTTTGAAACCCAGCAGCTCAATCATCATCAGCTAAATCATCAGGCCAAATAAATCCTCAAATATTTTAGAAGCATCTTGCTATCATAAGCATAAGAGTTTAATCCTGAATTAAGTTTAGTTTTGCAACGGACATGAAGAACATTTCAGCATATTCCCATGCAAGCAACCTATACGAGAATCTTCCAGATTGAAAAAGCTGGATTGTTTCACATCTTTTTTCCCTCATCACCTTTACCAAAGGGGGGGGCGGGAGGGAGAGAAGGGGAAAAAAAAAAGCGTGCCTACCAACTCAAACAATTGTACAAAATCAAAGGACACATTCAGTAAGTATCCTAGAATTTAAGATAGTCAATTTCTGTCCCCACCCACTGTCCCCCTTCCCCTACTGGAACTGAACAATTGAACAAAAGTGCCAACCACTACAAAGCTAAATAGCCCAAGGAAAAATTTGCTGCATGCCATATTTACCTTAGTAACACCTGTTAACTGCCAAGTTCTTGGCAGCTTATTAAGGACTCTATGCTGTTCTCATTGAAGTTAACAACAGAACTCCCATTCAAATGAGAAAAGCATGAGTCCTAAAATTATAGGAGGCATGAGTTATATTGCAAGAACAAACATGTCTATTTCATGGGAAAATATTGTCATCTGTAAACAGAACAATTACTCTGAGTGTAATCCAACATCTAGTGGTCTCAATACATTGTACTTGGTTCCCGTTTCTCTCCGAACTCTTAAGTGAGACGTTCAGTAACAAATCTTTGAATGATATTCTGAGTGGAGAGAAAAGTGTGGTACTTCAGAAATACAATACTCATACCCCACAGCAACTCATCTGAATGCCACAAATTACTAGTCTAATCCTTGAGATTTTTTTAAGCTACTGATTTCAAAATTTAAACAAATAAATCAAGACATTTTTTAAAATCTATTTTTAGCACCTTTTGGTTATTATAGCACAATTCATCTACACACTTTATTTATTCTAAAATTAAATTGTAACAGCAGTTTCTGTTTCACATCTTTAAACACTAAATATTAATTAGTAAACCAATAAACTGGTTGGTTTTAAAATACTAATTTTAAATTACAAAGTAAGGTTCATTATAGGAAATATTTGCACTAATTATATCAGTCTTAACTTTAACAGACTTTAACAAAGCTAAGACCGTTCTGAGCTACACTGCTTCAAAACGGCTCTGTTGCTACCTGTTTTAAGCAAGAATTTTCTAGTCAAACATTTTTTAAAACTCTGACTGTAAAACATAGCAGCTAACTTTAAAAATATTAGGTGAAAAAAACTTACTTGACAGTAACTCGACTGGACAAATCCTGAAGATCCCCAGGATGAAAGAGCTGAGCTTCTTTCAATCCAATATTTTCACAAGCTTTCAGAAAAACATTTATATTATCCTGTGAAGAGAAGTGGAAAGTGATTGCTTAGTTAAGCAGCACTGAGCAGGTACTTCAAGTATGAACGCGCAAGTTTCAAAGTCCAGCTCATAGAAATTAAAAAAAAAAAAAAAAAAAGAAGCAGTCTTCCAGATCATAAATACTAGCAATATTTCATATATATGCTGGGCTAGTTTGTAATCTTTGTGACTGACACACACGTTAAAGATTACCTAGTATAAGGCAAGTGGCTACCCAGTAGGCAGTAATCTGCACTTTGATGTCAGTTCTGCTCTGCAAACAAACGCCCTCTTCCTAGCTTTGCACGACAAGCCTCACCTCTCGCCTTTAAAAATAGCTGCAGCAACTGACATTCACCCACCCAGAAACTGTTGGCAATGGAGGAATAAGAGGAGGAACATTCTGTTTCTATGATTACAGACTACAGAATGATTGTGGAATACGGCACCTGGAATCTGGGTTTGGTTGCTGAGCAGGCTCTTGAGAGAGAGAGAGAAACCAAACTGCATGATCAAGGAAGCAGCAAAAATACTTTTTTATAGTGTGAAACTATAAAATTTAGGAGTGGTACAGTACTCACTCATTACACCTGCCTAATAAAGACAGGGTAACCAATATATAACTGTAAAGATTGCACAATTCATTATTTCACTTTTTACTTCATAATTAACAGGCAATTTACAAGAAATTCCCTCATTAATATTGAACTCTATTATATCAACAGAAGAATTTCCCTTTGCACACACTTCACAACTCAACATGGTAGAAAGGGCTACAGGAGACGGGAGGCTAATGTTACTTAATTCATAAACTAATATAGCCATGTCGTTCAAAGTTTCTGTACTTAAAGTACTAGGTCAGACTTTGCACAGTCTGTAAAACAGCCATTTCATCAACTCAGTACCACCTTAAAACATCCTTTCCCCCTTTTTGCTCTCCCTGGGTGAAAGAGCTCAATAATTTAAATTATAAAAGCCCCTCCCTGCCCCCCCCCCCATCCAAAACAAAAAACAAAACAGAAAACAACCAGAAGTATCAGTAGCTTCCAATACAAAGCACTGTTTAATGAATGAACTTCAGTTCTGGTAGGTCCTTAGACTCTAGTATATCTTAGCATATTTATGAATGGATAAATTCAAGTTTCATTTCAGGAAAATGCTTATATAACATTTAACATGTAGACAGTGTTGTATTATACCATATGTCATAGACCCCAAGCCTCACTGGACATGGAGGCCCATGGAACCAGAAGCATAATTCCTCCAAGTGTAGGCTGTTCCCCTTATGCAGAGGGTGGAATCAGGGGAAAGAGTGGCACACTGGCATAGGCACAGAAACTAAGGATGAGGGAGCTGCTGCAGCACCCACAGTTCTAGGCCCTGGCTGCCACCCTCAGGCACACCCCCAGCTATGACCCTTACCCCGTCCATGTCTCCCCCCTTCCAGAGCCATGGATCTCAGGGGTAGGAGGGGCACAAGGTAAAGTTTGGGGACCACTGCTTTACAGTTTCCTTAGCTGGCTTTCAGCACCCCCACGATAAAAAGCGTTCAGCTCCACTGCACACTGGAGAAGAGGCAGGACCATAATCACAAACCTGCCCCCCCTCCCACACACACACACACACACACACACACACACACACATAGCCTTGAACTGAGTGCACTGCTGGCTGTACAAACAATGAAATTATAGCTGCCTCTTGGGTGGTTTCACTGTGAGGAAAGGCTCTCGTGCTTTCTCCCCTCCATCCAGTGCACACACAAGAGGGACCCTCAATCTGGCACCCAAGGTGCCCTGTCAATTTGTTCCGGCCTACAAATTTATCTAATCTTAGACAGGAAGGCAAATTTATCAAAACTCAGAGCATACCTTTGCTTTCAGTGATTTTATGAACTGAATGGGGCCTCAGAAGCCTCAATGAAATGGAGAACACACACTGTACATTGGCCTGCAGAATGCTTCAGGGACAGAAGGGGCAAAAAAGGACCCCTTTAACCTGAAAAGTACAACAGCTGGAAGGAGAGTAACCATGAGGCACTCTGTTTGGGGAATGACACAGATAGGAGGAGCTGAGAGGCTAGACAACTAAACTAGGAATTGTTTAAAGGTCTAGGGAGTCCGAGAAAAGCATGGGAATAAAACTGTTACTGAGCTGCTGTGAAAGAATGGAGCAGTTACCCTGGGGGATTTGGAGTGATAAGGGTGGATTCAGAAGTTAAACAAAAGGTGGCATCTTTTCAATCGGTGGACATACCAAAATCAGAAGAGAAGAATCAGAAAGTACTGGATGTTCCAAATAAAATGTGAAGTGAGATCAGAATGTGCAGATAAGCAAGGAAGGAAGGGGTCAGAGAAGAGAAAATTGGGTCTTGCTGCCAAATAGATAAGCCAAAATTACTGGTTAGGTTGGGAGAGGAGAAAAGTTGTGTACACAACAAAATTAATTCTGAAGATGCTAGACAATATTTGCTCAAGACCAAGAATCAAAAAGTAACAGCAAAATAAATTTTTAGGACATCAGAAGCAGGAAGCCTGCTAAACAGCCAGTGGGGCCACTGGACGATCAAGATGCTAAAGCAGCACTCGAAGATAAGGCCATTGTGGAGAAACTAATTGAATTCTTTGCAATGGTCTTCACAGCTGAGAATGTAAGGGAGATTCCCAAACGTGAGCCATTCTTTTGAGGTGACAAATCTAAGGAACTGTCCCAGATTGTGGTATCATTAGAGGACATTTGGGAACAAAATTGATAAATTAAACAGTAATAAGTAATAAATCACCAGGACCAGACAGTGTTCACCCAAGAGTTCTCAAGGAATTCAAATGTGAAATTGAAGAACTACTAACTGTGGTATGTAACCTATCATTTAAAATCAGCTTCTGTACCAGATGACTGGATAGCTAATATGATGCCAATTTTTTTTTAAGGCTCCAAAAGCGTTTCTAGCAATTACAGGTAGGTAAGCCTAAACTTCAGTACCAGGCAAATTGGTTGAAAATATAGTAAAGAACAGAATTATCAAATACATAGATGGATATGGTTTGCTGGGAAGAGTCAACATGATTTTTGTAAAGGGAAATCATGCCTCACCAATCTACTAGAATTCTTTGATGGGGGTCAACAAGCATGTGGACAAGGGGATCCAGTTGATATAGTGCACTTGGATTTTCAGAAAGCCTTTGACAAGGTCCCTCAAAGTCTCTTAAGCAAAGTAAGCTCTCATGGTATAAGAGGGAAAGTCCCCTCATGGATCAGTAACTGATTAAAGACAAGAAACAAGGGGTAGGAATAAACAGTCCGTTTTCAGAATGGAGAGAGGTAAATAGTGGTATCCCTGAAGGGTCTGTATTGGAACCAGTACTGTTTAACATATTCATAAATGATCTAGAAAAAGGGGTAAAACAGTGAGGTGACAAAATTTGCAGATGATATAAACTACTCAAGATAGTTATGTCCAAAGCAGACTGCAAAGAGTTACAAAGGGATCTCACAAAACTGGGTGACTGGGCAACAAAATGGCAGACAAAATTCAATGTTGATAGATGTAAAGTAATGCACATTGGAGAACATAATCTCAACTATACGTATAAAATGATGGGGTCTAAATTATCTGTTAGCACTCAAGAAAGATCTTGGAGTCATTGTGGATACTTCTCTGAAAACGTACACTCAATGTGCAGTGGCAGTCAAAAAAGTGAAGAGAACGTTGGGAATCAAAAAAGGGATAGATAAGATGACAGAAAGTATCATATTGCCTCTATACAAGTCCATGGTATGCCCATATCTTGAATACTGCATGCAGATCTGGTAGCCCCATCTCAAAAAAAGATACTGGAATTGGACAAGGTATAGACTTGGGCAACAAAAACCATTAGGGGTATGGAACAGCTGCCATACCAGGAGAGATTAATAAGACTGGGACTTTTCAGCTTGGGAGAGAGATTACTAAGGGGGGATATGATAGAGAGCTATAAAATCATGACTGGTGTGGAGAAAGTAAATAAGGAAGTGTTATTTACTCCTTCTCATAACACAAGAACTAGGGGTCAGCAAATTAAATGAATAAGCAGCAAGTTTAAACAAACAAAAGGAAGTATTTCTTCACACAGCGCACAGTCAACCCCTGGAACGCTTTGCCAGAGTGTAACAGTGTTCACAAAGAACTAGATAAATTCATTGAGGACAGGTCCATCGAGGGGCTATTAGCCAGGATGGACAGTGATGCAAAACCATACGCTGAAGGGGCCATAGCCCCTAGTTTGCCAGAAGCTGGGAAGGGGCAACAGGGGAAGGATCACTTGATGATTACCTGTTCTGTTCATTTCCTCTGAAGCACCCGATACTGGCCACTGTCAGAAGACAGGATGCTGGGCCAGATGGACTATTGGTCTGACCCAGTATCGCTGTTCTTATAAGATTGTGGAGCATTAGAATATCATGCTAGTGCACCAAAGCCAAGAAATGTCTTTCCAAATAGCTAACAGCCATTTTAAATTCTTACACAAATAAAATACATTAAAATAAGTTAACTGATTTTTATCCAAGTTCCTATGGGGTTATTAACAATAAGTGAAAGTGACCCAAACCAACAGCAAGCTTGACAGCATCTCCTTAAAATATAGGAACAGCAGTGATGCTATAATAGAATGGGATCAATCTGGTCAGGTAAAATGTGTAGCAACTAAGGATATTATGTGATTAGATCAACACCTCTCCTTACAAAATAAATAAAAATCAGTAAACAAGGTTGTAAGAAATAATTACTGGAACTCAAAGATATCAGTGTAGTTTATTATGCAGGTTACCTCTATAAGGCTCTGAACCTGCCTCCAATAGGAGTTGTGGGGACAAACAACTTAACTAGTTTTAAGAGAGCTTGACAAGCTTGTGATTGCATGATGGGTTGCTTGCAGGGATGAGGGGCAGAGATCAGTAGCCCTGTTTGTCCCTTCTGCTTCACGGCTTTTGTTTGTAAAATCTCATAGAATCATAGGACTGGAAGGGACTTGAGAGGTCATCCAGTCCAGTCCCCTGCACTCATGGCAGGACTAAGTATTATCTAAATCATTCTTCAAGCTTCAGGACTTCTGCTGGTCACCCGCAGGGGTCAGGGTAAGGGATTCCCTCTTCCCATGGGGCGGGGGGGGGGGGGTCTTTCTTCCTATGAAGCATCTGAGATGGCCACAGATGGAGAGGGACATTGGCCAGGGTCAGCTAATGCTGAGAGGTGGTACTAAAGACTTCTCTACCTCAGGCGTTTGGCTGTCTGGTTCTTGCTCACATTCTCAGGGTTCAACTGATTGCCCTATGTGGGGCCAGGAAGGAATTTTAACCCCACCTCAGACTGGCAGTGGCCTCGTGGGTTCGTCTTCATCTGCAGCATGGGCCATTTGTCAGGATAGTCTGTGTGTATCTCATTTAATTCTCTGCCATTGGTGCAGCTCAGTATCTTCTATTCTGTACCTGTGGCACACAGTAGCTTAGTCTCCTGGGGGTCTAATTTTAGTTGCTGGGTTTAGCGTGGGGGTGGCTGGACGGTGGTGGTAGCTTGTGATGTAAAGGAGGTCAGACTAGATTATGTAGTGGTCCCTTATGGTCTTAAGTTTTATGACTCTTTTTGGTTAGAAAGATGACAAAGTAAAAACAGCAGCTTACTGAATAGACTTACTATGTGTCTATTTCATGTCACATCTGTGTAGTTTTCTAGCTAAAAAAAGTTGATGCTGCTTTTTACTCCTGTTTATACTGCAGGGTAAATTCAGATATGTGAGATTAAGGCAGAATAGAATCCCACTCTTACACCAAAATGAATTAACTAAATTCTAAGTGCAACATCTTGAACAGGTGGCACAGCAAGGGAGAATAACGTTTTAACTTTCAGATCCCATGTTAATGTTGCAGAGCAGGCAGTTAGAAATCCATCTTTTTACTGGTGCCACTGAAAAAAAAAGGATCTGAAAGACTCCAGGACAAATGGAACCTATAAACTTATTTTTAGGGAGTCATTTTTCATACCGTAAGTGCACTTTAACAACATTAAGGTTTGATACTACTTGAAATTTGAAAGATATTCTGCAATCCTAGTAAAGTGCACTTTACTAATTCCATTGTACTCAAGTCACTTCAGGTCATCATTGGTGTTTATACAATTATGAGGCTTAAGTGAGAGAACTTAAGACTGAAGGTCAGACACAAAATTCAAATGCAGTTAATTTTTGGTGGGATGTTATATGCAAAAAAGGAAAAGCAATTTCGGCTGCTTCATGTAGGACTCCAGTTTCACAAAAACTATAAAGATGACATGAAATGAACACCACAAATGCTGACTTGCATGGAAATATTAGAATGCAGTATTTCATTTTGCCTGAATCAAAGTAAGCCACATCCCAAAATAATTTGACGGGATACTAATAGCAGATTCCCAACCTGTGGTGAGAAATATAATCTATGCTTTGGTCATCCACAAGCAGGAATTTAAATGCTACATCTCTCAAGTATGAGGGAAGATGCTACACCGTTCCAGGGGTGCACCTGTCTCTCTGCTCTGTCACAGGGGATTGCCGGCCACACAGTTATTCCTGCTTCTGCTGTGTTTCTGCTGCTGAGGCTTTGCTATACGGTACTGTGTTAGAGATTACAGAGAGCAGCACTATGGTAAGAGCCAGGAAGCAGCAGTATGTAAGGGAAGGTGTGAAACAAGCAACAGTAGGGAAATTGGGAGAACAGATCCCTCAGCTAAAATAGGAGAAGGGGAAGAAAGCCCCTAAAATGGAAGTGAGCAGCATGGATGGACAGGGAAACAGGTGGCAGCACTAGGGAGTAGAGATGTACAGTAGAACAAGAGCAAGGAAGAGGAGCACCATGAAACAGAGAGAGAGAAGAGAAAGTACTGTAAAGAGGGAGAGAAAAGAATAAACAGGACTGAGAAACAAAGCACAATAAAAAAGTCCATAAAAAAAGAAAAAGTGAAGGATACAAGAGAATAGAAAGATATAGGCAAACCAAATAAGCTAGATAGAACAACTTGTATCAGGGTTTGAAATAAGAGAGTGGGCTCATGCTCCAGTTTGTTACAAAGAGAGGTCTCTAAATAAGAGAGAATGGAACTATCATCTTATTTTGACTTATCTTGTGGCTTTTAAACATAAGGAAACATGCTAATTACATTAACATCAACTTACATTTATGAACTGAACTTAAACTGGAAAAGTATCATCCAGTTTACAATTATGGCTCCCTGATTAGTTGTCACTATGATGGGCAGGGGGGGAGAGGAAAGGAATCCAGAGCTTGTTTACATTGAAACAGACTTGCTTTCTTTGGAGTTGCTTGCCTTGTCACACTGGGTGGAAGCATATGTTCACCTTGTGTAACAGTTTCTGACGTTTTATATGTATACTGAAATGCAGTGAGATCCTGTTATTCAGCTGGGGCAAACAGCTTTTTAACATTAGCAGAAACACAAGTTGTCACATCTTAAGAATTCAGGGTCTCTTAAAAATAGCGGTTTGGGGGAAAAGCAGTCTAGTTAAAGTACTTGGAGTTTGAAAAAAAGAGTTTCCACCGGACAATACAAAAGAGCATGTAATCCTCCAACCCATAGATTGGGATCGTCTGCCATTCCAGTTAACTGTAATGCAAGCAAATACAGAATTAGACCTACTGAACTCAAGTAAGTTTCTTTTACCAATTTACGACTTTCATAAAGGAACACACCACCCTAAGAACTATGAACCAGTGTTGATTTATGTTAAAGTACCACATAGTGCCAGAATTTCTTTAATTTCTACTCAACCACAAAGAAAAAAAAAGGTAAAGTGATGCTAAGATTTCACAATGAAGCACCTGAAATTCAGGAAATGTGGAATTGGGTGGTAGTGATAGAGTGGTCTCTTTGCAGAATTTGGAAAGCTTTCCTGAGCAGGCATTCAGTTCTGGGTTGCTTAGAGTCCTGGTATGTCAAGTAAAAACAACTGCAGGACTAAAAATCTGCCATGCTTTGAAAAGCTACATGAATAAAGCATAAGGGACACTTTGCTCTTCAGGAATGCTTTCAGCAGGCACTCTTTCTCGAGGACTCCACTATTTCAGTCCAGGACCAGGGGGAGCTAGCCAGCCAGCAGGCTTTAAAGCCTGCAATCAGAGTCAGCTCCCTCAATTACCCAAACATATAACATATTGTCTGCCTCTAGAACTTTACTAATCAAGTATTATTAATTAGTCACAGCACAGATGTGCATGTGAAGTGGGTAGTTTCAAGATGCAGAAATTTGAGTTATTCCCCCAAAACACAGTGCTTACAAATTTTAAAAGCAGGAACAAAACAAAAACACTCCTTTCACCGGTTTCAGAGTAGCAGCCG
Source organism: Dermochelys coriacea (assembly GCF_009764565.3). Classification (NCBI taxonomy): domain Eukaryota; kingdom Metazoa; phylum Chordata; order Testudines; family Dermochelyidae; genus Dermochelys; species Dermochelys coriacea. The sequence continues at coordinate 79,743,394 of NC_050068.2, read as the reverse complement.
TGTTAGTCTGTATTCACAAAAAGAAAAGGAGTACTTGGGGCACCTTAGAGACTAACAAATTTATTAGAGCATAAGCTTTCGTGAGCTACAGCTCACTTCATCGGATGCATTCCACAGCTTTGGAGGTGTAAACCATGCCACCTATATGTTCCACAGGAAGCCTGCTTGCAGATACTTGGGAATATACAGTAAAAAACAAAACAAAACAAAAACTGCATATTTCAGCCACAAATAAGGTGTTTAAAAAGTATAAATATTTGTTTGCATATACCCAAAGTCAATTATACTGATCATAAGGCCCATGTTACTGGATTTAATTTAGGACAAGACTTGGAGCTGCATTTTGCAATACTACCATATGATAACACCACATTTAAATTAATAAGCAGGGTGGGGGAAGAAATCTATAAAAGAATCTCGATAAACAAGATGGATGACTAGCCGTTTATCAGAGTTGTGTTCAGATTATAATTAGTTTTCATATTATATGTAAAGAGGGGGTTGGCCTCAAGGTGTTATCACAGGACTGAGAGCCAGGAATTCCTAAATTTGAACACTAGTCTGTTGCGTCTTTCAACAAGGAACTAAATATCTGACTCTTATTCCTTACTCTTATTGACAAGGAAAGCAAAGAAACAAGGAGAAATCTATGGCCAGCACAGATAAAGGACAATATGGACTTTATAAAGCATATTAGGAACAAAAAGAATCTTAATGGTATTGATTCATTAGTGGATGGAAATGGTAGAATTATCAATAATAATGCAGAAAAGGTAGTCATGTTCAATAAATATTTCTGTTCCATATTTGGAGGAAAAACAGATGTAGTTATATATGATAACATTTTCTACTCTACTAACATCTCAGCAGGATGTTAAGCAACAGCTACTCAAGTAGACATTTTCAAAATCAGCAGATCCACATAACTTGCATCCAAGAATCAAACTAACTTGATATTGTTTTTGATATTACAAGTTTGGTTGATAAAGGTAATAGTGTTGATATAGTATACTGTGGCTATGTCTACATTACATCATTCACAGTGGTGCAGCTTCACTGATGCTTCTGGTGAAGATATGCTAAGCCAATGGGGGAGAGCTCTCCTGTTGGCTTAACTCTTGCCTCCACGAGAGGTGGTAGCTATGTTGGCAGGAGATGTTCTCCCACTGACATAGTGCTGTCTACACCAGCGTTTAGGTCAGTATAACTTGCATCATCCCACGGTGTGGATAATTCACAGCCCTGAGCAACGCAAGTTATACCAAAGTAATACACTTTTTAGGCATTTGACTTGGTACAGCATGACATTTTGATTTAAAAACTAAGACTATATTAAATTACATCTCAAAATGTAATTGTAAACTGGGAATCATCATCTATCGGATGTGTTTCTAGTGGGATTTGTTCTTGGACCTATGCTATTTAAGATTTTCATCAATGACTTGTAAGAGGGCTTACAAAAATTGGGGGAGGGCTAAATAATTAAGAGGACAGGTCACTGATAAAGAGCATTCTGGATTGCTTCGTGAACGGGGCACAAGCAACCAATATGTTTCAATACGGTTAAATGTAAACGTATACAACAAAGAATGTAGGCCATATTTACACAATGGGGGACACTATCCTGGAAAGCAGTGACTCTGAAAAGGACTTGGGCATCATAGTGGATAACCAGCTGAACTCCCAGCACGATGCTAATGGCCAAAAGGGGCTAATGCAATTCTAGGATGCATAAACAGGGGGAATCTCAATTAGGACTAGAGAGGTTGTTTTAGCTCTGTATTTTGCACTGATGTGACCACCAGTTCTGTTGTTCACAATTCAGGAAGGACATTGATAAGTTGGAGTAGGTTCACAGATGGACCACAAGAGTGGTTAAAAGATTAGAAAACGTGCTTTTTAGTGATAGATTGAGCTTATTGGGTCTAGTTAGCTTAACAAAGAGAAGAAAGTTAAGGGGTGACTTGATTACAGTCTACAAGTACCTACATGGGAAGCAAATAATTAATCCTGGGTTCTTCAGTCAAGCAGAGAAAGGTACAACATGATTCAATGGCTGAAAGATAAAACTAGACAAATTCAGATTGGAAACAAAGTGAACATTTTCAATAATGAGAGTAATTTACCAAGGATCATAGTGGATTCTCCATCACGGACAATTTTTAAGTAAAGATTGTATGTTTTTTTTCTAAAAATCTATGCTCTAGGAACTATTTTGCGGAAGTCCTATGGCCTATTATACCAGAGATCAGACCACATTGTCACAATGGCCCCTTCGGACTCTATGAAAAAGGGCATACTACCACCTACTTACCTCAGAGTGGTGTTGTAAGATGCAATTAATGAACTTAATCCTCAGCTGCAACTAAATGACAAAGGGACTGAGCGGAATGACTTTCCTCCTCCCCTCCAATTCTGTGCCACTGCAGCCAAAATGATGCCTGACGTAGCTTAGATCAACAAAGGGCTGACCTAATTTACCCCAGCTACAGTGGTCCAATATGGAGTGGTGCAGTGGTCAAGGATCAGATGAAGTGCCACGTGTTCTTCCCCTCCCTCTGCATGCCCCCCCACATAGCCTTTTAAGTGGGGCAGAGGGACAAGTGACTCTGTAGAGAAGCTTATGCTATCTCTTGCCAGTTGAGGAATCCCCTGAATTCAGTACACGACGATTGTACCCAGGATTTGTAAAGTATGTGGTGGATTAACTTTCAGCATTCAACTTCTAGAAAGTATGTTCAAGTTTATTGTTCATGATCTTCCAAGGACAAACAAAAATTCTTGCAATCTATAAGCTTTTCCATTAGCTCAGTGTTTTAGGTAACAATATTTTTTAATCTAACCTGCAATATGCACAACCATGATACACTCTGGAAATGATGTGTTTTGTGAACTTTAATACTTTGAAGGGGAATATTAAAGTTTAAAATAGGACAAGTAAGAAATAGGATAAGAAATACACATAAGAAATACACACTTGTAAAACCTCTTATTTTAACAAATATACAACATATGTAGTGGCTAAAAGGACAACTTACTGCGCCTTGCTTATTCTGATTAATAAATTTAAAATGAACTTTGCTGCCAGTGACTTGCATGCATGTGGGAGTAAAGAAAATCAACCCATGTATTTTTCACTCGACAGTTTCTAAAAACATGAGTTTACAAGCTAAATGTGCTTAAACTACCAGGACACCAGGTTAACCAATTACATATAATCAGAATGACAGTAATCCACCTGAAGGCTAAACTTTCCTGAGACTTTACGAGTAATAGATTTAAAAATGTTTGGTTTGCCACTGAAACATGGAAGGTGCTGGCAAAGCGATTAGGTTTTTTTCAGTTTTGAATACTATGATAATCTGTACCTCAAAGTAGCACCCTGAAACCGATATATTCACCATTGTCATAAGAATATCATGTGTTTTGTACAAAGTATGCCTGGTGAAGTATCCTGGTGACAGTCTTGATCTATTGAACCTTGATCTATTGAACCAATATCCTATTGGATTGTATATACTATCATTTTATATGAAGTATTACTTTATGTACTACTGAAATATGTTGTGAGGTTTGGAAATACCCACAGCCAACCTGCCAGTTGCTACAAAGGAGGGCCAGACAGCATTAATGGCCCATCAAGAAAAATCAACTATCCCAGACACTTCTTAGAGAAGGCACGTATGCAATGAGGGCAGACTAACCCATGTCACAGCAAGGATCTTTCTAGCAGCTGGAAGAAAGTATAAAAGAGGGACAATGACATCATCAATTGGCCTCCCCCTACCCACCCCTTGCCATTTCAATGCCTGGAAGATGGTCTGGAAGACAAAGAATTCGAACTAGGAAGATTAGTCCCAGGCTGTAAGGGAGTCTAGTCTGTCTCGAGGAACTGTAAGGTGCTTGTACCATCAGTTAGGATGAGACTGATTCAAATCTTGCTTAGTCTGTTTAAGTTAGAATTTAGACTGTGAATTAACCTTTTTCTTAGGTAACCAACTTTGACTGTTATGCCTGCTACTTATAATCACTTAAAATCTATTTTATATTTTACCTAAAAACTGTGTTTGGTTGAAGTGCTCGGGTAATCACAGCTCAGATTACAAAGGCTGATGCATGTCCACTTTCCTATGAAGAATTGGTGAACTTATTAGTTAGTTTACATTGCCCAAGGGAGCCTTGAGCAGTGCAAGATGGTACAGTTCTGGGGTGCAAGGCTGGGGATTTTGGTGGGAAATTGGCTGAAGCCTCTCTATTGATGGTGCATGAGTGGCTAGGAGATTATTCGTGTAACTCAGTTGGGCGTGTCCCCGTCTGTGGAAGTGAAGCGTCTGTCGGAGATTTATAACTTGACATCAGCATCAAAGTGCGAGAGACAGCCCAAGCTGATGGCTTTAGATGTCTCGGTGGTCCCACAGTCCAGGTTGCACCCCAGGGACCCCATCAGATAGACACAGGCTTTTGAGTTTTGTTGATATAATTTATAATTCACCACAAGAGAATTGACACTAAAACTACAAGATTCTTACACAGTACTTGTAGCAGTAAAGAAACGTTGGCATGTGAGAAAAAGGACCAAGCCAACACAGTATCTGTCAGATTCTCTGCTCATTTACTCTCCCTTCCAGATTGCGATTGTCTGGCTATGCTGAAAGAAGGACAGGAGACATTTGGCATGGGCTTAATCAGGCCACAACTTTATTATTAGATGTCTAGGACTACCTGGCAGTTAACAGGGTACAGAGCAGATAACCCATAATTACCTGGGGGCTTCCACCAGCGCCCCCTCTTTTTCCCTCCAGGTCCCTCCAACAAATCCGTTGCCAGGATCTTACCATCCACCCTGCTGCTTGTAGGAGGGTTAAGGTAGGCTATCAGAAGGGGGGGTGAGGATTTGGCTCCCTGCCATATCAATCCTAGGAGTCTCCAACCACCCGCCAATTCCTTCCTTTAATGAACAGCTCTTTTTAAGCCCTTTTCCAAGCCATTTATCTGGGCACTGTATACCTTTCCTGTGGAGTACCTGCACTGAACATCCGCCCTACACTTAAATAATGAGTTGTGACATATGGCCTATCGCCCATCATGCCATGCCTGAACAGAGCCCCCCCCGAACCCGCTGTGGGGAAGGCAAAAAACCCCAACTGCACCCAAGCCAATCTGGTGGTAAGGGAAAAATTCCTTCCCAGCCCCCCTAAAAAAGGGGGCAGTTAGCGTAATGCCCATAGCAGTTGACCAAACCTGGTATTTTACCACCTAAAAGGGAGGGAGGGAGGGTTGGCCCTGCTTCAGCCTTAGTCCATGTAAAAAGAAAGGTTCAAGGCACCAAACAGCCTCTTTTTAAACCCTGCATTCCCAAGGGATGAGTCAGTGACCACACTGCCCCTTTTTGCAGTAGTTTTCATCCCCCCCCTCCAGCTATGAAGCACTGGTCCCTTCACTCAGCCAGCCAGCCAGCCAAATACCTCCCACACCCAGCTTAAAGGTGCAGGGCAGTCATTGCTCCTCTGCATTTAAGAAAATTCTCTGAGATCTCCCAACCCCTCCTTTCCTTTAAAAAAGCTTAGTTCATCTTCTGAAAATAACTTGCTTTGTACAAGCTGCATTCCATGAATTGCAGTTTACTGGATGCTGTAAGTATGATACTCCAGGCTTTGTGGACCACGGAGGAGGAACTGAAAGGGCTGCACATCTTAGCAACATCTAAGCTTTTGTGCTAGCAAGGAGCTCTTGCAGGTCCATCCTAATTCTTGTGCTATGTAGGAAGAAAGCAAGGGCATAGGGATGCAGCAACTCAAACTGCTCAAAGCAGCATTAATGCTGCCAACTTTTTCATTAGTGCTTTTTCACACATGCCATCACAGAAATAAGTAGTATGACAGGCAGGTATGTAGCTAAGGCAAGAAGTTTAGGTATTTGTGTCACAGTGATAGAAATGGAATGAGAATCTCAACAGAATAGAAAGGTGAGCAGTATACCTGTCCAATTCAAGCACTGAACTTTATGAAACGATCCCCTCTTGCAACTCATTTAAATTTATCCTTGCATCAAAAAGTGGATAGATATGAATCTTTCAACAAAAGAGTCTGTGACCAGTGGGAGAGAGAACATGTGTCCTGCTTATAAATATCCTTTTAGTTTAGTACAGATACTAGGAACTGTTGTAATATAAATTCCAAAAAATATCTCCTGATTTTTTTTTTTAAAGTTAAAGCATAAAATGTCATTAACAATCATGCAGAAAAGTTTAAGTTATCATATCATCATTTAGTTAAGAATGTTTCTTTACAAACATTGCTAGTCATAAAATGTTTAAGGAAATAAAAATAGCATACAAAACAAAACAAAATACATACTAGACTACAGTTGACTGTGTTGCTAGATAAACAGTCATACTGTGCAGCCTATCTAGCAACATGCTTTGCAAGATGTGAAAATGTTAGCACCTCTTGGGAGCTGAGGGGGAAATCAGTCTTTGGTGTCTTACTATGGATTTAGGTATGGCACCCCTAGTATAAAACTTACTTTACAGGTTATTTTAAGTCATGCCTTTATGTTGGCATTAGAAAAGTCAGAAAAGGGCAACTAAAATGATTAGGGGTTTAGAACGGGTCCCATATGAGGAGAGATTAAAGAGGCTAGGACTTTTCAGCTTGGAAAAGAGGAGACTAAGGGGGGATATGACAGAGGTATATAAAATCATGAGTGGTGTAGAGAAAGTGAATAAGGAAAAATTATTTACTTGTTCCTATAATACAAGAACTAGGGGCCTCCAAATGAAATTAATTGGCAGCAGGTTTAAAACAAATAAAAGGAAGTTCTTCTTCACTCAGCGCACAGTCAACCTGTGGGACTCCTTGCCTGAGGAGGTTGTGAAGGTTAGCACTATAACAGGGTTTAAAAGAGAACAAGATAAATTCATGGAGGTTAAGTCCATTAATGGCCATTAGCCAGGATGGGTAAGGAATGGTGTCCCTAGTCTCTGTTTGTCAGAGGGTAGAGATGGATGGCAGGAGAGAGATCACTTGATCATTACCTGTTAGGTTCACTCCCTCTGGGGCACCCGGCATTGGCCACTGTCAGACAGGATACTGGGCTGGATGGACATTTGGTCTGACCCAATATGGCCATTCTTATGTTTGTACATTTAATTAGGGGTCCATTAGCAGAGCTATAGTTCGCACTATAAAAATTAAATTAAATTTTCTTGAAGCTTCAGTTTGGCATGCAAGCTCTCAGTCCCAGCACCCTAAGAAACCCACCTAACACCCACCCTACACTTTGTGGTTTTGTATACAATTCATAAACACGCACAGCATTTGCTAGCCCAGCGTAAAGACTGGGAACTGAACCATACATCCCTAGGTGGCCAAGCAGATAACTACTTTTAGATATCTAGATCAGCACAGTTTAACAGACATTAGATTATTAAACTGCATGTTATATCACAGCCTACAGTGAAGCTAGGTTTTACCCTGCTAGAATTTCAGTGCTGTTACTAAAAATATGCCACAGATTTTATATCACCCTGCCCTTTACATACACACCCTGTATTTCAAAGTGTTTAGGCAGTAACAAACAATTAAACAAGTTCATTGTAAGGCTGAAACATACCATACATCCTCAAGCAGAAGAGCACAAGACACCAGTGATCCACATCAAGAACTAAAAATATGCCCAGTTCAGTCACTGGAGGATATATAGCATGCTTCATCTCTAAATATTAAGAAGCCCTACTTCTTCCCAAGGGAAGAGAATTGAGACCCAGCATGTCTAGGGATTTAGAATGTTTTCTTTGTTATTCAGTAATGTGAAAAGTTTCTAAGGTTATTTTAATACTTGTTATATACCTATTCACTGTAAGGCTGTGGGTGGGATAGAGGAAAAGAAGGGAGTTATGATTCTACAAATAGCCTTATCAATCTTCCATCTTTCAAGTGTTTTTTTTTTAAATCTACAGTGTGAGGTTCTTTTTGTTAGAAGTACAGAGTATGTATTTCTCAGCTAAACTCTATATTAAATGTTTTAGTTTATTTCCTTAGTTTTTATTCTGAAAGGTGATAATTTCTCTTAGATAATGCATTTATCTTTGTTAGGAATAAAAAAAAAGGCTTTTTTCCTTCAAAATTCAATATTTTAACCATTTGATTTAAGGGACTGTTTCATAGGGCTTCTTAAATGTGAAACAATTGCTGCTTGTGAGGATAGAAATATCATGAGACTCAAAGCCTTTCAGATTCTGCTATGAGAGGAAGCCACATGAGAAATAAGTGTTAACTTGTAACTACATTTTGTAAAAATATGAGAGATTTTACATTAAAAAGATTCACTAACCAAAATAGCAAAAACGTTTAATAAGTTAATAAATTGGTTGATATTTACACCAGACAAGTACAGCTGCCCCATATCAGCTCAGGCGGGCTCACACTAAGGGGCTGTTGAATTGCAGCGTAGACATTCAGGCTCAGGCTGGGGCCCAGGCTATAAGACCCAGCAATGTGGGAGGGTCCCAGGGCTCAGGCTGCAGCCTGTGCCCAAAAGTCTACACTGCAATTAAACAGCCCCTTTGGCTTGCAGTCCTCAGGCTGAATCCAGAGATATTCGTGCAATTTATTTCAAACTGCACATTCTGAAACATGGTAGCTAAGTTTCAGAGTAGCAGCTATGTTAGTCTGTATCCGCAAAAAGAAAATAAGTACTTGTGGCACTTTAGAGACTAACACATTTATCTGTGCATAAGCTTTCGTGAGCTACAGCTCACTTCATCGGATGCATTCATTTCCATTGAATGCATCATCCGATGAAGTGAGCTGTAGCTCACACAACCTTATGCTCAAATAAATTTGTTAGTCTCTAAGGTGCCACAAGTACTCCTTTTCTTTTTATGGTAGCTAAGTGCTCTTACTATTTCTTCAAAGTGAGTTTACTGTAAGTTTAAAGGCTTCAAGCTATGGTCTTGTGTCAACACAACAGATAACTCAAACCAGAATATCAGGGACAAAATCTAAAGGGATATGTGATGTATATACTGTACTTGTTTTTATGAAATGTAGTAAAAATAGAAGTATTTAGAACAATATAAATTTGCAGTCACTATCTTTCCTGGTGTTTAATGCTTTTTTACATACACACACAAAATTTGCTTTCATGGGGAGGGGGGGAAAATCTCACATTATATTGAGTAGCAGATCTTGTTATATTCTGTAGCTTTGTGCTAAGGATATTGCTGATAAAGAGATGAATTAAATCTCATCACTGCCATTTGAAATATGTTTACTTCATACCTGCCTTCATATATGAAGGCTGAAACTTTGTTAAAATAAGGTATCAAAGGTGATCATGGATGCTTAAAAACATGTTCTCTTCCCACTTCCAAAAGGAGAACTCTCTAGCAGGATGGCAATAAAGAGAGGGGAGGCAGCATTCATATGATATGGGCTGGGCCAGAGGCATAAATAACAGCCTGAGAGAGAAGGGTGTGGTGCAGCCTTCACTTTCTGCCTGCCCCTGTTAACAAACATTGCTGTAGACAGATTGAAGTTGATCATGAAACACAGCTGCTATAGTAACTGAAGTGTGTTAATTCATTTAAATAGAAATGTTAAATCTACTAATTAAGAATCTGCTAAATTATCAGTCTGTAAGAACTCCACAAGAGTGTGCACAAATAGAATCATCTTGGATGAGGGGAAGACAATAGCAACTTCCACCACTATTTCTCTCAGTTCAACCTGTCTGAGAGTCTCTCAAACTGTAAGTTCTTCAGAGCAGGGACTATCATTTTGTGTCTCGCCCTGCGGCAAACACAAAACAACAAGTTGAGTAAGCCAATGTCTAATTTAAACACACAATACTTTAGTAAATCAGATTACACAGCACTTTGCAAACAGTGCAAGCCACATACCCTGCCCCAGAGATTTTCTGTCCAAGGGTACCTTCCCCGCAGAGAGTTAGGCCCAAGTGATCAGCAGCCAGAATTGAGCACCTGAATTAGCCTAGGCCAGGTGTAAGCAGTCATAGTACAAAGCCCTCAAGTCCTCACCATTTCTGCCCTGCACTTGTCTGGGGGGCATTTCCCATGGTTCTTTGTGCCGAGATGCTTGACAATTCTTTCAGTCACTTGTGTCAATACTAGAAGAATTTGTCTGTCAATCAGGGGGAATTTTGGGAAAGCACTGGAGGACCATCAGCACTCAAGTTTTTTATTCTGCATTCTCGCTTCCCAAGTGGAAGCCACACTCTAACCTATATCCCTAGTCGGGTCAGCTAGCCTGGGCTTAAAGTGCTTCCAAACCCAGGTTAAAAAGGGGTGTGTGTGGGGGGGGGAGGCGAGTTTGGGCTAAAAGCTAGGTAAGTCTGCAGTGAAGATATTCCCCAAAAGACAAGTCAAAAGCACTAGACAAGACATGGCTCAATAGTCAAGGAAAGGGAAAATAAAGAAAGATTTTTGGTGAAGAGTAGAATGTGAGGGTTCTTAAAAGGGGGCTTTAAGGAAGAGTATGAGAGATCCTGTGGCTGCATCAGTTTATTATAGTCAGTGATGCTTGTAGTTAAGGTTGCTTAAACACTTCAAAAAAAAAAAAAAATGCTCCAAACCAGTCAGCGTACTAGAATGTGTTAGTCCTTTCTGCCATGGGGAAAGGAATACGCAACCAATATAAGCAAACACAGAAAGGTTATCGTAAATAAACAACAATTTCAATTCAGTATTAAGTTCACTGGCTCAGTGGTTGTCAACCAGGGCTACGCATACCCCTGGATGTACGCAGGGGTCTTCCAGGGGTACATCAACTCATCTAGATATTTTCCTAGTTTTATAACAGGCTATGTAAAAAGCACTAGCAAGTCAGTACAAATTAAAATTTCATGCAATGACTTGTCTATACTGCTATATGTACTATACACTGAAATGTAATTATAATATTTATATTCCAATTGATTTTATAATTATATGGTAAAAATGAGAAAGTTAGCAATTTTTCAGTAATAGTGTCCTGTGACACTTCTGAATTTTCATGTCTGATTTTGTAAGCAAGTAGTTTTTAAAATGAGGTGAAACTTAGGGGTACTCAGGATAAATCTGACTCCTGAAAGGGGTCCAGTAGTCAGGAAAGGTTGTGAGCCACTGCACTAGCCATCTCTGAACCAAAGCTTCCCTGGCTATGCCCATTTCTCCCAAGGTTCTGGGATTTTTATTCTATTCCGATTCCCATTTGTTAAACCGCTGCACCACCTGTGCCTCCAACTCACTCCTTTTCCCATTACTTCTATGTACGATGGTAAAAGTTAAGTGTGTCAACAATTTCACAGCAGAGAGAGGTGGTTATCCTGTCCAGACCTGCCCAGTGGGTTTTTGTTCCATGCTGCAACCTTAAAAGGAGCTGGAGAGCGTTAGATGCCCAACAATTCCATTTGAATTGAGTATCAAACTCTTAGGCTCCTTTGAAAATCAGCGTCTTGGGGTCCCTTTGAACTCAATCCTCAAGAGATTCACCAAAAACATATAAGCCCATAACTGTGGGTACAAAGTGAGACAGAGCTGCCCTGAGCATGATAGACAAGGTTAAAAGAAGATAGGCCTTTTCCTCTTAACTGCAGCTGTGTTGATATATTTTTTCAATGGTTGGTGGGTGGGTATTGGGAGTTTCTAGTTGTGCTTGCACCTCCAGAAATGCCTTGGTCAGAAGGGAAAACAGGACAAAATAGTCATGACAGGGTTTGGGAGGGGTGATCTGTGAAAACCGAGCTTGTCAAAGGATGACTGATCTGGGTGAAACTGCAATATTTTCCTCCACAGACAAGCACAGAGAAGCAATATGAACTTGGACCTCAAAGTTCAGAGCCCTATGGGCAAGAAACTCCAAGACCCTTCTCAGCACCACCGCAAGCAAGATTGTAGGCTTTCCCAAAAAGCTGAGCATTTCGAGTATTGTTCTCTGTCCTCTTCTTCCCCACCCCAGAAACTCCTTGCCAGAGCACGTAACTACACTAACTGGAAAAATCTAGCTAAACAGAACAAAGTGTCCAGCTGAGCACTTCTGTGTAAGGAAGAGCAAACTTGGGGAAAGTCAGGAGAGAAGGGACAATAACTACATGTGCCAAATTATTCTGCAGTTTTATTGGTGTGCGTCCTTCTTGGATGAGAGACAGACAAAAGCCCAGTAAACATGGATTGATGTTAAAAAAGCAAAACAAAACAAAAACAAAATCAGAGGAAAATGCAAGACCTCTCATCTGAAGATGTTTTATGCCAAGTTTTTCCTTGCAACCTCTGGATGATGTGCGTCTCTCAGAGACTGAACTGAAGAGGCATAGCAATCTCTGCCCTGCCTCCCAATTAATAGCCCCTGTGATGATGTTTCCCATAAGGCTTTATGGAAATATGCTTATGAATGTATATATGACATAACTAGAATATGTTTTATGCTACATATGCCATGTATCACATCTCTGTAAAGGTTATGATCTACTGAATCTATTAATCCTATTTGTATGCATGTATCATTTTTGTATTCGTAGTTATGAATACTGGCTTGATTTCTAAGCAGCCTTAGTAGAGCATTTGGTCAGCTTCAGGAGAAAAATGTGCATATTAGGTACCCAATCAAGAAACACTTAAAGGAAAATTAATCTTGGAAGGCTCCAGTCCACACAAGAAGTCTACCTGAGGACATTCAAGGAAGCATGTGAACCATGGCTGCTACCCTGTAAATTCTGAGTCATGCATCGACATGTGACTTGCCCATATGATTCCAAAACTCCATTTTAGAGCTGGACTTTGCATAGGAGAGAGGAGGGGGTCTCCACCCCCAAGAGAAAGTCTATTTAATCCCATGGGAGACCCCTCCATTTTGTCTTCAGCTGGCTAAAGAGAACCTCTCCACCCCCCAGGATACCTGAAAGAAACTGGAACAAAGGACAAAGTAACTACAGGGGGTGTGAGTGATTGCTGGACCCAGACTAGAAGGAGAGTAGTCTGTAAAAGGAAGCCTACTGGGTGAGGTTTTTATCTGTGTTCAGTTTTATTACTGTACTAGACTTAGACTTGCGTGTTTTGTTTTATTTTGCTTGGTAATTCACTTTGTTCTGTCTGTTACAACTTGGAACCACTTAAATCCTACTTTCTGTATTTAATAAAATAACTTTTTACTTATTAATTAACCCAGAGTATGTATTAATACTTGGGGGGGGAGGAGGAACAGCTGTGCATCTCTATCAGTGTTATAGGTGGCAAACAATTTATGAGTTTATCCTCTAAGCTTTATACAGGGTAAAAAGGATTTATTTGGGGTTTGGACCCCATTGGGAGTTGGGCATCTGAGTGCCAAAGACAGGAACACTTCTTAAGTTGCTTTCAGTTAAGTCTGCAGCTTTGGGGCACGTGGTTCAGACCCTGGGTCTGTGTTGGAGCAGACTGGCGTGTCTGCTCAGTAAGACAGGGTGCTGGAATCCCAAGCTGGCAGGGAAAGCGGGGGCAGAAGTAATCTTGGCAAATCAGGTGGTAGTCCCAAGGAGGTTTCTGTGATCCAACCCGTTACAGCCCTCCAACAAACTGGAAGAGCTACTACTGGTATACTCTAATCACTACAAATAGCTTTCTGCTCTGCCTCAAGCACGTGGCCAGAAGAGCTGCAGGATATGTTAACCATAGCACTTTAGCCTCTGGTTTGGCCATGTATTCACTAAATGCAGAGGGGTGTCTTGATCATCAGAAGGGGTAGTATGCTGCACTCCCACATTACCAACAAGATTTGTGGAGAAGGGCAGGCAGGCTCAGACAGGGGACTGGACAAGAAATGCCAAAAGGCAGGGCTGAATTCTAGTCCCTCCCATACTCTATCCAGCTCCAGAGGCCTTCCCCTCCACACACCCACCAGGTTATCCACACCCTTGTCCTGTGTTTGCTTCAATCCTTACTCAATGCACTCCCTTAATACCCAGCTTCAAAACTGATAAACAAGTTTTGTTTTGCCTCAGAGCACACAGGGGAAAGGAGAAGTACAGTACAGTCATTCCTCTTGAACTATGCTGAATACGCTACTGTCAGTTTCCACACAGTGAAGATTGCTGACTAGCACTGGTTGAAAAAAAAAAAATAATGATTTTTTTTCCACAAATATACTGAATAACTTTCATTCTGCAGATGTTGGGAAAGAATGAGCTTGCCCTTTTGTTTCTTGAGTTAAACACCACAAAACTTAGGCCAGAAGTTTACATCAAGTCAAAATTGTGAAGATACACAAAAATAAAGTTACACTCAAGTCTGGAGCTAATATTTTAATTCAGTGCTGATTTTTAAGCACTGTGGGGTATTTCTTACCTCGGCTGCAATAGAGTTACACCAGGGAATAACTGAGCCTCATTTCCAATCACTTCAACAACTGGCAGCCTCTTACTGAAGTCACTATTCTATCCCATCCTTTAAATTTGACAGCTGAGCCCCCTTCAGGAAGCCTAAACTAATTGCACACATCCTTCCACCCTGAAATATGGTATTGAAGGCCAGCCCTTATTATCCTCCCCCCACAAGCTAGTTCTTTGCACTCATCCCACCTGGGCATGCCCCATACCTTGGGAAACTGCTATAATCATTCCATTAAGGGTTTGAACCTTTCCCTTAATCCTTTACCCAAGTTTCCTCCTCCCAAAACAATATTAATGGAATCTCCCTAGAAAGCTGCAGCTCAGGCCTTTCAAAGCTTTGTGAGGCAAGAAATACTATTGTAACCCCTTTGGGGTTTAGAGAGCATGGCCCGTTTAAAATCTTTTTCCTGAGGCGAGGAGTGATTATTCCAGAAGGAGGAAGTGGGGAGCGGGGGCGGGAGGGAGAGCAAGAGGGTGTGTGTGGCTGCAGCAAGCAGGCCCTCGCAGAGCGAAGCAAAGCAAAAATCTGCCTGAAGCCTGGGAGGGACAGAGCAGCCAATCAGGGATACCCCAGGACAGGAGCCAGGAGGAGCACTGTGCCAGGGAGAAATCGCCTGATGAGGACAGACTGGAGCTGGACCCAGTACATCTCTTGCCCAAAGCTGCATGGGGCTGAAAGTACTGAGGCTTGTGACTTTGCATTGGGAATAAGGAGGGAGGCTGTTAGCTAGCTAAGTGGGGAGGTGGTCGCTCTGTGTAGCTTTGCAGAGAGCAACAGAAGAGGGCACAGGAGAGGTTTGTTGAGGAAAGTTTAATGGCGCCAAAGATGAGTAAGAGCACCCAAGACTCACTGCCAGATTGGAACTTTGCCCAGGACTCCTGAACTCTGTGTGCAGACACATTGCTTGGTGTCTGCTCTTTCAGATTGTGGTACCACTTGGCCTTGAGTTGAATGCATCTCTGTTTTACTGCTCCCCCAATATTTCCCCATTTTTCTCCTTTCACCCCTTGGTGAATAAATATTTCCCCTTCCTATATTCATTGTACTTTTCGTGTGTGTGTACACACACACACACACACACACACACACACACACACGTTTGTACTCCGAGGCATTTGGAACAGGTGCCCCTGGGATGGAAGGGACTTTCACTGCTGCATTCCTACACATGCTTTCTCTTGGCCATAGCTGCCTGCAGAGCAGACTCATCTTGGCCATCAGGATGCTAAAGTTACACTGTGTTGAATTATCCTTTATCTTACTCTGTAACAAAAGATAAATATCTATGCTTAAAATAAATGTTATGGCCAGTGAGGGTACATCTACACTGCAAAACACCCCACAGCAGCAAGTCTCAGAGCCTGGGCCCACTGCCTCAGGTTCATGCTATGGGGCTAAAAACAACAATGTAGACACTCCCACTCAGGCTGGAGCTTGGGCTCCGAGACCCCCCACCCCTCCCTCCTCAGTTTCAGATCCTGACCTTCAGCCAGAGCTGGAATGTCGACACTGCTATTTTTAGCCCTTTAGACAGAGACAGTTGACCCTGAGCTTTGAGACTCTCAGCCACGGGTCTTTTATTTGCAGTGTAGACGTACCCTGAATGCCCAACTTTCATTTCAGCGTTTAATCATTCAATCATGACTATCCCTGAACTGTGTAGGTCACACTCAAATTCTCTAAGCAGCAATAAAATGAAACTAGACATGAAAATTATAGCTTGTTTTCAACTGACTAAAAAAAAGCTTGGAAATAAAAGTGATCCCACTAAAAAACTAATCCCACCTATTTTTTTTTAAAGTAGAATACAGCTAAAAGGTTACAATAGCAACTGACTGATGTCCATTCAGAAAAGAATTGGTACATAGGAAACTGATGCGTGTATTTTTGTTGCAACAGGCAGAACACAACAGCATATATTTCAGGTGAAATTTAGAACATTATTTTACCATATTCAACAAGTTTCTTTTCAAAATGATCTTAAACCTACTAATCATAAAATTCTGCTACACAGTCAAGCACATGCAATGCCTTATTTCATTAAAACATCCTATTGAAAAATTTCTGTGCAACTATTTAGTACAGTTGTCACCAGCCCTCTCTTTAACCACAGTTAAGCATGTCAGCTTCATACCATATTTGCATTTCAGATCAGGCAAGCTCTATCAGAGCAAAAACAAACCTGTGAAGGAATTCTGTGAGAAAGGCAAAGGGAAAAATGAGTATTTAAGCCACTACGTTTTTTTTCTCTCCAAAGGAAAATGATTTCCAAATGGCCACAGTCTTGAAAAAAAATAGTAACTGTGCATTTCTATCAGTAAAGCCATGAGCGAGACCAATGTGAGCTGCCTGAGATGAAGACTGCATGAAGTATTTTGGAAATATAGTTCTAGAGTTTGAATATGACAGGGTGCAACTGATGAAGAGGCTGTGGCACCATGAGACTAGAAGAGTCCAGGAGTAGGGTGTTGGCCTGAGATTTTGGCTAAAGTCCCAGCTCTACTACATACTCCCTGCATGATTTTGGGCAAGTCACTTAGTCTCTCTGTGCTTCAGTTACCCATCTGTAAAATGGGAATAGTTCCCTACCTCACAGGGGTGTGATGAAGATAAACACGTTAAAAGACTGTGAGGCACTCTGATACTATAGTAATAGGGGTCATATAGGATATTAAAAAAAGACACACACATACAGCATACTCCAATAGACAATATAAAGTGGAGGAAGGAGTCTTGGGAGGAGGAATAGGCACTATGAAGACATTTTCAAAGCACAACAGGAAAGACTGATTGGTAACTTTCTAATACTTTGAGTGGTGGTCGGGGACTCTCTCCTCCGGGGGACTGAGTCATCTATCTGCCGCCCTGACCGGGAAAACCGAGAAGTCTGCTGCTTGCCAGGGGCTAAGATTCGTGATGTGACGGAGAGACTGCCGAGACTCATCAAGCCCTCGGATCGCTACCCCTTCCTGCTTCTCCACGTGGGCACCAATGATACTGCCAAGAATGACCTTGAGCGGATCACTGCGGACTACGTGGCTCTGGGAAGAAGGATAAAGGAGTTGGAGGCGCAAGTGGTGTTCTCGTCCATCCTCCCCGTGGAAGGAAAAGGCCTGGGTAGGGACCGTCGAATCGTGGAGGTCAACGAATGGCTACGCAGGTGGTGTCGGAGAGAAGGCTTTGGATTCTTTGACCATGGGATGGTGTTCCATGAAGGAGGAGTGCTGGGCAGAGACGGGCTCCATCTTACGAAGAGAGGGAAGAACATCTTTGCCAGCAGGCTGGCTAACCTAGTGAGGAGGGCTTTAAACTAGGTTCACCGGGGGAAGGAGACCAAAGCCCTGAGGTAAGTGGGAAAGCGGGATACCGGGAGGAAGCACAGGCAGGAATGTCTGTGAGGGGAGGGCTCCTGCCTCATACTGGGAATGAGGGGCGATCAACAGGTTATCTCAAGTGCTTATATACAAATGCACAAAGCCTTGGAAACAAGCAGGGAGAACTGGAGGTCCTGGTGATGTCAAGGAATTATGACGTGATTGGAATAACAGAGACTTGGTGGGATAACTCACATGACTGGAGTACAGTCATGGATGGTTATAAACTGTTCAGGAAGGACAGGCAGGGCAGAAAAGGTGGGGGAGTAGCACTGTATGTAAGGGAGCAGTATGACTGCTCAGAGCTCCGGTACGAAACTGTGGAAAAACCTGAGTGTCTCTGGATTAAGTTTAGAAGTGTGTGCAACAAGAGTGATGTCATGGTGGGAGTCTGCTATAGACCACCGGACCAGGGGGATGAGGTGGATGAGGCTTTCTTCCGGCAACTCACGGAAGCTACTAGATCGCATGCCCTGATTCTCATGGGTGACTTTAATTTTCCTGATATCTGCTGGGAGAGCAATACAGCGGTGCATAGACAATCCAGGAAGTTTTTGGAAAGCGTAGGGGACAATTTCCTGGTGCAAGTGCTAGGGGAGCCAACTAGGGGGAGCGCTTTTCTTGACCTGCTGCTCACAAACCGGGTAGAATTAGTGGGGGAAGCAAAAGTGGATGGGAATCTGGGAGGCAGTGACCATGAGTTGGTTGAGTTCAGGATCCTGACGCAGGGAAGAAAGGTAAGCAGCAGGATACGGACCCTGGACTTCAGGAAAGCAGACTTTGACTCCCTCAGGGAACAGATGGCCAGGATCCCCTGGGGGACTAACATGAAAGGGAAGGGAGTCCAGGAGAGCTGGCTGTATTTCAAGGAATCCCTGTTGAGGTTACAGGGACAAACCATCCCGATGAGTCGGAAGAATAGTAAATATGGCAGGCGACCAGCTTGGCTTAATGGTGAAATCTTAGCGGATCTTAAACATAAAAAAGAAGCTTACAAGAAGTGGAAGGTTGGACATATGACCAGGGAAGAGTATAAAAATATTGCTCGGGCATGTAGGAAAGATATCAGGAGGGCCAAATCGCACCTGGAGCTGCAGCTAGCAAGAGATGTCAAGAGTAACAAGAAGGGTTTCTTCAGGTATGTTGGCAACAAGAAGAAAGCCAAGGAAAGTGTGGGCCCCTTACTGAATGAGGGAGGCAAGCTAGTGACAGAGGATGTGGAAAAAGCTAATGTACTCAATGCTTTTTTTGCCTCTGTTTTCACTAACAAGGTCAGCTCCCAGACTGCTGTGCTGGGCATCACAAAAGGGGGAAGAGATGGCCAGCCCTCTGTAGAGATAGAGGTGGTTAGGGACTATTTAGAAAAGCTGGACGTGCACAAGTCCATGGGGCCGGACGAATTGCATCCGAGAGTGCTGAGGGAATTGGCGGCTGTGATTGCAGAGCCCTTGGCCATTATCTTTGAAAACTCGTGGCGAACGGGGGAAGTCCCGGATGACTGGAAAAAGGCTAATGTAGTGCCCATCTTTAAAAAAGGGAAGAAGGAGGATCCTGGGAACTACAGGCCGGTCAGCCTCACCTCAGTCCCTGGAAAAATCATGGAGCAGGTCCTCAAAGAATCAATCCTGAAGCACTTAGAGGAGAGGAAAGTGATCAGGAACAGTCAGCATGGATTCACCAAGGGAAGGTCATGCCTGACTAATCTAATCGCCTTTTATGCTGAGATTACTGGTTCTGTGGATGAAGGGAAAGCAGTGGATGTATTGTTTCTTGACTTTAGCAAAGCTTTTGACACGGTCTCCCACAGCATTCTTGTCAGCAAGTTAAGGAAGTATGGGCTGGATGAATGCACTATAAGGTGGGTAGAAAGCTGGCTAGATTGTCGGGCTCAACGGGTAGTGATCAATGGCTCCATGTCTAGTTGGCAGCCGGTGTCAAGTGGAGTGCCCCAGGGGTCGGTCCTGGGGCCCGTTTTGTTCAATATCTTCATAAATGATCTGGAGGATGGTGTGGATTGCACTCTCAGCAAATTTGCGGATGATACTAAACTGGGAGGAGTGGTAGATACGCTGGAGGGGAGGGATAGGATACAGAAGGACCTAGACAAATTGGAAGATTGGGCCAAAAGAAATCTAATGAGGTTCAATAAGGATAAGTGCAGGGTCCTGCACTTAGGATGGAAGAATCCAATGCACCGCTACAGACTAGGGACCGAATGGCTCGGCAGCAGTTCTGCGGAAAAGGACCTAGGGGTGACAGTGGACGAGAAGCTGGATATGAGTCAGCAGTGTGCCCTTGTTGCCAAGAAGGCCAATGGCATTTTGGGATGTATAAGTAGGGGCATAGCGAGCAGATCGAGGGACGTGATCGTTCCCCTCTATTCGACACTGGTGAGGCCTCATCTGGAGTACTGTGTCCAGTTTTGGGCCCCACACTACAAGAAGGATGTGGATAAATTGGAAAGAGTACAGCGAATGGCAACAAAAATGATTAGGGGTCTAGAGCACATGACTTATGAGGAGAGGCTGAGGGAGCTGGGATTGTTTAGTCTGCAGAAGAGAAGAATGAGGGGGGATTTGATAGCTGCTTTCAACTACCTGAAAGGGGGTTTCAAAGAGGATGGCTCTAGACTGTTCTCAATGGTAGCAGATGACAGAACGAGGAGTAATGGTCTCAAGTTGCAATGGGGGAGGTTTAGATTGGATATTAGGAAAAACTTTTTCACTAAGAGGGTGGTGAAACACTGGAATGCGTTACCTAGGGAGGTGGTAGAATCTCCTTCCTTAGAGGTTTTTAAGGTCAGGCTTGACAAAGCCCTGGCTAGGATGATTTAACTGGGACTTGGTCCTGCTTTGAGCAGGGGGTTGGACTAGATGACCTTCTGGGGTCCCTTCCAACCCTGATATTCTATGATTCTATGATTCTATGAAGTAGTTGAAGGCTGCTATCAAATCCCCCTCACTCTTCTCTTCTGCAGACTAAACAAGCCCAGTTCCCTCAGCCTCTCCCCATATGTCATGTGCCCCAGCCCCTGATCATTTTCGTTGCCCTCTGTTGGGCTCTCTCCAATTTGTCCACATCCTTTCTGTAGCGGGCGGCCCAAAACTGGACACTGTACTCCAGATAGGGCCTCACCAGTGCCGAACAGAGGGGAATAATCACTTCCCTCGATCTGCTGTCAATGCTCTTACTAATGCAGCCCAATATGCCGTTAGCCTTCTTGGCAACAAGGGCACGCTGCTGACTCATACCCAGCTTCTCATCCCCAGGTCCTTTTCTGCAGAACTGCTGCTTAGCCAGTCAGTAGCAGTACATGGGATTCTTCCATCCTAAGTGCAAGACTCTACACTTGTCCTTTTTGAACCTCATCAGATTTCTTTTGGCCCAATTCTCCAATTTGTCTAGGTCATTCTAGACCCTATCCCTACCCTCCAACATATCTACTTCTCCCCACAGCTTAGAGAACAGGAATGGTTCTCTATGTGAATTTCACTAACACAGATAAGGGTTAGGATTTAGGTTGTTAATACAAGAAACTGCATACACAAAAGTTTGCTTACCAGTGGAGACCAGCAAAAAGACTCAATTTTAAAAAAAATCAGGCCTGTACTGATTAACAGGGCAGTACATTTGTAATTATGATCTAATCCTATTTAAAAAAGGATTTCTCAATCAAGTGTTTCTAGGCAGGATTTTTCAGAGATTCTCAGTTAAAATATAATTTTAGCCAGCTGCATTGTGCTTATATTCACCCCATGTTATGGCTAATCTTGCTTTGTTATGTTCATTTTTTCCCCCTCAAACTCTTTGTTAAGATCTTCAATGGGAATGGTAATGCAACTTGAAGGGGCTACAACACAACACAAAATGTGTGTGTGCAGGGTCAGGGAGAGCTATATTCCTAAAAACGTGACACTCCACTTTTTGTGCTAGCAAACAAAAAATATGCCTGCAAACCTTGAGTTCTTAGAACTTATCTAAAATAATAATAAGATATACACCAGCTTTAATGTGTTAGCTATTAAATATTTCAGTGATGATTCAAGCCAGAAGTTAAGCCACCACAAAAATGAAATCTATTACATGGTTTTCTGGTTTGGATTATTGGCCGCTTCCAATGCTATTTAGTCAGTCAAGCTACTAACAGAGTAACTGTACTGTCTTCCACAAGGATAATTTTGGTTTGTCTCAAGTTCTTCCTTAGATTTTTTTGATGGGGAAAGAGTTCAGCACAAAGTTATTTGAGTAAAACCAATAGCCTTTCTAGGATGAAGGCCACTAATGCGCTATGCACTTATCTCATATGGAAACAGATATATTGGCTTTCCATAGTTTTCATAAGTACACATATTAAGCTACCCCAACTTTATGGCATCTTAACCAATTAATTTCATAGCTCCTTCTCCTCCTCTAGAGACTTAAGAGCTACATACTTTGCCCAAAAAACTGCTGAGATTTTTTTACAATTCTATGTTTTTTAAAACATAGAAAGTAACTGCAGACATTCTGCATTCCACTTGCAAGGAAGAACATAAGAACGGCCATACTGTGCCAGACCAATAGTCCATCTAGCCCAGTATCCTATCTTCAGGCAGTGGTTGGGGCCAGATGCTTCAGAGGAAATGAACGGAACAAGGCAATTTATTCAGTGATCCATCCCATCATCATGTCCCAGCTTCTGGCACACAGAGGCTAAGAGATACCCAGACCATGGGGTTGCATCCAATGTTCCCTCTAATTTTTTTCATCCATGTGCAAAATAAATGTTGGTATGTGCAGCTATGTGCCACCAGTAGAAACAGAAGACCCAGATATAATTTATATTTTAAAAAAAGTTACCATAGGGATATTTACTCCACCAAGGACAGGTTAGGCATTTTAGAACTCACTACTCAAAGAATTACATTTAAATTTAAGAGAAATAATTATGGAATGCATAGATCAGTCAAAACACTAAAATAACACTCTTTGAAAGAATAAAATTAGTGTGTGTGTGTGTGTGTGTGTGTGTGTGTGTGTGTGTGTGTGTGTGTGTGAGAGAGAGAGAGAGAGAGACAGACAGAGCTGGCTGCTGGGGAAATCTCAAACAGTGTACTGTCTCTTTAAGAAAGGCACTCAGTCACTCATCCTTCATCGCAGCAATACCGAGTCCTGAATCAGGCTGTGTCCCCTTTCCCCTGCTCTGCAGATATGGGATACAGAGTGGGGGAGGGGAACATCCTGATATCAGCACCCCCCACTCCACCCCACCCCCACTCTGCACAGCCAGCAGGAGCATCCCGGCAGCAGCTACAGGACAGAGCAACATCTGCGGAGGGGCACCTGAATACATGCTGCCAGCTGTGCACGCTCTGCTAATCAGCTGGGCAGCCTTTGAATCTCTCCCAGGTGGCCGTGCAAGCACGCAGCTTACAGGGAACACAGGTTGCATCCCTGATCATCTTGGCTAATAGCCATTGATGGAGCTATATGCCATGAATTTATCTAATTCTTTTTTGAACCTACTTATACTTTTGGCCTTGCAGGGTGTAACCATGAAACACTATGTCTAGGAGCCAATGGTCTGAGGTGACTTGGGACCAGGCTGAATGGAAGGGACAAAGACGGTTGAGGAAAGAGTGGGGTGGATCCTGGGAGGTGACTGGGGCAACACTCTCGACCACGCCCTCAAAACAAGGGCTTCTGGCCCCCGGAGTGTTTTGTGGATTGGGTTGCATGGGTGAGCGGGTGGAAGGTGGACAACAGCATTTCTGTCCCTTCTCACAGGTCCCTGGTGAGACTGCCAAGGCCTAGGCAGCGGCCAGAACGACTGTCACAGGCTGCGGCGTACGTATTCCCAGCGAGCGAAGGGTGGCCCTGGTGTCCTTCAGCCCACGCAGCCTCGCATCCTTCTAGTCTGAAGGACCATTCCCATTGAATCGGGGGTCTTGGATGGAGGTCTGCATTTCCTGGGAGAGACCAGCAGTCTAAAGCCAGGAGCTGTGCCTCATCACCACTCCTGACTCGATGACCCTGACTGCTGAGTCCACCACATCCCACGTCATCTGGAGGGAGCACCTGGCAGCCAAACCATGTGGAAGGGACTCCCTGAACTTATGGAGGGAGTCCCATAAGTTAAAGTTGTAACAGCCAAAGACAGCCTGATGGTTCGCCACCCAAAACTGCAAACTGGCCATCAAATAAATCTTTGTCTCAAACAGATCCAACATTTGGGCTCTTTATTCTTGGGGTCAAACTGGTATGCCCCTGCTTGTCTCTTTCGCTGGCCGCAGAGATCACCAGTGAGCCTTGGGGAGGGTGGGTATAGTGGATCTCAAACCCCTTGGCTGGGACAAAGTACTTCTTTTTGGCCGTCTTTGAGGTGGGAGTAATGGAAGAAGGAGTTTGCCAGAGACCCTTGGAAACATTAAGGACACTGTTGTGCACTAGTAGCGTGACATGGGTTGGAGTGGAGGCTGACAGATAGCTTAGTGGTTTGAGCATTGGTTTGCTAAACCCAGGGTTGTAAGTTCAATCCTTGAGGGGGCCATTTAGGGATCTGGGGCAAAAATTGGGGATTGGTCCTGCTTTGAGCAGGGGGTTGGACTAGATGACCTCCTGACATCCCTTCCAACCCTGATACTATTCTATTCTATAACAACAAACAAGATATATGTCTTTTCAATCATTTCTTCCACCTCCAGGCCCAAGTTCTTGGTCACCCGACTCAACAGGGCCTGGCGTTCCTTGAAATCGTCCAGCGGGCTTGCCCTCAATGGTCCGGCAATCACCTCATCTGGGGATAAGGACGATGATTGCACCACTGTAGGGAGGTTCCAGGGCATCTTCCTTCGTGGGGGAGGGGGGCTTGGGGTAGGCACTGTTCCTTTTGCTTTGACCACTGGGTGTGCCTTGTGCACTGAGCCCGGTGCCATCAGTGGTGGCAGCTGATGAGCTGTGAAAAGGGGGCATCGGCATAACTGGCATTCCTTATGTGCCTCAATAAGGCCACTGGCCGTGCTGCCAAGTCAGCGCCGTTGAAGCGGCCTTGGGTGCCTATTCGTGCCAGTGCACACTAGGCAAGGGGCTGAACTGGGCTTCCGTGCTGGAGAAATCCCCTTCCGGTAACCATGGTGGGGCCCGTCAACTCCTGGGTTTGCTTGCTGACCGTCATCATTGAGGACCGGTGCCCAGAGCGAGGTGATCAGTGCCAGTATCAAGGGGACTGGTGCCGGGGGGACTAGAGACGCGATGAGGAGCACTCCCAATATGCAGGCGATTAGGACCTGCGCCTAGAGGGCGAGTGGTGTCGATAGTATGGAGACCAGTGTTTTGCTCTAAACGATCTACATCAAGATGGCGGTGACCATGAACATGGCACCAGTGAGCAAGGACAAGCCCCAAGGTGTCTGGGCTGCAACTCCGGCAACCTGTGGCATGGAGGTAGAGAGCGCTGCTTTGTCTCGGGGGATTGGCGGTGCTCCATTGCCCCCTAAGGGGGCTTAGTGGCTGGCTTGCCCTCTTAGGAAGCCTTTGCCAATTCCTGGGGCACATGCTGCATTGATGGTGTGGGTGGAGGCCTGTGCTATGTTGGCACTGGAAGAGCTTGTGAAGGTGTTGGTGTTGCCAGGGTTTTTGGTCCCAAGCCGCTCCTGGGAGTCGAGCTTTCATGGGGCTAAGGGTCCCAGCTGGCAAGGAGTGAACATGTGGCTCCAGACTGGCCGGGCAGGCCGAAGCGGGTCCTTTGCCCGATGGCCCATGGCACTTTTGTTTGGTGCCAGGGAGCCATGCTTTTTAGTCTTCTTTTGGGCACCAACGATGGGGAACAGTGCCAAAATACAATACAAACGACAGACCTATATGCATAGTACAACAGACATTGCAGAACAGTAGCTATTGTACATCAGTAACCAGAGAAAAATCATTATATATTGAAACATAAAACACAAAGTACAGGGCATCGTTACTTTAAAATCAGAGAGAAATCTTACACTGACACTGAAGATATTGGAAATGATTGTATTACTTACCAAACCAGCTATTGGAGTAGACAGACGATTGATCTTCTTAATGATGCCAGGTTTGATCCTGTTAATCAAACTAAAAATGAATGAAAATATTAACCATATGATATGGTATTATGCAATAATTTGCATTTAAAATAAACATTTTACCCTAGCCATACAAAAAAAAAGTTTGTGAAAAATTGTTTCTACATATTTCTGATTTAAATTTGAACCTATTAAAAAGAGGATATAAAATAAGTTTATACTCAGCCTTTCCAAACATAAAAAGCAATCAGTCACAAACATAATCAAGAAGCAAGACTGCTGAGAATGGCAGAGAGAAGGCACAAAAGAAATAAGAAATGCATAGGTAAGGGAAAGAAATGGATTCAGGTTCTTGCCACAAAAGTGGAGATTTTCATCAGAATCTAAGCTCTTCTGTTAAAAAAAATTCTTCTGGTTGAGAAGTTACCAGTATTTTAATTTTCAGGCTGAAAAATATTTAGTTCGCACTGCACACACTATAACCACCACCACCACCAGATTAACTGAAAGAAAATTAATGTTTGTAAAATGGCTATTTGTGTACAGTCTTTTATAGTCAGTACAAAGAAAAAAAGGTTATCACTTAAAAAATGTGTCAACATTTCTTTAAGATGTGGTCAAAACTCAATGTTAAATACTTCAAAGCTTATGTTTGTCTAAAGCACACACCCAATGGACGTCTAAGACTCGGTTTTAATACATTATGTCATTCACAATACAAAATAGGCTTCAAGAACCTGATTTTCAAAATCAAAAGCATGCAACTAGCATCCTTTTAAGCATATATGTGCAAGTCAGGTATTCATGCTTACATTGTCAAGCAATAGAGCCAATTACTCCCTTGGAGAATAATTAAATAATATTTTTATCAAAAATGTCATGCAATTGTACATTATTTACAATAAAAGTTAAACAAATCATTAGGATAGCAAAACATCTCTTTTTAAATGGTTGGAATAACTGGGGGCGGGGGGAAATGGTTCCGTGGTTTATTCAATTTAATTCATTAGTCCTTCATCTCTCTCATCCTGCTGCTGCATTCATGTGGACAGATCACTGCATCTGCACAGAGCACCAATGATGCCCATACAGTTCTGTGGGATGCACATAAAGATGCAGTTGCAGAAACAAGGTCTTAAAACTACCTGCTCTGCACAGATTACTTGCCCCTGCAGTGTAGATTTCATAGAAAAAACTATTAAATTCCAGTAATGAGATAGGATGGGTTGGAAGAAAGATACTTTCCCTTCTTGAAAATCAGGTGGAATTTTAAGGCTTCAGGACTATTGGTATTAATATCTCAACATTTCAGTAAGTAGTCACTAAAAATAAGCATTTGAAGATTTTTTTTTTAAACCGTAACACACACTGTTGGGTGGCTTTTCAAATAATTATTTAGCTTCTGAATGCAACATTTTCATTTGTCTGTTTTTGGTGCAGGTTGTTTAGAACATGGGGATGGCCTACAAGTAGTATGACTTAAATGGATTTACCTTTCTGGACTACCCACAGCAAATTCAATGTATTACAATGAGAATTCAGTCTCCTTTACCTTAACCATTGCAGCAGAGCCACTCTGAAATAGCTTAGTAATCTAGTATTTATTTTACTATTTGAATTTTTGCCCCCTATTGTACCACAGTGAAAATACTGTAGTTGGAAAACTTTGCCCATTTTACTCATAAAACCACCCTTTCCTTCTACCTCTGAATATATGAAATTGAGATAATTTAAAAGCTATCTATAAATCTTAAATGAAGACTGGAACAAGTTAGTACAATGTAACTACATTTTCAGAAAGCATTTTTTAAAAAAAGAATGTTGTATGCTAAGTCAGCCTGCTCAGCAGAATTAATTTCAAGATGTATTTTACTGCATACGGCTATTAATATGGCGATTAGCTTCAGAAGAGAGCTCCCATCTGCCAAGTGCAAGTTATTCTTCCATTATTTTGCCAAACATATGACAATAATGACCACACTGCTCCTTTTGGGGTTGGGAGGGAGGAGGAGACGTTGTTTGGCTTGGCAGGGGAGAGGGAATAGCGCTTTATGGGCTGGGGGAGCAAGGCTCAGAAGCTGCTGCAAACAGGGGGAGTGGGTCAGAGTAGTGATGCTGACATCCCCAGGGACCAGAAGGACTGGGGAGTTCAAAATGGTCAAGTCCAGTGGGAGAAGTCCCTTTTCCCCAGACCAGGTGGAGCAGCACCCACCCTCCCTGCCCTTGAAGTGGCAAAAATTACCAGATTTGGTGAGGACCTGCTGTGGGCATTGCACTAACTATGGCTTTCTAGGGGGACTGGGAAAGAATTTTTCCCCTCACCACCAGCTTGGCATAGGCGGAAGGGATTTTTTTCACCTTTCCCACAGCAAGTTCAGAGAGGGCTTTGTTATGGTGAGTAGGGAAGGGTGTTAGGCTATTGTGTCACAACTCATTGTGCAAGAGTGGAGTGGACGTCCAGTGCAGGTACTCCATAGGAAAAGCACACAATGACCAAATAAATGGCTTGGAAAAGGATGCAAGATGGAGGGGTTGGTTAAAGGAACGGAACCAGGTGGCAGGGGGCGCATATCAGGGCTCCTATAACTGGCACAGCAGGGAACCAACCCGCTTTCTCATAGCCCACCCACCTTAACCCTCGTTTTGGGCGGGCGGAGGGGGGAAGATAGTAAGGTCCCAGCAAATGGTTGGATGGGGAACCTGGATGGAAAAAGAGGCGGGGCTGGCAGAAGTCTCCCCAGGTAGATATTGAATGAACACGGCGTTACCTACACTGTATAATTTTATCTGCCAGGTAGTCCCAGACAAAGTTGTGACCAGATTAAAACCATATCAAGTGTCTCTTGACCTTCTTTTGGTATAGCTGGATGATGAAGCTAGCAGAAGATTTTAGAAAATATCTATTCAGAGTTCTTACACTGAAAAACATTTTAGCTTTATTTTTTAAAGCTCATACCCGTTTTTGAATCCACACTTCTCTCCCACTATATTTACAAGACTCCATCTAATTGTTCAGTTTGCTTTTTAAGAACAAATGTTTCCAATTCATGATCATTTTGAACTAATTAGTTGTTACTGCAATGTAAGAAGTACATTTTAAAAAGATATAAACCAAGTATTTTATTGCATCAGCCCTTGTTCTACTCCAGGTTTCTCAACCTTTCTTTCTGATGCCACCTCCCCAACATGCTATAAAAAGTCCACGGCCCACCTTTGCAACAACTGTTTTTCTGCCTATAAAAGCCAGGATCAGTGTTGGGGGAGGGGGCGCAAGCAGAGCAATTGCCTGGAGCCCCATGCCACAGGGGTCCCCATGAAGCTAAATTGCTCAGGCTTCAGCTTCAGCCCCAGGTGGTAGAGCTTGTAACCTGGGGCTTCGGCTTTTTTCCCTGAGCCCCAACAAGACTAACACCGGCCCTGCTTGGCGATCCCCTGAAACCTGCTTGCGGCCCCCCAGGGGGCTTCAGACCCCTGGTTGAGAACCACTGTTCTACTCAACATCTGATTGAAGCAGCATGAGGAAAGGACAAGTTCTCCATCTCTATTGTGGTTTTTACTTTTAATAAATCATAATTCATTGTTCACTTTGCTGGTCAACTCCTGTATCCCGCAGGGGAAGATGGAGGAAGCAGCCAGAAAAATAGGATGGGAAGGAGAAGAGAGTGGAATAAATAAATAAAAAAAAAAGACAAAAGTAGAGAAGACAACAAATAAGGACAATGAGATAAATGCAGAACAAGTTGCACTGTTTCTGCACTTTCCATAATCATTGTTTAATGGTACATACAGAGAGAAACTTAAAGGCTTGGAAATACATATTTTGGTAGCCCATGTAAGCTAATATTCTCCCATGCTAACGCATCTAAAAATAATTTGGAGACACAAAGTGCAATTTTTTTAAAATATTCTACTAGGAATTCTTCTGCTCCCACCTAGATATTTCCCAGTGTTGCTGACATTCTGATTACTTTTACTCCTGCCCTAAAATCCTTGTGGATTAATGCTGCTTGCATTCTGGGATCTTGCACTGCTGGAGTTTTCTTTAAAAAAAAAAAAAAAAAAAATGCAGGGACAGGGTGAAAGTTCTGGAGTACTTGTGGCACCTTAGAAAGTTCTATTACTCTGACTCGCTGTTAGCTCCATGCCAGTAATTTGGAAGTTTCCTCTAGAAACATTCCAGCCACTAGGGACAGTGAGCAATCATAGAAATAGTCAAGCTGATGGTGCAGTTATTTAAGTCAACAATAGAGTGAATGAAGAAAGGAGGAAAATTTATACCACATCTGTGTAAATGGTTCGTTTGAACTAAAAAAAACTATTCATTTTGATTTAGAGTGCTTTAACATTTTTAAATTTTTCAAAAATAAATTAGAAGAGAATTTTGAAATAAAACAAAACAAAAAACAAAACAAAAAATCAAAGAAATCAAAATGTTTAGACTTCCTTGGACTTCCGGTGGTAGGGTTTTGGTTTGTGTGCATTTTGGTTGGTTGGTTTTTTGTTTTTGTTTTAAATATGAACAATTTGGCAAAAAAACAAGGATTCAAACTATTTTGTTGCTTCCAAATCAGCATTTTTTGCTAAAAATAAATTTGGATGAAAAATTTCACCCAGTTCTAATAGTAAGTACCACTTGGAGAATATTACTGTTTCCCATCACCTTCCATCTTCGACAGTGTGGTCTCAGACTGCCAAGAAGTATATTTAATCTAATTTGCTCTGACAGATATTGTTTGCAGCCAA
Organism: Dermochelys coriacea; assembly: GCF_009764565.3. Lineage (NCBI taxonomy): Eukaryota > Metazoa > Chordata > Testudines > Dermochelyidae > Dermochelys > Dermochelys coriacea. The sequence goes on along the minus strand of NC_050068.2, from coordinate 79,712,882 downwards.
GGAAACATCAGTTGAACAAAATATTCGAGAGAAAAATAGGTGAATTTCATCTTCATTAGTGAATAGGTGATATAGTTAAGCTGTGCAGTTTTTACATTAATAGCATATGTTTTCCATACTTACTTGCACAACAGGACTCCATTTTCTAAAGCTGCTCGAAAATCTTTGGTTCCAAAACTTTTCCCAGTGACTGCCTATAAAGAAAATAACGGTGTTAATTTGGCTTTTAAAAATAAATTACAACCGGACTAGCAACAGATTGAGAAGTAGTATTACAAGACTCAGGACTTCACAGTCAGAAATTTATATCCATAGAGTTCTTTGGAAGTAATATCATCAATAAAAACTTAAACATTCAAAGGAATGCAAGTTTGTTTTTTTTATACCTCATAAGAAGAGTTTACATTTTACTATATCAGTAAATTCTATCTCCTTCAGCATGAAGGAATTTCCAACTACACACTGGGAATAGCTACCATTATTTTCTAATGTAAACGATGACTGTGACTTGTGCAAAGCATGGTAAATTTGAAACAGAAGAACTAAACATTTGCTAGGTTTCCCAGATATTTTCACAGTTTGCATACATACACTTTTCTAAAACTATGATACATAGTACAGTGCAGAATTTTCTAGACAGCGAGTTTTTCAACTACATTTGTAAAAAAGAAGTTAAGGCTTGCTATCAATGTTTGGCTTATTCCATCCAGCCTTTACTCAATATATCCAAACTGATACCTATATCTAAGGTGAGTTGTGGATCTTTACTGATGTGACTTTTTTTAAAAAAAATTAAGGTGGGGAAAGGGAAGTTAGTAAATTAAAGGGGAAATGGAAAAAATAAAGCTTTTAAGGACCAGATCCTGCAATGATAAATGTGCATAACATGTGAGTAGTTCCACTATCTTCAAATCATTGTTCCTAAATAACCAAATGAGAATTTACATTTAAAAAAGCTTTCAGAAAGTTAAGTTTTTAAATTATTTTTGAACTCCGTTATGTCATGTTTATTTCCAAAGTGGCTATTGGAGACAAACAAACCAGATTATCAAATAGAATAATGAATACATTATGAAGCTCTTCCTGTTTGTTGGTAGGGTGTCATGTGTTATTCCAGAATTCACAACAACTAACTAGGTAGGAAAATAGATAGAGTGTTCACTTCTAGATAAGAAACTTCAAAACCATAAACATTCAGAAAACCATCTTGTAACAAAAATAGTGAAACTTGTTCTTCTAGATAGTGTACATCATTTTCCTGTTTAAAAAAATGGTTTGAGTTTATGCTTGTGTTTGATCAGCTATAAGTCGATAGAGTCTCAATTAGTGACATCATTTTAAGAGATATTGAAGTTTACCGATTACCACATCTGAAAGCAAGTTCAAGTAGAAGTACCCGCCCTGCCCTCCCCAAACATTCATAGGCATTTGTGATGCACTTAACCTTATTTTAGAAGAGAACCTTGTTCTCTTTCAACCTGTTTTACATTCAATGAGGAACATAACATTTTCTTCCTATATTGATTGTATTACTTACATTAAATTAAAGATTTAAATATAGACAGTTTATATAAGCGTTTGTATTCCATAAATTAAACTAGGCCCCAGATTCTGCAAACACTAAATTTTAAATCACCTGCATTAGCTAGTAAAAGTGAACTCTAGAAGAATGGAAATCATGTTTGCAGGACTGGGACCTAGAGTCGTAATTATGATTCAAACTCAAAAATGATAGGAGGCACTGATCTAGTTAAATACTGAGTAAAATACCTAGGGGGCAAATTTTATCCTCACTTGGTCTGCTACTTTTCTGATGTACATACTTAAAGTCAGGGCAGAATTTGGACTTAAATATGCACTGTTTATTCATAAAGCCACAACTGGAACTGTAAATGTGATATTTCTTCCAGTCAACACCAAAGTGGCTACAGTTGGGTGTTTCACAAAGCTGCAAAGACTTTTTGACCTATAACCCACAAACCAAGCACATCCCAATGTTGAAATTCCAAACAAATTTAAAAGTTCATAATTGAAAATCTCTTCTGCAGTTAGAGTGACTGAGTGTCTGATTTTCTACCAAAATACCCGGTCAAAAAAGGACCCTGGCAGCTCTGGTCAGCACTGCCGATCGAGATGTTAAAGGTCCAGTCAGCGGTGCTGAGGTTCTAAGGCAGGCTAGAGTCCCAGCCTGTCCTGGCTGGCACCATGCTGCACCCCGGAAGCAGCCAGCAGATCTGGATCCTAGGCAGCGAGTCCACAGGGCTCTGCGCATTGCCCCTGCCCCGAGCACCAGCTCTGCACTCCCATTAGCCAGGAACTGGCCCATGGGAGCTGTGGGGGCAGCGTCTGTGTGCGAGTGCAGTGCATGGAGCCTCCTGGGCCCCTCACCTAGGACCAGGACTTGCTGGCTGCTTCCATGGAACACATAGTGTGGTGCCAGAACAGAGACAGACAGACAGGCAGGCAGGCAGACTGCCTTAGACCCCCGCTGCGCTGCTGAGCAGAAGCCGCCTGAGGTTAGCCCATGCCCCAACCCCAAGCCCAAACCCCCTGCCCCAGCCCCGAGCCTCCCCAAATCCAGAGCCTCCTTCTGCACCTCAAACCCCTCATCCCCAGCCCTCCACCAGAGCCTGTACCCCCTCCTGTACCTCAACTGCCTACCCCTGCCTGGAGGTCCAACCACCTGCCCCAGCCCAGAGCCCCCCCAAACCTGGAGCACCCTCATCCCAGCCCCACCCCAGAGCCAGCACCCGAGCCCAGAGTCTTCACCCCCTCCCACAGCCCAACCCCCGCCTCAACCCTCCGCACTCCGAATCCCTTCGCCCCACCCCCCAGCCTGTAACCCCCTTCTGCACCCCAAACCCCTCATCCCCAGCCCCACTCCAGAGCCCACACTTCCAGCCAGAACCATCACTGCAACTCCCTGCCCCAGCCCAGAGCCCCTCCCTGAACCCCTCATTTATGGCCCCACCCAGAGCCTGCACCCCCAGCTAGAGCCTTCACCCCCTCCTACACCCCAACTCCCTCCCCCAAGTCACTGAAAGCGAGTGAGTGTGGGGGAGGGCGAGCCACAGAGGAAGGGGGAATGTAATGAGCAGGGGCGGGGCCTCGGGAAGGGGCAGGGCTAGGGTGTTCAGTTTTGTGCAACTAGAAAGTTGGCAACCCTATCTGCAGTAGTCAAGAAATACATTGCTTATTGAGACAGCAACTGTCTAACTCACTGAGAGAGTCCCTCCAGAACACAGAATTGGCTCTAGTGGCACAATGTAGAGAATCTTAACTTATCATTGCTTATGCTGCGCCTGTTCTCTAAATAAAGAAAACTTCATTCTCCAGACCCGTCAATGGATCACCTTTCATAACCACCAAGTTCACGGACACGACAGCAGTTGGAAAGGACCCAACACTTTTCAACAAAAATTAGCCTGATTTCATTGTGAGGAGTTTGCAGATGTTTGCGTTAGACTTCTGGATTTGTTAAAATTATAAATCTAAAATTAAATGACAGTTTAGCCTTTTAAATTAATTCTTTTTACAGCCCCTAAGGCATCTGCATTAATGGTGCTATATATTTAGTGGAAATTGTCAAACTGATATATTTTAAGAAATTTTTAAATTCAGATAGGTTTACTAGGAGATTCTGAATACTATAATAATAAAGAATAGTGTTGGAGACAAGGTGGGTGAGGTAATATCTTTTATTGGACCAACTTCTGTTGGTGAAAGAGAGAAGCTTTCAAGCTACACAAGAAGGGTGTTGGCATTCAAATAAAACTTCAGCATGGCCAAATTAGAGATCCTTGATACTGACTTGAAAAACTTGATCATGATGTATAGCTAACTTAAAGGCCCCCTCAGTGAGCAATTTAAAATTGATGACTTGAGATTGAGAAACACCATGTTTTCCACATTACACAGTTCACCACGTATTACCGGTCTCAAAACAGAAGTAGCCCATTTTACTTAAATTTTAATATTAGATTGTAAACTTTTCTGAGATGAGACCTTGTGCAGTGTAAGTATACTGGGAGGCATTTAGCACATTATCTTTATATGGTAATACCTACCTGTTATAAAACCTATAATTATTAATTCTTTGAAAGTGGGAAGAATTATTGTTTTTACACTGGTTTCAGAGTAGCAGCCGTGTTAGTCTGTATTCGCAAAAAGAAAAGCAGTACTTGTGGCACCTTAGAGACTATAAACAGATTTCCACTCTATACGGCTAAATTCAGTGCCTTGCATAATGACAGGTTTCAGAGTAGCAGCCGTGTTAGTCTGTATTCGCAAAAAGAAAAGCAGTACTTGCACAAGTACTGCTTTTCTTTTTGTTTTTACACTGTTTCTATCATCAACATCCTTTCTTGAACTGAATGGCACTTCATTGCTGAAGTGAATTCCCTTTTTCTCCATTTTGCTATTGAGAAGGGGGAAAGTGTGGGAAGGAGACATAAAATCAGCTATTGGAATGCCAAAATACTTGCTTTCTATGCTGGGTCGTGTACTTCATAGTAGTACTAGACTGAAAGATTAAGGCCCAAGTTGGTAGGCAAGATATTTAAGAACATATTATTGTATCCTTATATTTTGACTTGAAACCTTGGATTATTTTAAGATGCAAATGCACTTGTCACAAACAACAGGTTCTTTATATTATTATATCTTTATACAGACAGCATCTTAGAGAGTTAATTAAGATGATGATATTGGTGAAGCACATACAGACGGAGTTGTATTTAGTACAGGCAAGTATAATTGACATCATAGAAAAATAAGATTGTGTGGTTTAAGCATAACCGAACAAACCCATGAATTGTGCATACTTACAGCCTCAGAGCCAATGCAGAATAGAACAATCCCCAATGCTGACATACTTACAACATTACAGAGACTGGCAAGAGCAAAGATAAAGAAACAGTAAGTGGAGATCACCACAAGAAATGACAACAATTTGGGCTGCCACCTACTCACTCACTCCTGATGTCTCACTTGTGAACATTCATGCATCAGGTTTTACACACCCATGATCATATTTACTTAGGTCTTGGCCCCTTATTCATGTGTTGCTTTCCGGGTACCCATACTCAGGGTTCCGATTGCTGACAAATTATTTGTATCAATACTCCATTCAGAGTATTTCCCAGTGTTTTTGGTATGTCAATGCGGTTAATCTCTTGGTTACCCATAGTAAAAAGTCCCCTGAAAATCCATTATTTCAAGCATAAACTATTCTTTTGCACTTAAGTGCTTTGTTAAAAACAAGTTGTTACTAAATCTTATAAACTCAGGTCAAGCTGCTTATGCTAATTCTGACATCCCTTATGCTAAAACACTTCTAACTACTATAGGCCACACTGGGCCTTAGCTTATTGCCTAATCTTCCTTAACATTAATATCCATCCGAACTGTATGTTCTCCGACTAGCATTTCAGCTATATTGGTTTCATTAATTATTTAAAAAAGACTAAAAAAAGACACACACACACACACACACACACACACAATCATTCTGAAATAGACTTGTTTCAGTGTCTCTCCAGGATCATATCCTATGTCACAGGTCAAAAGACTGCATATATGGAAAAATCTAAACTAATTGGCTACCTCTGATGATTCTTTATTACCAGGGCAACAGTTTAATTCAAAAGGAAAAAATGTATTCTGATATTATGGTAACAATCTGTATGAAAAAGATCTTAAGTGAAGTAACAACATAACATATTGTATACCCTGTTACACATGGAATCAAAATACTTAAATGTCAATAAAAACTAAGTGATTTAAGCACTTCATTACTCATGACCATCTCTGTTCAATATCATCCTATTCGTTACATATCACTATAGGACAGCATGTTCAGATGTTAAGGGTAAAATTTATGACCGTCTGCAACATGTTCTGATCCTTAATCCTTAACGGGCTATGCAGGGTGTGGTGCATTTATGTAATGGGCATAACTGATTTCGGGACATGACCAACCATTTAGACCATGGGCATATCATCTGACCTACCAAATACCAAAAGAAATAAGATTTGTTCTTGCAAGATGATCCATCGCTGCACTTCATCAACACCCCCATCTCTTTTCAGATTATTCTCCTCTTTTCCTGCTGACTACATATCCTAGTATCATTTCAGCATTTTGGGAAGAGACAAGTGGAAAGGATATCAGTCAGGGGATTATTTTTTATGTTATATACACACACAGGGGAACGGGGCGGGGGGGGGGGGGAGGATAGAGCGTGAACACACGGGAATAACTGCTACTGCAAAATATAGTAATTTGATTTTTTTTGGAGGGAGGTGTCCTCTCATACACGCTTTATATACCTTTGCAATTACTGAGGCCAAGCAGTTTCATTTTCAAATCAATCCCTAATTTATACATTTATTAAAATACTTATGTGAAAACAGTTAATTTTATTAAAAATCTGAAAAATGCCTGGGACACATCAAATCATCCTGCTAAGGGTTTTTTGGGGTGGTCAAAATTGACTAGCCACCCACTCTGGACCAGCATAGGATATTATTGAAAGCCATGGGCCAATTGAACAAAGTACATATGGCACAGAAGAATACATTAAGAATCAACAGTCTCGACAGAAATTATATCTGGCGAGGTTCTTTGGTCTGTGTTATTAAAGTCCAAACTAGATGTTTATAATGGTCCCTCCTCATGTAAAAAAGAAAGATGAGAACTGACATACATGCATTTTTCAGCATTAACGGAAACAACCAACATGGGGGGGTGTGTCATATTAATAGCTGTATTCGCAGAAACACGAACAGCTTTCTGATAAAGACAGCCCTCTTGAAAGTGTGTGTAAAACTTTCAAAATGGTTTCCTCTATCTCCATGATCACTCTGCATCTTACATGAAATATAAGGAGACAGCAAATAGTCACTTTGTTCACATTAAATCCCTATTCCTAAAATATAATGGGAAGAGATTCATAAGTTTGCTTTCCTCTACTCCAATGTCATGAAACATGATTACAGTTCGGGAGATTTAGAAGTACTCAAACTTGCAGCCAAAACTGGCCTTAAAAATGGATCAAAACAAACACTCATGGAGTAAAAATCTTTAACTGCAATTGTTAAGTCTCTCACTATTATTTATTATTCAAATTATGAGTCCAGGGCCTCATCATTCTAGGCACAGTAAAAATATGGAACAAAAAAATGTTTCACTCCCCCCAAAGAATTTACAGTCCAACTAACTATAGATAACTAGTGAGTGCAATGAACAGAGTGAAGGACAACAAAACAATAACTTTGAGGCATGATGAGCAGAAGTCAAAGCATATCAGTTGCTTAATCATTGTCAAGTTTTTGTATTTTCAGGCACCCTGGTCAGTTACTTCTATGCTACAGGACATTGGCTGCAGAATGTAGCATATGTGTAGCCACTAGGGTTGTTGATTAATTTTTTTTTCAGTTGATCGGATGAATTAACTGATTTAATCTCACTGTTAAACAATAGAATGCCAATTGAAATTAAATATTTTGGATGTTTTTCTACATTTTCAAATGCATCTATTTCAATTGCAACACAGAATACAAAGTGGACAGTTCTCACTTTATACTCTTGATTAAAAATATTTGCACTGTAAAAACGATAAGAAATAGTATTTTTCAGTTCACCTCATACATTTCTTTTGTTTTTATACAGTGCAAATATTTTTAATAAAAATATAAAGTGAGCACTATCCTATGTTGTAACTGCAATCAATATATTTGAAAAATGTAGAAAACATCCAAAATATTTAAATAAATGGTATTCTATTATTGGTTAACAGTGCGATTAATCACGATTAAATTTTTAATCGCTTGACAGCCCTACTAGCTACATGAAAGCAAGCTGCAGCCACACAGCAGCATGTAGCTACACGTGTCAGTGAAAGGCTCTGGCAGAGGGGAGGCAGCTGGAAAAGGTTTCAGCAGCTCCCTACTGCAGGCAAGGCTCCAGCAACAGGGAGCTGGCAGAGCCTTTCCCCTCTGGTTTCAGGGTAGCAGCCGTGTTAGTCTGTATTCGCAAAAAGAAAAGGAGTACTTGTGGCACCTTAGAGACTAAAATTTATTAGAGCATAAGCTTTCGTGAGCTACAGCTCACTTCCGATGAAGTGAGCTGTAGCTCACGAAAGCTTATGCTCTAATAAATTTGTTAGTCTCTAAGGTGCCACAAGTACTCCTTTTCTTTTTGCCCTCTGGGGGAGTCTTTTCCTATGGAAGGGAAAAATAGACTAGCTGCAGGGAGGCAGTGGGACATTACCCCGCTAAAAATAGTACTGTAAACAGGTAGTCACAGCTTGGATGAGCAGAGAGCACAAAGGGTAGGCGTGTACTCATATACATACCCACACCCTTCAGGTATGTCTTTATGCCAGCTGCCTAAGGCATGCCCCACCAGCTACACTGTTATTTACATCCATGTTAGGGGGCTACGCAGGTATGTACTCTACACAAAACAAAAGAAGCATGAAACAGACACGCCCACAGAAAAGTTTTAAAGAGGGACTTCAAGGGGGAGAACAGTCAATTTGTGGATCTCTGTGGGGAGCTCCTCCTATGCATAAGAGAAAGGACTGCCAACTTTCTAATCACACAAAACTGAACACCGCTGCCCTGCCACCACCCCTCCCCCACTCACTTTAACCAGGCTGGAGTAAGGGTGTGGGAATGGGCGAGGGCTCCGGCTGGGGGTGCAGGCTCTAGAGTGGACCCAGGGATGAGGAGTTTGGGGTACAGGAGGGGGCTCCAGGCTGGGACTAAGGGGTTTGTAGTGTGTGTGGGGGTGCAGGCTCTGGGGTGGAGCTGGGGATGAGGGATTTGGGGTACAGGAGGGGGCTCAGGCTTGGGGTTGTTGTGCAGGAGGGTGTGCGGTCTCCGGGAGGGAGTTTGGGTGCAGCAGGGGGCTCAGGGCTGGGGCAGAGAGGGCTTGGGGCACGGGAGTTGGGTTCCAGCCGGGCAGTGCTTACCTCAGGCAGCTCCCAGTTGGTGGTGCAACAGGGCTAAGGCAGACTGCCTGGAAGCAGTGACATGTCCATCTCCTAGGCTCAGGGGCAGCCAGTGGGCTCCGTGCACTGCCCGCACCCACAGGTGTCTATGGTTCTCAGCCAATGGGAGCTGCAGAGCCGGTGCTCAGGGTGGGGGCACCACGCAGAGCCCCCATGGCCACCCCATACCTAGGGGCCGCAGGGACATGCCAGCCATTTCTGGGAGCCATGCAGAGCTAGAGCATGCAGGGAGCCTGCCTTAGCCCCGGGTCCCTGCTGCACCACTGATCAGACTTTTAGCAGCCCAGTCAGCATGGTTGACCAGAGCCACCAGGGTCTCTTTTCGACCAAGTGTTCTGGTCGAAAACCAGATGCCTGGCAACTCTAATGAGAGACAGCATGGAAGAAAGCACAAAAGTGCTTCTTGGAAAACTTTTTAAAAACAGGTAGTCAAAATCAGCATCCTTTCAGGAAAGAAAACAGACATCTCAAATACACGCAGAAAGACAGGTTTACTACAGTGCTTGCTGATGGAGCTGCTGACAAGTCTAGAGCTGAGTGAATCATACATCCATCAGATTGGTGCAGGTTGGGCAATTTTTGCTGACAAAATTGACTTGAAATGCATAACAGCTAATGGAGTTTGTAGAGTCAAGGCAGACTGTTCAAATCACAACTGGCTGAACTGATGCAGCAGTTAATATAGGTGGTTCAAATGACATACAAACCAAGTTTAGAAAAAATACTTCATTTTTCTTTGCTCTGCATCAACCATTACTCTGAGCTTGCTATTCTGGGTCTCTATTTAATTAAAAGTTTTAATGTACTTTGAAAAATCTTCAAATTTTGCTCCTGAACCACCACCACCACCACCACCCCCCCACCCACCCAAGCAATTTCAAGCCTTGCAGATGCTTTTATGCAACCAAAAGCCATTTCAGAGGAATCCACCAGGCACAGTAGATAGCCAAGCCACAGCACAGGCAGGACTTATCAAAAGTTATCACTGGGCTATTGCCCTTTAGGAAAACTGAATTCAAGAGCCAATAAGAATGATCCTAGTTCAGGTTAAGGAGAAGATTAAGATAGTAAGTTTTTGGTCACATTGTATTTCCTGATGGATGTAATCAGTGTTGTGACTGAAACCTTACTTTTTAAGGAGAGAATCTCTTCTTGTTTGAAACATCATAAGAGCTAGAAAGTATTATGCTGGAACTCACAGCAGTAAAAGAAAGACCAAGTCTGAAAAGTTCCTTGGGAAAAGTAAAACATGAGAACATTGTTAGGAACTTTGGAGGTAAATTAGCAGGAAGACATCTTTACGTTTTGCAGGTTCTACTGAATTTATTATACCAATTTCTTCAGGCTACAGCAGTCACCCTTCACGGGGTGTCAATGCTTTGACTCCACACAGAGGCCTAGTGATAAGAAAATTCATCCATTGTGATAAAATACAAAGTAACAATCTCGTAGATCTCTCACCAAGAACGGAGTGAATAGGAAAAAGAGTGCGCCCTACGTTAGTGGACCACTCTGAAGGTGCACTTAAACACTACCCTGGCAACAAATGACAGCACACATGCCTTTTTTACAAAGCTTTTAACTATCAACCCATCCGTCTTTCTGGATATATTATCTTGGAGTAAATACCGTTGTCTTTGACTTGCAGCCCTGTACTGAGAGGATGTGGGTTTTCCACAACTAACTTTACCAAAAACAAGCCCATGCATATTTGTGTAGCAACACACACTTCAGGACTTTACGCAGATCCAAGCGTATATGCTTTGCAGTTCCACCAGGCTATTTGGAACTGGACTCAAGGGACACCAAGAGCAAAATATTCATGGGCAATGACAACTCAATAACAAGCAGAGCCAATGGATGACTGAACTAATGCTGCTTTGTATATTCAAATCTACATTTCAAACCAGCTGGACGTGGTCCTTTAGGTATTATAATTGTTGCTTGACTTTGAAATAAATTAATGTGTCATCTGAATTCATTCATTCTCAAAATGGTGGAGGTAGTGGCATTTTGATTTCTATTAAAGCTAGACAGAGAAAATACACGAGTTTAAACTACAACAATAGAATAAAAAAGGAATCTGAAAAAAAAATAGTAACACACAGAAGACGACGAACCAAAGCTAAAGTCTTACCTATGAACAGAAAAGTGAATATTGTCATCTTATTTTTTGCCCAAGGCCAATCACATTACCACAGAACCACAAAATTCAAACAGCACAAGCTACAGAAATTCAGAAGCTCACTAAGCCATCGTGTTGCCTTCTAAAACTTGAGTATTACTGTACTGAACTGAAGAACCTTGTTCATCAGTACAAACTTGAATCAGTTTAGCATACTGCATTCCATTGTGTGTTTCTCAAGTGTGATCTCCTAGGACCCTGGCACTGGACACCAAAGGTCATTATCTTAATTATTCTTATTTGTCCAGAGAGAAGAAGTGACTCATGTCTATGCAAATTCACCCCATAAAAGAGCAATAGCAGCAGATGTCCTTGTTGGAGAGAATATTTAAAACCTGAAATTATGAGGGCATATCCATTCAAATGTTGCTTTTGTGATATTACCCAGGGCCCCTCAATGGGATATATCCCAAAGATCAGATTTTCCTATTTATTCTATAAACATTAGATCGGAATCCAGTTCAAAAGTAGCCACCCTATTTGATTGAAATTTGAACATTAAACTATTCTTACATCTCTCCTGCCAACTAACTTTATTTTAATGAAGGCATGGTCTTATTTTATAAACCATTATTATTGCAGAAAATTAATATTAGATTGGTAAATTGAAAGTTTCAGGTAGAGTTGAACTAATTGATTTTTCAGTTTTCTGGCCAAGCTGGGAAAAAAAATCTGGAAAAAAGTATTTCCGGTCAAGCTAAAACCGGAAAATTTTCAGTTTCTGACCAAACCAAAAAAGCAAAAAACCTCTGTTTAACAAGATATTTTTGTTGAACCCGGAAGCGAGAATTTATTGTTAATTTTCAGGTGTTCTTTACCCTTTTTTGGTTCTTTAAATAAACATCTTCAAAACAAATATTCTTTTAAAACAAAAAAACTAAACGTTTTATTTTGAAAGAGTCAAAAAATTTTTTTTAAAATGTGAAACAATTCACCAAATTCAACCCAAATTCACAACTATTTTCAGTCCCCGCAGCCCCAAACTGCGTTTTTTTGACGAATAAACTATTCAGCCAAAAAAATCCTGCCCACTCTAAGCACAAATTAGCAAACCTACTTACTCAACACTGGCTATTTTCAATTGACATTGTAAGAGAGGGTAGTTAAAAAACAAAACGAAACAAAAGACAAACAAAAACACAATCTATGACCTTAACTGGTAATATTACCAGTTGCAAAGAGTTCAGCTGAAAAATCATGCCAACACAACATCTTGAGCAGTTATCATCCCATGATGATGGGAAAACAATTGGCTTCCTGAGGCTGATCCCATTAAAGTGACACATTCTACTCAAGTGGAAGTGATGATACATTAAAGGGTCCATTTTATTAGCCACTAGAGGAAAATTCAACCCACTTGAAGAATACATATTACACAGAAACTGGTTTTCCAGAAACACAAATAACTGAGATAACAGAAATTAGGGTGCGACTCAAGACATTCCATTTTCATTATTTATGTAGCTTTTAGCATTTTACTTAAGTACACTTTAATTTAGTGTAGCTAAAAGGAATATTGACATTTTCAGCATAATCATAGGACATAAGTGCACAAGCGTTATCCTTTCAAACCATAATTTGAAAAGCTTCCAACAATCCTGGAAGTACAAATACATTCAAAGCTGCCATTTTCAATCCCACTCTTAGTCAATACATTCAAACACATTGAACTGAAGTTGGAATGAGGATAAGAATTGCTCCAGAGCCAACAATTTGTATGCCAAGTCCCAGCCAGAAGCAAAACACAGGAAGAGCACATTTACCAAGTAGCTAACTTTGAGAGTCTATAGGAAACCTTTCAGAACTGCATTATCTAAAATTCATAGATAACATTTCAGAACACTGTACTGATTCACTAGAAGTGTCATTTTTGTGCTATTTTATTAGCTCATTCCAGCATTAGAAGCATACAATTAGTCTCTTGGCTACAACATTGCTTAGGATTGGCAACATTTTTTAAATACACAAAAGGATTAACATCACATTGCTCATTCCCCAAGCTGCATTTTCTATTTTAATGACCATTGTGTGGGAGGATATGTCTATCTTCAAAAATTATAGTTTATTATGGATGGGGTAATATATATCTGCCATTGTGTGTTTACAAGGTTCAATTTGCTAGCTACAGCCCTACCCACTATTGTTTAAACTTGCTATGTGTGTTTTATAATAAGGTAGAGTTTCACTGTGAGTAGTATATCATCACATGGTACATCTCAGATATGGACAGAATAAAAACAAGTTTCTAAACAACCCATAAAATCTTGACTCATTAAATTCTGTCTGATTGCCGTAACTCACCTTCTGTCAGCTCAAGATGTGTATTAATGGGATGCTGACAATTTGAAATCTGCCCTTGTTGTTTGCAGTGTTATATAGCTGTGCTGGTCCCAGAATGTGAGAGACACAAGGTAGGTGAGATAATGTCTTATTAAACCAACTTCTGTTGGTGAAAGAGACAAAAAGAAGAGCTCCACAGAGCTCTAGTCAGTTTACACAATGAACTAAAAGTAATTTCAGATACCACACCTGCCTGAGTCCCCTGAACTACTTTGGGGTTTTTATCATCGCTTTAGTGAAATTTTCTTGTTTCTGTATGAAAGACAAATATGTTAATGAGACAAGGGAAATAGTGACAGCACTTTTGTTACTGTTGGTGTCAAATGAATAAAAGGAAAAGGAAATATTGAATTACACTCAATTCTAGTAAGATTAGGTTACTTGTAATACACAAAGTTTATAGCAGAACTGTGATTTTTAAATTTGAGTATATCTAAGGCTACCCCTATACTCCACACCTCTTACAGTGGCATGTAGGATGTGCATAGCTATATACCACAGTGAAAAACAAGCTATGCCCACACTGCTGTGAGTAGCAACACATATCAGTACAAGGGTCTGGCAGAGAGAAGCATCAGGGAGCTGCTGGAGCCTTTTGCCACTGCCTCCATCTGCCAGAGCCTTTTCCCATAGCTGGAGTCTTCATGTAGCAGGGAAAAGCTCCAGCACTACCTGTGCCCATTGCCTCACCATTTCCCTGAAGTGGGGAAAGACGAGCCGCAGGACACCACAGTACTAAAAATAGCTGTGTAGACAGGGAAATACTGCTTAGGCAAGTAGAGAGCATTTTAGGGCACATACCCACAGGAGACAAGTGTGTGTCTTTACTCACCTAAGCAGTTGTCTCACTGGCCATACTGCCATTTATGCCCATATGAGAGTCGGGAATGTAGGGTATGTATTCTACACACTGATGAAGGAGTGTGCAGTGTAGACATACCTTAAGATGGAAGAGGTTTGTGCAAACTAAAATCACCTCTGCGACACAGACAATGAAATATTGGACTTCAATTTTATGCAATAAATAAATGTTCATTCCATACCAGAATGTATCTGTGTTATAACTGAAGTTGCAATATAAACTTTCAATACATAACTGATGTACAAAATTGATAAATTAAACATTAATAAGTCAGCAGACCCAGATGTTATTCACCCAAGAGTTCTGAAGAACTCAAATGTGAAATTGCAGAACTGCTAACTGTGGTATGTAACTAATCACATAAAATCAGCCTCCGTATGAGATGACTGGATGGTAACTAATATAATGCCAATTATTTTTTTAAAAGACTCCAGAGGCGATCCCGGCAATTATAGGCCTGTAAGCTAATGTCAGTACCAGACAAACTGGTTGAAACTATAATAAAGAACAGAATTATCAGACACAGGTGAACACTATGTTAGGGAAGAATCAATATGGTTTTTTTTTTTTAAAAGGGAAATCATGCCTTCAGGGTGTCAACAAGCATGTGAAAAAGGATGATTCAGCTGATGCAGTGTGCTTGGACTTTCTGAAAGTCTTTGACAAGGTCCCTCACCAAAAGGTTTTTAAGCAAAGTAAAGCTGTCATGGGATAAGAGGGAAGGTCCTCTCATGGATCAGTAACTGGTTACATACAGGTAGGAAACAAAGGATAGGAATAAATGGTCAGTTTTCGCACTGAAAGAGGTAAACAGAAGGGTCCCTCCACGATCCGTACTGGAACTTGTGCTATTCAACCTATTCATAAATGATCTAAAAGGGGGTAATAATGAGGTGGAAAAGCAGACTGGCATGTCTGGCTCAACAAGACAGGGTTCTAGAGTCCCAAGCTGGCAGGGAAAACTGGCTCAGAGGTAATTCCAGGACATCAGGTGTCAGTCCCAAGGGGGTCTCTGTGACAAAACCCATCACAGTGGGGGTGGGGAGGAATTCCAAGAGATAAGGAGGTGCATACAATGAGAAAAAGCCAATGTTTTGGTATAGCTGTTTTGTCACCCACACTGAGGTGATCCATATATTTTATTACAGGACAGTTTCCCAACACCAGAAGACACTTTTCTGGAGGAACTATTCCCTATGTAGTATTCACAAAAGAGTAGAGCTGGTCCAAACAACAACAAAAAAAAACCCCACACACATTTTTCACAAGATTTCTGAACATTGATAGCTTTTACATCTCATCTCTTCCCTCTCCTGTTTCTCTCATCTCTCTCTGGGCCCAATATTTTCCAACCGATTCCATGTGCAAGACTAGCAGGTGGATGACAGATACAGAAATTGGACGGCAAACAACATTTCATAATGGGTAGGGAAGGTACACAAGTCTGTGAAAGTCCTGAGGAAATCACTATAGTTGTGGGTTAATAGCCAGCATCACTGCTCTTTCTATCAACGGCTGGACTTGATCCAGGGTATGACCCTGCAGAACTCTCAACAGTCTATCTACTTAGCGATAGCCATGCAGACTCAATGATTAAACCTAAGTTTAAGAAAGTGACGACATCTGTACTTAGTTCCAAAAAAATTGTATTTGCTGGTTTTTCAGGAAAACTTAACAGTAACATTGACATTACATAGCAATGAAAATTAAAGAAATTAAATATAAAAACCACCACACCAATACATTCAGGTCTATAAAACCATTAGATACTGCTTTATTTTTTGAAGCTAAAAGTCAGGTTTTAAGAGGTGTAAGGAAAGCAAGCTACTCAATGCTTTGGCAAAGAGACCTTAAATTGAATGATTAAAGTTGAAAATGTGGAAAAAGTCAATCAAAAAACAAAGGTGTACGCTTATTCAAGTTGAAGTGTTTTAACTCAAGTAAACACTAACTCAAAAATTCTGTATTGGACTGTCTGGAAGTTGCAGAAGCAATGTAACAAATGAACCAACTCAGGAGTGAGATTTCAGGTCTTCCATTTCCTATGGCTTGTAAAAAGGTGTTTACCTGTAAATTCTGAGATTTATATTAAGGAAAGTGTTGAAAATGGAAGATAGAAAGAATATTGCACCAGCTAGTGATAGATACATAATCCAACGTTTAACCGTAGACTTCAAGCCTATATTAGGCCCTCTCCCTGGCAGGAGATAAAAGAAATTAAATAATTACAGTCAGCAGAGAAGGATGATTAGAAATAGAGAAAAAAAAAAAATCTAAGGAACAGCCAAAGAAAGGATCATTCACATCTGAAGACCTGAAGCGAAGATAGGGGTAGGAAGAAAGCGTAGAACTGGCCTAATAGTAATGAAACAGTAATGAGACAATTTGCAGAAGAGGCAGCTGGCAATCATAGGCACTTGATATTAGCACAGCTGATATGAAATTTTGATGAAGGTCTTCATGGAAGTTTCAGGGTTTGGGGCTGGTTTGTATTTTTAATGTTAAAAACAGAATTCACGTTGCTTACAAAATCAGAAAAGTCGGTATTGATAACATCACTCATCTAGCTGTAATTAGTTGGCACTACTACTAATGTACTTTTTTAAGGGCTAAGGTGGAATTCCGAATGTCTCAAAATATCAACTGTCTGTAATTCAGCATACACTTTGGTGGCTGATCCTGAATGGTTTGTCTCTAGTTTCACTGTTCAACTATTCATTGGATTTAACATGTCTAAACGTTTACTCCCCTTTAATATAATTATCTCAGAATAGCAACTGTGTTTTTATTCAATGACACAATCACCTCCGATTTAGAAATCAGAAGTGGAAGAGGGCTGTTAGGTCTTTCATTTCATCTCCCTGGCAAGCAGAGCTGTTCCCTATGGTATACGTGTTTTTCCCATCTACTTGTCAACATAACAAGTGACCCTGCTTTTAGCACTTCACTCTGGAGATTACTCCAGTAGATATTTTTCCTCTAATTATCAGTCTATTCCTTCATTAAATTCCAAATTATACCCATTTCTCAACATCATACTTTTGAGAAAGTTATATGCCTAAGTACACTAAATTCAAGAGGCTTTTTCAATTATTCGTCCTAATTTTGCCTTTAATTTAATCTATTACTCCTAATAATGTCTTCTTGTACCACCTTATCTCTCTCCTCCTCCATAGGGGGAAATTCTGCTCCCCCTTCCCCCAATTAAGTCAGTGGCAAACCTTTCATTGACTTCAATGGGGACCAGGATTCCTTACTGTTTACACCTTTCATTTATTTGTAGATTTAGCCAAGCAAATTAACTCAAATATTTCCTTAAATGAATCCCTCCAGATCTGATATTTCTTGTTGCCCTTTCATGAACTCCCATAAATTTGTCACTATCCTTCTGGTAATGAAAAGTGCCAAGAACTGAACGCTATATTCCATACAGGGACATACTAGAGTCACATGTAGTGGCTATATCTCCCTGTTCCGTGACGTAGTGGCACTATGCATGCCGTCATCCACATTTTCCCCCCCTCCTTGCTACTTGATTGCAGCTTAACAGAAGTTTGGACTGCAATTTTGTAGAGCCAATTGCAGGATTGGGGCTCCAGTCAGCAACTCTGAGGTAGGATTTGTCTAGAATAGATGTATACTGTGCAGTGCACCAAATTGTCAGCAGTAGTGTTCCTTCCTTCTTCCCTCCTGCTCTCCCCCCCACCCAAGTCTTTTTAGATATTATTTCTCAGGTTTCTTGCTCCCATTAAGTGGGCCTGACTTCCACCGAGTAAGTGGTTTTACACAAAATGTTGAATGACAAAAAATACTGTCCAAAATTATTCAAATAGTGATCTGGAGAAAGAGCAGGTAGCTGATTTAATTATAATTTCTTGCGATATAAATTCAGGGGTGTGACCCACATCATCACAAATGCTCCATCTATGACCGAGGGAACAACTCAGGAAAGTATTCAAAATTGTGAATAACGAGACTAAAAAACAAAGTGAGACAGTAAAACAGGATTTGTTCCATTACAATTTCTCCTTTTGTGTTTACCTTGCTGAGAGAATCTAAAATAGATTCCATATTCTGGAAGAGAGACCCACTTACTGCAGCGAAAACTTTAGAAAGCTGAAACAGAAGTTAGTTATATCCCAGAAAGTTAAATTGGTATATCCTGTCTAATTATCATAGGTTAGTTTACTGATAGCAAAGGAAAGTTTGTTTAAAAACTAGCTGAACAAATGATCTTGTGAAGGCTTACAAAATTTGATAACTGAAGGAGAGTCTCCCCATGACTTGAAGACAACACTCAAAGAGTATTCACTTAAGAATTCAGCATGCCATCCCTCTTAACCTACCATCTCACTTAAATAGTGTTTGAGACAGGCAATAACGAAAATTATCAAAACCAAATTAAACAAACAATCTTGGACTTTACATGCTCATTGCATGCCCCTTCTCCAGGAACACTTTAGCCAGCTATAGGGGATTTACCAGAAGAGGCTGTAGAAATATTGTTGTAACTTGAATTACAACCAACAATTTAAAAATGGATTTTGACAAGTTAGGTTAACTCTTGCCAGTACTTATTAAGACCTATCCTACCAAATGAAGGTTAAGGTCTGATGAAATTAGCATTGCATGGATATTAGCACCCTTAGATGGATTAACACTGATGAGTCATGTGAATGAAACAAAAAAGGTATGAGTTGAGATTTAAAAGAAATCTTGCCCTATTGGGATAGGGAAAATGTTTAAATAGTAGACCTGTGTGTGTAAACACAGTTTTCTTGCATCTAATTTATTTTGGGGGCTTCTTACCTGGTTGAGGCAATCAGCGTTACTAGGATTTCTATGCAGGCTTCATTCTTTTTCCTTACCCATGCAAACGTTGTAGACCATTTTCTAATTCCAAGATTTTGTTTTTACAGTACACTTTACATTTGCTGTGCATGGGGCATTCTTACCGGGGGGGGGGGGGGGGGGGGGGGGGGGGGGGGGGAAGCAATGATTTATGTAGTCATATGAGAATGAAACCACCACTTATTAGATGGGAATCCGCAAGGCTTAGTGAAAATAGCAACTATTAACAAAAACAAATGTTTTGACTTAAAATGCATTCTTGCTTCACGTCTAGAGATAAAAGATTCAGGGTTTAGCTTTATAACTAGAAAGGATTTGATTTTTTAATCGGTAAATGTTGGTAAACATCAATTTCACCACACACACACAGTATTTCCATCAATCATCATCAAAATTTACAGAAAGGCAAAATAAGAAAAATGTTGCCTGAAAATTTAGAATTTTCTTTAAGGATATTTACTTGGTATATTTTTGACTTGTGATGTTGACAATTTGTGTTTTAACAGTTATAAAGCTAAGTTTTTGAATCTGATCTACTGTCATTAAATAGTTATGGTCTGAAACTCACACTCCCAGGATTTGCCACAAATGTGAAAATTTTAAATGGATAGAAAAAATTAAAAAAAAAAAAAGTAACATGCATTGATATTATCCATCAAAATTATATAAAAAAACCCCCAAAAAACAAAACCCTGAATTCTGCCAACCCTGTTTATAAAACTAACTTTAGTTGTAATGAACACTGGAGACCGACACCACTTTGAAGTACTTTAAAACATGCATCAAGCCAGGACACGTTTAAGGATGTGTATATCAGTCATGAAGGTTTTCTTATTAAACCCCATTTGGAGTTCTCTCTGAACCTTTTCATAGATTAGATTTTTCTCAGTTGGGTTCTAACAGCCACAGTGTCAGGAAAGTTTTTAAATCATTTTTGTCAGCCGTCTGGTAGAAGTATCCACGCATTTTTCAAACTGATTACTTACCCTCCATCCTCTCACTTTTAACTAAATGTTTCTATTTAAAAAATCATCGCACACTCAGCTGGCAGCAGTGGCTCCTGTGCCACAGGGCTGGGCAGGTCCCTACACTGGACATTGTAACCCAGCACATAGGGTCATAGCACCATTCAGATTTGGCCCAGCCATCCCTCCCTTCATCATTCAACAGAGTGGCATTGTGACATGGCACATGGGGTCACAGCACAAAGTAACTGTGTGCATCACAACACCAGGAGTAGAGAGCCAGATGCAGCCTCATGGGATAGGAGCTACCGCTGCAGGTGAGTGCAGGGCAGACTCATTCTCCAGCCCCATGTGAAAATTTGTATTGTACACCTTTTCTCAAGTGCATAATATGCTTGAAAAGATGCCACACATAGACCTAAAAGCCCCTGGAGTGTGTGACGAGCGGGGGGAGGGGGAGGAAAGCCAGTTATTGCCCCTCTCCTACATTAACCCTACTATTGACCAACACCCTGCTCTAAGCTCTCCATGTGTCCCACATCACTCTGTGCTCTGTCCCTCCCCTATCTTAATGTCTGAGTCAAGTCATAAGTTGACTTTGAGCAAAGTCCAACATGGCACTGGCAACCTATTTTTTAATGAAGTCTGTTAGGTGGGAATTAAAATTTAGGACAGGGCTATATGTATAGAGATGGTTATGACAGTCAGTGGTGCAGCAATTCCAGCACAGAGACAACAGGAAGAGGGAGGAGTGCCATGCAGCCCAGCCCCGGCCGTGGCCCCCAACCCAGGTGGGGCACAGACACATTCCATTACTGGTGGGGGACGGGACACAAGAGGAAAGTTTGGGTACCACTGGTTTAAGAGTTAAGGTGAGGGAGGGAAATTGGGGAATCCTGGCTCATGAGGTAAACAATGGGCAGCAACTACAGCATAGTGACATCTCAAGGTAATGTCCTTCCTAACCGTGGCATTATCCCTTTCCCCAAACCATTCTTCCATCACCCACCCACCCATCCCCCTTATTCTATTCTGTGTGATTCTGATCTCCTCCAATGTGAAACTTCCTTTCAGTTACTATTTTATTGCTTCACTACAGCAATGTGTGGTTTTGAGATGAGCCAAACTGGTTTGACAGAACTCTAACCTCCTAACCAGGGTGTGTTTAGAGGAATCATAGGCAGATTTGGCTATCTCGCTACATACACTGGCCACAGGGTGAGTTTAAATTACTAGTATATTATATATAGTTTTTCTCCCATTACAGAAGCCATTTATTAGTGTCTTATTTTTAATAAAATATTTCATCAGAAATCTGTACGTCCTACAGCAAGGGTGGGGAAACCAAAGATTTAAAATATCAAACAAAATCTTCACATAATGGACTTAGTATGAAAATTGTCCCTTTATGCACCTAAACATGGGTATTTTCCCAGGGTTTTAATATCTACGTTTTCCTTGGAAAAAGAGACTACAAAGAGAAAGAAGATTTGGCAAAACTACTTTATCTGATAACTCATCTTGAAGAGAAGTCTGGATATTGGATTTACTAACTAGCTAGGCAAAGAAAGTTCTGTGTAGCAGAAACTTATGTTAGTTTGTGTTATCTCTCCTGAAAAATATTGTAAATGGTTCAGCCTAGAGGTATTTGACTATAATTAATGAAAATGCAAAAAAGCATTAAATAGGAAAGAATAGTCTTCTTTGTGTTATGCCAGTGGCAGACACACTAAACCCTGCAAGAATGTTGATCCAATCCTAATAATTTAGTTTGCATAGCTTTTACCCAAGAGCAAATACACACTTTTTGGATTACAAAGTAGATGCAAATGTTTGGGATAGTCTTACATTTCTACTTTACTGTTCTGTCTTTAGGTATAATAAATCTGAAGCACTGATCTGGAATAATGTTACTTCTAGACCAAACAACTAATGTAATAGGAAGATGCCTAAAATATTTCAGACTTCCATAGAATAGACAAGATGCCTGAAGCATTATTTTCAAGCCACAATGGCTTCTATGATCAAATACCTTTTGGAATGTTCAGACTTAAGAATGTCTGAAGTTCTGCCTAGCAACTTAGACAAGGCATAGACTACTGAGTGTATAAACATATTTCCTTTTATACATATTTCATGATAGCATGTATTTCTCCCCCTTAATCTAGTAAATAATTACTTTTTCCTAAGCAAAGGTAAGTTTATAATTTTATTTGCAAATCAGTAGAGCAGTTGAAGATACCCTACACTTTACCATTTAAACAAAATAGACCGGCAGATAAATACTTTAAACATTAGATCATTGCTTCAAATTCTTGATGTAAAACTGGGGAGAAAAATAATGTTGTTCCCTTTTAACTAAGTCACAGTTTTGACTACATTGCCTTTCTGTGCAAGATTTAATATTATTTGTGCATTATAAATCGTGCATGCTGCATATTTTTCAGAAGACTCTTGGACATTAAACCTTACATCATCTACTTTTAGAATAAAGTGTGCTGGGGTAAGCTCAGCGCTGAAATATTCACAAACCATTTGCATAACATTTAAACAGGGACAAAGGAATTACTGTACTGCAGGAAATTAGTTGTCCATCTATCCTGCTATCCCATCACCAGTGACAGTGACCAGAACCAGATGCCTCAGAATAAGCAAAAGTCTATTAAGGAATTTGTACAGTTTGTCTACCTTTTATGGTGGAAGACTCTTGCTCTCTCTCTATAATGGTATGGTGTAATGGAAGGAACAGCTAGACAGCAATGAACATTGTTACCGCAGAGAAGTCATCAGGAAATGGCAATCACCATAATGAGAGGAAAGGTATTCAACAATCCCTTTTCCTGGTGCATAGCAAATAACCACTCCTACACCTGAGTCAGCGTACTTGCTGCATATTTGTTTCTTGTGCAACAAGAGGGTGGATAAGCTTGTGTACAGGCACAGCTGGTGACGTGACTTTTCAGCTGTCACCATTTATCATATCCAGGGGCATGTAATAGGTCTCATTGCCCAGACAGCTTGCTTTACAGTATTCACAAGACCACCACACAAAAATATTTTAAATTGCCTGCACAGTTAAATCATCACTCTACAGAGCAAGGAATGTGCCTTGCTCTGTTTAATGAGGTATCACATACATTTGTGGCACTATATAAACTAACAACCAATTTAGAGAAGGCAAAGTGAAGGAGAAAGAGTTTGCCCATGAGTATGAGGAATCAAGTTAGTCCTCAGCCTTTTTATTCACTTGCGAACATAGAATCCTATCTAGTCAAACAGGCCCCTTATATTCCTGCCTGTGCATAATATATTCAAAGTCAGAAATATTTACATTGTTCAGATGTAGTTTTGTTTTGTACAATGGAATAATAAATGCATCACATTTTCTCCAAGAATGGAAAATCAAAAATCATGCAACACGTCAAAGGAATCCTGGTAACTCAATATTACACAAATGAGTCCCATTTTTGAAATTTAAGGCACTGAAGACAACAGGATGTAGTCTATTGTGCCACAATCACTCCCCAAGAATATACTCTACATAACCTTACACTTCCCATCAATACAGTTTAAAGTACGTTTTCATGAGTTCCTTAATGTAAGTAAGTTAGTATTTTACAAAATTTTAGTAAAATGTTTCTCAAAACAAGACTGACATGTTGGAATTCAATGATGGAAACTTACCATTTTATTTCAATTTTTATTCAACCCTTGACCATTTCCATTAAAATAAACATTCATCATATGACAGGTTTCAGAGTAGCAGCTGTGTTAGTCTGTATTTGCAAAAAGAAAAGGAGTACTTGTGGCACTAACAAATTTATTTGAGCATAAGCTTTCGTGAGCTACAGCATCCGATGAAGTGAGCTGTAGCTCAAGAAAGCTTATGCTCAAATAAATTTGTTAGTCTTTAATTCAGCATATACTCATTGTTACATTCAAGTTCTGTTAAGTTATTTGAATTCAGTTTCATCCCCAAAATACTGATAAATTAATATTTCATACAACAAACTATCCAGTCATTTTTTCCATCTGATTATCCACAGTGTTATTACTGAATAAAGTAGCATGAGAGTTAAAGAAACTTATTTTGGACTGCTCCAGATGCTGATTTTTAAATTTAAAGATGTAGCCATGACAACAGTTTAAAAAAAATGCAGACGCATATATTGGCCAATTAAAAGAGAAGAGAAGACAAAAGAGAAAGGTGCCTTTGCTTAGGTTCCTGCGTTCATATTTAGGCAAGTAAAGGTAGGATATTTCTCATACACCTAAGTGATTTAAGAGGACAAGAAATCAAAGCCTTCATTGAAGGTCCTAAATCATTTAGCCATATGAGAAAATCCCACCCTTAGTAGCCTAAATATGAAATTAGGCACCAAAGCTGAGGCAGCTACTTCTGAAGGGTATGGCCAATTATATATTTTTAGTCTACAGCATGAATACTAACAATATTTGAAATAATGCCCTGGAAAAAAAAGCAGAAGATACTATTATGCAATAAAATAGTAAGACAGCAGAAATTTAAATAATTCCTAACGATAATTTCACATCCTAGAACATAGGTTTAAAATAAAATAATCAGCACCCAGTTATTTAAGGAGATGCATACATTAATGTCAAGTAATACTGAAAGACTCAACTGATTTGTTACCTTACATTGTTGGTCTGGCCCCTACACTTCGAAAAATGAGGAAAAAGGCATTGGTTCAAACTAACAGTGGTCTACCGGAAGACACCCTCCCTAAACTAATGTGGTTTCTGTGTCTTTTACTTCAATATATGAAGTATTATTTATCAATCAATATCATATTTAAGAGAAAGTTAATTCCAGTAAAGTTTTTTCCTCTTTCAGATGCCTGTCCTGATTCTCTATAAAATATTAGGCTATATTAGAGAGGCATTTGCTTGCATTAAGACTTAGCAGAACCATTTTACCAAATGGTTTTTTTTTTTTTTTGGACAGTAACAACCGTTTATAGAAGCCAAAAGCATTGCTCTTTTGTGTGAAAAGTTCATCCCTTTCACCTATACATTTTCCACCAAAATTTACACGATTTGATCACTTCCTAGATGATTTAGTTAATACATTTCGACCTTTATTTGATAATGAGAAACACATCACATTATTTCTACCTGATTTTTTTAAATTCATTTTGGGTACATGATATTTATTGGAAGGAGAGAGCTTCAGTTCATAGTCAGTCACTGTGTAGTCTCTCTGTTTTGCAGTGATCCTGTGCATCTCCTGACATCTTGTGTTATAAAGAGGAATTTATTTCAACCAAATCATACATACTGGTACTCAATGTGTTGCTTCAACAGGATAAATGAATGTTTATACTGTTAAAACCATTATAGAGCTAGTCAGAAACAGAAAGACATTTCATAAACTACAGTACTGTATTTCTAGTAGTTTTTCTAATAGGTTTAGAAATGATACCTATTTTTCCAAAAGAGCAGCCATACAAATTCATTCTGAGCTGTAACTTTAATGAGATTCTTTATCTAAAACTGAAAGTGACTCTTTAGGGTTTTTACTCCAGTAAGTTCAAAAACTATTTTTTTTAATTTATGTATTATTGTTTTTAAATTATTCCAAAACTTTGTTTAAACAAATCAAAAGATTCATGTGAAATTAGTCCCCATCCATTGACAAGTATATATGGATAGATGAAAAATATTTAACAACTCATTTGCAAAGTGCCCGTGGATTTAATATACTTAAGTGTTTTTAAGCCATTGGACCTTACAAACATCAACCAAATTGCCACAACAGCTTCTTTTCTGACCACTCCATATTAATGTTTCTAATAAATCTTGATATCTACTGATCCACATAGTGAATGCTTCAAAAGTCCTGCAAATTCATGACACAATAAGCATATGAGCTAATTAATGCCGTACTTAATGAAACTGTCTCGTGGCAATTCCACATACCATTATTTTGAAGTACAGAAGCACAGAAGTTAAACAGATGGTCTGTCATGCTCAAGATGGAATATACTCTTCCCTAGTATTGTTTTTTTAAAGGACCCCTTGTCCCCACCCCGGAACTCACCCACTGCCTATAGAGCCAGGGTAGGAGGAGTGGACAGGGAGCTTTCTTGCCTGCCCAATCAGGATGCAGTGAGATATGAGGAGCGGGGTGTCTGTTGGTGGAGTGGGGCCGGAGAGAGCCGGGGCCCTGGGAGGCTGAGAAGATTAAACGGGCCATCACCAATGGCAAGCTCAGCTGCCGGCTCCACTCCTCAAGTGCCATTCAGAGTCCAGATCCCTCCTCCTGCAGCAGCAACTGCTCCTCCCATGCTCCCGGTGGCAGAGGTTGATTGCAGTTACTGTGGTAACTGGACTTTTGGTATCCAGTCAGCATTGCTGGAATTTCCTGGAATTTCCGGTCAAAAGCCAAACACTTGGTAACCCTAGCTGATGAGCTCTGGAAGGAGCCATCTCCAGTATACCTTGGCTTGTAAGTTGAAGACACTGAACCTTTTAAGAGGGATGCTTTGGCATCCCCACCACCTCTGTCAGACACACTCCAAAATAAAACTGAAAAATTCAGATGGGAGTCATGCAAATCCCAGATTCAATCTTCTCTTAGCATGAAAGTTAGAAAGAGATTTTACTGAATATTATCCAGAGCAGGCATCTGGGGCAGCACTCTCCCTTTGAGAGTGTAAATGGAAGACCAAGAAAGACTGGCAAAGAGTAATGTTCAGTGAGCATGCTCTCTGGGAGCACTTCTCTATCCACACCTTATGTTTAAACCAGACAGCACACACATCTACCTCTGAAGAATTTTTTGATCGTCTTTCTAATGGCAATTGTGAAACTCTCATCTTTAGATTATATGTGGAAAATAGTTGTGTTTATTCTTTGTGCCCATATTTCCTTCTAAGAGTCTATTCATATATTCATCCTTTTCAGATAATCATGCTGTTCTTACAAATATGTTCCTTATCAACAGTGAATAAAAATGCCCCCAATGCTTTTTTTTTTTGCTTTAGTATATAAAAAGCTTTTTCTCATGTTAACACAATATCTGATTAGTTTTAATTACATTTTGGATTAGAAAAAATATAGTTACAAGCTTTTAGCCATAATTTCTTAAGATTTTTCTTTGACCCTTGCAAGCACATAGGGATTTTCATTTTGGTCAATATGCCTTAAGAATATAGAGTCTAAGCAAGATCAATAAATAAAGTCATTAAACATGAAAAGAACCTCTACTAAAATGGTAAAACGAACAGTCTAATTATAACTTGACATGGCACCCGACTCTATTGCACAGATGTCACTAGGATATCCTGTTAGTTCACACATTCCAACAGTAATCTTCATATGTTTTCTATCACTTTTAGTTGCAACCATCATCCACTGGAAACTAAAAAAATAAAAGGGCTCAAGGAATGCCATTTTGGCTCGAGTAGTGCCATGTGGGTTATAAATAAACAGCAAAGATACTAGAAAGTTATCCCTCATATAACCTATCAATAGTGTCCTATGTATTTCAGTTAATTTTTTTTCTTTTAAAGTGGGGAACCGATACTACTGCTTAAAGTTAGGCATAGCACAGCTAATTATAAAAAAAGGAAAAAACCACCACAGATTTATGGCTTTTTTTAGAAAGAAAAATCAAGCAATTCTCAAAGATTTATAGGAACACTAAGAAGGTTGCATTATCATTTAAAAAAAAAAGATATGCTTATCATATCTTAGTCACTTAGTCTCAATAACTTATGGGAGCAAAAGGTAGCCAGATCTACATAAAAGGCATTCAGCACTACACAGGATCAGGTCCAACATTTCTTTTACTCTTCTTATGTCCAGGAAATAAGCTCCACTAGTTCTTTTTAGCAGAGTGAACTATACTAACCACACACACACACACACACACACACACACACACACAATGAGAGAATGAAAAGGTACAAAAAAAGTAGATATAAAATATATACAAATACTAATATAGTTGTGTCATACACAAAACTATGCTATCAGAAAAGTTATGGGAAACTGAACACTGAAAAGCTGACTGCTCATTCACTTTATTTGAGAGTGAAATCTTTCTTTAGCAGGGTTACTGGTCTAGTAGATGGGAGGAAGCTGTAGATGTGGTATATCTTGATTTTAGGAAGGCTTTTGACAGTCTCACATGACATTCTTATAAACTAGAGATGAGAGTTGGATAAAATTACTATAAGGTGGGCGTACATCTGGTTGAAAGATTGATCAAAGAGTAGTTATCAATGGCTCACTGTCAAACTGTGAATGAACCTACTAGGGTCCCACAGGGGTTTCTCTGGGTCCATTAATATTCAATATTTTTGTTAATTATTTGGATAATGGAATAGAGAGTATGCTTATAAAATTTGTGGATGACACCAGCCTGGAAGGGGTTGTTAGCACTTGGGAGAACAGAATTAGAATTCAGAATGAGCTTGACAAATTGGAGAACTGGTCTGAAATCAACAAGAAGAAATTCAATAGAGAGTGAAAAGCACTACACTTCTGAAAGGGGCAGGGGGAAATCAAATACACAACTACACAATGGGGAATAGCTGGCGAGGCGATAGTACTTCTGAAGAGGATCTAGCAGTTATAGTGGATCACAAATTGAACACTGATCAACAATGTGATGCAGTTGCATAAAAAAAGACTAATATAATTCTGGACTCTATTAACTGGAATGTCATATGTAATCCCTCAGGGTATAATTATTTTCTGCTTTGCATTGGTGAGGCCTCAGCTGGGATACTGTGTCTAATTCTGGACAAAAAGAAAAGGAGTACTTGTGGCACCTTAGAGACTAACAAATTTATTAGAGCATAAGCTTTCGTGAGCTACAGCTCACTTCATCGGGTGCATTTGGTGGAAAAAACAGAGGAGAGATTTATATACACACACAGAGAACATGAAACAATGGGTTTATCATACACACTGTAAGGAGAGTGATCACTTAAGATAAGCCATCACCAGCAGCAGGGGGGGGGGGGGGAAAGGAGGAAAACCTTTCATGGTGACAAGCAAGGTAGGCTAATTCCAGCAGTTAACAAGAATATCTGAGGAACAGTGGGGGGAGGAGTGGGTGGGAGGGAGAAATACCATGGGGAAATAGTTTTACTTTGTGTAATGACTCATCCATTCCCAGTCTCTATTCAAGCCTAAGTTAATTGTATCCAGTTTGCAAATTAATTCCAATTCAGCAGTCTCTCACTAGAGTCTGTTTTTGAAGCTTTTTTGTTGAAGGATAGCCACTCTTGGGTCTGTGATCGAGTGACCAGAGAGATTGAAGTGTTCTCCAACTGATTTTTGAATGTTATAATTCTTGACGTCTGATTTGTGTCCATTCATTCTTTTACGTAGAGACTGTCCAGTTTGGCCAATGTACATGGCAGAGGGGCATTGCTGGCACATGATGGCATATATCACATTGGTAGATGCGCAGGTGAACGAGCCTCTGATAGTGTGGCTGATGTGATTAGGCCCTATGATGGTGTCCCCTGAATAGATATGTGGACAGCGTTGGCAATGGGCTTTGTTGCAAGGATAGGTTCCTGGGTTAGTGGTTCTGTTGTGTGGTGTGTGGTTGCTGGTGAGTATTTGCTTCAGATTGGGGGGCTGTCTGTAAGCAAGGACTGGCCTGTCTCCCAAGATCTGTGAGAGTGATGGCCTAGGAGAGATGTGGAAAAATTGGAGAGAGACAGTCCAGAGAAGAGCCACAAAAATAATATAAAGTTTAGAAAACCTGACCTATGAGGAAAGGCAAAAAAACCTGGGCATGTTTACTATTGAGAAAACAAGACTAAGGGGAACCTAATAGCCCTTAACATATTTGAAAATTGTTCATGTCCACTGAAGGAAGGACAAGTAGTAATTGACTTAATCTGAAGCCAGGAAGATTTAGGTTAACTATTAGGAGAAACTTTCCAACTACACCTCTACCCCGATAGCACTGTCCTTGGGACCCGAAAAGTCTTACCGTGTTATAGGTGAAACCACGTTATATTGACCTTGCTTTGATCCACCGGAGCACGCTGCCCTGCCCCCGCCCCCCCCGGAGCGCTGCTTTACCGCGTTATATCCGAATTCGTGTTATATTGGGTCATGTTCTATCGGGGTAGAGGTGTGGAAGGATAGTTAAGCACTGGAATAGGTGTCCAAAGGAGGCTATGGAACACTCCTCCTCCCATCCCCCCAATCACTGGAGGTTTTGAGAAAAGGTTAGACAAACATCTGTCAGGGGTGGTCTAAGTATTCTTGGACTTGCCTCACAGCAGATGGCTGGACTAGATGACCTCTCGAAATCCCTTCTAGGCTCTTAGCCAACATGGTCAGGGATTCAACTCCATGCTCTGAGTGTCCCTGGCCTTTGTTTGACAGAAGCTGGGAATGGATGACAGGGGATCGATCACTTGATTGCCTGTTCTGTTTATTCCCTTTGAAGCATATGGCATTGGCCACTGTTGGGAGGGTAGATGGACCATAGGTTCGGCCCAGTACAGCCATTCTGGTGTTCCAGCCCTACATGTCTATGAAAACCAACAGTCAATTTAAGGCCTCTATCTGGCAAACATTTATTCACATGCCTGGTCCCACCGATATGTGACTACTCGCATGTATCGAATCAAGCACATGCATAAATTTTGGAGAATTAGGGCCCAAGTCATGAAAATAAAGTTCACTTTATGATCTGTGTGTATTTCTCCCAGACTGTTGCTTGAAAATACAATAAATGGACAGAGAAAAAATATCTACGTAGATAGATATATTCTATGACAGACTTTAGGAAGGAAATCAAGTTGGTTCGATGATTTGGCAATGCTCAGCCAACACTAGTGTATCAAGAAATGAAAAATATTGTTTTCCATACAATTGCATATAATTATATGGATCGTGGTAATTACTGTCTTTGCAAAATTACACAATGCAAGTGGCACTTAAAAAGCCATATAGTCTAAAAAGGACTGGATTCCCATAGAGAACTGCTCCTTAAAACTGCACTTTTTTTTTTAATATGTCAGTCTTGGTGACCCAGAGTATAAATCATACAGGAAATCGGATTTACCATAGTGCAGTGGTGGGCAAACTACGGCCTGCAGGCCACATCCAGCCCGCAGGACTGTCCTGTCTGGCCCTTGAGCTCCCAGGTGGGGAGGCTGTCCCCTGGCTCCTTCTCTACTGCCCCCCTCCCCCAGAGCCTCAGCTCACTGTACCACCCATGCTCTGGGCAGTGGGGCTGCAAGCTCCTGCCAGGCAGTGCGGCTGGCTCCAGCCGGGAGACGTGCTGCTCTGAGCGGCATGGCAAGGGGGCGGGGAGCAAGGGGGTTGTATAAGGGGCAGGGGGTTCCAGGGGGCAGTCAGGGGACTGGGAGCAGTTGGATGGGGCGGAGGGCCAGTCAGGGGATGGGGAACGGGGTGGGGGGTTGGATAGGCATGGGAGTCCCAGGGAGCCTGTCAGGGGGTGGAGGCGTGGAGAGGGGTTGGGGCAGACAGGGAGCAGGGCGGGTTGGATAGGAGGTGGG
Source organism: Dermochelys coriacea (assembly GCF_009764565.3). Taxonomy (NCBI): domain Eukaryota; kingdom Metazoa; phylum Chordata; order Testudines; family Dermochelyidae; genus Dermochelys; species Dermochelys coriacea. The sequence continues at coordinate 79,681,137 of NC_050068.2, read as the reverse complement.
GTCCCAGGAGAGGGCGGACAGGGGACAAGGAGCAGGGGGTTGGATGGGTGAAGAGTTGTGAGGGGGGCAGTCAGGGGGCAGGGGCCAGGCTTTTTGGGGAGGCACAGTCTTCCCTACCTGGCCTTCCATACAGTTTTGGAACCCCGATGTGGCCCTCAGGCCAAAAAGTTTGCCCACCCCTGCCATAGTGTAACAGACCATTGGATCAATATTTGATACATCAGAGGAAATCAAAGACCATGCCATTGACTGATGCTGTGTATAGGGGAAATTCATTCTTGTCCCTTGAAAAGGGACATCTCATCTCACAACATGATGCGCAAGATTCAAATTACTTTTGTTTTTCCTTCCCATAGTTTATATCAGGGCTTCATGCAATCAATCACTGTGGTAATGATTAACCAGGATGCTGGGGCAAGGTTTCTTTATAGAGGTTTTTCTCCATGGAGGAATGTAGGGAGGAAGCAGGATGCTCAGGAAGCCCCTGGGCTGTTTACATATTTACCTCTCTGAAAAGATCACATGATGAACACAGATAAAGAAAAACTCCAATTTCTCCTGCCTCTAGCAGAGAGTTAATCCAGACCTAGTCATGACAATGGCTCTCCATGCAAAACCAGAATTACATGGGAAAAGCAAAAATAGAAGAAAAAGAAAGGAAACTGCTACTGTTGCATTTTTGTCTTCAAGCTTCTGAAAATCAGAGACAAAAAGTAAAACATCTCTTGAAAGAGAACACTTGAAATAAAAACAGATCTGGAATTCATTAAATAGCTCTCAGCCTCAAGAAGTCTTATGTACCTGTATGAAGTGACTGCCATTGTGGTAGGTACGTCAAAGGATCTGACCTGCTAGATTTAAGGGAAAAGTAAGGATTAAGACAAACCCAAAAGACTGGGAAACTGGGGAGGTTTTTTTTTTTTTTTTTTTTTTTTATGAGGACCTGTTGACCAGTCTTTGGCAGGTTTGTGCCTGAGATCTTCTAACCCGAAGTTAGAAAGCTGGAAGTTTGGAGCCATCTCTCCAAGATGTTGGCTTTAAAAGGGTACTAGTTCATGGGTTCCAAGACATGCATCTGAAAAGCATAGTGTAGGCAAGGCCGTGTATACTTTACAATTGCTAAGTTGGTTAGTTGAAACCCAGACTTAGAGAAGACACGTCAGGGGGCATGCAGGGACATGCTGCCCTCCAGATTTGCTGCTTGGCTTGTACTGAGCATGCTCAGTAACACTGCAGAAGCCACCTGCTCTCACTCCCATCCCGTCCCTCCTCCAGCCCACACACTATCAGCAGGCACATGTCATCTCTGCCCAAGCTCCCCATCACTTCACTTGGTTGAGCCATTCAATGGATTCCAAGTTTGCTCCTGTTTCAAGCATTATCTTCCTCAAGTTTTACTTTTTTGTCTTGGAATTAAGTTTGAAAAACACTAAAGGCACTAGTCTAACATGAACAGCTTTGAATGTGTTAAAGTCAACACAGGACGCTACTTAATATTTTCTAATGCCACATCTCTTATCCTTGTCTAGACAAAACCTAGGTCTGGTTATCTAACTAGCTATCGAGGTCTGGTAGATCTACCCCATCACCTACCCTGACCCCAAATTCCATAAATTAACGTCTTAAGTGCACTAGAGTCACCTGGGGGCCTAATAGGTTTGTTAAAGCCTGTTCAGTAGTAACTATGATACAGCACATGCTAAGAGGAAAAAAATGGTAGTATTACAAACGTCATTCTGGTGGACCAATAATACCACTCTGCCCTGCCAAATAGGAGGCTGCAATCTAATTCCCACTCAAATCAGCAAGTTCTGAAACAGATATGAATAAAAGTAATCAAATTAATCCAGCATACTGTCACCTTGGGCCAAAACTCCTAATCCAAGATATTTGACCCAAAAAGTCAGCTACAAGAACAGCAATCCAAAGATACTTAAACAAGAAAGCCGTATACGTAGTACGACACAGAATTAGGCTATTTGATGGAAAATGTATCAACTCAGACCAAATGCCATGTAGAAGAATGTCAAAAACCAACTGTTCAGAGGACAGTTTCTGTGTCAATAAAGCAATTAAAGTGAATGACCAACCTGCTCTGACTGATTCAATAACTAACTCCTACAAATATGCAATCAAAAGAGAGTCACAATTGAAGACTTGCTAGCTCATTGTTACAAGGACTGGGGGAAAAGTCTACAATGAAGCTTTCCTAAAGTGCTTTTTACTCATAGCAAAAGAATGGATGTGCAATATATTGACAGTGAAACTGTTAGCTTCACACAGTACTTCTGAAATAGTACCCTTCAAAAATAAATCCCATCTTGAAGAGAGTGATTATGAAGGAAAAGAGTAGAATTAACGCAATACATTCCCTGGGGACTTAGATTATATAAAGCCACAATACACTGCAATAGAGGAAATTATTATTTTAATCAAGCCTGAAAACTTTGTGGACTGGATTAAATTATAAGCATTTTGTAGCCTCATGAAAGATCTTGTGATACTAACATTTTTTCTGGCTGCTAAGATATTTTACTTCCCGTAAAAGTATGGTTGGTGATGTTTTCTAATAAAGAACAAAATTAGTTATGATAAGAAAACCTACATTAAGGAACTACAAATATTTGAAAATTGGATATAAATATTTCCTATTGAGTTTTGCATGAGACTAAATTAAACTTCAACTCAATTCCTTTATGTGTCTAGGTCAAATTTTTCATACAAATGAGATATTTGTTAAAATTCATAGCACTTCAACTACACATTCTTCCATTATGACATAGTGAGGGGTTTTTTTTTAAGATATTTTAAGATGTTGGAATGCCATTAATTTGTGCCTCTTAGCTCAGTAATTTGTAAATGATTAGCTCCAAGGCACTGAAACAAAGTAAAGCCTGACTAAACCTATTTCACTTGACTAACTGTTAACATTTAATTTAAGCAAGTTTTCAGATCCTATTGCCAGAACTCAGCACCCATTACTAAACAAGAGGAATTAAACACAGAGCAAGTAATAAGAAGAAAGCAAGAGAGATGCAGTGATATGCATCCCCAGCAGAGCAAGAGCAAGGTATTTTTATGCCTACAACTAAAAGGTATTTTAGACATACTTCCATACAGGTTTCAAACAAGAATTTGTGTTTCCTTCATTAATGTCTCCTTGAAAAGAAGTTTAATTTGTTTACACTATTTCTTGCTGTCATGAACTTTGCTTTGCACTGTCAAGCATGACAAAAATATATATTGGAATTAGATCAAATATAAAACCGGTTAAATTCATATTCTCCTTTCCACAAAAGATGCTTATTTAACATGGGCATTGCTCTTTTAAAAAAAAAAAGGAAATAGGAACATAATGTTGGACACCTTGTCAGATCCCACACATTATTAATGGCATCCATCATAGGTGTGACAGTGTTTGGATATGTGTGATGGTCAGACGAGGCTGCATAAGGGGTTAGAGGAATGCCTAATGAGAGCTTAATTCCTCAAGAGGTCATGGAGCTTTGACTCAGGTTAAAAACAAAATTCTAAAACTAAAAAAAAACCTGAAACACATTGCGTTTACAAAAGCTAGCATGAGCTATGGAACTCCCATGTTCAGTTAGTCACTGTTGCAACAGCGCACATTAAATATACTTTTGGATATTTAGTACAGAGTACAAAACTACTTTTAGGATTTATATTTTTCATTTTGAACAATTCATCAGAAATTGAAGATAACACTAGTCTGAAGGTCAGGGCCTGTCCTAGGCCAGTGGTTTTAAAACTGTGGGTCACGACCCCATACTGGGTTGCAGAATGTAAGGCACTGGGGCGAGGCAGCTCTGGTCAACACTGCCGACTGGGCCATTAAAAGACCCGTCAACAGTGCTGCCCAGCTAAGGCAGGCTAGCCCCTACTTGTTCCGAAACCACGCTATGCCCCGGAAGTGGCCAGTAGCAGGTCCGGCTCCTAGGCAGGGGGGGACCACAGGGCCCAGCATGCTGCTCCTGCCCCAAGCACAGGCTCCACACTCCCATTGGCCGGGAACTGGCCAATGGGAGCTGGGGGCGCGGTGCCTCGGGCGAGAATCGCATGGAACCACTTGAATGCCTCCGCCTAGGAGCCAGACCTGCTGCTGGCTGCTTCCGGGGCGCAGTGTGGTCCACAGTGCCAGGACAGGCAGGAAGCCTGCCTCTGCACCCCCACTGTGCCGCTGACCAGGAGCCGCCCGAGGTAAGCCCACACCCCATACCTCTGCCCCAATCCTGAGCCCCTCCCCACAAAACCCCTCATCCCTAACTCCATTGGGTCAGGGGCATCAACAATTTTCTTCAACAGGGTCACCAGAAAAAAAGTTTGAAAACCACTGTCCTAAGCAATGGCTAAAAGACACTAGCTAGACTTATGGGCTAATTACAGATATAAGACCAGGTATTTCAGGATATGTCTACACTGCAAATAAAACCCGCAGCTGGTCAGTGCCAATTGACTGGGGCTCGAGCTGAGGCGTAGATGTTCTGGCCTGAGCTCTGGAACCTTCCCAGCCTACAGGGTCCTAGAGCCCAGGCTGCAGCACAAGCCCAGAGGTCTTCACTGCAGTTAAACAGTCCTGCAGCCCAAGCCCTGCAAGCCCAAGTTTGCTGGCATGGGCCAGCTGTAGGTTTATAATTGCAGTGCAGACATACCCTCATAATCCACAAGGAAACAAATGTTACATGCTCTTGGAAAGCTGTGGCATTCTTCCGTTTCAAGCCCTGGTATTTTGAAAATTCTGGACCTTAAATCTTGCCACTCTAATTATTAATTGCTTTAATCTGAACATGTATTGCAATACACAATTGCTATGATAGCCAGAACTAGAAACAAATGCTTTATGCCATATGAAAGTATGTCTCAGTTCTCAGATAGGATAAATCTTTAATCTACTTCTGGCTCTTAGCGTCACTGGATACTTAAGTGAGCACTGCTGACTTCAACAGAAACTTCACTAAATTAAGCACTAAATTAGTTACTACTAAAGGTCAGTATACTCCTACATAAAAGGAACACATTTTACTTTCAATCTTTGTAGCTAGCATCTATTCACAGAGGATCTCTACCATGAAATTGATGGTAATACATGACCTTAAGTTTTCAGACCCAACCCACAGACCACAAATTCAAAATGTAATCTAGCCCTCATTTTTTACAACCAGTAAACTTTCCTAGACTAATGATCAGCAAGAAAAGAAAAATCTCTGGCCATGATCTCTAAAAATTGCTATGGCAGATGTGCCCATGAGTGACATACCACTCGCTCTTTCCCTCCATACCTAGACAGATGCTGATAATGGAAACCTAAGTACAGGCAATCAATTAGTTTAGTTTCTGACTTCAAGCCATTTCTCAAGACAGATGAAATGTAAGAACTTGTCTCCACAAGGAAGCTGTATAGATTTAGTTAAGCCAGTACAAACATGCTGTCTGGACACGCACTTCAGTTTAAGTGCAAGTTTTTTCAGTTTAAACAGACTCCAATCTAAACCATAATAAACTTGCTTAGTGGGAATAAGGTAGTTTGCAATCCTGTAACATGCAGCCATGAGGCTGAAGACCCAAGTGGTCTTCACTACATTGGACTCTAGGATACATTTTTGCCATAAGACAAGTTAGTGGAGATAAGGAAATCTTACATCATTTAACAGCAAGAAATATTAAGTTATAGGCAAGTGATCTCTCAACTATAAATTTTCTTAAACTGATGACAGGAAAGAAGCAAACAATGAACTCCAGAAGAGGTTTTTAAATATGTCAAAAACAGTTTTTTGATCCATCATACCCAATGTCATTTCTGTGTGGGGAAGCTATCAGTTTAGAAAGGAAACTCGAACAAAATCTATAGGCTTCTTCGATGGGAGAACCCAGGGGAAAAAAAAAAGTTGCTTTTGGAGGAGATGGAACAGACTTATTGGGGAGAACAGGTCACCGGATTCCAACAGAGTATACACTAAAATGTTTTCTGCTGATTAAAGCAAATAATGAGTTCCTCCAACCTCAAGTATACACAGACTGACATCTTGTTTCTAGTGCTCAGCATCAAAAGTGTCTCATTTCCCCAGTTCGCAAGCAAGAATCAACATTAAATTCCTGGAGTCAGTATTAAATAACTTGTATGTTAAGGCCTGTTGTGAAATAAAATGTATTGCTATCTCTTAGGCTTTCTGTAGGACCACATGAATCTTGCTATCACATTCATTTAATTGGTAGAATGGAAATATGCCTGTAGCTTTTGGGTTAAAAAAGTCTGATGTAAAATTAAAACTGCAGACATTTAAGTGGAAAGCTGCCAACTGTAAACAGGAATCAACTAACATTTGATGTCAATGATGATAACATGTCAATGCAATGTGGCGTTTAAATTTTCAAATAGGATCAACAGCAAAAAAAAATGTAAAGCCATTGGCCGACAATAGCACAATGGCTATCTATGAGTAAGTGGATTAGAACAAAGCATCTGAGCAGAAAGAAAATATTAGTAGCTCATTTTCTCCATGTTCTTTGCAGCAGTTTTCCAATGTACAGATATTCTGGGACTGCTACAAAAACACTATATTAGCATAATAATCAACAGCACTGCTTGACACTAGACAAAATAGAAACAATTGGCTTTTGGAAGATTATAAGCACTATTTTCAGAGTAGCAGCCTGGAGACTCCAAACTGACAGACAGTTTATGATTTAACTAGGCTTGCACAATTTTCCAGAAATTGGTTAACTAATTTTCAAGGAAAGTTCTTAAACGTTAGTTGTGATACTAGCCTGCGGCACTGCGATGAAGAGCTATTTATACCAAAAAGTTGTATGATGAAAATATTCCATGATGTCTATTTGATTTTATGTAAAAATCAACCACCACCAAAATGTGAGGTTTTAATGATCATTGGAAGCTGTTGCCATCATCTTTAGTCAAATTCACCATAAGTTAGAAAGTGTCCTGGCAAACAATAGCCAGGTGGTGATCAAAAATGGGATTCTTACTGAGGAATCACAATTACTACTTCAGGGCTCCCCAAGGCACAACTCAGAGTGGATGGGAATTCACATTAAAAGAATACAGGATTAAAACCAGATTCCCTTGGCAAAAGACTAAATATCATTACACTCATAAAACCTACACTAAAATAGAGAGGACAATCCTTTAAGCAAATCTAACAAACAGGAGATGCCTAAATTCACAGAATTAAGTAGACTTCTAAAAGTTCACACATCAGTTGGGAATGTGACAATGATACATAGATAATTTGCAACAACATCTGCTATCTGATCATTAGTTTCATGATTGTGTCAAATGCCCTAAAATTACTTTGTGTATATTAAGATTTTATGAGGTCATGATGCTAACCATCTGACTAGCCATGAGCAAGTAATGCTCCGCTTATTCACATCTCCTTCAAATTCACTTATTTTCTTCCCACATCACAACATTATGACTCTATTTTGAAACTAAAGGGGTGAAGGGAAGGAATTTAATCTTAGCAATGTTTACAGAGTTCTTATTTCCTCTGCCACAGAGCTGTCCACATGCCATAGGGAAGAAAGGGCATGGAAAGTCAATTACAAACATACCCCAAAATAAGAACTGTCTTATTTTAAAAGGAATCTTTTAAAAAGGAACTATCATCAGATATTCCATTTCATGGTCAAGATAATCCATTTTACAATTAAGAACAAACTTTTAAAGGAGAAAGTTTGTCACATGCTTCTGCCACATTTGAAAAGTCGGCATTATTGCTCTGGGTTAACAATTCTGGTAACTGAAGAAAAGAGGACAAGTGATAGATTGGACATAATCTCATACATTAAAATTCTTCACCCAAAATAACCAAGAACAGGGGAACAGTTTCCTATGAACCAGACTCCTAAAAAGGAATGAAGTTAGCTATTTTATATCCAGTCAAAATTAAGTTTCTAAAGCCAAAAGTCTCAAAGAATCAAGGGCCTCAAACTTTGGCTATCGCAATATAATAAAAATACCTAGCTCTTATATAGTGCTTTTCATCAGTAGATCGACAAAATCTTAAACATCTGGAGCTGTCTGTGGTCAGATAGCCACAATTTAAACATGGTACAAATGCTACCCAGATTGATAATCCTGAAGCATGAAAAAGACTTACTGTGTTGAATGGGCTGCTGAGTGGGCCTCTGTATGTGGCACACCTACCACCTACACACACACGCACCCACCGCAAGATTATGGCTCCTACCAGACAGAAAGCACCCAGTCCCAAAAAGAAACAGAGGAAGCTGAAGTGTGTGCATTTCCTGCCTGGGAGAGGGAGGGCAACTGTTTGCACCAGCACCTGGAGGGGAACTGCCTCTGTACTCTTTTCCAGTAAACTGAGCTTATCGTTCCAGGAACTCTGCATGGATGTGCTAATCCACCAATAAGGAGACCACCAGCTTCTGTTAGAGGCATAACACAGTAGATATTTTTATTTTGATCAAATTCATTATTATTAAACTTATTATTCAGGGAAATACAAGACCCTAATTTAAAAGATAAGAATGTGTTGTATTAATTCAAAGACAAATGCAGAAAAGGAGGGGGACAGAGGAATTTGCCAGACTTGAAACCCTTTCCCATAACGTGGTCTTCCCCCTGCCTAGTTTAGTGCAACTTCCTTTTCTCTTTCCTAGACATTTGTACAGCCACAGTTCAGCACTGCAGTGTTTAACTGCTACAGAAAAGGTAAGAGTGTAGAATCCCAGAATAGAAAGTCAACTGGGCTAATTTTGCATATTCAGGTTTTATTTTTATTTATTTAAAAAAATATCAGTTCATGGGAAAGTAGGGTCACCAACCCTCCAGGATTTCCCTGGAGTCTCCAGGAATTACAGATTAATCTTTAATTAGAGATTATGTCATGTGATGAATCCTCCAGGAACACCTCCAACCAAAATTGGCAACACTATGGAGAAAGCTGCAACGTCGTTAAAAAGATAGGTTTTACCTGATCTACAGAACACCCAACTCACCCTATCCTGTTCATCCAAAACGCTGCTGCCAAATTAATCTCCCTCACTTGGTGTTCAGACCATGTCACTCCCTCTATAAATGCCTTCACTATATTTGCATTCCCTTACGCAAATTCAAACTTTGTCCTTGTTTTAACATCTGTAAAATATGTCCCTCCCTATCTCTCACTGTTTACCCACTATACGCCTGCAGGGATTGAAATAATAAGAGGAAGTGAGCCAGGGACACATGCGGCAACTATATGCCAGTTGTGACCAAGGACACTCAAAATACAGTAGATATGCAGCCAAGCATGAATCTAGTATCACAGTAAAATGTGAAGTATCAGGGGGTAGCTGTGTTAGTCTGTATCCACAAAAACAACAAGGAGTCCGGTGGCACCTTAAAGACTAACAGATTTATTTGAGCATAAGCTTTCGTGGGTAAAAACCTCACTTCTTCAGATGCAAAATGTGAAGTATTTTTTTTTAATGTGCTTCTGAAGACATTTAAACCCAACCACCTACCAAACAAAATAAGCAGTCCAAGTGACTGAAATAAAGCACAGGGATTCTACAAGTAGAATTTACTTGTCTAGGCTAATCTGATTTCACACCACTCCCTTAGATTTCTCCTTCCCCTCCTGATCCCCATGCATGGGAAATGTAGGCTGACTAGTCCTCACCTCAACACCCTGCCATACATGATAGAGAACCTTGTCTCTCTGTTTGGGTATAGAGAGAAGAGAACAAATTTAAATGAGTTACCACTAGAGATCTGAGGTTGGAATATCCATCTCCCCACAAGCTCCACTGAAATGCAACAAATTAGTACAATAAATTGCCACTTCCAGAACTGAACCTTCCTCTGTTTCAACACTAGTTGCTGGTGCGCCGATCCAAAGCATTATGTTGGTTATATAGCTCCTTCAGAGGCTACCCTGTCACTGAGCATACCTGTAGAGCAGCAGGGAGAGCTACTGCCACAGTAATGCTGTCTTTCTTTTCATTCTCTCTCTGCTGGGTTTTGTTTCCTATGTAGCTCATAATCACAGAGCCTTCCTCACATAAATAAAAACATAGATGGACATTCCTTCTTTACCAAGCTTCAATCTTTGGACCGAGAACAATCTTTTGAACTTAGTAAAAATAAGACTTTCTCCAAAAAATTTTAATGAAAAATGGGGGGTTTTGATCAAATTCAATATTTTTCTAGGACAATTTTTCCACTGAAAGTATCTGCTGTAATTGAAAATTGATTTCCCCCCCCTCCCATCAGTAAACCAACAATTTTTGGTTGCTAACAAAAAAGTTTTCCATGGGGGAGGGGAACAAAACAAAATAAAAAAAATCTTTCCAATCAGCTGTAATAAGCTTCCATTCTGAATGGTAATTTACACAAAATTTCTATTTAATATTTCTGCATCAAAAATGTATGTAAAAATAAAGGAGATATTGATAATGAAGAGTAGCAAAGAAGAATAATGACTAGATCTGAAGGCCCTTGAAATGATCCATTCAGAATCAGCAAGCCAGATAGAAGAATGTATCATTTCCTAAACAAAGGGATTCTGATTAAAAAAAAAAAAAATCCAGCAACTCATCTTTTGCCATAGCTGAAGCCAATTTATAAGCAAATCAGAGGCTTTGAGAGCTTTGGATTAATACCTTGAATATGTTATGCTTCAGAAAGCTTCAATAATATAAATAAAAATATTCAATAAATTTATTGTGTCCATTTTAGATGCCACTGATCTTAAAGACTCACAGATGGGTTCTTTTGGTTATTGGAATGAAAAGGTATTTTCCTCAAAACAGTATACTGGCTTTATTTTCAATTAAGATATCACAGATTCTCTCCAGAGAATAAACTAGGGCCCTTCCAGTTGGCTGCTATAAAAATACTTCATTGAAACACACAGCACACTCACCATCAAACAGGTTGACCCTCACAATGATTTTATCCTTTAGAGAACACCAAGTACTTCAGACCCCACACTCAAAAGAACAGTGTGGGAAGGTTAAACAGTAATTTTCCAGGACACTGAAGCAATTTATTGCCAAGTATCAACCAAAATTAGCATCCACTTTATTAATGTGTCATGGGTTGCACCAAAGTTAAATCTTAGATTTTCCTATTAATTAAAAGCTCCTAGCACTAGCTACACTCACTATTGCTTATAGAATTCAAAGGGTAAAAGGAAAAAACACTGCTTAAAATAAAAGTATACACTATAGTTCAATAAAGCTAGGTATTTTTAAAATGACAATGTGCAAGGATCCCAAAACAGAAACAGCTTCCTGAAACAATTTCTCCAACATATAGGATATTGGAAGTACAGTTGCTTAAACTAACAGAAGTATTTGTAGCATGATTCTGTGAATATTGGTAGTTTTTACATAACAGTAAGTAACAACTAACTTTTCCAGTTTTTATGTTTTAAAAAAGGTTTCTCCTACATGTTATATCTCATAACCACTTTTGCCTTTTACTCCTGTTCTCCAGTAGATTACTTTACTGCTAAAAGGAAGTCTAGAGGAAGGGAGCGGTAGTTACAAGGAACAGCTGGAATGTGTCTGGTTTCTATAACACAATAGAATCCAAGTGTTTTCCACAACTCTGCAAGGTTGTATTAAATATAATACACCCAAGTGCTCATTAAAAACTTCAAAACTTTGGATATAAAAAGCAGCATGTTTGATAGAGAAAAAGGAGTTAAATGAAGGAAGTTATTTCAGTATCGAAAAAACTAACAGGAGCACTCCAAGTATGGAAGATATTATCTGATGTCTGTTCACTCCTGAACTGTGGAAGGAAAATATAAGTGGCCCCAAAAAGCTGATGAAAGGTTCAGGTCACAGTTCAAGAACACAGAAGCAGAGGAATAATAATAGTTCCATGATTGACTGTAGCTAGTAGCTTGGCTAATTGTAACTCAGAACAAAAGAAAGCAACAAGTAAATCTAAACACATCAGTCTAGTCCAAAGATCAACTAAAGAAAGAATGTTACATATCCCAAATATTAGAAAGTGTAAATGTACAGCTAGTGATATTCAGCAGCTTTAGGAAATCTTCCTAAAAATGCTGAACATTAGCATCTGGTGATAAGATTTCAAAGCAATACCAAAAAATACAAAGGCAGCTATTATCATGAATAAAAGAAACAAATATATGTCTGCAAAACCTACTGAGAAGCACTGTAAATTCAACTAAAGTTCTATATGCACACATATTACAGAACTGTGAAGATAAGCAACAAACATTATACAAAATCCTGACTAAAGTGTAAAAAAGAAATCTTACCAATTCACTAAAATATCTTTATATTTTCAAACAACAAAATTACCATCCCAATAGTTCTCCTTGACACACCCCCAAACACACACAGCACTGTGACACTGCATTACTGAGAAAAGAGAATTTCAGCTAAATGCAAGAAGAGCTCAGCCATCATCTTCCGAAATATTCTTACCATCTCTGCTGTATGAATTCTTGACAGTCACTTTCATAGTTTTGAATAGATCAGAGTAAAGTTACTTTTAAAATTATTTCATTTTCATCACTATTTACTTTAAATATTTACTTTAAGAATATCTTGCAGTGGCAGTCCATGTTCATGCCTTAATTGGATAAGTTTAGATTTATTCCATTCAAGTACCCACGGCCAAGAGTCTATACACATACAAAAATAAAATATTGATGCTTTTACTTAATAGAAGCTTAAATCCATCCCTTATGTAGACATTAAGAACCCAGCCAAGACTTGACAGCACAGCTATAAAAAGGTCTCCAGAAACTAGCCCACCCAGGTTTTATGGTTTGATCATAGAATTACTCAATAATAGATATAATACAGGCAGCGCAACATACAGATTTTACTTTTCAACTATACAGCTCCATTCTGAAAACATTCAGGAGGTTGATGGGCTTTTAGCATGCAACCTGGGCATATTTTATTTGTAGCCAGGGAAAACCTTTTCACCATGGTTAGCACAACTGAGGTAATGAATAGTCTGCTCAGATCACATTTCTCTAGGCAATGAAATGAGACAGGAATGCCTATCATCTCTACACTCATTTGTCCCATCTGTTGAACCAGACTGTATATATTAAATCCATGCTTGAAAAGAATGGGTGAGGGAGGATCCTTAAGCAAATGCAGGAAATACATCCCAGCTAGTCATCTTTGCTGCATTGGCAGAAGCCATGAAAATATACAGTAGACATGCTGGCTTTATACCAAGTTCCACAAACAAAGTCAGTTGGTGACCACATGTTAAACGACCATTTCATTGGACTCAATCCTTAGACAGTATGCCCAAATTTGAAGGTTATTTTAAATAACTCTGGTCAGCTTTTAAAGAGTAAGTTCTATCTTCAAGATGGAACATTCTGCCACTAATACTGAAATGAAATATGTAGGATTTTGTTTTAAGATACCTGTAGTATAAAAAGTATTCTAAAATAAAATTTTAGATCACTAATTTATATCAACGCTACATTGCAATACTCCTGCACAAGAAGTATAGCACAAAACAGATCTTCCTGATAACTCTAACATTCTTGGTGACCATGCATCTAACAAACCCAGTTAATGGTTCTCAGAACATGAGACTATTTTTAGAACTCTAGACCCACTGATTAATGGGGGGAAAAAAATCCACAGACATAGGTCACAAGAGGTCCCCTGACATTTTGCAATGCTGAATGTTGCTTGGCCTAACATCTATGTTCACTTAAGTGGATCAGTTAAAGTTGTGTCAGATCTACAGGTCACAAGCCACTGAAGTAAATTTTTTTTTTTTTAAAAACAATTCCCGCCCCCGCCCCACTCCCCAATAGGATCTGCATGGATTACTGCAAGTAGAGATTTACTACTATAAAAAAAAAAATCATCATATTCCAGTCAGAGACCTGTAGGGCAAATAATACTTGACGTTTGCTGGTCAGGATTCAAACTGTGTCAACAAACAGTTTCAAACTGAGAAGTTCACATGGAGAGTTGGTTTCATTTCAAATGTGGAACTCAAATAAAACAAAACAGGAGTACTTGTGGCACCTTAGAGACTAACATTTATTTGAGCATAAGCTTTCATGGGTTACAGCCCACTTCATCAGAACCTCTCCAGCGCATCAAAGATCTACAACATATCCTGAAAAATGATCCCTCACTCTCATAGCTCAAGAGACAGACCAGTCCTTGCTTACAGACAGCCCCCCAACCTGAAGCAAATACTAGCAACCACACAACAAAAATACTAACCCAGAAACCTATCCTTACAACAAAGCCCGATGCCAACTCTGTCCGCATATTTATCAAATTTCAGAGTAGCAGCCGTGTTAGTCTGTATTCACAAAAAGAAAAGGAGTACTTGTGGCACCTTAGAGACTAACAAATTTATTTGAGCATAAGCTTTCGTGAGCTACAGCTCACTTCATCGGATGAATATTTATTCAAGTGACACCATCATAGGACCCAATCACATTAGCCATGCCATCAGAAGCTCGTTCACCTGCACATCTACCAATATGCCATCATGTGCCAGCAATGCCCCTCTGCCATGTACATTGGCCAAACCGGACAGTCTCTACCCAAAAGAATAAATGGACACAAATCTGACATCAGGAATCATAACATTCAAAAACCAGTAGGAGAACACTTCAACCTCTCTGGCCACTCAGTAAAAGATTTAAGGGTGGCAATTTTGCAACAGAAAAGCTTCAAAAACAGACTCCAGTGAGAAACTGCTGAGCTTGAATTAATATGCAAACTAGATACCATTAACTTGGGTTTGAAGAGAGACTGGGAGTGGCTGAGTCATTACACATATTTAATCTATTTCCCCATGTTAAGTATCCTCACACCTTCTTGTCAACTGTCTAAATGGGCCATCTTGATCATCACTACAAAAGTTTTTTTTCCTCCTGCTGATAATAGCTCATCTTAATTAATTAGGCTCTTACAGTTGCTATGGCTACTCCCACCCTTTCATGTTCTCTCTGTGTGTGTTTATATCTATCTTCTTACTATATGTTCCAGTCTATGCATCCGATGAAGTGGGCTGTAGCCCACGAAAGCTTATTCTCAAATAAATTTGTTGGTCTCTAAGGTGCCGCAAGTACTCCTGTTCTTTTTGTGGATACAGACTAACGAGGCTGCTACTCTGAAACCTGTCAAATAAAACAGTAGTTTTATAAGACAATTGATATCTCCATTGCTTTACCTGCATATATTCTAATGGAGTCATTAGCAATCCGAAATCACCCTTCCTTCTGAAATCTTTGAGGGACAGACCAAAGGCTCACTTCCTATCACTGCCCCTGACATTACCATCTATGGTGGTAAGTAGATATCTTTTTCCACCTAGATTCATTAGAAAGAGTCTTTAGGTTGTGGAGAAGGGTAATCTACTCACACATCTTGAAGCAGTGGGGAAGGAAAGAGTTCTAAGCTTGCAGTTATCAAACTCAGTCCAATCCTTTGATTCCTCTTAGACTATCCTTACAGTAGCAGGCATCTCAGAAACCATACTGAGTTCAACAGCAGAAGTAGAGCTATTCAGATTATTTCCTAGTTAGAAGAGAGGAAGGATGGTCTTGTGGTTAAAACTCAGGATGTTAAGAGAGCAGAGTTCTACTCTATTCCTGGCTTTGCCATAGGCTTGCTGTGTGACCTTGTCCTTAGGAAGGGATACCTCTACCCCATCATAATAATATTTTGAAGATGGCATTTCTCACATTTATTCTAACTGTGATTGGCTCTCACCTACCCAACCAAGATGCGAAATGAAAACCAAGCCTTGTATAGTCTTGACTGGCAATGGCCGTTATTGTATAGATTCAGGGGACTCCAGAGGTCTCAGCTGTAATGGTCTATAAGCCTAATTCTCTATTGTGCTCTGGTTTAGAAAATTGTCTGCATAAGGATGCAGAAAGTGGTTTTCATTTTGTGCTCATACAAACTGTTCTCCGACACTGAGAAAATTAGGAAGCTCCAAAAACATCTAGCTCTCTGAAAATGGTCAGTCAATCTCCTGCTGGAATATTGAATTCTGTGCTCATCAAAAAATTCTTTAGAACATGTAACTCTGTCCAGATTTCATTGAAAATTGCACTTGGTGAAATATATATGTCCTTTATTGACAAGGCCTGCATTCTAAATGAATGTACTGTTACACAGTGTTCAAAAGTGACCTCTTCCGCTTACTAGCATTAGCATTACTGATTACCTTGAACTCCTTTCCTTTCTTCTTCTCCTCATCATGTAAAAAGATTGTGCCAAAAGTAGAAATACTGAAATCTCAGCTAATGGAGGACTCACCACAAAGGGCAATAAACTGCAGTTTACAAAAAAGTTTTTTTTTTTTTTTTTTTTTAAAAGAGATACACAAAGTAGCTAGTGTTTGTATCCTTTCGTCTTCCTCCAGCATTAGAAGGTTTTGCTTTGCAAAGTGAAAAAATGCCTCAAGTAAGCAAGCATTTTTAACAAAGAAACTAGGTTTAAACTGCAAGAAAATTGTTAATCTAAAAATGTAGGCAAGATTTTCAAAAATAGAAGCCTAACTAGAGGCTCCTGGATACATATTTGCGAACCTGCCTGATTTTCAGAAATGCAGAGCACTCAACAGCATCCGCCGAGGTTGATGTATTTTTAAACGTTACTTTCTAATAGATTTATGTTGCTGTAATTCACTAGGATTTACAGAGTAACAAATGTTTAGTGTTAACTTAACCAAATGCATCAAGTTTCAGATCTAAGGTCTTGTCTACACAGTGCAGCAATACACACTAGATGGGTGTGAATTCTAACGTGCACCAACATGTTGCATGCTAACTGACCACTGTAACTGTCCTGCTGGTGCACACTAAAGTTCCCTAGTGTGTGTTAACATAATACTGTAATATTGTTGAAGGCTTATCTTATCAAGAAACTTTACAGGGCCAATATCTAAGAGAAAAGTTAATTGATATAGCCAAAGTTACTAATACCAAATGACTTCTGTGTATTTTTTGTAACTGGATTTAATTAAAAACAACACATAGCAAAAAAGACTATAATTGGTTTAAAGCAAAGCTTGAATTTCAAAGTAAACACATTTAAATTTAAGTTTGCCCTGAAGGATTTTTTATTTTTTAAACAGGTTATAATAAAGGTGTTGAAAACATTTTATATTTTAAAATCTGAATATTATCCAGGCAGGTCAGATTACGAAATGCTAAAAGAATAAAATAAATAAAGAATTCATAATTCAGAAACAAAGCATATTTATATTACATCACACAAGCTAAACAGAAGTCTAAAGCTCTGTTTTTACACTAAGCAAGTACCACCAAATACTTTACACTTGCTACTCTTCTCCGTTTGCTACTACCAGTAGAAGAGAGAACTTTTTTTGATTGGTATGACCAGCCAACGTTAAATGGAAATTTTTTTTAAAAAAAAGTTAGGTTTTCAAATAAGGTTCTGTTCAAGTGAGGTAATGTCATTAAGTATAAACTGCACTGACCTTAAACTATTCTTAAAGCGGGAGTACAAAAGTGCCATTTACTTAGTTGATAATCCTCTAAAAATCCCTGCACAGTTTTTAGGCACAAGGATGTCATCAATTTGCAAACAGGAAAGAGAGAACCCTGAATCCAGGATTTGACAAATAAGCAAAGGACAAAATTAAAGGCGTTTCTTTGACTATTTAGTTTTAAAAACTGAGTATTTTGAAGCATGTGTAAAATCAAAAATTTTAGTTGCTATATACACTTTAAAAAAATAAGAGTTCTTTATAAACATACGAAATGATTGAAGTTGGAGCCAGAGTATTAGTCTCTCTAAAATTTACAGAAATGCACTAAAGTTAGTGTACTCATTTTAAACAGTAACTTGACTTGAACACATACCATGCAATTGTATGTCAGGGATAAACTATACCAATCACATTACTCGCTGTAACTCACACTAGCAATATGCACACTCTGGGTCACCAGCTGAACAGCCCTCCCTTTACATGCTGTTCTGTACAGTGACCACAGGCACAGGCTAGAAAAGTTCTGGTATCCGTCTACACATAAACAAGTTATATTAACCAAGAATTAGAGTTTACAAGTCACACAGATACAGGTTACCCATAATTTCCAGTTTCAGAGTAGCAGCCGTGTTAGTCTGCATTCGCAAAAAAGAAAAGGAGGACTTGTGGCACCTTAGAGACTAACACATGTATTTGAGCAGAAGCTTTCGTGAGCTACAGCTCACTTCACTTCGGTGGACCAAATGCATCCGATGAAGTGAGCTGTAGCTCACGAAAGCTTCTGCTCAAATACATGTGTTAGTCTCTAAGGTGCCACAAGTCCTCCTTTTCTTTTTTTCCCCCCCATATTTTCCGGAAGACTATGGGGGTGATTAGATCAAGCTGTCCCAGGAAAAGAACTAAAAAAAAAAAAAAAAAAAGTCATCACAAAATTGTAAATGGTAATTACAGGAGTAAAGCCCTGGTATCCTTTAAGGGAAGGGGTTATTTTTTGTTTTCAAGTTATGAGGCACGGAAGCTTTTCGCACCACATTCTACATATAATAAGCTGCAGCTATTCATGAAGTTAGAAAGCGTGTACACAAGTCTCTTGCAGGCCAAGCTTCCCTCAGCTACCCGCTGAAACAAACAAACAAACAAACTGCAGTTTACAGCGTAGCTTCTCTTCAGTTACTTGCTCTGACCTCGCGGCCCTCACAAACCCAGCGGGGCCGACCACCTCCGCGCTGCCCACAGATGCAGCCTTCTCCCCCTCGCCCAGGCTTTGAGCTCATCGGGTTCCCTGCCAAAAGAATGTGGACCCTATTGTCTCCTTTGAAACGCCCCAGACAGCATCAGTGGAAAACAAACATAAGCCGCGTGGAAAGGCTGGCAGCCGGAGAATTTCACCTTGAAGAGCAGGGGGCATTTCTTTCTCCAGCAGCCAGAGATGGACAAACACTGAGGTTTACAAGCACCTACGCTCCATCAGCGCTGGACGCCAGCTTACCAGCGAAGGGGAGTCCCCAGGTCTATGGGGAATGTTTAGCGGCTAGTGGACAAGACCCAAGCTGTAAAGCAGAGCAGTCAGGCATGACGATTAAGAAAAACACCAACACAAAAACCCTCTCACCTCTACCCATCTCTGGGCTTCCGCAAAAGCTACATCGCAGCTGCCCTCGGCATCCTCTCTCCCCTCCATGGCTGGGAAGCAAGAGAAAAGGGGTGGGGACGCGAGAGATCAGTGGACAACCCCCAGCAACGCCGCCGCCGCCGCCGCTCCGCTGGGGCTGGGGCTGGGGCTGGGGCCAGCCTCCGGCGCTCCGCGAGGGCTTTTGAACGCTCCGGGCAGCTCCTCCCCGCGAGTTTGGGAAGGCTCCGAAACCCACAAGAATCTGAAGAAGCCGCTCTCTCGAGAGCGGATCCGAGCCACCCCAGTGAGGGGCGGAGGACGGGAGGGGGGCGGAGGGGAGGGCGGGAAGTTTGGTTAAATCGCATTTCTCCCCCCCCCCCCAGCAGCAGCCGCCGCCGCCCCCCCATAATGTCAGCCAGTCTCTAGCAGCTGCTTCCAGCCCCTGATCCGCGAGCCGCCGCCGCCTCCTCGGGCTACGCCCCGGGTTAGGGGTTCAGCTTCGCGTCCCCCGGGACAGTGTCCGGAAAGGCCGGGGCTGGGACATGCCCACCCGTGCCCCCTGCTGCAGCCGGGCTGGCTGGGGGGGCGAAGGGGCTCCCCTCCCGGCAGCCGGAGCAGCGGCTCCGACACGCACCGGGGATAGCTCCCGACAGCTGCGCCTCCCGCCACCCACAAATGCCGAGCGGGGACGCAACCGCGCCCCGCTCTTACCTGCCGCTACTCGCCCGGGCCGACTCTGCCCCGCTGCAGCGCGGTCTGGCGGCTCCGCTCTTCACGCCCTGGCTCCAAGCCTCCCTCCCGGGACGCAGCGGCCCGGCCCCACCTGGCGGCAGGTAAAAGAAGCGCCGCCGGAGGACGCGCCGGCCTCGCCTTGGCACCTGGGCTGTGCCGCGCCGCGCGCCTGCAGGTGCCCTGCAGCGCCCCCTCTCCCCGCCGCCGGGCTCGCGGAGCGAAGCGAGGGCAGCTCCCGCGCCGGCCCGGCAAGTTGCCCTCCCCGCTCTTCAGCCGGGTGCCCAGGTGGCGAGACCCTGAGCGCGCTGCCGTTTACTATGGGCACAGGGCTCCCCTTTCTCCTAAAGTCCTTAAAAGGAACAGCAGCTTCCCGGGCGCTGCCTGGAGAGCCACAGAGCCCCCTTTCCTAAGAAGCGGGGGTGTGCCAGTGCCTCCTTGGGCAAAAGAAGTCCACCCCCAGCCCAGGCATGTCGGGCAGGGCTCCAAACAGGGGGTTACTTGTTTGGATTCCTTTCCCATTAAATGGTGCTCAGTTGTTAGGTACTGTTAAGCCCTCACCCACTCTTCCAAAAAGCCCCAAAGCAACCTCTCCTACCTTTCCCCAGTGCCCATGTCAATTATCACCACTGGGAGCTAGGGTAGTGATATTAGGATACAGTCTGCAATGGTTATTCCTGTTGAATCTGAGAGAGTAAGGACTTTTGTGGCAGTCCAAAGGGAAGGGGACGGCCTTCTGGGTTGTCTCTATGTCAATCACTCCTTGTGTTGTCTCCAAAGGCACAAGTCAAGATGCCAGAGGCAAGATTCCAGTATCCTGTGACCACCGCCCCCTGCATTTCAAATGGAGAGGCTTTTCCCTTTTAGCTCTAGCGACTCTTTGAATTCCTTTAGTTAGAGTGGACACAAGGTCAGCCTTAGGGAAAATGGTGCCCTGGGCAAACTTGTATTTTGGCACCGCTGGACTCCGCGAGCACCCCCTCCCCTCATTGCCCCTGGCCCCCATGGCTCCCCACCGCCCCATCACCTCTGGGCCCTGCTGCCTTCGCCACCCAATGCTTAATTTGAATTGAAAGCGGTGCCAGGGCTCAGCCCCAGTATAAACTAAGCACTGGCTGGGCAGCCAGAGAGCAGTAGCTGCTGAGCGGGCAGCCGCTCTGAACGCAACACCACTGCCAGCAGCAGTGCAGAAGTAATGTGGCATGGTATATAGTGTATTGCCACCTTTACTTCTGCACTGTTGCTGTGGCTTGAGGTGCCTGGTGCTTGGCCTGTGGCTCAAGGCAGGCTGCATGCTGTCACACAAGGACTGCATCTTGCCAGAGCCCATGGCCCTTCTGCAGCCCTCTGGCCACTCCTGGGGCCGCGAGCCACCACCTCCTCCTCCAAGGGGAGCCATTTCAGATTGAGGGGGCAACTTTATCTGTGACTCCAGGGGCTACTTAAGCACCTGAAAATTAGTTTTTTTGTTTGTTTTGTTTTGTTTTGTTTTGCAGATAACAACTTAGAAATTAGCTGACTGAAGCACTATATCTAATTCCTATAGAAAAAAAGGGAAATATACATATATACAAACACCAATTAAACCATATTTTAAATGTATATGTACATTTAGAACAATCAGGAGATAATACAGGATGATAGCCCAATCCCAAGCCTTGAAATATCAGTTCCGGAGCTTTAACACAGATATCAGAAACACAAATTTGATACTTTGTACACGATCTTTTAGTAGAGATAAATAAAATTGGCTTACTTTTTCTTCCCCACTCTGTGTTACTGCCATTATCTACTCTATTTTAATCAATTGCTTTTCACTCCACTAAAAACGTATTTACTTAATTTTAACATACTCAATTAAGGATTTTTTCCCTCTTTTATTAAGAAGGGGGAATTATTTTTCTAGTTATTTTGGCATTTATATTTACTGACACAATCGTGTAGGTGACTCACTAACATTTGACTCCATCATTACTATTAGTATCAGAATTGAAACCACATTTATTTTTGTACAAATTTTAAGTTATTTTACAGATATAACTAAAAATACAATTTGAAAATAAGCATCCTTCATCTTCTGAGTGTCTAAAGTTAAGTGTTTAGCTAATTTTTTTAAACTGGCACTGCTAAGGTTTATACAAACTAAATTTACATTCTAGAAGGATACTATTAGTTGATTAAAAAGAAAAGGAGTACTTGTGGCACCTTAGAGACTAACAAATTTATTAGAGCATAAGCTTTCGTGAGCTACAGCTCACTTCATCGGATGCATCCGATGAAGTGAGCTGTGAGCATCCGATGAAGTGAGCTGTAGCTCACGAAAGCTTATGCTCTAATAAATTTGTTAGTCTCTAAGGTGCCACAAGTACTCCTTTTCTTTTTGTGAATACAGACTAACACGGATGCTTCTCTGAAACCTGTTATTAGTTGATTGTGATCATTTTAAATAATGAATGACAAAGCACAATATGGTAATAAAAGTAATAATGATAATTACACCAGCCAGGACAGATTAGGCATTTTAGAACTCACTACTCAAATAATGAAATTTAAGCATAAGAGAGAAATAAAATTATGAAATGCACAGACCAGCCAAAAAATAAAATAAAATAACAGTACTGTAATCCTTAATGAACTTTGAAAGAATAGAATTACAGAGAATATATGTGCATTGCACATTTTGAAAGGAAGTACCAAGAAGTAACAACAACAACAACAACAATAATAATAATAATACAAGAGTGCATCTGAGAGAGCTTGTGTGTTGGGGAGACTGTGTGAGGGAGACTGTGTGAGAGAGAGTGTGTGTGTTTTTGGGGAGAGTGTGTGAGTATTGAGGAAGTGTGTGAGAACATGCATGTGTGTGCGAGAGAGCACGCATGTATGAGACAGCAAGAGTATGTTTGTGAGAGTGTGTGTTGGGGAGTGTGCAAGAGAGCATGTAAATGTGTCTGTTGAGGGGAATGTGTGCATGTGAGAGATAGTGTGTTGGAGTGTGGGAGAGAGCATGCGTATGTGAGTGTGTGTATGTGAGAGACAGTGTGTGTGTGCCTGAGTGAGTGTGTCAGTTCGCTAGGTCTTTAAGAAAGCACTCAGAATCAGGAGCCTGAAAGCTTGTTCAGACACCAGCAGCCACCGGCAGCTCCCACTCCAGACCCAGAGAGGCAGCAGCACAGACAGGTTTCCCCCTGTCCTGTCATCCAGCTCAGTGGAGACCAGGTATGTGGGCAGGGGGAGGGGCACACCCCGACTTCAGCCCTTCCCTCAAGCCCACTGCTCTGCACAGCAGACAGGATGCTCCCAATGATCAGCTTGGCCAGAAGGAAGTGGGGGGGGGGGGAGGAACAGGAGCAGCAGCTGCACAGGGCAATGGAATAGGGGGTGGAGCGGCATCCCTGTTCCAAAGGAGTCACCTGGCTGTTTGTTAGGGTGACCAGACAACAAGTGTGACGGGGTGAGAGGTAATAGGAGTCTATATAAGAAAAAGCCCCCCAAATCAGGACTGTCCCTATAAAATTGGGGCATCTGGTCACCCTACTGTTTGTCCAACTGCCCCTCTATAGCTTGGGTTCCTTTGCCCTCTCCAGATGCTTCTGTTTGCCTGGCTGCCTCTGTAAGCCCAGCTGGCTCTTGGTGGTCAGGGGTGACTCAGGTACCAAACTCTGCGCATGGCGTCCTCTGGAGCAGGTTCTGGGACACCACCCAGCCCGTCCACCCCTAAAGCCAGTCCTGAGTGGACATTTTCCGTTTCTTTAATCTATGTTATATTTCATACACTTAATCATTAGTGTAATGTTGTGGAGGTGAGGGTTTTAACTGTTCTTTAAAGATACCAGTCAATTTGATATCTGAGGAAGGGGCGGGAGGGCTTCTTACCACTTATATTAGATGGGATTTGAATTCTGTACTGGAGTCTGAACTGCTCATTTTATACTCACAATGATTATGGCACAAGTTCCAGTAGCAAGCTTCCCTACAGTCTCACTACTATGCTTCAACCCTGACATATAGGAATCCCTTTAAGCAATCAAAGGTAAGTCAGGGGTTAGTAGGACTTGAGTCCACAGACCGTGGGCTTGAAAGCCCAGAGCTTGAGTGTCCACACTTATTGGCGAGCCTACGGTTTAGACTTTCTGGATTGAGGCCGCACACCCATGCTCCAGTCTACACGGTAGTAAGCAGACCTGAATCAGGCCACCTTATCACAGGCTTCTTAGCTCCCTCCCCAGCTGTGGCTGCTTGCTGTCCCGAGTCAGACAGAATTGTATGTAGACAGAAGGTGAGTTTGGGCTTCAGCCTGAGAAGGAGCCCAATCTTTCATTGCAGTGTAAACGCATCCTCAGTGATTGGAGTCTGCTGAGACTGCCAACAGTGATACGCACCATAATGTCCATTGATCTGTTTTGCCCCTGTATCTTCCCCTCTCCTACCCACGTATTCTCCTTGCTGTTTCCTGTCACAGTTACTCTATAATCTTTCCTCTCTTCTCCCAAAATCTTCTATATTCTGATTTCCAGTTGTTCCTGAGTTTGGGTATCTCTCTAGGGTATTATGCTCTGGTCTCTATGGTAACTACATATAACTGTTTAGATAGAACTATGCCCAGAGATGTCCCTAGGCAGTTTCTCTCCTGCTCTTCTGTAGAAAGCAGGCACATTCATTTGCCACTCCAACTGGATACAAGTGTGATGACTAGATCAAACCAAACTGCTCATTTCCAGTTCAGCAATTTGCAAATCTACCATTGTATCAGAAAACATGTTCATCTGGGTAAAGAGGAGGTCTGTATGTAGAATGGTGGTATTATTTGAAACCCTGTATCCATTAGAAAATGTGCAATCTTTTGAGAAATCATTGTTTTAAATTTCCTGACATTTAAAATTACCTTAAAATTACATATATGATAATTTTTATAATAAATTTTCAGTTACACTTTTTAAACATAGTTTTTCTATAAGCAAAAAAGTTTAATTGGTGTTATATTTTATTCATATTTTGCAAGTGGCTGACAGAATGCTGCACATCCATCAAGCTTTTAGATTTAAATACATCAAGAACTTAGTTGTAAACCAAGCATAAATAGTAATTATTCAAAGCTAGATCTTACAAAGTACTGTGAATCCTCAGCTCCTATTAATCGTTAACAAATAGACTAACTCATGATAGTATTGCTAGCCTGAAAGCAGTAAAACTTCCTTGGATAAAAGTTTTTGCAGCATACATAAATGAAAGCCATACTAGATGCACAATATTATTGGTAAGTGTGAAAGAAATTCCAACCATTTTTACTGAAATATGTTTGCTTGTAAAAAGCATACTTGGATTTCAATCAGTTGCATATTGAAAAAACCAAATTGTCTGCCTCAAGCTATTATGAGCTTCTTTCTAATATATCTATTATGAAATCTGATTCCTTACATTCAAATCTATGATACACAAATTGGATTTTTAGCATATCTACTCATGCTTCTGTTTGACTAGCATTGGTGCAACTTCACTAAGGGTAGCAAATTGTCCTAATTCACAGATCACAATTATAAATGTAATTTTGGCTGCTCCAAAAAATGTATTTGATCTCTGGCTGTAAACTAGATCAGGGTTTTAGATGCACAGGGAACATTTCTCACTGAGGCTTTTTTATGATGGTAACAGGGGAGCTGGTAGAAAATGAGGCATTGACACATCAGGTACTTGTTTATTAATTTCCCTCATTTCAAGCTGGGTGAATGGCAAGAGGTCTGTAGTGGGAAGACAGATAATTTGCACCATGTAAACCAAGTACAAGTACCTGCATCTGTTCATTTTTTAAAAGGTTTATTTTCTTTATTGAAATTCTCACTCAATGAAAGACCAGTTTGACAGTCTTTTGGATCAAGCTGCCTTTTATATTGAATGTTGGACGCTTTCTCTTTGCTGGCAAACCAGACACTTTGTGCCACAGTACACTCTCCCAAGAACACTCACCACAGAATAACTGGGTTGCCATTTTAAGAGGTAAAGTTTGATCCCAGTCATCACACATTGGGAACACAGTGCAATGGCAGTTTATATATGCTGAGATTTTGAATAGTGAAAGAAGCTAGCATTGACACCACACTAATAGGACAAACAAAGGATCTTGAGGCAAATGTGACTTAAAACATAGGGTAAGATTATGGTTTCAGCAACTAACAGAGAAGATACAACAAGGAGCTTCAGGAATGAGTGGAACCAACTAGGTAATGCCATCTAGAGGTGAATCTTCTTTATCAAAAGGACCCGAATACTACCTAGCCAGAACTCAGCTGTTTCAAGCACTAGGAACATCTTTAACCTTTGTTGCAGCAAGCAGTAAAAGGAGAACAAATGGCTCCTACACTTCATCTGTGCCATACTGAACTAAGTAGAAACAGCTTCACTCAGGCATCAGGTCAGAAACAAGATTTAGGGTCATAGCAGCAGTGGCCCTAAACATCTTAAGGGTGAAGTTGCTACAAACAATGTGGCAGAATTTAGGGACATTCATTCATGGAACAAATTTCAACACAGAGTATTCTCTAGGTTTTCTGAAGCATCTTCAAATTTTCTACACTCAGAATTTGGGCTTTCTAAAGGGAAGTTCACATGCTTGTGGTGTTTTGGTTACTGTAATATTTTGAATTATTACTGATATGTCTCTTCCAGTTACATTACATGCAGCATAGTGCAAAAATTATGGTACAGGAGAAAAAGGTACAAATATTACAGAGCTGTTGCAGGAATGGAGCTGAAAGTCTGAACTGTTTAACTTTAAATTTACCATTGGCTTTGGACAATGAAATGAGAGGTAGTAATCTATGTATCGATTCAGGTAATGTATTGTCACCCACTGGAAATATGTCACACATGGTGGTTACAGAGTCGATACTCCTGATAGTTCTCTGATGTGAAGCAATTTCATGGTGTAAAGGCATTGTACCATTACAGCTAGAATCATGATGTACTTGTGCTGTGTGATACATTCATAGGCGCTGACTCATTTATCATTTATCATTGTATCGTTCATTTTAAGAACACTTTCACTGCATATTTGACAAAACGCAAAAAACTTAGCAATGTGAGACTTCTAAAGATAGCTACAGCACTCAGCACAAGGTTTAAGAATCTGAAGTGCCTTCCAAAATCTGAGAAGGATGAGGTGTGATGCATGCTTTCAGAAGTCTTAAAAGAGCAACAGTCTAATGCAGAAACTACAGAACTCAAACCACCCGCCCCCCCACATCAACCACATGCTGGTGGCATCTGACTCAGATAATAAAAATGAACATGCGTTGGTCTGCACTGCTTTGGATTGTTATCGAGCAGAACCCTTCATCAGCATGGATGCATGTTCCCTGGAATGGTGGTTGAAGCATGAAGGGACATATGCATCTTTAGCACATCTAGCACATAAATATCTTGCGACACTGGCTACAACAGTGCCATGAGAATGCCTGTTCTCAATTTCAGGTGACATTGTAAACAAGAATCGGGCAGCATTGTCTCCTGCAAATGTAAACAAACTTGTTTGTCTGAGCGATTGGCTGAACGAGAAGTAAGGCTGAGTGGACTTGCAGGGTCTAAAATTTTACATTTGTTTTATTTTTGAATGCAGTTTTTGGTACATAATTCTACATTTGTAAGTTCAACTTTCACGAGAAAGATTGCACTGCAGTACTTGTATTAGATTAATTGAAAAATACTATTTCTTTTGTTTTTCTGCAGTGCAAATACTTGTAATCAAAAATAAATACAAAGTGAGCACTGTACACTTTGTATTCTGTATTGTAATTGAAGTCAATATATTTGAAAATGTAGAAAACATCCAAAATATTTAAATAAATTGTATTCTATTATTAACAGTGCAATTAATTGTGCAATTAATTGCAATTATTTTTTTAATCATGTGATTAATCATGATTAATTTTTTTTAATCACTTGCCAGCCCTATTCATAAGAATTGGCTGTAAGCATGTATTTGGGTGAGACCTGAAATATTCATTGACTCAGTGGGCAATGTATCCAGTCTCTTGGGTTTGGTAGAACTTTAAGTGTGCTGAATAAGATTTTTAATAATATCTCACTATACTAAACTTGCTTTCTGGATGGGAGCTAAAAGCTGGAGTGCTTAAAGGGGACTGTAGTTTGGATTCTTGGTAACCAGGGTGGTAATATAGAAGCTGTTTGGCTACTGGCTTGATTAATCTAATTATAGAATAAACCACCAGTATTTGGGGATTGTCTGCCCTATGCCTTACAGTTTGCCCTAAATAAGCACCACAGTCACATTTGCCTTATAAGGTATCATTTGAAAACTCATAATTTGCTGATCAGTATCATCCTGATAAAATATATGTGGCAACATTGTATATGAAGTTATAAGATTCTGCTATATGGGGTTAACACATGTTCCAAACTTAGGTTGGCAAACAGGTCTGTCTTAAACAATGGAATGGGTGGCCTGCTTAATTTGCATTTAAGCAGTAAGCAGAGTAATCAACCAAGAAGGGAAACAAAGGAAGCTCAAACAGGTGATAAAAAGCAGCATGGAACATCCTTCCACACAAACATTTTATCTCCTGGCACCCAGCTGGAAATGTTTTTTAAGAGAGGGAATTAAACTATAAAAAGGAGGGACAAACAGCCTGAGGGACCTCCCTCTCTCTCCCTGCCAATTGCATTCATTGAACCTGTGTTGGGCTCTGGGAGAAGGGGTCCTGACCTGTGAAGTTTGGTCAGTAAGACTACTGAAAGCATGTAATGAGAAAACTTTGCTTTGAATTTAACAGTTTGTTAAGCACGAGTTGTTTTATTTTTCTTGTAACCATTTCTGACTGTTATGCCTCATTACTTGTACTCACTTAAAATTTCTCTCTTTGGAGTAAATACAATTGTTTTACCTAATCCAGTGTATTTAAATTGAAGTATCTGAATAATTATTTGAAATAATAAGCTGGCATATTATTTTTACAGAAATAACAGACCTAACATACCTTGTATTGTCCAGGAGAGGGATAGACAATACGAGACTGGGGTGTGTTGGGGTCACCCTGCAGTATAAGCCAGGTTGGTGAGAGCCAGACTGTAACACAGCTGTGGCTGGCAGGCTGCAGTTTCACAGATACTCAGGGTATGGCTTGCATGCTGGGAGGTGTTTGTGAATGACCCAAGTGGGAGCTACTTCGGCAAAGGATTGCAAGGCATCCAAAGATGCAGGGCAGGGGTGACACAGCTGCTCATTAATCTAGATTGTACCCTGGTATGTCACAATACGAGTTAAATGTATGTTCAGGAAAGAACTAGGGGTAATAAGCAATGAATATGATACCACACCTACAAGGAAGCCTTTGCCTTTCCATGCTCTTCTAGACCCATTGATCTAATATCTGACCTTCAGAAGTTCCAAAAGGGAAAATCTAAAAAAGAGTGAGGCTGGAGTCACTTGCAGTAGAGCAAGCAGACTTGCATTAGGACTAATACAGTATTAGCAGTATTTGTGAAGTCTGCATTTAGTTACGTTTGTATGGTATGTTTCCACATTTGGAGATGATGGCAGTATGATGCTGCATGGGGAATCTGGGGAACACTTTAGGATATTATGAATACCCCTACTGTAAAATTCCAATGAGTTGTGCCAGATGTGTCGTGTAAGGTAACTACAAAAATGTTATACTTGCCAAATATGATAACCAAGTTTATATAATCTTTATATTGTAAATTATAGATATGTAGGGTAGAGGTCTGTAGTTCCAAACTTGTGCTGTCCAGCTGGGTGACACCCCCAGACAGATTGGCCTCTGCACTGCCTAGACTGCTTGATGACCCATCAAGGGACATCAACTGTACAATGAACCCATTGAAAGGGCAAGGGACTACATCTTATGACTCAACAAGGCATGCGGGGCATGACCTATAGAGAGAACTCTAAGGCCTTTCAATGCCATGTGCTCTGAGTTTGTGTTTGGAACAAAGGAAATACCAAACACATGGCAAAAGGACTATAAAGGGCAGCTGCATCATCTCCATTTTGTCTTCAATCCTGCTTCTTGTCTTCGTTCCTGCTTCTTACCTCTGGCATAACTTTTCTACAAGCTGAAGCTCTGAATAAAGAGCTTAATGACCATATAAGTTGTGGATGTGTTCCAGAGTGACTTTCAAGCCAGCAAACTAACCCGTACTGTTAAGAACCTGATATATGAACTTTGAAGTCTTTGTATGTATGTAACTGCTTTATCATTTAACAACTCTCTTCTTTCTTTATAATAAACCTTTAGTTTTAGACACTAAAGGATTGACTTGCAATGTGGTATTTTGGATATGATCCAAACTGTTACTGACCTGGTAATGTAGCAGGCCCTTTGGGGTCGGAAGAAGATTTTGTACAGTGACCAGAGTTTCTTTAAATAACTCCTCACCTTATTGCACCTAGGTGCTGATTGTGAGCCAGAGAACTGGAATGCAATAAAGGGGGCTGTGTTATTTGGGTTGGTTTTTTTTTTGGCTTCTTGATTACCAATGTGGGGGATCAGGAGCAGTTTGTGACTGGCTGGGAAGTTTAACTTCAGTGTTATCCACCAGTCTTGCTCTCTGCTCTCCCTTTTCCAGCCTGCCCTGACCTTGACATTTCCAGTGAAGGCTGCTCTAGGCACACCGGGTCACAGACTGCCTTCATTCCTGGTTACATTGTTGTAGGTAAAAAGGATACAACTGAAAAAGCTTTTCTCCTTTTCTAAGTTCAGAAATCTACTGAGCAGGAGTTCATAATGAAAGATACAGAATTAGCCAATCTAAGTCATTTTACAGGACTTCCACAGGAATTTTGGGAGAAGTTTTGTGATTTACGTCTTTTGAACATGCTTTAGGACAAGGAATGACAGGTTTACAATTTCCATCACAAGTCATTTTTCTGATAGTTTTAAATCTTGTTGAGATATCATATCTATAGTTATATGGACTGTAGTAGTTTTCACTCACTACATATTTGAATATATTTTTAAAAAAATATATACTTAGAATTCAAGCACAAATGAACTATAGATGGTGGCTGAAGTAATCAGTTTAAACAGTGTAATACTCCTTTCCACTGACGTAACAAGAACAGTAGACTTCTACATCAGCCACAAATTACATATTCCTGTCTCAATTGCTCGTTATTAAAGGTTAAGGAGAATAAGGGGATTTTTTTTTCAGTCTATAAGGAACAACAAGAATCACAACAATGTTATTAGTCCATCACTACATGGAAATAGTAACACTGTCAATAATAATACAGAAAAATCATAAGTATTCAATAAATATTTCTATTCTGTATTTGGCCAAAAACCCAGATGATCAGTGATGCTGATGAAACACCTATCCACTCCAACTGTAACTCAGGAGGGTATTAAAAATCAGTACTAAAGTTAGATATTTTTATCCAGGTCTGGATAACTTTCATCTTAGCATTTAAAAGAGATGGCCAAGGAGCTTACTGGACCACTAATACTGATTTTCAATAACTCTTGAAATACTGGGAATTTTCAGAAGACTGGAAGAAAGATAATATTGTGCCAATATATAAAATGGGTACAACTTGGGTAATAATAGGCCTGTGAAGGATCCCAGAGAAAATGATGGAATGGCTAATATGGGATTCAATTAAAAAAAGTGAGGAGGGGAATATGATTAATGCCAGTAAACATGGGTTTACAGAAAATAGATCCTATCTATCTTGATTTGATCAGATTACAAGTTTTGTTGATAAAGTAATAGTGTTGATGTAATAAAGTTAAGACTTCTGTAAGGCATTTGACTTAGTACTAGCATTTTGATTAAAAAACCTAGAATACAAAATTAACATGGCACACATTAAATGGATTAACTACCAGTTAATTGACAGGCCAATGTAGCTGTAAAACAGGGAATCATCGATTAGGTGTAGGTCTAGTGGGGGGTGCCACAGGGATCAGTTCTTGGTCCTATGCTATTTAACATTTTTATCAATGACGTGGAAGACGAAATCAGCACTCAAAGTTTGCAGATCAGACAAAGATTAGGAGAGTGGTAAATATTGAAGAGGACGGGTCATAGATACAAAGTGATCTGGACTGCTTAGTAAGCTGGGCGCAAGCAAACAATGTGTGTTTTAAATGTAAGATAATATATTCTTTGTTCCTAGATGCAGACCATACTTATGGGATGGGGGATGCTATCCTGGGAAGCAGCGACTCTGAAAAGAACTTGGGGATCTTGGTGGGTAATCAGCTGAACATGAGCTCCTAGTGCAACACTTTGGCACAAAGAGCTAATGTGATCCATGGATATATAAAACAGGAGAATGTAGAGAGGTTATATTTGGCACGGCTGCAACAGCTCCTGAAATTCTGTGGCTAGTTCTCACATCTGCAATACAAGAAGGCTGTTGATAAACTGGAGAGGGTTCAGAGAAGAGTTACAAGAATGATTAAATGATTGGAACATTGTGTTATAATGACAGACTGAACTCGTTGAGCCCAGTTAGCTTAAAAAAAGAGAAGTTCAAAGTGTGACCTTGATCAGAGTCCATAAGTACCTATATGGAGAACAAATATTTGATAATTGGCTCTTCAACATAGCAGACAAACGTGAAACAAGATCCAACTGGCTGGAAGTTGAAGCTAGACAAATAAGGCACAGGTTTTTTAATGATTAAGCACTGGAACAATTACCAAGGTTGTGTTAGATTCTGTCACTGGGCATTTTTAAATCAAGATTGGATTTTTTCCTAAAAAGTATGCTCTATTTCAAACATGAATTAATTCAGGGAAGTTCTATGACCTGTGTTTCGCAGGAGATTAAACTAGTTGATCATGGTGATCCCTTCTGGCTATATAATCTAGGAATCTATAAATTGGTGCTAATAGCAAATGAACGTGAAGAAGAAAATATTTTATTAAGACTGATCCTTTTAGTGAGTGTATCCCCAAGTGATAATTAAAGCAAAAGCTTGTGTCATGTTTTTCCACAGACAGCTGTACTAAATATTTAGTACAATACTGTGTGCAATCAAGACAGGTTTCAAGACGTTTTTAAAAGGGTACTTTTGATTTACAGCCACTAAACACATTTTCTAAACACAAAGTTTAGTTTGACACCTGTAGTATGCAAGGTCCTGGAAAAAATTTTGAAGGAGAAATTAGTTAAGGACATTGAAGTCAATAGTAAATGGGACAAAATACAACATGGTTTTACAAAAGGTAGATCGTGCCAAACCAACCTGATCTCCTTCTTTAGAAAGTAACAGATATTTTAACAAAAGAAACGCAGTGGATCTAAATTTACCTAGATTTCAGTAAGGCATTTGATATGCCACATGGGGAATTATTAGTTAACTTGGAGAAGATGGGGATCAATATGAACATCAAAAGGTGGATAAGGAATTGGTTAAAGAGGAGACTGCAACGGGTCCTACTGAAAGGCGAACTGTCAGGTTGGAGGGAGGTTACCAGTGGAGTTGCTCAGGGATCGGTTTTGGGACCAATCTTATTTAATTTTTTTATTACTGACCTCGTCACAAAACGTGGGAGTGTGCTAATAAAGTTTGCAGATGATACAAAGCTGGGAGGTATTGCCAATTTAGAGAAGGACGGGGATATCATACAAGAGGATCTGGATGACCTTGTAAACTGGAGTAATAGTAATAGGATGAAATTTAATAGTGAGAAGTGTAAGGTTATGCATTGGGATTAATAACAAGAATTTTAGTTATAAGTTGGGGACGCATCAATTAGAAGTAACGGAAAAGGAGAAGGACCTTGGAGTATTGGTTGATCATAGGATGACTATGAGCTGACAATGTGATATGGCTGTGAAAAAAGCTAATGCGGTTTTGGGATGCATCAGGAGAGGCATTTCCAGTAGGGATAAGGAGGTTTTAGTACCGTTATACAAGGCACTGGTGAGACCTCACCTAGAATACTGTGTGCAGTTCTGGTCTCCCATGTTTAAAAAGGATGAATTCAAACTGGAGCAGGTTCAGAGAAGGGCTACTAGGATGATCCGAGGAATGGAAAACTTGTCTTATGAAAGAGGACTTAAGGAGCTTGGCTTGTTTAGCCTAACTAAAAGAAGGTTGAGGGGAGATTGATTGCTCTCTCTAAATATCAAAAGGGATAAATACAGGAGAGGGAGAGGAATTATTTAAGCTCAGCACCAATGTGGACACAAGAACAAATGGGTATAAACTGGCCACCAGAAAATTTAGACTTGAAATTAGACGAAGGTTTCTAACCATCAGAGGAGTGAAGTTTTGGAATAGCCTTCCAAGGGAAGCAGTGGGGACAAAAGATCTATCTGGTTTTAAGATTCTACTCAATAAGCTTATGGAGGAGATGGTATGATGGGATAATGTGATTTTTGATAAGTAATTGATCTTTAAATATTCAGGGTAAATAGGCCTAATCCCCTGAGATGGGATATTAGATGGATGGGATCTGAGTTACTCAGGAAAGAACTTTCTGTAGTATCTGGCTGGTGAATCTTGCCCATATGCTCAGGGTTTAGCTGATCGCCATATTTGAGGTCGGGAAGGAATTTTCCTCCAGGGCAGATTGGAGAGGCCCTGGAGGTTTTTCACTTTCCTCTGTAGCATGGGGCACGGGTCACTTGAGGGAGGATTCTCTGCTCCTTGAAGTCTTTAAACCACGATTTGAGGACTTCAATAGCTCAAAAATAGATGAGGTTTTTCATAGGAGTGGGTGGGTGAGATTCTGTGGCCTGTGTTGTGCAGGAGGTTGGACTAGATGATCAGAATGATCCCTTGTGACCTTAGTATCTATGAATTATGAAAAAACATATTGCTAGAGGGTTTGTGGATTTCAATCTGCTTTTCAACTGACAGTCAAATATATGTAGGATGCTTTAAGGATGGCTGTTAAAGGATACAATATTGTAGGACGCACACATAGTAACATCAAGTAGCAAACATCTACAGTTAAGGTTACCTGACACTTTACATTACAGACCCCTCTTTTCATAACTTTGAGAAACTTCAGCATTTGGACTAAAATGTTTCCACATCATGTGTCTGCTGCCTGAGACTGCCTTTTTATTTATTTATTTGGAAAGTTTCAGCTTAAAAGATTCAGACATTTTCAAGACTGAGGTTAGGGAAAATACATCTTGACAATGTTCAAAATTGTTTTGTTGAGAAGCTCTAATAAGTTTCATGTTTTGGAACAGGGAGTTGAAAGCTGGTGAGGGACAGTCACCCTGTTGTCAGATGTGCCTTTTGCCATCCCTGTGAAAATTTAAAACCTCCTCAGTTTGCATATTCTTAATAGATTTGTTAGAGAATTTAGCAGCTAAATTCTCCTAAATTTACATCCACACTGATCATGCTCCATCCTCTTGTGTGCTGACCACACTGCTCCTACACCACTCCCATAGAGCAAATGAGCATGCTCCAATCTCGAGTGAGAGGTGATGAGCAGGACATTGCCTGCCATTGCTTCTCCTGGCGGCTAGGGGCCACTGTGGCACCAAGCACAGGAACTGAATGCAGGGAAACTCTCTCCCCTACACTCTCAATGCTACCCCTGGCTGGTGCCCAGGCAGCTGTGCCCAAAATTAAAAATATTAAGTTTAATTATATAATGTTAGTACTTAAACTGCCTGGATCAGAGAAAAACAGCTACGGCTACTTACTGATGGTAACTTTATGGGAATAAGTCTCTTCAATCTCTTTGCATTTATAAATATTTTAAAGAAAACTACTTTTTGGTTTTCTGACTGACCTGAATAAGTTCTTTAAGTGTATTAACGTTAATTTATTTTGATATTAATTTATCATTACAAAACAGTTTGAAAAACAAAGAGCCCTGCATTTTACATCTCTATTGTTCATCAATGTACAGTGTAGTCCCTGAAGTGTGTCTGAATGCATACGTTCAATTCTGGTTATCTACTCTTTACTTAGTTGATGAACTGGGATAAAATATCATAGGGGAATAATTCAGAATAACTAAAAGGAAAGATGAAAGTCAAGTGCATGGAATATTTTTGGTGTGTATATGTAAGATTTTGTTTCAAAACAATTGCCTTAGGAACAAGCAACAAGATGCAGTAAAGACTAATTCAAGATTTAATCCATATATGCTCACATCATCAACATGTTAGCGAAAGTATCAAAAAAGTCATACATAATATATGGCAATATTTTTATTTTGTTACAGTAGATTAGTGGTGCAGCTTTTCCAAATGGGATAGTTAAGCTGCAGACAGAGCAATTGCATTAAATCTTAATTCTTCTGGGTCACGTTCCATGAACTTCTTGCAAACTTCTACTGCATCCTATTTAAAAAATAAGATACGAAAACACACAATCACTACTTATTATATAAAACACACTATTACTAAAAACAAAAAAGCAATTGGCACATGAATTAAATACAGTATTGAAACTATGATTTACAGGAGTTATGTCCCTCATGATTCTTTCACTTTCTGCACAAACTTTACTAGTGTGTCAAATGAACTGGAATTAATTTCTGATCTGAGTTGACACTGCTCAATATTACTTGCTGTGCCAAACGCAAGCAAGTGGTTTGAACCTCAGGAACAAGGATGATTTATTTAGTTGTTGCATCTAACAGTATGGAACATTATGGGTTACATTTCAAAAGATGAGGCAGTTACATAATTCTTTCTGCACGTTTGCCTTTAGTAGTACTGCTGCATTCAGAAACTTTTCTCCTGCACCTGAAGATGTACTGAACTCCTAAGCAACATCACCAGCTTTGTATGTTGGGAAAGTGGAAGACTGTATATACAACTCCTGTATCTAAATCTAGACTGAGGGTGCATCACACAGTGCATGTGAAGGAATAAAAAAGAAAAATATGCACTCATTTCACACACAAACTGTGTAATTTAAGAAAAAGTGGCTTTGGCAACTTAAAGAAAGCAGCCTGTGTCTCCAGTCTCTTGCTTCCCCAAAGGTTATGTAAAGTTACCATAAATGTTAGATCTCTATGCATGGTGTACTCCGGGGAGAATTTTTCAGAAATTGTTGGGCATGTGGAATTTCCTCCCCCTCCCCACCACAGAAATGGGCTGCAGAGATGTTGGCTGCCACTAGGGGCCACTAGACCCAGCAGAGCCCAGCTCACATATAGAAGACAAGGATGGCGAGGAGTGGAGGGTGGGTGCTGGAGGATTTCCAGCAGCTGCAGTTCCCAGTACCCCCTGAAGGAAGGAGGCAGTGGCACGCAGGAAACTCCGTAGGACCCAGCATCATCAGACTGTTTCTCCATCTGGATCCTGGGGTCTAGGAGGGTAGGTTCTGTGAATGTCTGAAGGCTGGCCACTAGAGGGTATGGGATGTGAGTGAGCCAGGGCGGGCCACATGGCTGGGCTCTGGTGGAAGGAGATGCGTCTAGCCCCTTGTCTGGGCTCTGGGGGAGAGGAGGAAGAAAAGCAGGAACTGGGTTGTTGTATAGGTTTCTTTAACTCTATTCCTGGGGGAATTTGTGTGTGTGTGTCGTTATAGACATACTTGTGACAGGTATTTTGAAATAAATTACCAAAATAATTGAAACTGGCATGATTATATTATGTTATTTTGACAAAAAGAATATGCAGAACTGCTCAGAATTTTAATATAGGTGCACAGAATTTTTAATTTTTTGAGCCAGAATTCCCCCAGGAGTAATGGTGCTATCTCTGCCACAACTGGCATTACTTTTGTGTGAAAAGTTTATTCTCTTAAACCAAATGCATTCCCTTTGGATCCATTTTGTGGTCAAACAGCTCCGGGCACATTACTCCTGTGGGAATTCTGTGCCAATGCGCATAATTCATATCGGTGCAGAATTTTTTTTTCCCCCTGGCAGAAAATGCATTCTGCCCAAGAAGTGCTTTTACCCACCAGAGCCTGCTGTGGCACCAGAACAGCCAGCGACTGGCACTAACAGCTAGCTGCATTTGTCACAGCAACCTGCCCATGGAGCCTGGTTAGGAGGTAGAGAGGGGCACATGGGGCTGCTGAGGAGGTAGGGGGTCAGACTGGGATTCAAAAGTGCTAGTGGAGGGACAGACTGGGGCGCAGGCTCAGGAGCTAGTGGGGTGACAGCATTGAGCCAGGTGTAGAATGGGAAGGGGCATGGGGTGTGCAGGGTTACATGGGGACAGGAGCAGATGTGCCTGACTGACTGGGAGAGGCTTGGGGTCAGAGTGTGCATGGGGGGGGACTCCCCAACTTCCTAACAATTCATACCCCACCCAAAGAAAACTGTTCCATATTTCTCCTACCCAGGCCCAACAATCTTTCAGATTCACTCCCAGGCTTCTTCCCTCTCCCTCAGCTCCTCCATTACCACTGACTATCCCAAGCATTTACACTGCTTCTGTAAATAGGATAGGTGTGGGAAATACATTTCTGTACTGTAGTTTAAATGATTTACTCAAAGTTCTGTATTAATATGGATAGTAAGGAATCTGTTTTTCAAAAAACATTTCCTGAATCTATTTTTGTCATCTGCATTGTTTCAGACATACTTGCTGACAGGTATTTTGAAATAAATTACCAAAATAATTTAAACTGGCATGATTACATTGTGTTATTATTTTCACAAAATATGCAGAATTGCTCAGAATTTTAAAATACTGTGGGCAAAAGTATTAATTATTAGCGCATTAAAGCATCAATGAACAAGTACATTTAAGATAAAAGAGGTTAGAAGGGAATAGGCAGAACACAAAATGTGGGGGATGAGAACTAGGGCAAAGACTATAAATGCTGGAAGAAAGAGAGTGCACCCTTTATTAGCATGGCATCTCAAATTATAAAGGAAAAAGAAAAAAAATAACTTCGCTCAAAAGTCCTCCGACATTATCATTTCAGGGCTCCCCCATCATGTATGCATGGTTTGAGAGCAACGGAAGCATAGGAACACCTCAACATGGGAGAAAAAGCAACCTGATCTATGGGTATGGTACCCTTACAAGATTTCTGCTCAATTAGCTCATCTGCCATATTAAAATGTTCTGTTACACACAGAAGTAACGGCATGGGTATTCTGAAATACTCCTGGCTGAGAACTAATTAAAGACCTTTTCTTCTTATCCCTTCCCTCACCCAACTACATACCTAGGAAGTGCATAAAGTTCAAGTTGCACAAAAACTTAAAGGATTTTTCTATTCCTACCTCTAAAAAAGTGTCATCACTAGTTTGTCCATGGTTTATTGGAAAAGGTTTGCGCCCATCTGTTGGAATACAAGCAATTATACAAAATATAGTTGTAAAACGAAAACTGGAAAACGTGTCATTTTCTCAGACAAGAACATAAACCCAAAGCATTAAATAATTCCCTCCTCATATGAGAGCATGCCACCAAGATCAGCTCAGTTTTTCATAAACTTAGCGTACTAATCGTAGTACCCAACTATTCAGCACTTTCCCCTCTTAATCGAGTATTTCAATAGGAATACAGTATTACAAACAATGACAAATAATGAAACACTTTTTTGTTGAACATAGATTTTTAATACACAAAAACTTTCAGGCCAAGAGGTAACCTTGAGTTCTAATTATTTTGTTGCTGGTAATGTTTAAGTTCTTTGCGTTTTCCAAATAGGTCATCGCGTGCAAAAAAAGTAGTTACTTAGTACATTTATAGATTCATAGATACTAAGGTCAGAAGGGACCATTCTGATCATCTAGTCCGACCTCCTGCACAGCGCAGGCCACAGAATCTCACCCACCCACTCCTACGAAAAACCTCACCTATGTCTGAGCTACTGAAGTCCTCAAATCGTGGTTTAAAGACTTCAAAGAGCAGAGAAGCCTCCCTCAAGTGACCCGTGCCCCATGCTACAGAGGAAGGTGAAAAACCTCCAGGGCCTCTCCAATCTGCCCTGGAGGAAAATTCCTTCCCGACCCCAAATATGGCGATCAGCTAAACCCTGAGCATATGGGCAAGATTCACCAGCCAGATACTACAGAAAGTTCTTTCCTGAGTAACTCAGATCCCATCCATCTAATATCCCATCTCAGGGGATTAGGCCTATTTACCCTGAATATTTAAAGATCAATTACTTATCAAAAATCACATTATCCCATCATACCATCTCCTCCATAAGCTTATTGAGTAGAATCTTAAAACCAGATAGATCTTTTGTCCCCACTGCTTCCCTTGGAAGGCTATTCCAAAACTTCACTCCTCTGATGGTTAGAAACCTTCGTCTAATTTCAAGTCTAAACTTCCTGGTGGCCAGTTTATACCCATTTGTTCGTGTGTCCACATTGGTGCTGAGCTTAAATAATTCCTCTCCCTCTCCTGTATTTATCCCTCTGATATTTAGAGAGAGCAATCAATCTCCCCTCAACCTTCTTTTAGTTAGGCTAAACAAGCCAAGCTCCTTAAGTCTCCTTTCATAAGACAAGTTTTCCATTCCTCGGATCATCCTAGTAGCCCTTCTCTGAACCTGCTCCAGTTTGAATTCATCCTTTTTAAACATGGGAGACCAGAACTGCACACAGTATTCTAGGTGAGGTCTCACCAGTGCCTTGTATAACGGTACTAAAACCTCCTTATCCCTACTGGAAATGCCTCTCCTGATGCATCCCAAGACCGCATTAGCTTTTTTCATAGCCATATCACATTGGCAGCTCATAGTCATCCTCTGATCAACCAATACTCCAAGGTCCTTCTCCTTTTCCGTTACTTCTAATTGATGCGTCCCCAACTTATAACTAAAATTCTTGTTATTAATCCCAATGCATAACCTTACACTTCTCACTATTAAATTTCATCCTATTACTATTACTCCAGTTTACAAGGTCATCCAGATCCTCCTGTATGATATCCCGGTCCTTCTCTAAACTGGCAATACCTCCCAGCTTTGTATCATCTGCAAACTTTATTAGCACACTCCCACATTTTGTGCCGAGGTCAGTAATAAAAAGATTAGTCCCAAAACCGATCCCTGAGCAACTCCACTGGTAACCTCCCTCCAACCTGACAGTTCGCCTTTCAGTAGGACCCGTTGCAGTCTCCCCTTTAACCAATTCCTTATCCACCTTTTGATGTTCATATTGATCCCCATCTTCTCCAATTTAACTAATAATTCCCCATGTGGCACGGTATCAAATGCCTTACTGAAATCTAGGTAAATTAGATCCACTGCGTTTCTTTTGTTAAAATAACTGTTACTTTCTAAAGAAGGAGATCAGGTTGGTTTGGCACGATCTACCTTTTGTAAAACCATGTTGTATTTTGTCCCATTTACCATTGACTTCAATGTCCTTAACTAATTTCTCCTTCAAAATTTTTTCCAGGACCTTACATACTACAGATGTCAAACTAACTGGCCTGTAGTTACCCGGATCACATTTTTTTCCTTTCTTAAAAATAGGAACTATATTAGCAATTCTCCAATCATTCGGTACTACTCCTGAGTTTACAGATTCATTAAAAATTCTTGCTAATGGGCTTGCAATTTCAGGTGCTAATTCCTTTAATATGCTTGGATGAAGATTATCTGGGCCCCCCGATTTAGTCCCATTAAGCTGTTTGAGTTTCGCTTCTACCTCAGATATGGTAATATCTACCTCCAAATCCTCATTCCCATTTGTCATGCTACCATTATCCCTAAGATCCTCTTTAGCCTTATTAAAGACTGAGGCAAATTATTTGTTTAGACATTGGGCCCTGCCTAGATTATCTTTAACCTCCACTCCATCCTCAGTGTTAAGCGGCCCCACTTCTTCCTTCTTAGTTTTCTTCTTATTTATATGGCTATAGAACCTTTTACTATTGGTTTTAATTCCCTTTGCAAGGTCCAACTCTACTCGACTTTTAGCCTGTCTCACTTGATCCCTACATGTTCTGACCTCAATTAGGTAGCTTTCCTTGCTGATCCCTCCCATCTTCCACTCCCTGTATGCTTTCTGCTTCTTCTTAATCACCTCTCTAAGATGCTTGCTCATCCAGCTTGGTCAACAACTCCTTCCTATGAATTTTTTCCCCTTTCTTGGGATACAGGCTTCCGATAGCTTCTGCAGCTTTGATTTAAAGTAATCCCAGGCCTCCTCTACCTTTAGATCCATAAGTTCTTCAGTCCAATCCACTTCCCTAACTAATTTCCTTAATTTTTGAAAGTCAGCCCTTTTGAAATCAAAAGCTCTAGTTGCAGATTTATTTTTGTTAATTCTTCCGTTCAGTTTGAACTGAATTAGCTCATGATCACTTGAGCCAAGATTATCCCCTACAACCATTTCTTCTATGAGGTCCTCGCTACTCACCAGAATTAAATCTAAAATGGCATCCCCTCTGGTCGGTTCAGCAACTACTTGATGAAGGAATCCATCAGGTATCGCAGCTAGGAAAATCTGAGCCCTATTATTATTACTAGCACTGGTCCTCCAGTCTGAATCTGGGAAGTTAAAGTCTCCCATAATCACGCAGTTTCCATTAGTATTTACTTTATTAAAAACATTAAAAAGGGCTCTATCCATATCCAAATTAGATCCTGGAGGTCTATAGCACACCCCAAGCACTATCGTAGGAGAGGCAGCACCCCCCCCCAATTACTTGGCTGGATAGAAACTGTTCAAGATGTGCACATATACATTCCACTTCAGGTGTATATGCGCACAATACACCCCTGCTCTCTTCATGTGCAGAGTCAAGGACATAGAAGGGGCATATTTACTGCCTCCCTCTCCATTCCTTCACACTTCTGTATATATAATGTCTGAAATAGCAGGGAAGTGGAAGGATCATGGAATGTATATGTTACTATACAACTTGAAGAACAACAGTTACTATACAGTTA
Source organism: Dermochelys coriacea (assembly GCF_009764565.3). Classification (NCBI taxonomy): domain Eukaryota; kingdom Metazoa; phylum Chordata; order Testudines; family Dermochelyidae; genus Dermochelys; species Dermochelys coriacea. Next base: position 79,638,504 of record NC_050068.2, on the reverse strand, counting down.
AGTAACAGTTTATTCCGTTTGGGGATTGGTCCTGCTTTGAGCAGGGAGCTGGAGTAGGTGACCTCCTGAGGTCCCTTCCAACCCTGATATTCTATGATTCCAGGATTCTCCTTCACCTGATTGTGCACATATACATTCCACTTCAGATGACACATCCGCAGTTCCCTTACAGGTTATGGGACATTGGATCACCTGAAACAGAGACTGTAGCACCAACTTGCCAAAGGCTTGAGTGATGGTAATGTCTTGAGCGATGGTAAAGGTAGGAACAGACAGAGGGACGATGCTCAGAAAAGCTGATGAAGTAGACTGACCTTTAGTAGAGTGGGCTATTGTCTTGAGGAGGAGGAGGAGGAGATCTTAGGAAAGCTGCAGCACAGCTTAATGCATCAGAAACCCAATGAGAAATTTGTTTGACCCCCTAACTCTTTCATTGTAGGCTACAATAAGCCTGGGAAAGAAGGTCTGAAGGACTTAGTGCAATCCAGATACAATGGATCAGCCTGAGAAGGAGCCCAATCTTTCATTGCAGTGTAAACGCATCCTCAGTGATTGGAGTCTGCTGAGACTGCCAACAGTGATACGCACCATAATGTCCATTGATCTGTTTTGCCCCTGTATCTTCCCCTCTCCTACCCACGTATTCTCCTTGCTGTTTCCTGTCACAGTTACTCTATAATCTTTCCTCTCTTCTCCCAAAATCTTCTATATTCTGATTTCCAGTTGTTCCTGAGTTTGGGTATCTCTCTAGGGTATTATGCTCTGGTCTCTATGGTAACTACATATAACTGTTTTAGATAGAACTATGCCCAGAGATGTCCCTAGGCAGTTTCTCTCCTGCTCTTCTGTAGAAAGCAGGCACATTCATTTGCCACTCCAACTGGATACAAGTGTGATGACTAGATCAAACCAAACTGCTCATTTCCAGTTCAGCAATTTGCAAATCTACCATTGTATCAGAAAACATGTTCATCTGGGTAAAGAGGAGGTCTGTATGTAGAATGGTGGTATTATTTGAAACCCTGTATCCATTAGAAAATGTGCAATCTTTTGAGAAATCATTGTTTTAAATTTCCTGACATTTAAAATTACCTTAAAATTACATATATGATAATTTTTATAATAAATTTTCAGTTACACTTTTTAAACATAGTTTTTCTATAAGCAAAAAAGTTTAATTGGTGTTATATTTTATTCATATTTTGCAAGTGGCTGACAGAATGCTGCACATCCATCAAGCTTTTAGATTTAAATACATCAAGAACTTAGTTGTAAACCAAGCATAAATAGTAATTATTCAAAGCTAGATCTTACAAAGTACTGTGAATCCTCAGCTCCTATTAATCGTTAACAAATAGACTAACTCATGATAGTATTGCTAGCCTGAAAGCAGTAAAACTTCCTTGGATAAAAGTTTTTGCAGCATACATAAATGAAAGCCATACTAGATGCACAATATTATTGGTAAGTGTGAAAGAAATTCCAACCATTTTTACTGAAATATGTTTGCTTGTAAAAAGCATACTTGGATTTCAATCAGTTGCATATTGAAAAAACCAAATTGTCTGCCTCAAGCTATTATGAGCTTCTTTCTAATATATCTATTATGAAATCTGATTCCTTACATTCAAATCTATGATACACAAATTGGATTTTTAGCATATCTACTCATGCTTCTGTTTGACTAGCATTGGTGCAACTTCACTAAGGGTAGCAAATTGTCCTAATTCACAGATCACAATTATAAATGTAATTTTGGCTGCTCCAAAAAATGTATTTGATCTCTGGCTGTAAACTAGATCAGGGTTTTAGATGCACAGGGAACATTTCTCACTGAGGCTTTTTTATGATGGTAACAGGGGAGCTGGTAGAAAATGAGGCATTGACACATCAGGTACTTGTTTAAGGCACATCTGACAACAGGGTGACTGTCCCTCACCAGCTTTCAACTCCCTGTTCCAAAACATGAAACTTATTAGAGCTTCTCAACAAAACAATTTTGAACATTGTCAAGATGTATTTTCCCTAACCTCAGTCTTGAAAATGTCTGAATCTTTTAAGCTGAAACTTTCCAAATAAATAAATAAAAAGGCAGTCTCAGGCAGCAGACACATGATGTGGAAACATTTTAGTCCAAATGCTGAAGTTTCTCAAAGTTATGAAAAGAGGGGTCTGTAATGTAAAGTGTCAGGTAACCTTAACTGTAGATGTTTGCTACTTGATGTTACTATGTGTGCGTCCTACAATATTGTATCCTTTAACAGCCATCCTTAAAGCATCCTACATATATTTGACTGTCAGTTGAAAAGCAGATTGAAATCCACAAACCCTCTAGCAATATGTTTTTTCATAATTCATAGATACTAAGGTCACAAGGGATCATTCTGATCATCTAGTCCAACCTCCTGCACAACACAGGCCACAGAATCTCACCCACCCACTCCTATGAAAAACCTCACCTATGTCTGAGCTACTGAAGTCCTCAAATCGTGGTTTAAAGACTTCAAAGAGCAGAGAAGCCTCCCTCAAGTGACCCGTGCCCCATGCTACAGAGGAAGGTGAAAAACCTCCAGGGCCTCTCCAATCTGCCCTGGAGGAAAATTCCTTCCCGACCCCAAATATGGCGATCAGCTAAACCCTGAGCATATGGGCAAGATTCACCAGCCAGATACTACAGAAAGTTCTTTCCTGAGTAACTCAGATCCCATCCATCTAATATCCCATCTCAGGGGATTAGGCCTATTTACCCTGAATATTTAAAGATCAATTACTTATCAAAAATCACATTATCCCATCATACCATCTCCTCCATAAGCTTATTGAGTAGAATCTTAAAACCAGATAGATCTTTTGTCCCCACTGCTTCCCTTGGAAGGCTATTCCAAAACTTCACTCCTCTGATGGTTAGAAACCTTCGTCTAATTTCAAGTCTAAACTTCCTGGTGGCCAGTTTATACCCATTTGTTCGTGTGTCCACATTGGTGCTGAGCTTAAATAATTCCTCTCCCTCTCCTGTATTTATCCCTCTGATATTTAGAGAGAGCAATCAATCTCCCCTCAACCTTCTTTTAGTTAGGCTAAACAAGCCAAGCTCCTTAAGTCTCCTTTCATAAGACAAGTTTTCCATTCCTCGGATCATCCTAGTAGCCCTTCTCTGAACCTGCTCCAGTTTGAATTCATCCTTTTTAAACATGGGAGACCAGAACTGCACACAGTATTCTAGGTGAGGTCTCACCAGTGCCTTGTATAACGGTACTAAAACCTCCTTATCCCTACTGGAAATGCCTCTCCTGATGCATCCCAAGACCGCATTAGCTTTTTTCACAGCCATATCACATTGGCAGCTCATAGTCATCCTCTGATCAACCAATACTCCAAGGTCCTTCTCCTTTTCCGTTACTTCTAATTGATGCGTCCCCAACTTATAACTAAAATTCTTGTTATTAATCCCAATGCATAACCTTACACTTCTCACTATTAAATTTCATCCTATTACTATTACTCCAGTTTACAAGGTCATCCAGATCCTCTTGTATGATATCCCCGTCCTTCTCTAAACTGGCAATACCTCCCAGCTTTGTATCATCTGCAAACTTTATTAGCACACTCCCACGTTTTGTGACGAGGTCAGTAATAAAAAAATTAAATAAGATTGGTCCCAAAACCGATCCCTGAGCAACTCCACTGGTAACCTCCCTCCAACCTGACAGTTCGCCTTTCAGTAGGACCCGTTGCAGTCTCCCCTTTAACCAATTCCTTATCCACCTTTTGATGTTCATATTGATCCCCATCTTCTCCAAGTTAACTAATAATTCCCCATGTGGCATATCAAATGCCTTACTGAAATCTAGGTAAATTTAGATCCACTGCGTTTCTTTTGTTAAAATATCTGTTACTTTCTAAAGAAGGAGATCAGGTTGGTTTGGCACGATCTACCTTTTGTAAAACCATGTTGTATTTTGTCCCATTTACTATTGACTTCAATGTCCTTAACTAATTTCTCCTTCAAAATTTTTTCCAGGACCTTACATACTACAGATGTCAAACTAACTGGCCTGTAGTTACCCGGATCACATTTTTTTCCTTTCTTAAAAATAGGAACTATATTAGCAATTCTCCAATCATTCGGTACTACTCCTGAGTTTACAGATTCATTAAAAATTCTTGCTAATGGGCTTGCAATTTCAGGTGCTAATTCCTTTAATATGCTTGGATGAAGATTATCTGGGCCCCCCGATTTAGTCCCATTAAGCTGTTTGAGTTTCGCTTCTACCTCAGATATGGTAATATCTACCTCCAAATCCTCATTCCCATTTGTCATGCTACCATTATCCCTAAGATCCTCTTTAGCCTTATTAAAGACTGAGGCAAATTATTTGTTTAGACATTGGGCCCTGCCTAGATTATCTTTAACCTCCACTCCATCCTCAGTGTTAAGCGGCCCCACTTCTTCCTTCTTAGTTTTCTTCTTATTTATATGGCTATAGAACCTTTTACTATTGGTTTTAATTCCCTTTGCAAGGTCCAACTCTACTCGACTTTTAGCCTGTCTCACTTGATCCCTACATGTTCTGACCTCAATTAGGTAGCTTTCCTTGCTGATCCCTCCCATCTTCCACTCCCTGTATGCTTTCTGCTTCTTCTTAATCACCTCTCTAAGATGCTTGCTCATCCAGCTTGGTCAACAACTCCTTCCTATGAATTTTTTCCCCTTTCTTGGGATACAGGCTTCCGATAGCTTCTGCAGCTTTGATTTAAAGTAATCCCAGGCCTCCTCTACCTTTAGATCCATAAGTTCTTCAGTCCAATCCACTTCCCTAACTAATTTCCTTAATTTTTGAAAGTCAGCCCTTTTGAAATCAAAAGCTCTAGTTGCAGATTTATTTTTGTTAATTCTTCCGTTCAGTTTGAACTGAATTAGCTCATGATCACTTGAGCCAAGATTATCCCCTACAACCATTTCTTCTATGAGGTCCTCGCTACTCACCAGAATTAAATCTAAAATGGCATCCCCTCTGGTCGGTTCAGCAACTACTTGATGAAGGAATCCATCAGGTATCGCAGCTAGGAAAATCTGAGCCCTATTATTATTACTAGCACTGGTCCTCCAGTCTGAATCTGGGAAGTTAAAGTCTCCCATAATCACGCAGTTTCCATTAGTATTTACTTTATTAAAAACATTAAAAAGGGCTCTATCCATATCCAAATTAGATCCTGGAGGTCTATAGCACACCCCAAGCACTATCGTAGGAGAGGCAGCACCCCCCCCCAATTACTTGGCTGGATAGAAACTGTTCAAGATGTGCACATATACATTCCACTTCAGGTGTATATGCGCACAATACACCCCTGCTCTCTTCATGTGCAGAGTCAAGGACATAGAAGGGGCATATTTACTGCCTCCCTCTCCATTCCTTCACACTTCTGTATATATAATGTCTGAAATAGCAGGGAAGTGGAAGGATCATGGAATGTATATGTTACTATACAACTTGAAGAACAACAGTTACTATACAGTTAAGTAACAGTTTATTCCGTTTGGGGATTGGTCCTGCTTTGAGCAGGGAGCTGGAGTAGGTGACCTCCTGAGGTCCCTTCCAACCCTGATATTCTATGATTCCAGGATTCTCCTTCACCTGATTGTGCACATATACATTCCACTTCAGATGACACATCCGCAGTTCCCTTACAGGTTATGGGACATTGGATCACCTGAAACAGAGACTGTAGCACCAACTTGCCAAAGGCTTGAGTGATGGTAATGTCTTGAGCGATGGTAAAGGTAGGAACAGACAGAGGGACGATGCTCAGAAAAGCTGATGAAGTAGACTGACCTTTAGTAGAGTGGGCTATTGTCTTGAGGAGGAGGAGGAGGAGGAGATCTTAGGAAAGCTGCAGCACAGCTTAATGCATCAGAAACCCAATGAGAAATTTGTTTGACCCCCTAACTCTTTCATTGTAGGCTACAATAAGCCTGGGAAAGAAGGTCTGAAGGACTTAGTGCAATCCAGATACAATGCTGGAGCTCTGTGAACATCTAAGGTGTGGAGCTTCTCTTCAACTTCGGAGGAGCGAGATTTTGGAAATAACATCGCAAGACAAATGGTTTGATTTCAGGTTGAAAGCTGAAACTGCTTTTGACAAACTTAGAGTATGGCTTAAGAGAAACTTTGTCTTTATGAAAAACTGTGAAAGGAAGATCAGCTAAGAGAACATAACGTTCAAAACTCACCTTTGCAGAAGTGACTGCTCTTAGGAATGCCGTCTTCATTAGACATTAGGGATAGAGAGGCTGTCATCCTAGGTTCAAAGGAAGAACCCATTAGTCTAGAGAAGACTGGGTTAAGATTCCATAAAAGGTACTGGATCAGACACATGGTAGATGTTGGACAAAAAACTTTTTTAAAAAAACTGGAAACTAGAGAGAGTGAGAAGATGGAAAACCCGTCCACTGGTGGATGCAGAGCAGACGCTGCTGCCAAGTGGACTCTCTCAGAACTGATAGGCCATAGGCCAGAGGATTTCAAGTGTAACAAAACAGTCCAATACATGTGAAATCTCTCTCTAGCAGGTCAGTAAATGTTGAAATTGTGCCCCATTAGAGCACCTTCTCCACTTGAATACGTATGTCGCTCTAGTGGATTCTTTCCTGCTGCTCATTTAGACTATCTGAAGATCTCGGAAGCATAATCTCTTGTGAGCATTCAACCAAAGTTCATCCATGACATGGGGTGAAAAGATTGGAGGTTGGGATGCAGAGACTTGCCCTAGTTCTGAGACTAGGGAAAAAGTTATCACGGATCTGACTGAAAATTGATGTAGATCCATGAACCAATACAGCCTCGGTGAGACTGGTTCCAGTAGGATTAATGCTGCTTTGTCTCTTTTCAGTTTCCTCAGTACCTTGGGAATGAGAGGAATTGGAGGAAATGCATATAGGAGATGACTTGACCAGGACAGAAGGACAGCATTGAGACGGAATATGGGCTGCAGCCTGTCCTGGAAAAAATATCCTGCACTTGTGGTCCAGGTAGGTTCCAAACAAGTCTATTATTGGGAAATCCAACTGGTAGAAGATCTGGTGGAGAATGTACTTTCTGATCGACTTCTTGTGTTGGTCTATGAAAACCCTGCTGAAGGAATCTGCCATTGTGTTTCTCATTCCTGGAAAGTGGAATGACTTAAGGGAGACATTTCTGATGCATAAATTCCACAAGTGGATGGCTTTCTGGCATAGCTGAGAGGACCTTGCACCTCCCTGCCTGCTCATACAAAACATGGCAGCTGTGTTGTCTGTAAAACTTGTATCACCTGGTTCTTGATGGTGGACATAAACATCTTGCAGGCCTGATAAATAGCTCCAAGGTCCACATATTTATGTGGAGTGAGACCTCCTGGGGTGAACAGAGAGCTTGTGCTCAAAGCTGACTAAGATGGGTTCCCCAGTTCTGGTAGACACATCTGTAGCCAGAGTCAGTCAGTTATGACTACAGAAAGGGAACCTCTCTGCACACTGAACTGGTGGATGGACCTGCAGACCTTGACTGACCTCATGCAGGTATGCAAGTCCGCATGTTCAGGGAATGTTGGTCAGCCAATAAACTGCTTGGTTGTAGGTGGTACAGGGACTGGGGTTTGCCAGAGGGTGTTCATCAGCTCTAGCTGGGCTTCATTAATGAAAAGGGCAACATTTCCCTGAAAGACTTTAAAGGTCTCTGGAGAAGGGGATATCGACTCCAGGGTGATGGTTTTGTCCAAGGAAGGGGATGAAATATAGGGACAGGAGGGCACATCTAGGGGTTCCTCCACTAATTCCCCTTCCTCAATAGGATCCAGTACAGCTGACAGAGGGATGGCGAAAGAGCCTCTCTAGAGGTTTCCTGCATGGAGACTGAGATCTCCTCTTGGACTGTAACTCCAATGGAGGTCTAGACTACCTTGGAGCAGGCAAAGACCTGTAGAATCATGGAGGATACAGTACAGGAGCCTCTTTACGGGAATACCAGTCCTGTTCCTTCTGCCTCATGCCCCTTGGGCAAGGTCTATGAAGTGAATGAAAAGACTTTGATGGGAATACAGGCCCCTCATGCACAGAGTCTAATGAGGAGATGTAGGACTCATCTGGAAAGGGAGGAGCATTCACCTTTGAGGTCTGGATGGGGGTGGGGGGGCATTGATATCAGGGAAACCATCTGGTTAGAAAAAACCCAACCATGAGGTGACTGGAATGCCAAAGTTGTAATTGGTGCCAGCAGTTGGCATAAGGTACTGTAGGGAGTATGTCGGCAGACCACCACACATCAACAGTACCGACAATGACCAAATCCAGGTGCAGTAATGGGGAGTCAGATAATAGGACACAAAGGAGATCCTTATGGAAAGGTAGACTTATGGAGTTGAAAACACCAAGACAGCCAGGTGCTCTTCCAGTGGAGCCAAAGGAGGACACAGCAAAGATGAAGGCACCAGTCTTAACAACTCCAGAGGAGCAAGAGTTGACAGTGACACCTCAGATGGAGCTGTGAGCATCTGTGCTTATTCAAAGGCCCCAACTCAGCACCGGAGGACTTACTGGAAGCCTTCTTATGTAGAGAAGATCATAACATTGACTGTTTGTCCAGGTCAGAATGTTTGGATTTCTTTAAAGAGGCCATCAGGACGACGAAAACTGATGTTTCTCTCCAGATTTATGCTTCAAAAGTTGAAGCTGCTGGACGAGCATTTCTCATAGTTTCAGAGTCCATCATCTTGTGATGGGAGCCTGGTTCTGAGGAGAGACACAGTCTCCTTCATGAGGTAAAATTTGAGGCAGAAATTCCTGTTTTTTAGTCCTAACAAAGGACTAAAAAAGGGAAGGTGGTACAAATAGGGCATCTATCCTTCACATGCCTCTCGCCAAGAGGAATTAAGCAGCTTCTGTGCCTATCCATGACAGGGATAATGGCCCTGCACATGGCACACTGCTTAAAGCTTAGTGATTTTTCATAACAAAGCCCCAGACTACCTACAATTATTATTTAAGTATTCTAAGGCTAACGATATGAACAATATGCACTAAAGATTTAAAGCTGGAGAACCAAAGCAAAAACTATGAGGTGCTCCAGTTCTCACCAGGGGCAGTGAGAAGGAGTTGAGAGGGGGCAGCGGACACATTCCATTTATGTTCTTGGCTCGTGCAAGAGGAGAGCAGGGGCACATGCACCACCTAGTGGTACTGCTGGTAAAAGTCTCCACATACACTTGAAGTGGAATGAATATGTGCACAGTCATTCAAAGGAGAATGCAAATTTATACTCTGACAAGTGAAACTAGGTTTTCTGGGGTGAGCACTAAAAAAGGGAACTCTAAACCCACCAATTTTGAAGGGGTTAAAGGTCAAGTAATATGTAATTGAAGTATTACACTCAATTAAGAGCAGGATATATAAGCCACAGAAATACAGTAAAATTAATACTGATAATTTAATATAGGCATGATTCACAATACTAGTTTAGCACCCTACCAGAAGAAGTGGTCTACAAACATTTTCAATTTTTTCTTTAACTGTATTGTGCAGAATTGGGAAACTTCTGATTTATTTTTTATGAAAGAATGTGTGGCTCAGTTTGTATTGATACCTAGCAGGGATGAAAGGAATTTTCTCTCTCTTCCAGTGGGGAAGATGTGACATGAGACCTTCAAAGTGGGGCAGTTTCAAAGAGTTTTACGTCTATAAAATGGTATGTATATCTTTGTGAGCTAGGGATTGTATTCTGGCTACATAGGGGTGGACTACAGAACTTCCTGCAGAAACTAAAATCCTGAGACAGATAAGACAACTGCGTACATTGTACCATTGTACACACTGGTTTTGACTGGGTCTAAGAGAACAAGAAAGCCAAGAAGGAAAAATGATATATATAGAGAGTCATCCTGAACTTACTCAGAATAACCCTCACTTAGATCCACGAACTGACAGACTTGAACCAAGAGGGCAAAACCCTGCTGGAAGGGTTTGAAGGACTTGGAAAATCCTAGGGGCTCCACGTGGAGAATGGGTGACAGCTGGTAAGCTTAGCATGCATACAGACCATTTATTGTTTTATGACAGTGGTTCTCAAACTGGGGGTTGGGACCCCACGAGGGGGGCGTCATGAAGTTATTACCTGGGTGGTCGTGAGCTGTCATCCTCCACCCCAAAACCTGCTTTACTCCAGCATTTATAATGGTGTTAAATATATAAAAAAATGTTTTTACTTTATTTGTGGGGGGGCGGGGAGTTCACACTCAGAGGCTTGCTATGTGAAAGGTGTCACCAGTACAAAAGTTTGAAAACCACTGTTTTATGGTATGTTTTCTTTGTAATACGGTGGTCCTAAGTAAATCTACTGTGCTTTGTGAAACCACTGATAAATGTGATCATGCCCCCTAGAAGAGAGAAGAACTACAGGCGCTGGATTACAGTCAGGTCTCCTGGGATAAGCACAGTTAATTGCTGGGGACTGTAACCTAAAACTCTGATCCTGAGGCAGAGGAACACGGGTCCCCATGCAGAGTGAGAGGTGACAGCTAAAGATCTGAGAACTAAAAGGGTGCCCTGGGGGAGACCCTGGAGGAGATAGAGGTACAATTAACCCTGCAATTGTGATGTGTAACAGTGCCCATTAAGTGTGGTATTTCTCAACAAATATTTTCATTTGTTGCTTACTATACAAATATTTCAAGCTATTTATGAAAAACTATGAATGTCAAAACGTGTTAAGGCATGACATTTTTCTCCACCCGCAGCATTGGCCTACTGAGCTTGCCAGGCCAAATTCTTTTTAGTTCTCAAATCATTTTTTAAAAATCTGCCATAATTTCCTTGAACTTGGCAGTACTTCTAACCTATAATTAACCTAAAAAAACCCAAAAAGTAGGCTCTTATGAAATATAATATATTAAAGCATTTTTGATGTTTACTTTAATGACTAACCTCTTGTACATGGCAGAAATGACTAAAGCTGCAACTTTAAGATAAAATCCTCAGCACATTCCAGAAAACAGAACTGAATGTCACTGTATGACAGTGGCTCTAGCAAGCTGTGTTTTTGACTGAATTCTTAAATGCAAGTTGGCACAAAAGCATTTGAATGTACCTATGAATAGCATGTTTTTGGTGGCAATAGTGTGAGCATTTATGTTCATCTGCCACTCCATAGCTTTCTGCTTGCCAGTGTCCAAATATTCACCACAGTGGCTAAAGCTGATGACTCAGACAGAATTATCTGAACAGATTTATAGGAATCACAATGATTACAGGTTTTAGGAACTTCCGTAAATTATTTAAACAAGAGAAGAAAGTTACAGATTATTGTATTTTCCCTTTTTCTTATTTCTCTAAATTATGTTTTAATCTCTTATGGTGGTACAGGAAAAGGTTATTGTAAGAATGTTATTTATGTATTTGTAAAGGAAGTGCTGTCAGCATTCTATCGTGTAACTATCAACATCTTACACATATTTTTAATTCAAGCATACCTTAAAGTTCATCTCCTCCTACTTAGTTATTCTTAGGGAGTGTACAATATGCAAAGCTGATAATCATATGCTCTGCACTGTTTTTAAACTCACGTAAATGACAGAATAAAATATAAAAGCAACATGGTCACAGTCACATAAAACTTCAGAGAGGAGAACTTAAAACAATGGGAGGTTCATTATTTTAAAAATCGTATTTTGAAATTTAAAGCCAAAAGTTATTTGTGCTGTATCGTACAGCTTTTACCCCGCTATTTAGTGTAAGTCACTGGCATCTAAAATATAAGCTCCTAAAACACACTTTATGAAGAACAATGTACAACATTCATGAGGTACAGCTGACAGTGATGAGTCTTAGGCTCAGATTGATTCAGAACATGTCCTTTATACTACAATGGCCTCCAAACTATTAAAGATGTGTGAGAGCATTGCTTCACTAGGAACATGTTTTGAAAAGGTTAAGCAGTCAGATGAAATATGGCAAGCATACTCTCACTACATTATATTGGAGTATTACACTGGAAAGATGTCTGTGTGACTTGAGATTTTATCCAAACCTATTTAAAACTGCTTCAACTAGCATTCAGAAGTGTCTACAGCAAAATCTTGTTGCCCAGCAACATGCTTTAGACTAGGAGCATTATAGAATATCTGAGCAGAATTTAGTGCTGCTCAACCTGCAGAGAAACAAATAGTCAAAAATAATTCAGATGCAGAAGCTAATGCTCAGATGCAAATGAAGTATTAGCTATTAAATATGAAGTAAACTTTTTAAAACCAGCCTGCGATGAATGAATTGCAGATCATCAATATCTGTTGGTATGCTATTCTTCACACAGCATGTTTTGATTCTGACTATTCTGGTATTCAGTAACATGGCTCTAGCTAGAACTTATAATTTTCACTGTTCAGCATTAAAAAAAAAAAATCACAAAGAAAATAATAAATAATTCAATGACATTCATCAAAGAAGCCATCCCCCCCTCCAAAAAACCAACCCCCCGGAACTGAAGTACAAGTGTTTTCCTGATTAGGACCATAATTTTGTTGAGTCAGACTAGTTTCCAGCAATGATAGTTTGTATCTTGCCCTTTAGATTACATTCTCCCCACCTCGAAAATGAAGTGTGTGTGGGAGGGGAGATTCAACAGGAAGAATGCTTAATTACTGAATACAACTGACAAGATCACCACACTGACTTGTTTCAAGAGCAATGAAATAAAGTGTTCTTACCTAATTCATAGAGATGACTGGCTACGTTAACTAACGCAATAAAGTGAAGATCTACTTTTTCATCTATGCTTGGTGCCTGTAAAAAAAACAAACAAAAACGGTATAATATTATGTACACCAAATCTTGTACGATACTAAAAATACAATCCCCCAATATAGAAAGCATGTGACCTATAAAAGGAGGGGACTGGTAGCCGAGAAGCCCTAAAAACCAGCTTGGATTGATTTAAAGTGAAATGATTTAAATCACCAATCGGACAACATTTAAGTAGTTTGTTTTCATTTGTTTTCATTTGTATTTTTTAGTTATTTTCCTAAAGACAGGTTGGTTCTCACTGGTCAGTAACCAATCTGGCACGTTGATATGCAACTAAGTATAGCTTTTACACTAAATTTGGTGCTTTCTGCTAACCAGGAGGATATACTATATCTTAACACATTTATTTAAGCAATTATATAGTTTAACTTAAATGTAAATATCTGAATAAATGTATCTTCACACCACCAATACCAAGGTGATATTATTCCTATTTTAAAGATGGGGAACTGAAGCACACAGAGATTAAGGCCAAAGTTGTCATGTCCCCTAATTTTGACTTGAGTTTCCATTTTGAGATATCTAGGTGACTAAGCCCTAATTTTTCTAAGTATTTATCATTTTATATAGCACTTTATATGTTCAATGTACCAGTTCCCATTAACATAAACTTAAAGTGCTTTGTGTGCTCAGCGCTTCTGCAAATCAGACTAAAGGGTCTCAAGCGGAGCACTCAGAAAGTTAGGTGTACACAATTACTGACCACTTGTGAAAAATCTGGTTTCAGTAATATGCCTAGCATCATACAAGGACTCTGTGCCAGAGGGCAGGCAGAACTCAATTATCTGAGGGAACAATCAACTGCTTTATTCATGAGACCATCCTTCCTCTTCCTGCAATCCCTGCCTCATTCATGTCTAACTTCTGCAACAAATGGAGGCAGGGATCCTACAGACAAAGGCCTTATTTATTATGTACTCAGATTCATTCCCTGGGCCCCAACCATCCTGTGTGATGAAAGAGGCAGAGGTCCTGTGGAAAATGTGTTTTTGTAATTAAAGACTGTATCATAATGCATATTCAGACTTATACAGTACTCAGGAGGAAGTGGACACAAGGATGATTCTGGGTCTCCTGGTGTCAAAAGGAAGCAGAGTAGTTAGGTCACCTGACACTGATGTTTTGGCCTTTGCTGTTCACCTATTTCCAAAAATGGAACACAGAGATAATCTGTTGGATTGAAATAGGCACCCAGACCAGCACAACTGACAAGAATTGCTTCTTACCTATGCACGCAATTTGTGACACACTCACTCCTGACTTCTGCAACATACTTTCTGCTGTACACACATTAACAGCATGTGACACTGTCATCCCTATTTGGGAATGGGGTGGGAAATCTGTGTTAAATGTTAAAACAAAAGGAGCTTACTTCTTAGGAGATCTTGCCAAACTAGGAGAGAGTGATGGACAAATTACAATTTCTGCAACAAGGAAATTGGTGGCAGCTCTGTATCATCAGAACAAGAAAGAAAAGGAGACCTACAGAAACCTGAATTGCTTTACACCTCAATCTCACCATCAAAAAGAACAAGTCACTAGCCCAACTCCCAACATGTGAGGCTGGTTTTTAAGATCATATGAAAGAAGCATCTTTTGGTAAACAAAGCTTTGGATGTCTTTGCACACAGGTAAACCAGATATTGGATCACCATTGCAACATGGATAGAAAAATGTGGATCACTTATTACTTCCTGTGTACTTCAAGGGCCCAATGGTATCTGAGCTTCTACAACACCTTATTCATGCATGTACTAGTAGGGGACACTGCACAATCAATTGGGTCTGTAGTTAGAACTATATTCCCTGCACAGAACTGTGTACATTCAAGGCAATGAAAACTGTAATCCAGGCACTTTCAACACAGATCATAATGATTAACAAGATAACAATTTTAACAAGAAACGTCACCAGTGCTATTACCTTTCAATGATACCTGTACAAGGGATGAGAGGCAATACAACTGCTCTCTCTATATACACGTTGGGGGGGTAAATAGCAAGGATGGTGAATAACTATTTAAACTAAAGGGCAATGCTGGCACAAGAACAAATGGATCTAAACTGGTCAAGAACAAATTCAGGCTGGAAATTAGAGATAAGCGATAACCATCAGAGGGGTGAGGTTCTGGTACAGCCTCCCAATAGGAGTTGTGGGGGCAAACAGCTTAATTAGTTGTAAGAGAGAGCCGGACAAGTTTATGAGTGCAACTGTATGACCGAGTTGCTTGTGATGGTAGGGGACAGGGTACCGGTACTCACTTCCGGTTTGTGTCTTATGTTCCTAAAACTCATGCTTCAGGAATTCAGCTGGCCACCAGCAAGGGTGAGGAAGGGATTTCCCCCCACAACGTACTCTGGGAGTTAATTTTTTTAATCTTCTTCCTCTGAAGCATCAGGGATGGCCATGGCTGGAGATAGGACATTGGTGAGGCGGACCCGGCCTCGGAGGTGGCACCAGGCATTCTCTTGCAGGTGCTTGGCTAGCTAGTTCTTGCTTACACGCAGAGTCTAACTGACTGCTGTATGTGGGGTCAGGAAGGAACTGTCCCCCATGTCAGATTGATGTGACCTTGGGTGGTTTTCACCTTCCTCTGCAGCATGTGCATGCAAGTCACTTGCCAGGATTAACAGTCTCTCTCATTTAATTATTTCCCTGCCATTGCAGGGGCCGCAAGCACTGATGCCCCTTGGTCCCATCTCTTCTGTGCCTGTGGTCCATAATAGTTTAGTCTCCTGAGGGTTGTAATATTTTGGTCTTATTTCAGTGGTTGGGTTTAGTGTGTTGGTGGCCTGTGATACACAGGAGGTCAGATCAGATGATCTAGTGGTGGCTTCTGGCCTTAAGCTCTATGACTTCAAACTGACCAAATCAGTAGTGTCTGCCACTCAACTACTGGGTTTAACTAAAGTGCAGTTCTTCATTCTGCCAACTGCCGCTTCCTCTTCAAGGCACCAGGGGAGAGAGCAGGCCACCATACTGCTAGGTTTACAGGGAGTCCAAGTCCCAAAACCTGGATGCAACGTCTTCATCGAGGCCAGGACATAAAGAGTCACTGGTCTCAGGTCAGTGTCCATTAACTTCTGTTAGTCTCCCTCAACTTCCCATACTAATTCTTCTCCAATTCTCCCTCCAGTCTTCAACAGATTCCTGGTCTGTGAAATTTCTTGACCTGTGCTCCCTGAGAACTTTCTGCCTTACTGGCAGTTAACCTAGTGCTTTGACGTGTTTCCCCATATTTCATCTTCTCTGCATTCCATTCCCCCACTCTTTTGCTCCCAGAAACTACTACTCAAGTCTCCCACTTTTCTCTAACAAGTTGATGTAATCTACTCAACCTCAACAGCAATTCCCATTTCTTAGTCTCCCAGGCTTCCCTCTCAATTACACCAAATCAGAGTGGGCAACTTCAGCTTTTATTCTGACTCCAAAATGTTTCATTTCTTCTCCTGCTACATCCTCCAATCTCCAAAAGCTGTGATTCAATAGAAGATTAATTCTCTCACAACATAGATGTTTTTCTCAGACATGCACAAAAACTCATGGCCTAGGAAATCAGATGCATCTCAGTAATTTTATCACCAGGTTGAAGAGAAAGTTATAGTTTTCCATCAAGGAAAGAGTTCTTTAAATAAGAATTTCAAACCTTAAGACACTGTTTGACCAAGTCTTCTTCCTAGTTGTAAATTACAATCGCAGGTTATCCATACATTTAAAAAAAGTGAGCAAGAGACATATCAATATATCCTCATTAGTATCACAGTAGAATCCAAAATATCTTTAGTACAGACACATTAGAAGACCGTCCCTTTTCACTCAAAATTATAAAGGAGCCAAGGAATTGTTGGCAGGCCATAAACACTTCATGTGAAGTGCACCTTAAAAAATATGCTAGCCAAATACATTTCATGGGTAACACATAAAAATGGCTGAACTCCTTATTTATCCTGCTGACTGTATTATTAAAAAAAATGGGAGAAGGAGCTAAACATCTCCATTTCCTCTGACATGTGGGATAATATCTGGGACAATATATGCAGAACATCCACTTCTCTGTTTTTGTATTTCTTTCAGAAGAAAATTCTAAATAGATTATTGGACGCCTGAGCCACTGCATAAAGTTGGACTTCCTCTCATTGTAAATGTTGGAAATGTGACTGCTCCAATGCAAACCTGTCTCGTATAGTCTTTGAATGTCAAAGTATATCCACATTTTGGAAGGAAGCATGTGGTGCTCTAAGGTGACCAGGGGAGGGGTTTCCCTATGACAAGTCTATGTTTTGGGCATTCTAGAAGATCCACCCTGTTCAAGTAACGCCAGGAAATACATTGCTGCAGCACTTACAGTGGTCAAGAGAGTCATTTTACAAAATTAGAAATCTGCTACAACCCCCACATTCAACACCGCCTTCATGGAAAAACTGACAAACTATTAAGACACTTGGGAGTTTAATGAGAGCATTCCAGTCTACCTGGAATCAGTTTGCTTTTCTGATTTTTTTTGGTGGGGGAGGTACAGGAGAGTTGTTAGGGAATTATTTCTTAACACTCTGGAGTATTTATCTATGAATATTTCATATTGAGTTATTGTTAAATCCATATTCCTGTTATATTTTCTTTGTCACTGTATTTGAATGTCTGTATGGATATGCTAAAGTTCTGAAAAATAAGATTGATTAAAAAAAAGAGAGAGAGAAGACAGTCCCTATTGCAAAGAGCTTAAACTATAAGGACAACAGACACACCTGAAGGATGAAGCAAAAGGAACAGCATATACAAGCAAGTTGTTTATTATCATGATCCAGCAGATTTCAAATGGACTCCTCTGCCTAATCTTTATTAGTTGGCTAACTCCTTGGCTCTTAAGGGAGTATATGGCTCTTGGGAGAGTTGTGTGAGGGTATTAGCCTTGTGGACCAGCTCAGGACAAATGTTCCATATATGGAAAAGACTTCAAAGGGGATTGTGGGGGAAAGATAAAAGGGGCATCAAGGCTGTAATTGCTGGTGGAGACACATAAGAGACTTGTTAAACAGAAAGGGATAGAGAGAGTTATGCGAGTTATGACAATGAGGACAAAAAGGCTTCAATTTGATGTAGCTGGAGGACTGATGTAGCTAAAGAACTGAGGTCACAACAATTGGTAAGGACGACAACTTCAGTTACTGCATTTTATATGGACTCGAAGGGGAGATGTGGGATATCAGGGAGAACACAAAGCAGGAGACAATGGCCTGACTGTAAGTTTTAGCAATATGGAAAGAGAAGACTGGTTCTTGGACAACATTGTAGAATCTGCCTGGTTGCGTAGAGTCAAAGATGAACTCCTGGCAATAGGCTATAGTAACTGGAAGAAAGGTAATGGGTTAAACAATGAGAATAAAGAATGTTGGTAGCAAGATTTCCAATTGATATCCAGGGGGTTGCTAACAGCAACCAGAATGTAATTAAATTTAATATCCCTGTAGGAAGGAATATACTAAGGAAATCCACCACAGTAGCATTTAATTTCAAAAAGGAAAACTACACAAAAATGAAAATTAAAAGGAACAGTCACAACCGTGGAATGCCTGCAAGCTGCACGGAGACTATCTTAAAAGACCATAATAGAAGCGCGAACTAAATGTATACCCCAAATTAAACAGTAAAAAGACCCAAAAAATGCCACCATAGCTGAACAGTAGAGTAAAAGAGGTGATTCGAGGCAAAAAGGCATCCTTTAAAAACTGGAAGTCAAATCCTACAGAGGAAAATATAAAGGAGCATAAACTCTGGCAAATCAATTATTATAAAGGCAGACCAAACAAGAATTAGGAGCAACTAGCAATATTGACAAAAAACAACAGTAACATTTTTTTAAAAGTATATCAGAAGCAGGAAGCTTGCCAAACAATGAGTGGGGGTCCACTGGATGACTGAGGTGCTAAAGGAACACTCAAGGAAGTCAAGGTTGTTGTACAGAAGCTAAGTCAATTCTTTGCATCTGTCCTCAGTGCAGAGAGAATGTGAAGGAGATTCCCACACCTGAGACATTCCTTTTAGGTGAGAGACCTGAGGAAATGTCCTAGATTGAGGTGTCAGTAGAGATGGTTTTGGAAAAAAAAATAAATAAGGTTACAGCAATAAGTCACCAAGACCAGATGGTATTCATCTGAGAGTTCTGAAGCAACTCAAATATGAAACTGCAGAACTACCAATCGTAATATGTAATCTATCACTTAAACCAGATGACTGGAGTCATCATGGATAGTTCTCTGAAAACATCTGCTCAATGTGCAGCAGCAGTCAAAAATAAAGCTAACAGAATGTTAGGACCATTAGAAAAGGAATAGATAATTGGACAGAAAATAAAATGCCATTATGTTAATCCATAGTACACTCACACCTTGAATACTGTATGCAGGTCTGATATATTAGCATTGAAAAAGGTACAGAAAAATGATTAAGGATATGGAACAGCTTCTATACAAGGAGAAATTAAAAAAAAAAAAAAAGACTGGGACTGCTCAATTTAGAAAAGAGATGACTAAGGGGAAATGAGATATAGTCTATAAAATCATGAATGATGTGGAGAAAGTGAATAAGTACGTTTTTACCTTCACAACACAAGAACCTGGTGTCACCCAATAAAATTAATAGGCAGCAGGAAGTACTTCTTTATGCTATGCACAGTCAACCTGTGGAACTCATTGCCAGGGGATGTTGTGAATGTCAAAAGCATAACTGTGTTCAAAAAATTAATTAGGTAAATTTATGGAGCATATGTCCACCAGTGGTTATTAGCAAAGATGGTACAGGATGCAACACCATTCTCTGGTTGTCCCCAACCACTGACTGCCAGAAGCTTGAAATGGATCATTTGATACTTGCCCTGTTCTGTTCATTCTCTGGGAAGCATTTGCCATCAGTCACTGTTAGAAAAAAGGACCCTGAGCTACATGAACCATTGGCCTGACCCAGTAGGGGAACAACAGAATGAAATGTAAGATTGCTTAAAGAGGGAGTAGTCAGAGAGGAAAGGTTAATTTGTTAGCAGTGAGCACATAGTTGATTGAAGATGGAAACAGACAAGATGACTTAGAAAGGAGGATGAACAGGCGAAAGCTCTGATGAACCCCCACAAAGTGGGAAAGGGAAGAAACTCCCCACCACCACCCAAAAAGATGTTTAACAACAGATTTGGTTTGCTAGTAGGGTGCTATCATGATAGATAAGGGAGGACAAGATGACAAGGAGAGTTTGATCAACCATGTCAAAGTCAATGAAGAGGGCCAAGAGAACAAGAATGTCAGAGGTTCTGATACACCGTTCCTAGCGAAAGAGGCAATCAGAAGCCTTGATTAATACATTTACAATGAAGCTGAGAGGACAAAGGCCAGAGATGAGGGTATGCAGCATGGAGTTGAAGGAACTGAACTTCAGGTAACAGTTGTGGCACACACAATAAGTTTTGAAGTGAAGGGAAGAAAGGAGACAGAGCAGTGGAAGTCTATTGTACTGCATTCCAGACAATGGTCTGGCTCAGGAAAGGTATCGGACACCTTGAACAAGGACTATCACTGAGTTGTTTATAATAATAAATCCTACCTCTTCTAGGTCATATAATTTGAATCTCTCCTGTTAGATTAAAAAAGAGAACCTGCCAAGAAGAAAAGAGAAAAATCTAAAGGATCCAGAAGTGAGCTGAAGTTAATAAGCAACAGATTCAAACCGGTTCACTGTTTAATTTTCATGTCAAAAGTCACTAATTTAATTTTCTGAGTTAAGTTACAAATTAAGAATATTGAGAAAGGAGTGCTGGACTGGTGTGTGTCTGTGTCCGCCCAAGTAAATGGAATAGATATTTGGATTCCCCATGTCCATAAAGAGTGGACACTGTTTATCTAAAGACATTTTAGGCTCAATGTACTGTATTAGTTGCACTAGAAATGGCTTTAATTGCATCCTTGATTTCACTCTTGTTATAGGTTTATTGAAAAACAACAACAAAGTATACAAATATTCACTAGCAACTTTTAGGCAAAGTGTTCTAAGGATCCAAAAATAAACTTAAAAACAAACAAAAATATTCCTCACTGAATATTAAAACAGATGAATGGCACAGGTTTACCAAAGCTAATGAGAAAGCCAAGGGTGATGTATCCTCTTTTTCTTTAATTTGTGTGTTTCCATTGAATAATGTTTTCAAATTTTATTTGTTACAAACCAGGTAAAGCCCTGAATATAAAAATCTAGAAAGTTTCATAAAGTTCTCGAACACTGATTTGCAACAGTCTGAGCTACTCCCTATCTATGTAACAGAATAAAATAAAGTATTTGAAGAGTAGTTCTCCAAGTAAATGGAAAAGGTACATGGGGAAGAATCTCAACATTGAGATATATAAATCATAATGATCCAAAAACAAATACACTAAAAGAAATGGAAGCATTCTGTAAGCGAATATGCTTGGGCTATTAAACACTAACAAGGATTTCCATATCCCTATTCAGACTGGGGATTTATTTAGTTTATAGTTGGCTCACAGTCAGAATTATTTCAGTTTAGTCAGAATCCACATAAACCAAATGCAAATTTCTAGCCGTGTGACAGTAATGTGATTATACTGGTTGAAACAGAAAGATAGCTATCCCAGTTGTAACTTGATAGCATCCATCTCAGGATATGTATTGTAGCAAAGCTCTAACCTTTTCCCCGTGGGTCTCGCACTTCCAGGCGGTTTATGCTAGCTTCGGAAGCTCACTGCAACCCTCCACATAGCCCTTCTCTCTCTAGAGCCAGGGATACAGTCTCCTGAGTCCTTTTCATCATAAGCCAGCAGTGGAGGTTGGTGAGAGAATTCCCACAGTCTCTGTTGCTCCTACGGCCTCATGCCAAAACAGTTTAACCTCCTGTCCTGAGGGGCCTGTTTTCCCCTCCCAAGAGATGTTTCTGTAGTGGTGGGTTGGGGGGAACCCGAGCCCGCCCTCTACTCCGGCCCAGGGACCCTAATGGTAGCAGCTGTTGGCAACCAACCTTTTACTGCCAGAGTTGCTACATTTCCCTGGGTCATTTCCCCACAACCGTCCTGCTTCTCCCTTCTTCATCCTTACCTTAGGGCTCCCTTACCAATGACTTGAGGGTGTCTTCATTAACCAGCCCTTCAGCCGCACTTCCTCTCCTCTGGCTCCTCCCTGCTGACTGGAGTGAGCCCTTTTATATTATCAGAGGGGCCTTAATTAGAGTCAGGTGGTCACATTAGCTTAAAGGCCTCACCTGACTTTTTGCAGGTTAATTGGAGTCAGGTGTTCTCATTAGCCTGAAGCAGCCCCTGCTCTGGTCAGTCAGGAAACAGAAAACTGTTAATCCAGTGGCCAGTATATCTGCCTTCTGCTACTCTCTGTACCCAACTGGCCTGGGTCTATCACAGTATCTTTCACATTGGAAAGTAGTACATTTTATTTTTGTGAATTTCCACTCCATAACTCTACTTCCATTTAGTGCTTCTGAGGGTTCAGTCATATCACAATTATCTAAAAATGTTGCATACTAAATAAACAAACAATTAGTGTATGAATATTCAAGCCTCATGAATAAAGAAAAAAAGTTGAAGCATGATATTTGATAAGGAACCACCATCTAAACAGAACACTTTAATCTTCAACCGAATGAGGAATTTTAGCAACTTTGCATTTAAAATAATAGCATCTCAAGGGAGAAAGTATCTAAGCCACCTCAGAACTATAGGAGACATTTCATCTTTGCTGAAACACTTAAAGGGATGTGAAGAAAGCCTCAGAACTGAGAACAAGAAGAAAAATGGGCTCAGGATATAAAACCACAGGAAGGGGAAATCATGCTGTATGTCAAAGAATTAGAAGATGCTAAGAAGTGCGTTTAGCA
This sequence comes from Dermochelys coriacea, assembly GCF_009764565.3. Lineage (NCBI taxonomy): Eukaryota > Metazoa > Chordata > Testudines > Dermochelyidae > Dermochelys > Dermochelys coriacea. Next base: position 79,615,795 of record NC_050068.2, on the reverse strand, counting down.
GAACCAACTGAAAGACCATAAAGATGAGGTAAAGAGCATAGAGGTTTGAAGGAGAGCTTATGGAAGAACAAGCAGTTCCATACAGGGCAAGCTTCTTGTATATCTGGAAAAATAGCTCTAAAGTTAAACAAAACAAAAAAAAACCTCCCCCCCCCCAAAAAAAAAAAACACCTTAGGAGGCAAAGCATGGACTGATACATGCTTGCTGTTCCACAGGGAAAAGAGCCCTAAGAATGGTTAAGAGAAAAAACCAACAGCTGTGTAAAGACTGAAGATGGACTACACTTACAGAACGGAGTCCTACAGGAAGGCGTATCAATGGCTGCCAACAACGAAGACGGATTGATGAATTGGTAGCCTGTGCAGGACCTACATGGTTATGTTTGACCTAGGAGAGAGAGATGCAGAGCGACACAATGTTGAAGCCTTCGTTCTGCAAAGGCTAAACTGAAGCTACAATGAAGGTAAGGATAGCGAGGACAAGGACGACTTCATAAATATTTAAAAAAAAAACCCCTTAACCCACTTAAACTTGAATTAACATATCTAAGGTCTAGGCTACTGCAAAGTCTCCCACTTTCTGTATTGCGTATTGCTTTAATAAGCATCAGCATGGAAGATTCTTGCCTAGGAATGGGCTAGATTTGAACAATATGACAACAAAGAATGAAATTAACAAAAAAGATATGGTCCAAAACTGAAGATGTTCCCCGCTAGACAGATATGAACTCGGTAGAACAGCTGAGTTATTCACACCCAATAAACTTCATAAAATGAAGACAAGTTTAACAAATGTATCCGAGATCGATTGTTGGAAGAAAGGAGGAAGGTGATTGAAATCATATCTACTTCTTCTGGGAGAGATTAGAAGACACAAAAGGATCTATCCTGTCCTAATATCTGCAGCCCAAAAGTCAGGTTTTCAAATATTTTAGAAAAAAACCATATGGTACAGTTCGGATTAAAGTGGACCAAGTCATCGCAGCGCTATCCAGAGTTTCCATACTGGTACGTTCCTAATGTAGAAGGATAGCAATTGGAAAGGCTTACTGGGGTAAAGTATGCAACTTGATACATGTTCCACTTATTCTTCTAAAGTAGGTCAATGGTAGTACTGCCATTAACACAAGTTGAAATCTCTGTTCTCTTCTTTTTCAAACATTTGGATGCACTAGGAATATGTTAAATGATTCAAATAGTTGCTACTAGAAGAAAGACCACACAAGCAATAACCAAGTGACTCAAGCACAAGTGTGTCTCATTTTACAGAATATGTATGTATGCAGAATAGAAGATGTAATTCCACAAAATATATAGTCAATAAGCGTATATTCAACACAGTACACTAAGTGTTAAACAGTTCTAATGGATTAAAAAGGCCCAATGTATAATATGATTAGGCGGTTATGCAAATAGCCGCAAAATATAAGTTTACCTTTTTGTCAAATTGATACTTATATCCCATGTCACAAATCCGTACCAGTGTTGCCTTCTGCTTTTACAAGTTTCCACCTGCCATTTTGCCTTTTTTGTCTATATTCATTCTGTGACTTCCCCACAAAAGGAGGGGCTAGTAAATTTCTGTGCATACACACTGCCTTACACACTTAGAACAGAGCAAGAGGCAATCAAATAGATCCTTCCTGAATAAGAACTAAGGACAAGAACAACTGCAAACCTCACTCACTCAGAGATGAGTATACCTGGGATAACATGGGAGTTTTAGCATCTGGGCCATGGTGAAGAGTCATCTAGAGGTTTGTAATATACTCCTTGCCTTTAGAGCCTGATCAAAAACTAATGTGTTTTGGATCAGGTCCTAGATGTTAGCAGCTCTACAGGAAAGAAGAATGTATAGCCAGCTAAAGGAAGAGGGAATTGATACAATCCAACAGCAGAATCAGACAATATTTGTCGGGTGAGAAAAGTCTGCAGGAGCTGATGGCTGCTATGCTTCAGTTACACTACTTTGATTTCTCATCTCTTTATACTAAACAGGTATTGTGATGAAAGATTGCTGTTCAGTTAGGAAAATACTTCAAATGTTTACAACATATCAGAAGGACCTCAAAGCTTCAGAACACTCGGCAAAATACTCAAAATTCCTAATCAAATCCTGAAGAACTACTCCTGCAGTTTCTTGCAGAGCCCTCCAAAGTCAATGGACCTACATGTGGAGGCACGGGTCTGCTGATCAGAACAAGTTGTAGGAGCAAGATCTCAATATCTCATGGTTTGGCATGTCAGACCTCAGTGCCCTCCCTCCACAATGGAAGGCCAACACAGACTATATGAGGTTTTTCAATTCTGCAACTCTCTTGCCTATTTTGGTAACAGAGGTTTGTTTTTCTTTCTTGAATCTGCAAGTATAGTAATTGTTTACCTAGCAACACAACAACAAAAAGTTTTAAAAATTATGGGGTATGAATTTAGTTTTGGCTGGGTAAACACAATTGACAGGAAATTGCCTCACAATATGTATATTTTTGCTCTGAAAAAATACAGTATAGTATTTTGATAGCATAAAAGCTGTCAAGACAACATTGGTAATGCCAACCCATAAGGGATGCTGAATTTTGATATTTAAGGGAGTAGAGACTGACCCAATATTTTGAGATTTACATACAAGACTTACTAAATCTGCTAGCAGAAACCAAAAGTTTATATAAAACCATTCCTAGCCAAGTGTTCCATTTAGACAAGTTAAATGACTCAATTATGACTTATCTTTTTTCCTTCATTTACTATTATTTTAATGCACTTTGTATTAAATCTTATAGTTTAAGTAAGGCACGACTTAAGACAAAGGGAGTTTTGATTAAGGAGCAGGAATTTTTCCCTTCATCATTTACCATTCTCAATGACTGGCACCTATTTCTGAGTTTCCCAGTTGTTGCTTTTTTTTGTTTTAAGATCATGAATAAATTCAGTAAGTGTTTCTGAATAGGTTTCAAGGCCAGAATGCAATATGGGAAACTATAAAGGCAAGGGAACTTGTTATGGTCAAGCAGGAAGAATGGGGTCATGGCTCCTTTAAGGGTTCCCCTTCCTTTGGGATGGGAGGGGAGGACGTCACCTGAACTGGGGACTTGTCAGCAGGACTCATGAAAGCCATTATCTCCCTGTGCACCAGGTGGAAGTTAATATGCTCTCATGCCCAGATCAGCCGTTCTTACCCTCCCCTACCCATGGGATCATAGAAGGACTGGGTTTTTGTGGCTGGCTGTAGGCATCGTATTTGTTGACCTTTCTGGAACTGGAAACTAACTTTTCCCTCACCTCCCGATTGGCTGGAGTGCTTTTTTTTTCCCACCCTCCCAGAGCAGCTCCAGGATCCAGCTAGGTAAGTTGGGAAGCATAGTTTGTCAGGAAGCAGGGCCTGCAGCAGAGCCAGTCTCCGGGCAACCTAGTGAGTGCAGCAGGCATGTAGAGGCTGCCGGCTTGCCTACACCCCAAGATTGATTGGAAGAATCAAGAGTGTAGCTCTTAAGCCCAGCAGCAGTTTAGTGGCTGCTAAAAGCATTCACCCATGGCTGTGGTAGCTCCTGTGCCTGCTTATTCCCAGCCCTGCTCCTGCCTTGCCTCACTCCAAGTTACCAGTCCTTGCTCTCAGCATGGATTCCTACTCTAACCACTAAGTCTGACTGCCCATGTCCCAGTCACTGACACAGTTCAAGTAGTTGCAACTTAACAGGTGGCAGGTATCTGGTGCAGGGACTCATTCCATAGGGAATCTGGTTCCCGAACGACAGGGCTAGCCTTAGAAAGACTGGCACTCTGGGCAAACTTATATTTTGGCACTCTATCTTTGTGTTTGAGAACAAGAGGAGCATTGGGCACAGGACACAAGGACCAGCTCCTGGCCCCAGAGTTCAGATGGGCTGCACAGGGATGAGTTTCTGAGTCCAAAGGCTCCCCTGGCCATAAACCCCGACAACCTACCAGGAAGAGAGCAAGTGTGCAGCCCCCAACCTTGCCCATGGAAAGGGGAGACCCGGGGCTGGCCCACTGGCACTGCAGGAGCAAGCCCTCCTGCGTGCGCCTCCCCACCAGGCTGGCAGCTCTGGGCAACACCCACCATCAACTCGTCTGGCCAGGGGCTCCAACCCTGGGCTTGCTCGCACTTAGTGCTTAATTTGTGCTGGGGCTTGCCGAGACTTAGCCCCAGCACCTCTAGGCTCTTGGCCAGCAGTTGCCACCAGCAGCAGCGCAGAAGTAAGAGTGACAATACGATACCATGCCACTCTTACTTCTGTGCTGCTGCTGGCAGTGGCGCTGCCTTCAGAGCTGGGTGCCCAACCAGCAGCTGCTGCTCTCTGGCCACCCAGCTTGAGCCTCAACACCTCTTTCATTATAAATTAAGCACTGTCTACATTCACACCTGCTCCAGCAGACCAGGCCCACCAGTTCGCGGCACTTGGACAGTGCCCCCCAGATCATGGTGCCCTGAGCAATCACCAGCATCACCCACCGCCAAGGCTGGCCCTGCTGACAGACCAGATGTCACAGATTTTAGGGAGCACCCCTTACTGGCCTCCCACTAGGACTACTGTAAGGGGAATCCAAGCCCCTGCCACTCTGGATCCCAGGAGTATTTCAAGCTTGAATGGAACCCAGATGCTGCCCCAATATTGGGGTCCCCTAAGTATACTCTCAGGGCTCAAACCTTCTATCTGGCACCCTCTTCCACCTGTTGGAACTTGCTGTGCAGCCACTGAGACCCTCTGAGTGAAGTGGAAGGTATGAGGATGTGTTGTGTGTGAATTATTGCTGGATAATTCCCAAAATTTGTTAAATTAATAAAGTAGCAGTCTAATTAAAGGTTTCAGAGTAGCAGCCGTGTTAGTCTGTATTCACAAAAAGAAAAGGAGTACTTGTGGCACCTTAGAGACTAATAAATTTATTAGAGCATAAGCTTTCGTGAGCTACAGCTCACTTCATCGGATGCATTTCATCGGAAATGCATCCGATGAAGTGAGCTATAGCTCACGAAAGCTTATGCTCTAATAAATTTGTTAGTCTCTAAGGTGCCACAAGTACTCCTTTTCTTTTAGTCTAATTAAAGCACATCCCTTACGTCTTGCCTTTCTTCCAGCCTCTAAGGGACAATGGACTTCTAAGGCCATATAATCACCCTTCCTGCATAACATTCCATAGAATTCAGTAAGTAATTCTTCCTTAATACCAAACTGTCTGTATCTTTTAGAAAAGTATCTACCTAATCTTGATTTAAAGACTACAACTGATAGAGAATTACTTTATCCTTTGGTAACCTGTTACTTAATTTACATTTTATTTCCAGTTTCATTTTTTTCTAATTTCAATTTCTAGTCATTAGATCTTGTTATGCATTTGTCTACTATATTAAAGAGCACTCCAATATGAGCTATCTTCTCCTTGTATTCGGACCTCAGGATCATGATCAGCTTAACTCTTGAATCTCTTTCATTTATCAAAGAAAAGTTTAGTTTTTTTTTTTTTTAAAATAGATTAGACAAATGTGATGTCTGGACTACTAGGAATTAGGAAATCCACAGAAAGCAGATTGCCAGTATTTGATTAACAAGATTACTTTCTGCAGTCACTTAATTCAATGCTTAAGTATTTTTAAAAATATTTTTACATGGTCTGATATTTTTAACTCCACCTACTATTTAAATGATCTGAGCCCTCTACTGTTTAATACAGAGAGCCAATACAGATTATTTTGACTGTTGTTATTCCAAAATACCTCTATATTTAGAGATGATGCATATTTATTAAGGATTCCATTAAGCACGACATTTCCATTTTAATTTGAGACTTGGAAGTCACAAACACAGCTTTTAGATGGTATCCTCTACCACGGTCAATAGCAATCAGCAAGCATAAGGGAAAAGGGAGACTCCTGGGCTATGCAATTATACAAGATGAAAGGATTTGTAGTTGAAGTACCTTCCTGCAAAATGCTGAAAATTCTAGAGGATTAAAATCCTTCATGAAATTACAAATTAAAATGACAAAAAAAAAAGAAAGATGGCGCACTAATAATCTGTGGCAAATAAACTCCAGATTTATCACAGGAGCGGATATCATCTATGCTATACCACAGATGAGAAATCTGGAACAAAAGTTTAATTTTAGGTTTTTTATATACAGACTTATTCAATAAGTATGAATGTTAATATAAGAACACACTGTAAAATGTTTCAAACATAATACTACCACCTACCTGTAAACAAGATTTATATTAAGTTGCCGCCAATTTCACGAACATAAAGTGTGCATACACCTACTGCATATGGGCATTGTGTTCAGTGTTTGCGCAGTGCCTTTTAAAGAGTATTAGAATGTTGGATCAAAATGAAAATTGTTGGTAGGCAGGTATTTATAATTAAACTACAATTTATCACAGCTGAATAATTTTTTTTTTTTTGAAGATTTACATTGATGGGTTGAAAGTTATTACATTATGCAGATTTAATGTTTCAACACATGTAGAGACAGAATACTTCATACTATGTTGAGTGCACATTGTACACAGGAAAGTCCAATTGAGAGAAATAACTTCAAAATGTTATTTTTTCCCCCACACACACTTCCCTAAGTAGTATGCACTCAGATACTACGGTGACAAGATCCATATAGTAGTGAATGTAAATATATTTTACAACTTTCAACCTTTACTGAAAGTCTGTTGGATTGAAAACATCTCCACACACACACTTTCCAATGAAAGCTGTTAGAGAACATCGAAGACAACAACATCTGAACTTAATCTTCATATAGGTAATACACTTATCTAGTAACCAAATTTCAAAACTGAAGCTTAAAAACAGCTTTTACCTCAGTTATCCTGCAATGTATTACCTTTTATTTAACAGTAAAACAGTACTATCTGAAGATAGAGAGTACATTGTTCTTTAGTCATCCAAGTGACTAATTAGGAAAGCTTAATTACAATATTTTAATTGATTGTGTAGCTTATTTCATCAACTATTTTTCCCATTGGAAGTCACCATAAAAATTTTTTTTGTTATGTCAACACTGGGAATATTGAAGTGAGCACAATATTGTTGGGAAGAGGGTTTGTTAGCTGAGCTGTGCTCTATCTGCTTACTGAATAGATGCTTGTAATGGCAGAAGGAAATATTTCAGGTTGGTACTTAATAGCAGATTTAAAATTCAACATCTCTACAATCCAGAAGGCACCCCTCCAACAAGTGAAGTTTTTGGCCTAAATTACTTACAGGCTCTGTAACTGGTATATGGATTTTTTTTTTTTTACTACAGCATATTTCCCTGCAATTTACAATCCAGTCCATAATGGAAGTAAGCATATTTTGAAAATCTCCTGAGAGTACTATTTAGCCATACAAATGGCCTCAGACATAGGGCCTTGAAAATAAATAGTGTCCAGATTAAAGTCCTATATACTCTTCCATATTTAATTCACCTCAGTTGTAAAGTTCCTGAAAAGTTATTTCAGTCAAATCAATCTAGAATCCTCCTGAAGTGGTTGAGGTTCTATGGCAGGGGTGGGCAAACTTTTTGGCCCGAGGTCCACATCTGGGAATAGAAATTGATGGCAGGCCATGAACGCTCACAAAATTGGGGTTGGGGTGCGGAAGGGGGTGAGGACTCTGGTTGGGGGTGTGGAATTCCTTCATGTACTGCAACTGGATTATCAGAGCTGGACCACACTTCTCTCTCTCAAATACTCCACTGTGATGCAAGTGACAGTGGAACACAGTCAATCATAGTTTGAGTGAAAGTAATTGTAAATATATTTCTTGTATTCTGGATAGTTGGGAGAGAGAACATGTAAACCCAACCTTTCAGTAAGAATGTAAGATAAAGTGAAAAAAGAATTTAAATCTAGGAATTCTTTGGTCATGCTACAGAATGTTTAAAATTTCCTTTCCTTTATAGGGTATGTTTTGGAGTATTAAAAGTTGTAAAAAACACTGTTATGACCCATATTTATAATGGCTGCAATAGTGTCACTGGAACCTTGGAAAAGCTGCAAGAAAACATTCCTTAAGGAGATCACATGGGTTCCTGGGGGGGAAAAAAAAATCATGCAAAAACGTGGGCTGTGTGTCAAAATACACAAAGTAACATTATACGCTCCATGGAAAAAAGATAATGGCAAGCTCCTTCATGTTATTTTTCAACCAATAAATCATAAAACCCAGGAAACCAAAGACCTTTGAAAGCCTACATTTTACAATGGTTGAAAACAGAATGTCGTCGCTTTTTAGATTACCATCGCCAAGGCTAACCATAGCGATCACAATCAAAGCCTGAGCATGTTACATTCCAAGCAAGTTTACAGTTCTGCTGGCATGCTAAACAACTTCTTATAGCCTAGGGTTTGCAGTCATGGTTCAAGATAAGGAAGTCGTCCAGCTGAACTATGATTCCAACTTACTGGTTTTCAAGAAACTTCAGAGTTATTACAACTCCAATCTCTCTAAAAAATACCAGTCCTAGTCATAATACAGAATCATAACATAGCTTTAGGTTCATGTATTCATATACATTAATGAATTCATAAGTGACCAATTCTCTCAATTTACGAGTAACTAAAAGCAACAGTTCATTTTGATTTTCCAAAATTAAATTTCTCATTGTCAGAATTGTTTGTCAAATTTTAATGGAAATAATAAGTTGTGTGTTGTCACTTAGAAGGGGTGACAGTTATATTGCTACACAGCAATCATGGTACAACAATTCAAGGATTACTCAGTTCCAGGGTCTCATCTTTCTTAGCCAAACATGCACAACTGTAGTTGAAGCTGTCACCTGGTAGCCAGGAGTAGGAAACATACAAGAAATCCAGAAGTGGTACAATGTCAAAAAGTAGGAAATTATTTCTGTACTTCCTTAACAGGTGGTATACTAGGGTATATTTTCCCCACTGTTGTCTTTTCTTTTCCTCCTCGCCTTAGTTCCACTGATATGGGGCTGTCTCGGAGTCCTTCTCAATTCCAGACTTTCTTGAAGCAGTTTGTCAGAAACTATGCAGCTAATCAAATCCTTTTGTATAACAGCCATCTATCTAGTTTGGGTCTTCCAGCCCTTCTCCTACTTCTAAGATTAACACCCTGTTTCCTATATATTCTTCTGATATTCTTTTCACATGCCCAAACCACGCAAGTCTGGATTCCCTCAGCTTTTCTATAATTGGTATCATCTTCATACTTCCCCTAATTAATTTGTTCCTAACATGGTCTATCCTTGTAACTCCAAGCATCCATCGTAACCTTTCATTTCCACTGTATTCAAGATTTGCTCCTGCCTCTTCATCAGTGCCCAGCATGTGGAGCTATACAAAAGTACAAAGCTAATTACCATCATGTAGATCTTATTTTTCAGTTTGATAGGCATTCAATTAAAGATGACTTCGCTCACTTCTCTCCATTTAGTACCTGCCTCTCTGCTTATTAGTTTGTTGTTGAGTTCAGCTGTACTATCAAAACTAGGTACTTGAGCTTTGTAACTTTGATAGTGACTGCCCCTCCAGAGAGACTTATAGTTTTGTTGTCTTCCTGCAAGGTATCACTGAGTCTACAAACCATATACTCTGTTCTATTTCTGCTGATTTTCAGACCATCTCTCTCAAGTACACACCTCCATATCTCTAAATCTTCTTCCACTTCCTCTTCTCCCCCACGAGTACATCAATCTGCAAAAAGCTTACACCAGGGTGCCACTCTCTGGATGTTTTCTGTAAGCACAGCAAGCATCAGTGTGAACAAAAAGGGCCTTAGTGCAGAGCCCTGACGTACTTTATTACCAGAACCTGGTCACTTTCTACATATGGCCTTCAGGAAACTCTCTCATTCTCATATACTACCCAATGACCACACTCATAATGTGGTCATAAGATTTTTCAAAGATGAACAGATACAATATGCAGGATTTTCCTCTTTTCTCTATATTTTTCCACAAGCAATCTTAGTGCAAAGATCGCAATCATTTTTTACTTGCCTGGCAAGAAAATCCTGATTGTCACTGACCTTTACTTCTCTTCATAGTCTCTTATCCATAACGGTCTCCCAATTTTTCCTCGTGTAGCTCACCAGTTGAATGTCACATTAGTTATCCGAGTCTTGCTAAGTCTGCTTTCCTCTTAAATATTGGTATGGTGCTCTTCTCCAGGCATCATCTCAGTCTTCATGACAAAATTAAACTGTTGTGTCAATATGTTCACACCTTCCATACGTCTATTGGTATGCCACTCGAGCAGACTTTTTTTTATTTTTCATGTTGCTCAGTGCTTCTGCAACTACTTCCTGGATTGATGCCACCAGACCCTGGTTTGATTTTAATCATATGGCATGGTTCTCTTGGATTCTCTTTATTCATAAGCCTTTCAAAGTAATTTTGCCACTGTTCCTTAATCTGGTTTTCATTTATTAAAGGTATTTCTACATTTATCTTTAATTACTTTGATCTCACCACTGTCTTTAGTTCTCTTATCACGGGTCTTTGTTAGTCTATATATTTCTCTCTCACCTGCATTCGATTCAAGATGGGCATATAATGGCTTTTGGCTTTGTGGCTGTCACCTCTTTCTTTGCTATCTTTTTGGCTTTTTTAATATCCTGCTGGAATGTCGCTTGCCTAAGTTTTTCCCCCTTGCTCTTTTCCTTCCCAGCGGATCAAATTTACTTATTCCATCACCATATCTCACTGGGGAAAAACCCTCTTGCTTTTGTTTCACCAAGCAGATCTTTACACATTTTTGAATTTTGCTTGCAATATGATTGGACAATTGAGTCGTATTTTCTCTTAACCCTTCTAAAGAGATCTCCCACACTTTCATTTAAAACTTTTTGCTAGCACCATTAAAGCTTCCACTACTTGGTTTTCTGTACTACTTTCTTCTCATGTATGTTATATACCCTAGTCAAAACACAGAATGGTGGTTCGAGTTGCAATGCTTTCCTCTGGGATGAGCTTAACAATTTTTGGTGCTCTTCAACTTAGTTTATCGAGAAATAATCTAGCTGCACTCTCATACCACCACTCTTAGGCTATGTTGTCTACACTATGAGCTTGGGGTACGACTCCCCTGCTCATATTATATATATTTGTATTAGCACTCAATGATCTAGCATGAATATAAATAGCAGTGTAGCTGCATTAGCACTGACAGTGGCACCAGAGGCATGACTGAGCTGTGCTGACGAAAAACCCACCCGAATTTAGTGCCAAGTACACAACTCAGTCATGCTTCCATTGTCACTACTTGTACTAGCACGGCGACACTGCTATTTATACTGGCATTAGCCTGGTAAGAGCTAGCTCAAGTACATGTATACAAGCAGGGGAAGCCACACCCCTAGCTCGTTGTGTAGACACAACCTTGTAGATACATTTGCCACTCTTTTGATACAATTAACAGGGTAAGCTACAATAGCAATGGCATTTTTATATATTTCAATGATTTTCATCTGGAGTTCTATTTATTATTTTCCTCAGTCTTCCACAGCAACTTGTAACTTTTTTTTAAAAAAATTATATACTAGGCTCTTAAGCATTCTCAATAGCTTCCCAAGGGGAAAAAAAGAACAAAACAAGACAGGCACAGAAGAGATCTTATTAAATGTATGCTTTAGATTTTAGCAGGAGAGAAAGCATTAAAATTGTAACATTTTACAATCCCCCACTCATTTTAATGGCTCACCTATTTTCCCTCCATATTCATTCTGCCAATTAAAAAATAAATAAATAAATGCCATGTTACAAAGTTACTGAGCACTAAATTTAGAAAAGGCCTTTTTGCATGCTTGAACTACAAGGGTATACTGTTAACATATGCAGCTGGGCAAAAATGCACAAGTAATTTTACAACACCCACTAAACAATAATTGCATCTCAATTGCATCTCAAACTGTTAGTGTGTTTGTGGAATATCTAAAACGATACTATATTATGGTTTTGGTGAAAGTTTTGCGAAAGAGTTTTCAGCCCAACAGATCGCAATTTCTTAATCAAAACCAATGGAAGTCAACCAATATTTTCAGATGTGCTTTTTCTCCTGGAAACGTCTTCCATTTTTAGAGGAATTATGACAAAAATTGTATGCACCATGTTACTGTAAGTTCTAACTGCTCCAAGTATTATTGAATAGTTTTGATTGTAAAGTTTAATACTTCAGCAGTTGGAGGCCTCTTAGCAGAGCATAGTTCTACAGCGATATCTGCTGTTTGATCAACATGAACTACTCAGGTTAAAGTTGCCAGTTCCACATGGCATATGAAGAAAGGGAAAATAGCATTTTGATACCTTTATTAAGGTGGAAATTAAATGCAGACAATTCTCTTGGACAACTTTCATAACTTCAGCTAATTACTCTTGCTGGGAGTACCTTATACTAGAAGAATGGAAAGCTGTATCTCATACTGTAGAGACAAGATGCAACTAAGCAATGTTGTATAGGACTAGCATTTGGAGGTTAGTTGTGAGGGGCTAAAAATGTAATTAAAATATGTTGGCAAATATCCTGCTACTCACATTACAGCTATTTAACAGTATGTGGTTAAATACACAGAGGATCCCACAGGAAAGCTGTGCACTTAATTAGTTACAGATCACCAAGAGCACACATTTGTTTGACACTGACAACAAATGCAATAAATGTAGTATTCATACCTTGAGAAAAATCAAGTTGAAGACTATGTCTGTTATAGTCAGGATGACACTTTCTAGCAGAATATAGCACTTTCCAGTCACCTAAAACTTTGGTCCCCAATTCTGGTGCTTGACAGTGTCCCCTCAAATTATAATTCAAAAGTTTACTCATATTAAGAGTCTTAGAAATTGTATTTATAATAATTGTGGATTTACAATTAGTTTATGTTATGTCTTTATCAATTATTTGTATTAGAGAAGTGAACCAACTGGGACTTGGGCTCAGTTGTAATAGCCACTGACAAAAAGGGAGTCCCAGCCTCAAAAATATTACAATATAGTTAAAAATAAAGGATGGATGGGAAAACAAAGGTAAAGTGAAATGACATACACAATGTCACACAGCAGTCAGTAACGGAACAAAACAGAACTTAGACCTCCCAACACCTAGTCCAATGACCTATCTTCTAGATCATTGCCTAGGGATACAGGAGAAAGTAATGTGAAGTTTAGCTGCAAATATACTCTTTTCTAACTCAAAGTATCATCATATAATTCTTTAGGCAATGCTTGTTGTGCCAAAGTCAACTTCACTTAATTTTTCTTTGAGGTTACAGTAGCAAGGTAACCAAAGCTCCTGTTTTAGTTATTTTAAGAATTCAGTTTTCTACAAAAATTTTCCATATATTACATATATAGGTTTCCTAGAGCTTAGAGTATAAGTGCTGCAGGGATCTACAGCCTGCTTTTACTTACGTTAGACAAGCTCTGTGGACAGCCAACAGCTTATTACTTAATCATCTCTGTTCCAGGAAAGTTATTTCAGGAGTCAGTCTGAATCTTGTTCTCTGCTTTTTGTTTTTTGAATTTGGTAAAGTAAGGTGGTGACAGGAGATTTTAAACAATGTTTTTTTGCTCATGTGTGTCAGACATCTGGCACAATTTTTTCATCCTCCCAAAAAACTGTAATAAAAAGATACTTTAATAAAGAATTTTAGAAAGAATTTATGGTTTTTCCCTAAGTCTGAATGCAGAAGATGGCTGACTTTTGCAGAGTAACCAATGTAACCCAAGAAACCTTTATTTCCCTATACCTGAAAAACAAAACCTTTGCTGCTATTGCTACAGGCAACCTTCTCTGTATCCACTTCTCAGTAAGCATGTTCCAATATCCTATTTTTAAGTAGTTAGGTACAAAAAATGTTTTTCCACCTATAATTTTGGATTTTATACTTTACTCATACTTCCAGCTTTGGCTTGTATTGAAACCAGTTCACTCCTCTTAAGGATGTTTCAAGCTGTCTGACTGAATCTGCAGACATCACTGCATTGCTTACATTTGGGTCACATTTTTCATCTTTTCTTTTCAAACATGAGGGCCAGGGAGTGTACTTTTCTTAAATAAAAGATGAAAGTGACAATCACAGAATTCTGGGAATCAGAGTCCTAGCCATGGGCATATAGTCCCTATGCCTCAATCTGGCCCCAGAGAGAGGCTCCTTCAGACCTGTTGTGAAGTATTCTAAGGTTTTAGAATACAGTGACACTAGCAAGGACGTAAGAGATTTAAGGTAAAATTTGCTCTGCGTAGACTGATGCCGGACATCTAGGAAAGCATGTACTGATCTGGAAAATAACTAAAAGGACCACTAACATCTAAAGTATGGATTCCCCTGCTAATGAATGTGGCTTAGGGAAAAATACTGGTAGACAAACTAGTTCAGATGTTACTCAGTGACCACAGAGGGGAATTTAGGGAGTTGTTAGAAAACTACCTTATGTTAGACTAATGTTATTTTGCTGAAGTTAATCTAAAAGCCCATATTTTTTCCCCCTTAGTGACAGGGGAATCTATCCCTTTTTAAAGTTTTGTGCTCCAAAATCCAAGGCTTCACTTAAAAAGTAGTTAACTTCGTAGCCATTGGCTGTGAAGATATACTTCCAAACACGAACCAAATGTAAATTGGCACAGTGTTTTCTTTCTGAGACTAATAAAAATGAGCTCCAAGACAGGTGCAAATTACCACCATTTATCAGCAAAGAGAAAGCTTTATCTGCCAGAAGATTCAACTGCTTCCTGGATGCCTAAAACTCGAGCCATTTCTCTACCTTTTCCTAGCTAACAAAATCTTCCATTTTAACCCCTATTTCCCAACCTCCACATAGTCCAGACAAGACAAAAAAAATATGCATGTATTAAATATCTATATGGGTGCTGCCATTACTCCAAACTATATTCAGGTTTCCAGGCTTCGTACAACATTTAATGACTTGGAGAATGCACAGTGAAGAAAGAAACTTGAGATTTGCCAGAAACAACACAGACCTGCTTTTTACACATGTAAGTAAGGGGTGTATTCTAATTCTGACTGAGAAGCATATACAAGTCTCTCCCCTGCAAACTTGAAAATGACTGGATTATTTTACAGCATTTTAAAATTAAGTTTATAGCATAGATTTTAGAGCTTAACTGAAGTTGTCTGTACACAAGCAACATCACAACCTTGTTCATGAGGTGTTTACATTTGATGATTTGTATTCCCAACATTAAGTAGTTTTGTCCTATATAAAAAAAAAGTTATAAGTATCAAAGCCACTTTTTCAGCTTCAATGACTAATTTATATCTTGTTTATAAAGTTAACGTCAGAGTTAATTTTCTGTCGACACAAAACATGCAAAGTACAACGTTGCCAACTCTTGTGATTTTATTAGAAAAGTTTTGCAATATTTGGTATTTCTCTTAAAGTCCCAGCTCCATGTGCTTACAGGAGAATCTCAGTTTTCACTAAAAAATGAAGTTACCAGACCTTCTTGGCTATGGAGAAAAGCTTGAAAATATGACCCAAGACACCCTAATGGCTCAGAAATCTAATGGGAATTAAAAAACCCCAACTAAAAGAAAAAAAATCTCATTTTTAATCCAATCATGATTTTTGAACATTTGAGGCTGACAACTTTCATTCTAGTGTAGATTTTACATGAAAAAGAAAATATTAAAATGGTTGAAAATCAAACAACTTGAAACATTCTGTCAAAGTATTATGTTCGTAAAATAAACAAAGTTAAAAAAATGGAATACCTCAGTCTGACCTTCATGGGCACTGGATTCATGAGTAACACGAATAGCCTGAAATTAGAACATATGTTTAATTAGACTTCAAACAAAAAAAATCGTTTCCTAAAATACCAGGTGTTTAAAGACTCTCTCTACTTTCTTCATTTTAACTTGTAGGTTATGGAAGTCTACATCAAAGTAGAGGAAAGTTGTGCTATATACTATATTGTATGATTTTTTAGGGTTGTAACTATTAGAAATATTGATTAGACATTAACTAACCTCAAGATCTCAATTTTTTTTAAAAAAAAGACAGTATTTTAAGTGTTTTAAGAATTTTTTAAAACTGTAATGCTGTTTCATGCAAAGTTAAAATCAAACAACTGTTGTTAAAGTCATTCACGTGTTAGTGAGATTACTAATTCCCCACTAGTAGCAAGCAACATTTACAATAAAGCATTCATGTCTAATCTAGCAAAGCACTTCAGCACATGCTTAACTTTAAACACGTGAGCAGCCCCATTTACAACAATGGGATTATTTAAGCACATCAGTGTTTGCTGGATCAGGGCTTAGATGCAAGACTATTCCTGCAAACAATTCTACTACATTTAAAAAAAAACAAAAAAAAAAAAAGAAAAAAAAAGATACTAACTTCATAGGTTTCTAAATATTTGGCTCTCTCTTCAGGACTCATAGGTAACGAATCTTCCAGGAATTTTTTCAATGTAGAATCTGATTCTTAAAAATAAAAAAATAAAAAAAATAAATCATTCAATTCCTCTTTATGTTCTAAGCAACTTAGAAAATTAGATGAAAACTGAAAGGTTACAAGATAAGGAACAATTCTGATTTGTATTATTTCTTCTTTACTTTTCCTCTGGGCTAATATTAAACATTACTTTGTCAAAAAGCTTGTACACAAGGCACACAGTGTATTTACATCTAGACAGAAGACTTAAGCCTGTAATGCAACACATTCTGTTCCACAAAATACAATGACAAAACAATTTAAAGTCACCAGACTCTTATTATGGTGTGAAATATTAATATGGTATCTGCTACTTTGAATTTGGAGTTCCATTTTAGTCATTTAACTCTATGCTGTATTACTGTCCTTTGTATTACTAAAAATTCTTAATGGACTGCCAACTAAGAAAAGTCTGTGTTGTATTGCTGTTGTATAATTAAGACAATCCGACTATAGGTGAATTTCTACTCATGTCTTTTAAAGAATTTTCAAGTAGAGTCAACACTATGAAAAAAGTACTGTACCACCTACCCTCCAAAAAATATTAAGTATATTAAGAGAAAAGATTTACCGAAGTTCATTTTATCTCTGTTGTTTGCAATAGCATGAATAAGTCCAATTGTTCCACAAGCATTGTTGATGGTTTGCTTCATGAAATATACTGATGATCTGACATTTTGACCCTGGGCTTTTATTCTCTCTTCCTCTTCTGTTCTGAATGTTTCATACTGGAAAAGAAAATCAAAAGTGTCTTGCATGTAGACCAATTAGAGTGAACTATTTCAAATTTCCTGTCCAAAAAAAAAAAAGCTCCATTAAAATTTAATAGTAGTTTGAAACGGAAGGAAACAGAACTGAGTAAGTTCTGAATAAGATTGCAACCTTTATTCACATGACCAGTCTCATTGATGTACCTGAGATTATTCACTTGTATAAATCAGGGAGATCAAATCCTAAATCAGTATCTTGTCACCAGCTAAACATCAGTGTCTTTTATCCAATATTCTAAAACACTTAACTTGTTGTGCCATCTAGTGCTATGTCAAGAACGTTCAAAAAATGAAGATTGATAAGCTAGGCTCACTTTTAGAGAAACAGTCCCCTTTACCATAGCCTCCTTTGTCTCCCTGCAATCCAACAAAAGGCCTTGAAGAAGGTAACGGAAGTTTTACATCTATGGCAAGCAAAGTGGAGTACAATAAATAGCTACACTAAAAGGGGGAAAAAAAATGAAGCATTGTAGAAGCTCCAATATATAGTCTTAGACTTTTCCAGAAAAGGTTGAGTCATTTATATGTTTTTAAGCGGTACTGATAACTTTGCAAATGGGCCTTTTGACACCGTAATAAGAAGAGAAACTGAACAGAACAAACAAAATTATTTCATGGCACACAGTTTGACTGTGTAATTTGAAAATTACTAAATTTATACACGTATTCATATTGTAACAGGATCTACTGGCGAGAGAAGCATCCTGGGGTGGCACAAGAGGATTCCAGAGTTTGTCAACTATAGTAGTGATCTTTGGGGTAAAGAAGGTAGTCAATAAGGAGTGAAGAAATGGTTTCAGGAAGGAAAGATATCCAGACCATTGATTCTGCCATTTAGAGTTTGATGATAGAGCTCCTGGATACTGGGTAGACTCCCCTCTGTAGGGAACCATTGGAAGTCTCAGGCCTGGTCTACACTACGAGTTTCTGTCGGATTTAGCAGCGTTAAATCAAATTAACCCTGCACCCATCCACACAACGAAGCCATTTTTTCGACAAAGGGCTCTTAAAACTGATTTCTGTACTCCTCCCCAACGAGGGGATTAGCACTGAAATCAACATTGCCGTTTCAAATTAGGGATAGCATGGACGCAATTCAAAGGTATTGGCCTCCAGGAGCTATCCCACAATGCACCATTGTGACCGCTCTGGACAGCACTCTGAAATCGGATGCACTGGCCAGGTGTACAGGAAAAGCCCTGGGAACTTTTGAATCTCATTTCCTGTTTGGCCAGGCGAGCTCATCAGCACAGGTGACCATGCAGTCCCAGAATCAAAAAAGAGCTCGAACATGGACCGAACGAGAGGTATTGGATCTGATCGCTGTATGGAGAGAGGAATCCGTGCTATCAGAAATACGTTCCAAAAGATGAAATGCCAAAACATTTCAAAAAATCTCCGAGGCCATGAGGGACAGAGGCTACAGCAGGGATGCAACACAGTGCCGCGTGAAACTTAAGGAGCTCAGACAAGCGTACCATAAAACCAAAGAATCAAATGGATGCTCCGGGACAGAGCCCCAGACATGCCGCTTCTACTCTGAGCTGCATGCAATTCTGGGGGGGGGGGGGGAAGACAGGGGGGCACCACCACTACCCCACCCATGTCTGTGGACTTAGATGATGGGGTACTCTCCGCCATGCCTGAGGATTTTGCGGACAAAGAAGAAGATGAGGAGGATGACGACGAGCTTGAGGAGATCACACAGCACACCATTCTCCTCGATAGCCAGGATCTTTTTATCACCCTGAGTGAAATACCCTCCCAACTCAACGAAGCTGGAGAAGGGACCTCTGGTGAGTGTACCTTTTAAAATAGAATATATGTTATAAAAGCAAGCGTTTTTTAATGATTAAGTAGCCCTGAGGACTTGGGATGCATTCGTGGCCAGTACAGCTACTGGAAAAATCTGTTAACATGTCGGGGGATGGAGCGGAAATCCTCCAGGGACATCTCCATGAAGCTCTCCTGGAGGTACTCTAAAAGCCTTTGAAGAAGGTTTCCGGGGAAAGGAGCCTTATTCTGTCCTCCATGGTAGGACACTTTACCACGCTATGCTAGTAGCAAGTAATCTGGTATCACTGTATGACAAAGCCTGGCAGCGTATGGTCCCAGTGTTTGCTGGCATTCAAGCAACATCCGTTTTTTATCTCTCTGTATTATCCTCAGGAGAGCGATATGGTTCATGGTAACCTCGTTGAAATAGGGGAATTTAATTAAGGGGACATTCAGAGGTACCCGTTCCTACTGGGCTGTTTGCCTGTGGCTGAAAAGAGATCTTCCCAGCAGTTAGCCACACGGTGGGGGACATTGGCACTGAGCTGTTCGCATTTGGCTAGCAGAGATCTTCCCCGATACCAGCCACGTGGTGGGGTGAGGGGTAAAGCATCATCCCAGAGAATTGAATGGGGGTGGGGGTTAGTTTGGTTTCTGCTGCTGCACATTAACAGGAAAACCGCAGCACTACATGGCCAACTCAAGTTGCTTTGCTTGGTAAGGGAGAGGAGGGCGCTGCTGTTATAAAGGTTGCAGAAGCCGAAAGACTATGGCTTACCGTGGCCGCCTGCAAGCCGAATTCTGTTGCCCGGCACTGAGTGTGCGATGTCTAACACGAAAGTCGCAGGCACTCAATATAAGATGCAAAATGCAACCTTGTACCAAAAAAAAAATCACATGTGCTATGTAATGTGAATAGTGTTGTTCACCGTGAAAGAGTATAGCCATTGTTCTCTAAAATGTCTCTTTTTACATATTTCACTCCCTTTTTTTCCCCTCCAGCAGCTGCAAATGTTTCAAGCCCCCTCCTCCATCCCAAAGGCTATCTCAGATGAGGCAGCTAAAAAAAAAAACGCACATGTGATGAAATGTTCTCTGAGCTCATGCAGTCATCTGGCACTGACAGAGCTCAGCAGAATATGTGGAGGGACACAATAGCAGAGTACAGGAAAGTGGCTGATGAACGTGAGGAGAGGTGGTGACAGGAAAATCAGAGGAGGAATGAGGCAATGCTGGGGCTACTGCGGGATCAAACGGACATGCTCCAGCATCTGGTGGAGGTTCATGAATGGCAGCAGGATCACAGACTGCCACTGCAGCCCCTGTTTAACCATCCTCCCTCCTCCCCAAGTTCCACTGCCTCCTCACCCAGATGCCCAAGAACGTGAGGGGGGTGGCGGGGGAGGCTCCGGGCATCCAACCACTCCACCCCAGTGGACAGCGCAAGCAACAGAAGGCCATCATTCAAGAAATTTTAAAGTGGCCTTTTCCTTCCCGCCTACCCTCCTCCCACATCCCACCCAGGCTACCTTGTGAGTTATCTCCCTATTTCTATAATCAATTAATAAAGAATACATGTTTTTTCAACTATAGTGACTATTTCCTTTGCAAGCAAGCTGTGATCAAAGCAGGAAGGGTGGGTGGCTTACAGGGAATTTAAAGGCAACCAAGAGGGCAGGTTTTCATCAAGGAGAAACAAACAGAACTGTCACACAGTACCCTGGCCAGTCGTGAAACTGGTTTTCAAAGCTTCTCTGATGTGCAGCACTTCCTGCTGTGCTCTTCTAACCGCCCTAGTGTCTGGCTGCGCATATTCAGTAGCCAGGCTATTTGCCTCAACCCCCCACCCTGCCATAAACATCTCCCCCTTACTCTCACCGAGATTATGGAGCACACAGCAAGCAGCAATAACAATGGTAATACTGGTTTTGCTGAGGTCTGAGCAAGTCAGTAAACTGCACCAGCGACCCTTTAAACGTCCAAATGCACATGCTACCACCATTTTCCACTTGCTCAGCCTATAGTTGACCAGTTCCTTACTACTGTCCAGGGTGCCTGTGTACGGCTTCATGAGCCAGGGCATTAAGGGGTAGGCTGGGTCCCCAAGGATAACTATAGACATTTCAACATCCCCAACAGTTATTTTCTGGTTTGGGAAGTAAATCCCTTCCTGCAGCAGTTTAAACAGACCAGAGTTCCTTAAGATGCGAGCATCATGAACCTTTCCCGGCCATCCCATGCTGATGTTGCTGAAACATCCCTTGTGATCCACCAGTGCTTCCAGAACCATTGAAAAGTACCCCTTTCGGTTTATGTACTGGCTGCCAAGGTGATCCGGTCCAAAAATAGGGATATGCGTTCCGTCTATAGCCCCACCACAGTTAGGGAATCCTATTGCAGCAAAGCCATCTAGTATGACCTGCACATTTCCCAGAGTCACTAACTTTGATAGCAGCAGCTCAATGATTGCATGGGTTACTTGCATCACAGCAACCCCCACAGTAGATTTGCCCACTCCAAATCGATTACCGACTGACCGGTAGCTGTCTGGCATTGCAAGCTTCCACAGGGCTATTGCCACTCACTTGTGAACTGTGAGGGCTGCTCTCATCTTGGTATTCTTGTGCTTCAGGGCAGGGGAAAGCAAGTCATAAAGTTCAATGAAAGTGCCCTTACGCAAGCGAAAGTTTCGGAGCCACTGAGAATCATCCAAAACCTGCAACACTATGCAATCCCACCACTCTTTACTTGTTTTCTGTGCCCAGAATCGGCGTTCCACGGCATGAGCCTGCCCAGTAACACCATGATCTCCAAATTGCTGGGGACTGCGATTTTAGAGAAATCTGTGTTTATGTCCTCATCACCGTGCTGCTGTCACCTCCTCTCCTGGTTTTTCAGGTGATGGTTCTGCATAAACTGCACGATAATGCACGAGGTGTTGACAATGGCAATAACTGCTGCGGTGAGCTGAACAGGCTCCATGCTTGCCGTACTATGGCGTCTGCTTGGGCAATCCAGGGAAAAGAGTGCAAAATGATTGTCCGCTGTTGCTTTCACGGCGGGAGGGAGAGAGAAAGAGAGGGAGGGTTGACTGACGACATTTACCCAAAAACCACCCGCGACAAATTTTTAGCCCCATCAGGCACTGGGAGCTCAGCCCAGAATTCCAATGGGCAGCAGGAACTGCAG
This sequence comes from Dermochelys coriacea, assembly GCF_009764565.3. Classification (NCBI taxonomy): domain Eukaryota; kingdom Metazoa; phylum Chordata; order Testudines; family Dermochelyidae; genus Dermochelys; species Dermochelys coriacea. The sequence continues at coordinate 79,593,629 of NC_050068.2, read as the reverse complement.
GATAGCTACCCACAGTGCACTGCTTGGAACATCAATGCTTGCCACGGTACTGTGGACGCACACCGCCGAATTAATGCGCTTAGTGTGGACGCATGCACTTGACTTTATACAATCTGTTCCCAAAAAATCGAATTCTGTAAAAATCAGAGTACTTTCATAGTGTAGACATGGCCTTAGCTCAAGGTCTGCTGGGGTTTGTAGGTCACTCTACCAAAGCTGGCTGGGAAACTATATAAACAGCTTCTTTCCCTTCAGAAGGAAAGACATGGTGGGAATGAACTGGAGCTGTTGAGAGCCTCTCAGAGACAATGAAGCAAACTCTGGGTCTCAGTACAAGTTCCCGGATTTCTGCTGAAGAGAAGCTACCTTTAGGAGCAAAAGCTTGTTTTGCTTTGAAAATACTCTACAACAATGGAATTGGGAGGGTTTTTTGCCAATGTTCAGCCCACTATACACACACATTACTGTATTGTTTCATTTCTTTGGTGTGACCTACTCTGCTGCGGAGAAGTTTACCAACAAACAAGTATAAAAGAAACACACTGTGCTTTTACAAACAACTGGAAAAACAAATAAACTGGAAACAGCTGCTTGGAAGTAGAACAGAGTAGGCAGGTTTTCAGACAGAGAATCCGGACTACAAGAATGAAGGTATGTCCTAATTTTAAGTCTTTCCACCTTTTCAATATGCTGCCCTAATGACTGATTTTTATCAGTCAGCACAGCAAACCTGAAAGCACTAGACAACTGGTTTTGTCAATTATTGAACATTCCATTCTCTTATCTACTGCTGGAATGTTGTTCTCTCTGGAAATACGATGCTTCCCTCCTTTAACTCCTTGAAATAAAAAGGGTTGCAATAAACAATAGTTATAAATCTCTTAGCAAATAACCATATCTGCTTTATACATGTGCCTAAAATGCTCTGTTGTGCACTTTTTCACAGCGATGCTGCTGCAAAAAATCCATTACATTTCCTTAAGCAGAACACTACAAATCCCATGTATTTATGGGATTAAAAAATTACTTGTTGGTACAATGAACTAGCAATACTACTACTAAGGCATATTCAATTTCTGGGCACTATTACTCACTGAACTGGCCAGCAGAGGTTAGGGGCATTACAAATTACAGTCAGGTTGGCCTTCAAGAAGGAAAGAATGCTTGCTCTGCTGTAAGCATTCCAGACTACCAGGGCAAACTATGCAGCACTAATTGTGAGGCGTCAAGGAGGCACATTAACAGTTCTAAACAGCGGCTTATTCAGTCCCCCTCTGTCAAAGGGCTAGTACTGATGTAAGGGCTCAAGATTGAGAGATGTGGAAGTATCAGAATATAAGGAAGTGATTTGCCAGCAACAAGCAGCACCCATTTGGGAAAGCAGAATGGCTCAGAAAGGAGTCACACTAATATATACCACAATACACATTGACTGAATGCAGCCCTGTATTCACACCCTACACACTATTGTAATAATTTGTGTACAAAATATGCTTTGTGAGATATCATTTGAAAACTAATAACTCACTGGACAATTATATCATGGTAAAATATGTGTAGCAAAATTATATGTAGAGTTATGAACATAAGATGAAATTATGATTCGAGGTGTTTAACCAGGCAAATCTGGAGAGTGGGTAAACCAGTTTCCTGAAGACAAAGGACAAACTGATGCCTCTAGCCAGGGGTCAAAGCTGACTGGCGATCACCGGACAAGTAGCCATTCTTTGGCAGTGAAGAGGGGTAGGAAGAGATCTATTTGAATTTTAACAAACAACAAGGTCTTTCACCATGAGACCTCATGTCTGCATCCTCGCAGTTGGAAGGAACTTTATCTAGGAGTAACCCTCAGGAAAATGCATTTCAAGGGTGACTGGATTATAAAATGGAGGGGCAAAAACAACCCAGGTGTTCATTCTCTATTTCTATCCTCCTGTCTTGTCCTTTCCTTGAAGGGGACAAAAAACCCCAGACGTTAGGGAAGGTTTCTGACCATGAGAATTTGATCAGCCCTGTTGCTGGGAACATGTGGTAAGGATTTCTCCTTGAACCAAGTCTAGTTTGTTAAGTTTTAGTTACTAGAAAGTGTTTTATTTTTTATTTCTCTTGTAGCCATTTCTGACTTTAATGCATTATACTTGCTTAAAATCTCTTTGTAGTTAAATAAAACTTGTCTTATTCTTTTATAAAAACTAATCTAATGTTGTATTCAAACTGAATTGTCTGGGAGACTCCACTTCAAGTAGCAAACTGTTCAATATTATTTTAGGTTCATTGCCACTGTCAGGAAATATACAAATTGTGCAGGAAAGGGCTGGACAGTGCAGAACACATGTTTTGGGGAGAAATCTGGGACTGGGAGTGTGTTGATGTCACCCTGCAAGTGGTAACCAAGGCTGGTGGAAGCCAGTGTGTGACTGGAGTGTGCTGGAAGGCTACTGTTATACACAGTTATACACCAAGAGTGTGCACCAGGCCCTCTGAGGCAGACCGAGCAGTCATACCATACCCTGCCCCACAGTCCTCCAGGCCTGCCTAGAAAAGCTGCAGGGAAGCAGCCAATCAGAGCCCAGCAGGCTCAGATAAAAACTGCAGAGTCTGAGTAGGTTCAGTTCCCTGGTGGGACCTGAATGAGAAGGAAGGGTGCTCTGCTCTGGCCACTGAAGGTTGAGAGATAACCAGAAGCTGAATTCTGGCTGCATTTTGCTTTCTAAAAGGAGAGAGTGGACCTAAGAACTGTAACCCTAAGAGGGAAGAGACCCAGTGGGAAGAAGCCCAGGGAAAACAGTAGCAGCCAATTGTCAGAATTAAAGGAAGCAGTGTGCAACTACTGCTCATTGGGTCCCTGGGTTGTTGACTGTGAGACTTAGTCAGAGGGCTGAGCCACTGAACCAACTTACAGGACACCAGGAGAAAAAGAAAATTGCAGCTCCACAACCTGCCAACAGAAGGCACTCAGAAAAGGTGAGTGCGCTCCATCACACACAGACACTCAATGTGTGACATGCATGCTGTTTGTGAGGGGCCCAGGTTGGTAGTTACAGTTGCAAAGCATTCTAAAGCACCCAAGGCAACGCCTCACTGGTCTGGATTGGACCCCAGAATGTCATACACATATCTACGCACTATTTTTCCTGAAAACCTGAACAAATTAAGATTAAATTATAGTAGAGTGAAAAAAGTGACAAAAAGAAGCCATAAAAGAGATCTTTCTAGGACTTGTGTCCTTTGCACACTTATGGGTACAGTACTCAGACTAGCCACAAATAGTCCATTGATATTACCCCATTCCCAAAGATAAGAGAGTTAAGACACTGGACAAAAGTTCAGGTTTAGGGAGCTTATTGTTCTTTTCCCCAACCCAAATAAACCCAGTGGAAAAACCCACAAAGGTTTTATAAAACATTGATTTGCTTCCTAAGCATATTTCTTAAACATAAAAAGGTACACATTGTTTAGAGGAAAAAGCTTGCAACATTGAATAAGACAAGAACACAGTCATCAGTCAAGGAAGAAGAGGTTAGAGAGGTCTTCTGACTGCAGTGCTGTTTTCCCTGCAATTGTAAAAATTATGTTTTGAGGCAGAGTCGACTGACTCCCTTGACTCTCAGAGCAGAGGGCACTGTCTAGGGTTCTCTACTTGACAATCTTTTAGAGCCTGTGACCTTGCACCTGTTCCCGTCTCCCCCTATCCTCGCATCTTCCTCCTCATTATTTGTCCTTTGCCATTTAGGCCTTGTCTAGACTACGATTTAACATGTTTTAGCTAACATCTTTATGTAGACAAAGTAGTGAGCCTTCTACTCCAACAGTTAAACACATATTAAAGCCTAGCCTAGACAAGGCATTCATTTATTGCTGATTTGTCCATGACCTCTCCCTTCTGTTGAGAATAACCATGGTTGTGTATCTCAGTGGAAGTCCCCTTGTACCTCCACTCAAGCATCACAATGATTAAATAGGCCAAATACCTTTCACGACAAGTTCACTTTTAATAAGACAGGTGGTCTTAGAAATACTTCTGCTACTCTTAACTTTAAAATCGCAGCCCAACCCAATTCTGAGACAACTGCTTAATTCTGTAGTTATGTTAAAGACTACTGAAACCCTCAAAATGAACAGCTATGAAACTAATGAACTAGAACAGATAAAACAGATAAAAACAGCAGTTCTGAAGTATGTGATTATGATCTCATTGTTAACTATCAACAAGATTGTTCAGACAGAAGTCCATAGGTGCTGGAACTAGGGGTGCTGCCACATACCCTGGCTTGAAGTGGCTTCCATTATACACCGGGTTTACAGTTTGGTTCAATGGCTCTCAGCACCCCCCCATTAAACAAATTGTTCCAGCACCCCTACAGAAGTCATCTGCTTCTTTCACTTCTATAGCCAGAAAAGTATTCCTGTGAGCTCCTGGCCCAACATTTTCTTCATAATGCAAATCTTACATCAATTCATGACTAGCAACTTATTTTTGTGGCAATTTCTTTACTTTTATTACATATTTCCAGTTATTCAGAATACCTTATCAATGAGAAAAGTTGTGTGTTAAGAGGACAAGAAAAAATGGACACTTCTGTTTGAGATGTTAACAGCGTCATTAAAATTTTATCACCAGTGATACTATGGCAAGATTTCTATATAACTGACATGTCAGTATAAATCACATGCTACAACAGAAAAATGGAGCAGCCTCTCTTACTCCAAGAAGAGATAAATATAGTTATGTTTAAGTGCATACATTTCCGGTCAAATATGCAATTGCACGAGATGTACTCAGTAACTTGAGAATGTCACAGATTCAAAACATTTAAAGCATTTGTTAAGATATTTTAAAAAATTGTCTCCAACATATGCTCACTCTAGAGTCTATATTTACATGTTGAGTGTTAAGTGCATAGCCTGGAATGGGGATTGGAGAAATATGTACACTTTAACCCATCTTGACAAAAAACACAAATCAAAAAACAAAGATTATCCCCAATTCTGCCTCAGTTAGAAACATGCCCAATCTGTCCAAGAAATGAAAGCTATGTTGGAGCTACAGGCTTCTCTAGACAGTGATTAAAGCTTGGACTGCATTATGATACTACAAAATCAATACATGTTTTATAAATGGCTGTTTGATATTTTCCACATTTTCCATATCCCTTCTTACTACTTTGTTCATGCCTTAACGTGGTATAAATATTAAAACAGCAAAAATAAATATTGCAGTTCCATTAAGAGAAGATATCAAAATCCTTTAAATTATCATTCACATCTATTACTGACTGAGAGCAACATCAGATATCCTTTGTTTATACATTTATTTTTAATACTTTTGCAATTCTACAGTTTTGTTTAATAATCTTATTTGACAAGAACAGAATGCATCACAAACCAGAGGAACTTTGAAGAAAGCTTGTTGTTTTCTTTAAGTCTCACTGATGTACAGAATTACAGATTTCATATTATATATGATGGGGCATTTTGACTGATCTGCTGATTTTTAATTATTAAGTATCAATAGTAAATATTTACCTTTTCTGTTACTGGGAAGAGCAGTAGCACTGCACAGACAGGTCTTGGCACCATGCTAAGTAGTTCTGGATCCATACCATACACATCTACAAATTGCCAGTCAGGATGTATACCTAACTGTTTGAGAAACTAGTAAGGAAAAGAAAAAGGCACAGTATTAAACAGATTTGTTAATAAATAATTAATCCATCAGAAGCACGTTTGATCACCTGTGAAGTTAAAATATACTTTCTGTGCAGATCAAGATAGAAAAAGGAAGATGAAGTGAGGTTACATTGTCATGACTGACAAACTGAAAAAGTGCAACGCTTTGCTAATCAAGATACCTTGAGGAGCCATTGTTACAGCATAAATAGTTTTAACTATATTTAAATGCCATATGGGGGGGGGGGGGAAGTGGATGTTCAAGTCAACAATTTTTCAAGTTGCATTTTAGTCACTGAGACACGGAAGATACCAGAGGAGTACATGGATCTGTAATAGATGAAAGCTGAGTGCATGGATTTAAGAAAAAATATCCCTGCCCCCACATGTATTTTTCAAAGTATACCATATTGAGTGTTAATAGGCACGTAACTCATTTAGTCACTTGACTTGACCAATCTGACCCCTAAGAGGATCTTCTTCACTAGAGAGATTAATGTTGGAGCATTTTACAGAGTACACTTTAAAGGTGTTCTTTTGCAAGAAAAATGATATATAATAAAAATAACCCTATAACACCCAGCATAAAGTACCCATTTTACCTAGACAGAGATTAATGAAAGCTAGGCCATAACAATGCAGTTTATATAGTTCTCAGTTTGTTTCTTTAGAGCTATTCATTAAATTCTAGATCAGTGGTACTCAACTTTTCCCATACCAGGACCACATGTTACAACAGCAAAAAGCTTTTGGATCATGAACTACCACTTGTCTAGCCATTAAAAAAAAAAAACGGAAGTTGAACCTGCCTCTAACAGGGGTTCATGGCCTTCCAGTTGAGAACCTTAGATATTCCCCTTCAAGAACAGTATCTCCCTTTAAAGCTGTTCGTCACATACTAAGGCTATGTCTATACTACAGCTCTTACAGCAGAACAGCTGTATCGCTACAGCTGTGCTGCTATAAGTTTTCGAGTGTAGCCGCTCCTTGCCGGCAGGAGAGAGTTCTCCTAATTAAACCACCCCCAATGAGCAGTGTTAGCTATGTCAGAAAAAGACTTGAGGAAAGCAGACTTTGACTCCCTCAGGGAACAGATGGCCAGGATCCCCTGGGGGACTAACATGAAAGGGAAGGGAGTCCAGGAGAGCTGGCTGTATTTCAAGGAATCCCTGTTGAGGTTACAGGGACAAACCATCCCGATGAGTCGAAAGAATAGTAAATATGGCAGGCGACCAGCTTGGCTTAATGGTGAAATCCTAGCGGATCTTAAACATAAAAAAGAAGCTTACAAGAAGTGGAAGGTTGGACATATGACCAGGGAAGAGTATAAAAATATTGCTCGGGCATGTAGGAAAGATATCAGGAGGGCCAAATCGCACCTGGAGCTGCAGCTAGCAAGAGATGTCAAGAGTAACAAGAAGGGTTTCTTCAGGTATGTTGGCAACAAGAAGAAAGCCAAGGAAAGTGTGGGCCCCTTTCTGAATGAAGGAGGCAAGCTAGTGACAGAGGATGTGGAAAAAGCTAATGTACTCAATGCTTTTTTTGCCTCTGTTTTCACTAACAAGGTCAGCTCCCAGACTGCTGTGCTGGGCATCACAAAATGGGGAAGAGATGGCCAGCCCTCTGTAGAGATAGAGGTGGTTAGGGACTATTTAGAAAAGCTGGACGTGCACAAGTCCATGGGGCCGGACGAATTGCATCCGAGAGTGCTGAGGGAATTGGCGGCTGTGATTGCAGAGCCCTTGGCCATTATCTTTGAAAACTCGTGGCGAACGGGGGAAGTCCCGGATGACTGGAAAAAGGCTAATGTAGTGCCCATCTTTAAAAAAGGGAAGAAGGAGGATCCTGGGAACTACAGGCCGGTCAGCCTCACCTCAGTCCCTGGAAAAATCATGGAGCAGGTCCTCAAAGAATCAATCCTGAAGCACTTAGAGGAGAGGAAAGTGATCAGGAACAGTCAGCATGGATTCACCAAGGGAAGGTCATGCCTGACTAATCTAATCACCTTTTATGATGAGATTACTGGTTCTGTGGATGAAGGGAAAGCAGTGGATGTATTGTTTCTTGACTTTAGCAAAGCTTTTGACACGGTCTCCCACAGCATTCTTGTCAGCAAGTTAAGGAAGTATGGGCTGGATGAATGCACTATAAGGTGGGTAGAAAGCTGGCTAGATTGTCGGGCTCAACGGGTAGTGATCAATGGCTCCATGTCTAGTTGGCAGCCGGTGTCAAGTGGAGTGCCCCAGGGGCCGGTCCTGGGGCCCGTTTTGTTCAATATCTTCATAAATGATCTGGAGGATGGTGTGGATTGCACTCTCAGCAAATTTGCGGATGATACTAAACTGGGAGGAGTGGTAGATACGCTGGAGGGGAGGGATAGGATACAGAAGGACCTAGACAAATTGGAGGATTGGGCCAAAAGAAATCTAATGAGGTTCAATAAGGATAAGTGCAGGGTCCTGCACTTAGGATGGAAGAATCCAATGCACCGCTACAGACTAGGGACCGAATGGCTCGGCAGCAGTTCTGCGGAAAAGGACCTAGGGGTGACAGTGGACGAGAAGCTGGATATGAGTCAGCAGTGTGCCCTTGTTGCCAAGAAGGCCAATGGCATTTTGGGATGTATAAGTAGGGGCATAGCGAGCAGATCGAGGGACGTGATCGTTCCCCTCTATTCGACACTGGTGAGGCCTCATCTGGAGTACTGTGTCCAGTTTTGGGCCCCACACTACAAGAAGGATGTGGATAAATTGGAAAGAGTACAGCGAAGGGCAACGAAAATGATTAGGGGTCTAGAGCACATGACTTATGAGGAGAGGCTGAGGGAGCTGGGATTGTTTAGTCTGCAGAAGAGAAGAATGAGGGGGGATTTGATAGCTGCTTTCAACTACCTGAAAGGGGGTTTCAAAGAGGATGGCTCTAGACTGTTCTCAATGGTAGCAGATGACAGAATGAGGAGTAATGGTCTCAAGTTGCAATGGGGGAGGTTTAGATTGGATATTAGGAAAAACTTTTTCACTAAGAGGGTGGTGAAACACTGGAATGCGTTACCTAGGGAGGTGGTAGAATCTCCTTCCTTAGAGGTTTTTAAGGTCAGGCTTGACAAAGCCCTGGCTGGGATGATTTAACTGGGACTTGGTCCTGCTTTGAGCAGGGGGTTGGACTAGATGACCTTCTGGGGTCCCTTCCAACCCTGATATTCTATGATTCTATGATTCTAAGAGCCTTTCCTGCCAACATAGCACTGTCCACACCAGCACTTTAGTTGGTGAAATTTGTGTCAGTTAGGAGTGTTTTTTCACATCTCTGACTGACTTTTACCAACAAAAGTAGTTGTTTAGACACAGCCTAAAATAACTAACTATCTTCTACTCCTCAAATATGGAGGATTTCAGAACCTACACACAACCATCTAACAATTTTGAAATATTTGCCATTCTGATTGACAGTTTTGTTAGATGTCATGAAAAGAGATTACTACATGAATTTGATCAAATCACAGTATAGAAACAATTGTTACTATGACAGATAAAACATAGCAACTTTGTTCCGCCTTAATTTTATTCTAAGCAAAGCACTGTGAGAAGCCAGTGCCCTATCTTAGAACACTCCTTCCACAGTCTAGAAAAGTAGTGTATTTAACTTTCAAACCTGCGTGGTTGTCCCTTAGCACATGCAGGGGCTACATGGTTTCCATGTAGGTTATGGATTTTTACACCTTCCTACAAGTCTGCCCCTAATCTACGAAGAAATCTTATTCAACTGGCTGCTGTCTCAGGATGCAGGAGAAGAGGAAGGGCAGCCAATAACAGCCCCTGCACTTGGTCAGGGACAAACTGGTCACTCATATTATGGGGAGGCTAATGCTTCTCCCTCCCCTGCTGAAAGGCTGGAGAACTCATGTCCTGAGAGCTGGCTGGGGAGCAGATGCAGCTCTGCAACTCCTGCTGTAGCTCCCAAAACTGCTAACTCAGGCCTGGGAGGACCACCAAGGAGATGTTTTGAAAAGCTTCATAGAACTCTTCCCCCACAGCTGTTTAAAGGTGAGGAGTTGTGTTGGTTTCTTTGGGTTGAGGGGTGTTTTGGAATGACATGATAATGCAAGTAGAGAAGGAAAGAAGGGGGAGACAAAATTAAAAACATCTCTTGGCCCTCTCCTCCCTAGCACGGTGCCCCCACTGGGTACATACATATTTATGCAAATTTATTTACATTAATTAACAGGTAGGTACACTTATGCAGATTTATTCAAATCTGACCTGATTTTTCTGCTCAAGGACGTTGGATGGAATGTTTACATTGAAAAGTACCCCCCCACACAAAAAAAGTATGAGTATTTGATTACTGTAGTCCTTTCTTCACAATTTGAAATAAAGTAGAAAACAATTAAAATACTGATTAAAATTAGTCTTGCATTGGATGAAAGGCATGGTGGCTGTCTTTCATCATAGGAAGCCCAAGGTACCAATTACCAACGTTTGAAGATATAAAAGGAGATTGTTAGCCCTTGTAGAAACAGAGTGCACAAGACTACATTTATTTGTAAGGAGGTATGGGAGGAAATAAGGAAGGAAAAACAATGAAATACTTCCAACCATTTCTAGTTTATTACATTTTCTTTTAACAGCTGTGATTTATACCCACTGTTTTGGGAAGCTTAGACACTTAGCCATTTTAAACATTTTATTCCCAATATTCTCCTTAGTTGCTATCTCACAGTGCAGAACAGTTAGCCAAAACTCTCATAATAAGTTAAGTGGAGATCCGATTCAGTGTTAAAAGGAAGTATAAAATAATCTAGACATAGTGGATCGATTAAAGTAAAAATTATTTAAAATAATTGTTGATTTAAATCATGGATTAAAATCAACAATCAGCAAGCCTTGGTTTAAATCATCAATTTTAGTTTTATTTTGCATTTGGATGTTTAAGTTATTTTCCTAAAGAAAGAGTGATTCTCATTGGTTGGTAATCTTTAAAGCATTATTTTAAACTACTTGATTTGCAATTACCTCTAGCTTCTACTCTGAATTTGGTATTTTATTTAATCAGGAAATAAATAAATAGTATGTATTTATACACATGTTTAAAGCAATAATATAGTTTATGCACATTTAAGATTCTTAATTCTTACATTTTAATTCTGTTAGAAAGTGATGCATAATGTATTTTTATTTACTAGATTAATAATCTGTCAATCTTTATTTGGATGAAATTGGAATTCAATGCGCAAATACAGAATTTAAAAATATAATTAAACTACCTTAAATATGATGGATAAGAATGGTAAATTTCTTATATTATAATTTCCTTTCTGCTAGCTGAATCTCCCACAATTCTAATACACATGGGCCATTCTCCTCCTGTCTGTGGTTTCTGGAGACAGTTCAAAGCTGTAACACAGCCTGTGCTACCCTCACACCCTTTTCCAGCCTGATGACACATCATTCATTCCAAAGCTGTGTACAAACTCATACAATATGATTAGTGACAACAGCTTCAATGCCAACCCATAAATTATGTACAGTAGACTATGGCCTACAACAGGGGCAGGCAAACTACAGCCCAGGGGCCACATCCAGCTCTTCAGATGTTTTAATCCGCCCTCGAGCTCCAGCCAGAGAGTGGGGTCGGGGGCTTACCCTGTTTTGCGTGTGCTGTAGCTCCGCGTGGCTCCTTGAAACAGCCGAGATGTCCCCCCTCTGGCTCCTACACGTAGGGGCAACCAGGGGGCTCTACATGCTGCCCCTGCCACAAGCACCACCCCCGCAACTCCCATTTCCTGGGAACAGAGGCCAATGGGAGCTGCAGGGATGGGGCAGCACACAGAGCCGCCTAGCCATGCCACTGTGTAGGAGCCAGAGGAGGGACATGCCGCTGCTTCCAGGAGCTCCTTGAGGTAAGCGCTGCCTGGAGCCTGCACCCCTGATTCCCTCCCATGCCCCAACCCCTCAGTTCCAGCACCCTTCTGCACCCCCAATCCCTCAAATTCAGCCCCACCCCAGAACTCGCACCCCCTGCCGGAGCCCTCACCCCCCCCCCCCCCACACACACCCCAACCCCCTGCCCCAGCCTGGAACCCCGTCCTGCACCCTGAACTCCTAATTTCTGGCCCCTCCCCAGAGCCCGCACCCCTAGCCAGAGCCCTCACCTCCTCCTGCACCCCAGCTCCCAATTTTGTGAGCATTCATGGCCATCATACAATTTCCATATCCAGATGTGGCCCTCAGGCCAAAAAGTTTGCCCACCCCGGCCTACAAGCAGAACTACCAAAATTAAATACTATCCCTTGGCTAGGAAGACATTCAGGGAGGGCAGAATTGTGGGAGACACTGCTAGCAGAGTAGAAATGATCAGGTAAGAAACTTACCATTCTGCATCTCAGTGTCTCCCCAATTCTGATATATATGGGAAGTAGCAAGCATAAGATAAGATAAGACAGACATAAGGAGGAATAAGAAAAACAGAATGAAAGAGGGAAGACCTCCTCGAGTTAATTGCCCAAAATGACCACCACTTGCACCACCTTTCTGCCAAAAGAGGCCTTTGGAGAGGATAGATAGTCCACTTTATAGCATCTAATAAAGGTGTTAAGTGATCAGCATATTGCTGTCCTACAGACTTTTGTAGTGGAAGCACAACCGCTGTCTGCCCACAAAGTTGCCATAGATTTTGTGGAGCGTGCCTTGATGCTGCGTGGAACAGGCACAGCTGACATTTTATATGCCTCTATGTCACTGATCTATCTATGTTACTGGATAGCTTGGATAACCTGAGCCTTTAGCACTTCAAATGAAAGGAGACAAACCAGTCTTGTTGATTTTAGTGCACTTGAAACCGATCTTTAATACTCTGAACATCCAAAGTTTGCCACAGCTTTTCTACTGGGTGATTTGGCTTTGGACAGAAGGAAGGGAGGGTGCTCTCCCATGAGGTATAGAAAGATGAATTCACCTCAGATAAGAATCTTGTCTGAGTTGAGCACCTGTACCTGATATTTCAGCAAATAGTTCCATACTTTCAAGAGAAAGGCCTGGTGATGCCTGATACGGGACTTTGACTAGGGGATGATTCCTATACACAAAAATCAGGAGGCCCAGCAGCTGTAGTTACTTAATTATCGTTGGTCTTGTGCATTTTACCAACATGGATATCAGGTTCCAGATATTGTGGAATCTGTCCAGTGATAGGTAACCCTTTGCCACAGAAGTGTCAATTTCCACTCACAGGTGAACTACCTTTGTGGAGGAAGTCAAGGAGTTCTTCTTAGTGTTTATCACAAATCCAGCATCCACACTGTGGCACTGTCTGCAGTCAGAGCTCTAATCAACAGGCCATCTCGGAAAGGATACAGATGAATGCCTTGAGACCTGAGTCTTGCTATTACCACAGGCATCTTGGTAGAGACCCTAGGGGCTGACTAAATGGCAGCATTTGGTACTGCTATTGGGCCATGCCATACAGAAATCTCAGCAGTCTGTAGCAATGGCATGTTCTTATTGGACATGTAGATATGTTAAAGCTAGAGTCTCCATACGCAATCTCATTTTCTTCATCCATTCATTGAGCTACTTGAGATCCAGGATGGCTCTGACCCCCACCGTTTTGGACAATGAAAAAAAAAAATGAAGTCAAGTCCTAAGAAACCTTGTTCTGAGGGAACCCCTTCTATTATTCCTGCGTTCATGAGATGCAAACTTTTGTACATCAGCTCACATTTGATGGGGGACTGGATGAAGAAGGGATGGGACCCTTTGAGGGAATGGCCTCTACTCTACCTCTCTCACACACTTGTCCCGGGTCAACTGAGATCATTATTCTGATAAGTGGGAAATTCTGCATCCTAGATTCAGATCTGGGTGGAGGCACTTTCATTTGTTGTCTTAATGGGCTCTCAGAGGCGGTGGATCCACCTCTGGATTTTCCGGGTAGCACTCTGTACCTCAAAGCAGCACCCTGGAACGAGTTATATTCACTAGTTATAATTATGATCTATTTCATACAAAGCATGCCACATAAGATATCATATGAAAGGTCCTGATCTGCTGAAACCCTTTGTTCTGTCAAAATATGTATATCATTAGTGTGTATCAAGTTTGAGATTTTTCTGTATGCTTGTTACTGAAATATGTTGTAAGTCAGCTAGTGACATACAAAAAAGGCAAACCATTCCCAGGAGGGTGTTCAATGACCATTAGTCAGCAGGGGCCAAGCAAAATTTTAAAATTCCCCTCTAAAATGTGATATCACTAGAAAGCCACAGGAGGGAGAAAAATCACTTAAGAACCTTCTTAAAAGAAAGTTAGGTGCCTAACCCTGCAAATTTCACTGAAGACAATAAGAACTATTCATGAATAAGGTTTTGCAGAATCTGGGCTATTCTGGCTGTTTGAAATACCAGCTGTACATATCTATATTTTAATTTGATGTATAATATGAATTATTCATGGCTCAAAAGATTGCTAATGTGATGTACAGAGCCTTTCAGTTCTACATCATCATTTCAAGTTTTGCCCAGCTGTTTTAGTTCTATGTTGTAACTAATATTGCAACAACTGGGTAAAGCAAGTAAAACTTGTTCGAAGAATATTACCCTTCTCCAGCAACCAACTCACTGCTAAATGGACTAGTCCAATAGTCCAAATTTTTTTAAAGCTGTTTTTAAGAATTCAGAGGTATCAAAACATTTAGTGCTTGAAAACTATTCTTCAGGACCTCATGAGAAGGTATACAAAGAATAGCCTAATTAGAATTGAAAGTACATTTAAAATTGCAATGGAGGATCAATGAGAAAACTGCAAGCTTTTCACTTGCATCAACAAACGGAAAGGTTTTCACAATACTCATACTTCTACTCAGTGATAAAACTGACAACTGGAAGGAGCACTGCTCTTTAAAGAGATACCAAATCCCTGTCTCTTCGCAATTGAAGAGCTACTTCTGGAATATACGTCCAGCAAGATTCACAATTAATATTCAATATGCTGATGTGCAGCTACACTGCACCAGATCCTGGCCCACATTCTGCCTGTTTTATGGCGTTGCACCAAGCCAATGGAAAGGTGACCTTGTAGAACTGATAAATGAAATTGTTTTTAATTGTTCACTTTATTAATATAACTTCATAAGTAAAGTTTTATGAATGAAACATTCATTCATAAAACCGGTTACCCCAACAACTGGCTAATTGAGTTTCACTTTCAATCCAACTGCTGCTTAAATCGCTGAAACTTACATTGTTTCAACATTGTAACTTCTGCTCAGTTTGCCATTCCTTACACTTGTCCATTTGTAACTCAAACTCCATTTTAACTTGTGCCAAACTACATTATAAAATGCTCTCTTCATTTTGTAAAAGCTTGCTGCAACCTTCATTTTTGCAAAACCCTGCTGTAATCTTATTAGTTTAGTTTAGATGTGTTTCAGAGTAGCAGCCCTGTTAGTCTGTATTCGCAAAAAAGAAAAGGAGTACTTGTGGCACCTTAGAGACCAACACATTTATTTGAGCATAAGCTTTCATGAGCTACAGCTCACTTCATCGGATGCATTCGGTGGAAAATACAGTGGGGAGATTTATATACACACACAGAGAACATGAAACAATGGGTTTTATCATACACACTGTAAGAAGAGTGATCAGGTAAGGTGAGCTATTACCAGCATGAAGGAGGGGGGAAAAGGAGGAAAGCCTTTTGTGCAGATAATCAAGTGGGCCATTTCCAGCAGTTAACAAGAACATCTGAGGAATAGTAGGGGGTGGGGTGGGGGGGAGAAATAACATGGGGAAATAGTTTTACTTTATGTAATGACCAATCCACTCCCAGTCTCTATTCAAGCCTAAGTTAATTGTATCCAGTTTGCAAATTAATTCCAATTCAGCAGTCTCTCCTTGGAGTCTGTTTTTGAAGTTTTTTTGTTGAAGGATAGCCACTCTCAGGTCTGTAATCGTGTGACCGGAGAGATTGAAGTGTTCTCTGACTGGGTTTTTAATGTTATAATTCTTGACGTCTGATTTGTCTCCATTTATTCTTTTATGTAGAGACTGTCCAGTTTGACCAATGTACATGGCAGAGGGGCATTGTTGGCACGATGGCATATATCACATTGGTAGATGCGCAGGTGAACGAGCCTCTGATAGCGTGGCTGATGTGATTAGGCCACGCTATATGATGATGTCCCCGAATAGATATGTGGACAGAGTTGGCAACAGGCCAACGTAAAAGAATAAATGGACACAAATCAGACAAAGACTTATAACATTCAAAAACCAGTCGGAGAACACTTCAATCTCTCCAGTCACTTGATTACAGACCTGAGGGTGGCTGTCCAACAAAAAAAACTTCAGAAACAGACTCCAACGAGAGACTGCTGAATTGGAATTAATTTGCAAACTGGATATAATTAATTTAGGCTTGAATAGAGACTGGGAATGGATGAGTCATTACACAAAATAAAACTATTTCCCCATGTTATTTCTCCTCCCCCACCCCACCCCCACTGTGCCTCAGATGTTCTTGTTAACTACTGGAAATGGCCTACCTTGCTTGTCACCATGAAAGGTTTTCCTCCTTTCCCACCCTGCTGCTGGTGATGGCTTATCTTAAGTGATCACTCTCCTTACAGTCTGTATGATAAAGCCTAGTGTATATAAATCTCCCCACTGTATTTTTCACCGAATGCATCCGATGAAGTGAGCTGTAGCTCACGAAAGCTTATGCTCAAATAAATTTGTTAGTCTCTAAGGTGCCACAAGTACTCCTTTTCTTTTTTGTTGAGATGTGTGAATGAGGTATCTATGGATGATGGACTCAACCTTCAGCCCTAGCGTGTCCTGATGAAATAAAGTATAAACACTGAAGGGCTGAAAATACAGACAATAGCCCTGACAAAGTAAGAGGAGTCCACCCTCAAAAGAAAAGAGCAAAAGTACAATTGAAGAAACATCAAAGTCAGATCCTAGGCTGAAAGTCATGTCTGCAACTGACGGGTGATCAATCACACCGAACCCAGAGGCAGCGTGACACAGCCAGATCCATAGACTCTGGATTCAAACTAAAGCCTACAAAAAATGATGGGTGAGATGGAAGACTTTGAAGGGCAACATTCTGCTGCCAACATGAAAGGGCATCGGTGCATGCCCAACAGAGACCCAGCTCTTCCTTGTGCCCTTAGCTTTCCTGGGCACAAGCTATGAACCCAAGACACGAACTCAAGCTACATTCAGAACTGATAACTATACAGTAGCTGCAGAACCTGTTTCAGAGTAGCAGCTGTGTTAGTCTGTATTCGCAAAAAGAAAAGGAGTACTTGTGGCACCTTAGAGACTAACAAATTTATTAGAGCATAAGCTTTCGTGAGCTACAGCTCACTTCATCGGATGCATTTGGTGGAAAAACCAGAAGGGAGATTTATATACACACACACAGAGAACATGAAACAATGGGTTTATCATACACACTGTAAGGAGAGTGATCACTTAAGATAAGCCATCACCAGCAGCGGGGGGGGGGGAAGGAGGAAAACCTTTCATGGTGACAAGCAAGGTAGATGAAGTGAGCTGTAGCTCACGAAAGCTTATGCTCTAATAAATTTGTTAGTCTCTAAGGTGCCACAAGTACTCCTTTTCTTTTTGCGAATACAGACTAACACGGTTGCTACTCTGAAAAAAGCAAGGTAGGCTAATTCCAGCAGTTAACAAGAATATCTGAGGAACAGTGGGGGGTGGGGTGGGAAGTTTTTTTTGTTGAAGGACAGCCACTCTTAGGTCTGTAATCGAGTGACCAGAGAGATTGAAGTGTTCTCCAACTGGTTTTTCAATGTTATAATTCTTGACGTCTGATTTGTGTCCATTCATTCTTTTACGTAGAGACTGTCCAGTTTGGCCAATGTACAGGGCAGAGGGGCATTGCTGGCACATGATGGCATATATCACATTGGTAGATGCGCAGGTGAACGAGCCTCTGATAGTGTGGCTGATGTGATTAGGCCCTATGATGGTATCCCCTGAATAGATATGTGGACAGAGTTGGCAACGGGCTTTGTTGCAAGGATAGGTTCCTGGGTTAGTGGTTCTGTTATGTGGTTGCTGGTGAGTATTTGCTTCAGATTGCGGGGCTGTCTGTAAGCAAGGACTGGTCTGTCTCCCAAGATCTGTGAGAGTGATGGGTCGTCCTGTGTGTGTGTGTGTGTGTGTGTGTGTGTGTGTGTGTGTGTGTGTGTGTACACGAACATGTGAATGAATGTGAAACTGAATGAAATGTTATAGCTGTAACTGACTGCCTACTATGATTCGTTTTGTATTCACAATAAATGTGACATTTTGTCTTATCCCCTCTAATAAGATCCTGCTGTTTTTTATTTTATTGGTTTAACAACCTAATCTACAGATTCTCAATGTGGAGGAAATCACTAGCAAGCAGACCCAGCAAAATGGCTCCTTCTCGCTCTCCTTCACCAGCACAGGAGTTGGGGCTAGGGAGGTTCTATGTCCAGCTAATCCCTGGCAGTTGTAACAACACTTTAAGGCTGTTACCAATTAGCATAAATTACAGCTGCCCTGAGACTGCTCTATACTGAGTTTTGGGACTGGCATGATGACTCCAAGATTGAAGATTAGGGCATAAAGTTAATGTAAACCCATATATTCCTCACCACCACCCTTCTGTCAAGCACAGAAGGGCTGTCTCAATAATCTAGACCATCACATATAATGGACCTGGTGCTGTTCAGCTTACCTTTCCAAATAAGCGGTCAACGGGCTGTGTGTTATTTTTCCATGTACTATAAAAACATGCAGCACCTACAGCTCCTTTCATCCAAGAAATTTAGAGCAGTAAAAAATATCATCTTCTCCGCCTTGCTAAGATCTGTAATCTGGTACAGTAAGCAGTCTCACTTGTTTGTACCGGGAGACACTGGTTTTTCATTATACTGAATACTATTCACTAAGATGAGTGCTAGTTTTGTATGAGTCAGACTGTTTTAGCGTAATCATATCTGTAAGACAGACTGTTGAACAACTAAGTGGAAACAAGGAAATAGAAACAAAAGGTAAGTGAAAGCAAAAAAAAAAAAAAAAAAGCAGAACAAAAGCCAGAATGTTAAGCATGCAGGAGAGACTACTGCTACATTACTGCAGAAGCTTCAAAGGCAAATGAATTCATACTTAGCAGAATCAGTTAACATTTCAATTACTTCAGATGGATCAGTTTCCTAAAAGATTCATTCTAAACTGTGCCACAAACTGTGAGGGGTTGTGAAATAGTCACCTTCAGAAACTTAAAGTGACAGTAGAGGAAGGAACCATTATGAACATCTAGTTAAAACAATTTGTGCTTTATTTCCAGTCTGAATTGGTCTAGCTTCAATTTCCAGCTATTGGAATTTGTTCTGCCTCCTCCACTCCTACAGACAGATCTAGAGGAAGGATAATTCAGGGGTAGACAAAGAATAGTCCAACAGTAAAGGTGCTGCCTCAAACTCAGGAGACCCAGGTTTAAATCCCTGCTCTACAACAGACTTCCCATGTGACCTTGGGCAAGTCACTTGAAAAATCCCACTAGATGTTTATTTGCATCTTTAGCCAATTAAGTACCTTAAAAAAATCTGACCCTCAGCCTCATTACCTCAGTTCTCCATCTGTAAAATGGGGTTAGCAGTACGTTCCTACCTCAAAGGGGTATTCTAAAAATAAATGCATTTAAGGTTGTACGGCACATAAATACTATAGTATAAGTATCTAAGAGATACACCAATACTTTTTTTGTTGGCATCTATTAGGGAAGCAGTCAAGAGCTTAAGTTAAGAAAGTGGTATACGAATGGTTAAGTTATTATAAGGGGTTTATTTGATAAATACAGTAACCCAACTGCACAAGAAGGATACATCTTACAAAGTGTTTCTGAGGACAGGAGGGTGTGGGAGAAGAAATGTAGGAAATTTGAAGAGGTTTACAAAAACCAAATGAGAATTATTCTTATTTAATGTAGAGTTTGGGTAAAGTTTTTTTGTTTTTCTAAAAAAACATTTAATACCTTCAGAAGCACATCAATGTAAATATTAAGATGTGTATTTATCTATATTTCTTAAGATTTTATACTGTCACCCATCACTGTAGTATAAGAGTTTCTTCCATGTAAAATCATAGCAATAACCAAATCTCTAGTGAAACTTCATGGAGTCTCTGGCACTCCTTTTGGGATAAGAATCTCTAAATGGGGTAGGGTTTTTTGTTTTTATCTTTTTTATTTTTTTAGGGGCTTATTGGGTCTGTAGAGTCAGTGCTGCAATAATCATTTTTATGGTGGAAAGACCTTTTTCACAAGGGAGGGTTTTCTAAAGCAAATAAAGCATTTCCTAAAGATGCTCAGACCCTGAATTTGTCTGATCAACTCTCCATTTGTTCTATAACTGGATCCCCTCAATCACAAATACTTTGTCCCCAACTCCCATGAACTTGATTTGGGGCTTTGTGATCTGTAATGTCCCAGAGGAGCACAGCTTGTGCAGTGGTTCATAAACAGGAATTCAGTCTTTAAAGCAGTGGCGCTTGACCCACTGACTGCTTTGAAAATTAGAAGTAAGGCCTTCAACCGACATTGGAAACTGACTGAAAGCCAGTGAACATAAGCATCACATGGTCACAGAAGCCTAGAACACGGAGAAGACAAACTGGAGGATTGGGCCAAAAGAAATCTGATGAGGTTCAACAAGGACAAGTGCAGAGTTCTCCACTTAGGAAGGAAGAATCCCATGCACCGCTACAGGCTGGGGAAGAGGACCTGGGGATTACAATGGATGAGAAGCTGGATATGAGTCAGCAGCGTCCCCTTGTTGCCAAGAAAGCCAACAGCACATTGGGCTGTATTAGTAGGAGCATTGCCAGCAGATTGAGGGACATGATTATTCCCCTCTATTCGGCACTGGTGAGGCCACACCTAGAGTATTGCATCCAGTTTTGGTCCCCCGACTACTGAAGGGATGTGGACAAATTGGAGAAAGTCCAGCAGAGGGCAACAGATATGATTAGGGGGCTGGGGAACATGACTTACGAGGAGAGACTGAGGTTATTTAGTCTGCAGAAGAGAGGAGTGAGGGGGGATTTGATAGCAGCCTTCAATTACCTGAAGGGGGGTTCCAAAGAGGATGGAGGTAGGGTGTTCTCAGTGGTGGTAGATGACAGAACAAGAAGCAATGGTCTCAAGTTGCAGTGGGGGAGGTCTAGATTGGGTATTAGGAAACATTATTTCACTAGGAGGGTGCTGAAACACTAGAATGGGTTACTTAGGGAGGTGGTGGAATCTCCATCCTTAGAGGTTTTTAAGACCTGGCTTGATAAAGCCTTAGTTGGAATGATTTAGTTGGTGTTGGTCCTGCTATGAGCAGGGGATTGGACTAGATGACTTCATGAGGTCTCTTCCAACCCTAATATTCTATGATAAGAAAGGTAGCTGTATTGCGTATCAGCCGTCGTCTGCATATCATATACACTCAGCTTCAGATGCAAAGAATTACAATAATCCAGCCTGGATGTCCCAAACTTATGGATCACTGTGGCCATGTCACTGTCTGTAAAGAACAGGCAAAGTTTCCTGGCAAGCTGTAGGTAAAAGAAAGAACTTTTGATACCAATACTACCTACTCATCCAAATTTAGAAAGGAGTCAAACAGGAACTTTAGCATTCACACCACTTTGATGAATAGGGGCTGCATGTCTTCAATGGAAGGTGACGATAACTTTTTTCCCTTTCTAGACAGCATCACTTCCATCTTGCCTGGGTTCAGCTTGAGCCAGCTGTTTTCATCCAAGAGCTGTAGGTTTTCTAACATTTTATTTCTGGTGGTGATAGCAATAGTTTAGAATAAGATCCCTAAATTTCCATGAACTGATGTCTGGAAGGGACCTTAAGAGGTCACTGTGACATTACACCCCATATTTTTCATAGTAATATTATTGTGATATAAGTATGGAATAATTATGATGTATTTTGTGCAAAATAAGGAATCTGAGATATCATGGAAAAGATTATGATTTACTGAATATGATTATCCTACTTGTATACATGTATCATTTTTGTATCTGAAGTTCGGAATATTGTCTAAATATCTATTACAAATGTGTTTACACCTGGGGAATGCCCACTAGGTAAAAGACTGTCACGCTCTGTATATCACATTACTGGCTGGCTGGCTGGCTGGCAAGGGCCCATTCAAGTCAATGGACTATTAGGGAGAACAATAGGTCACAGAAGAAGCTAATTTCCCACCAGAGAGCCTTTCTGAGGATGCTACAAACAGCCTCAGAGTCATGGCTGCTATGACACTACAGGGGCACGTGACCAGATCACATGGTACTGGACTCTACCTTGGAATACCAGTGTTTTTAGCACTGAAAGGCATGGGAGCCATGCTTAGAGACAAAGGGTTCCCGCCCTATGCAAAAGCTATTTAAGACAGGAGAGTGCCATCATCGTGGTTCTTCACTGACTCACCACCCCAAAAAGACTCTTCGAAACACCTGAGGAACAAGGACTGAACTGAGAGAAAGTGCTGGATTCAGGCTAACAGGGAATTTTAGCCTGTGAAAGGAACACCTGGATTTTTTAAGATGCAAGCAAGTGCAGCTTTCCCCTTAAGAGTCTGCAGCCTCCTTGAACCAATAATTAGGGAGAGAATTTGCTACTCCGATCCAATCTCTTTAGTTATATTAAGCCTAAACTGCATTTTTGTTTATTTGCTAGGTAATATGCTTTGATATGTTTGCTATCCCTTATAACTTAAAATCTATCCTTTGTAGCCAATAAATTTGGTTTTGCTTTATCACAAACCAGTGTGTGGGAGTCATAACTTGGGGCAGAGAGCTGTTGTACATTTCCTTTCCACATTGAGGGAAGAGGCAAATTTCATGAGCTTACACTGTACAGGTCTCTGTGCAGTGCAAGACCATGTAATTTTGGGTTTACACTCCGGGGCGGAGTGTGCTCTTGAGCAGCTGGGCAGTTCCTTAGCTGTAGCCTCCCTCTGCAGAGCTGATCACAGCAGCCTGTAAGTACGGCAGCTGGGTGCGTCCCTACTGGTGTTTATACCGGTGAAAGAGCAAGCTTGGAGAGCTTGACAACTTATCACAGCAACACAGGGTGAGAGGGAGCCCAGACTGGTGAACTGGGGGAGGGAGGAGCGGCTCAGTGATACCCAGTTCCAGGTGGCACCCCAAGGGGAACTGGTCACCTAGTGTATTCATCCCCCCGACCTCACCGCTCAGGCAGGATTAAGCATACCTAGTCCTCCCCGTTCTTAACTCCTCTAATTACAAGGATTCTACCACATCCCTAGATAACCTGTTCCTGTGCTTAACTTTCCTTGTTAGAAAGTTTTCAGAATATCTAAACCTAACCCTCTGTTGCTGCAAATTAAGCTGATTACTTCTTGTCCTATGCTTGGTGAACACTCGGAACAATTAAATCACCATCCTCTTTACAACAAGCTTTAGATATTTGAAGACTTAAATCCCCTGCCACAGTTCAGGACAATTGTACCTGTATTTGCCCTCAGTGGTTCAGAAAGGACACCCACTCCCACTTTCCAGCTCCCCAGCCATTGCCTTTCTGGGTGGAGACCCATGTCTCTCTGCCTTCTTAGCATGGTATTCCCAGGCTGCACAGTTCCCTGCCTTCACTGTATAATTCCCAGCACAAACAGGTTGCCTAAGGACTCCTGCTTGCTGTCTCTTCAGAGATACAAAGTTACTATGCAGCACTTCCTACGCAAGCACACTTTATTCTTTAGGTCAGTCGTTCCCAAACTTGTTCCACCACTTGTGCAGGGAAAGCCCCTGGCGGGCCAGGCCGGTTTGTTTACCTGCCGTGTCCGCAGGTTTGGCAGATAGCGGCTCCCAGTGGCTGCAGTTCGCTGCTCCAGGCCAATGGGAGCTGCTAGAAGCGGTGGCCAGTACATCCCACACACTACACAACAGAACTACTAACCCAGGAACCTATCCTTGCAACAAAGCCCGTTGCCAACTCTGTCCACATATCTATTCAGGGGACACCATCATAGGGCCTAATCACATCAGCCACACTATCAGAGGCTCGTTCACCTGCACATCTACCAATGTGATATATACCATCACATGCCAGCAATGCCCCTCTGCCCTGTACATTGGCCAAACTGGACAGTCTCTACGTAAAAGAATAAATGGACACAAATCAGACGTCAAGAATTATAACATTCAAAAACACTTCAATCTCTCTGGTCACTCGATTACAGACCTAAAAGTGGCAATTCTTCAACAAAAAAACTTCAAAAAACAGACTCCAACAAGAGACTGCTGAATTGGAATTAATTTGCAAACTGGATACAATTAACTTAGGTTTGAATAAAGACTGGGAGTGGATAGGTCATTACACAAAGTAAAACTATTTCCCCATATTTCCCCCCACCCCGCTTTCCTGCTGGTAATAGCTCACCTTAAGTGATCACTCTTGTTATGTGTGTATGGTAACACCCATTGTTTCATGTTCTCTATGTATATAAATCTCTCCACTGTGTTTTCCACTGAATGCATCCGATGATAGCTCACGAAAGCTTATGCTCTAATAAATTTGTTAGCTTCTAAGGTGCTACAAGTACTCCTTTTCTTTTTGTGGATACAGACTAACACGGCTGCTACTCCGATACTGAAAAGAAAGTTTTCTTTCCCCCTTCTCACCTTATTCTAACTCAAAACTCATCAAAAATAAAGGAAATCTATCTAGCAGGAGTCCTGAAAACAAGCTAACAACATTAATAATGCAAGATAGGATTGGCACATTCGAGTTGTACCTTGTTTTTGTTATTCCTCCTACTTAATGAATTTCTGTTTCAATTAGAATAAAGAGCAGCTGAATGGCAAGTAAACCTCCCTTCTCAGCTAAGAGAAAGGAGAGGAGCACTTCAAGTGGGAAGTATGTATCCTCCATCATCATCCACAGCTCATAGATCTCCCCTGCCTATGAAGTAGTTTAAAACAAAGCTATGTATACCACCAATATTTTAAAATGTTGACACTCCTAAAAGAGTTCCAGTTGAGTGCTCTTCCGTTGATTACAAAGGAAAACAGGCATCTCCATTAGTTAGTCTTCACATGGAAGAAATTCATTTTAGACATTGCTAGTTTTTTTAAAATGTGCAAAAGACAAATTAAGTGTTTAATACAAGATGGCATAATTCTGACATTTTTCAAAATGTCATTAAATTTTCCCTCAGTTTCATCCTATCACTGCTAGCTAGTCCCAAGCTATACCATGTTAAGTTTCTCTTTTGCTTCTAATTACTATAGTTATGAGTTGTTAAAAATTAATAAACTTGAAGCTTCTCATCTTATTTTCACCTTTTTCTTTCTCACTGGAAAGTAACCAGACACTTAACTTGTATGTCAAAAGGACTATTCAGTCCAGCTATCCAGTTTATATATTACAAAACCTGAAATAAAAACTTAGTTGTAAGATTCCAGAAGCATAGGGGGAAAAGCAGAGAACATGTGGTACAGTCTCAGACATTTTAGATTAAAATTATTTTTAATTTTGTCAAGTCATCGCATTGGCATGGAAACTGCTGAATTACACTGCTTAATAGGGTACGTGGAAATAACCTGAAAAAATGATCTAGTAGCCACCTTCCCTGTCGTGCATCTTCCAACAAATTAACTTCATTATCATGGAATTTCTTAAAATAAACAAACATTCTACACACATAAAGAGCAAGGTACATGATCAGCTCAGGGCACACAATGGATTATTTCACAGAGTAATAGTACTTCAGCATCCCGCTATTTTAAAAATGTGATTCTGCTCTGAAAAAGTCAAGCTATGTTTTCTGGCTCAAACACCATCATTAGTAGCGAAAGATGTACACAGACCAAATGATGCCTTTGCCAAGACTATTGCTTTTATTAAGGAATTCACAGCTGTAACTAAGGGCTATATAGGTGGCCCTAAAAACAGAACATAGCCAGTCTTTCTAAAAAAGAAAAGGAGTACTTGTGGCACTTTAGAGACTAACAAATTTATTAGAGCATAAGCTTTCGTGAGCTACAGCTCACTTCATCGGAGCCAGGGAACACAAGTACTCCTTTTCTTTTTGCGAATACAGACTAACACGGCTGCTACTATGAAACCAGTCTTTCTAGTGATGCATGAGGTAGAACAGAGCTCACTTTAACTGTGCTGGTTCTACAAGGAAACCAGAGTAAAAAAAACGAACCAAAAACTTATTTCTGACACTAAAATGAGCCAATATGACTGAATAAGAAGCAAGGTACAGATACATTGTTTTAAATAATGCTATTTTCACATACATTTTTCAGAGCAAAACATGACTATGTCTCCAGTTCTGCAATTGGATCTGCATGGGTGAGCTCTTGGACTCTACACGAGTACAGAAGTGCACATCCAACCAAGCCCAGAATTAGGACCCAAAAATATGTACACTGATGTATAAACAGTGGGAAACACCCTCGTAATTAATTCACTTCTTCCACATTTTAAAAAAACCCATCTTTTTTGCACTCTTAGGACTGTCACACAGAAAAAAAAAACGTTTGCACTTCTTCAGAAACTCAAATGGGCTATGGGAGGCCCTATGAAAAGGGCGTGGAGGTAAAAGAGGCATTGTTGGGGTAGCGAAGGGGGTATGGTCCCTTAATTACAGGGAAGCGAGAGCAGTTGGGTGTGATGGTAAAGGGAGTGGTGGAGGGGGAAGGGGCTGGTTATTATATGAAACAAAGCTGCTCACCTGGTTAATGACCTGAAAAGAAAACAGGAAAAAAAAAAAAAAAGAGAGTAAGTTGCCACACCAGCCCAGCTACAGCCACCAAAGCCCCCCCGGTGCCCGGTAATCACCCCCTCCCCATAGCCCCAGACCCCCACCCCACTCATCGTCTCCTCCCTCGCCCATAGCCCCCCGACCCCGTAGCCCTCTCCCCCTATTGTCTCCCGGTCACTTCCCCCAGCTCCGCCCCCTTCTCCCTACACTCCCCTTCCCCCCGCCTCAAGCACTCACGTCGGGATTGGCCTCCAGGGGCAGCCAGCGGTGCGGCTCCATGCTGCGGGCTCTGGGCGCTTCCTTCTGCGGAGCTGCAGGACCAGGGACTGACAGCAGCTCACGCGCCCGCCGCCCCGCCCCGCCCCGCCCCGCCCCAGGACCGCACCACAGCGAGCGGGGAAGGAAAACATCAGCCTCCTCCCCCGGCTCCGGAGTGGGCGGCGCCGGCCCCGGGCCTCTGCCCGGCGAGAGGGGCGGACACTGCGCCGGCCGGGCCGGGGGGGAGAGGGCCTTGTTGCCCGACCAGATTCTCCGAGACATTCCCCCTCACCCCCATCTCTCGGCACATGGACTCTCCCGCCCAGGCAGGGGCGGGGCCGCGGCCGGAGTCTGCCCGCCCGTCCTGCCCCGCTGGCGGTGCGCGACGCCGGCGGGGGCGGGCCGTGGCCTCTGAAGGGCTCTGCTCTGTCCCGCCGCAGCAGCCGGCTCCCCTCGGCCAGGCTCAGCAAGGGCAGCGAAGCTGAGGGCCCCAGCGAGCGGCGTTAATCGCGGGCAGGTGGCGCGGTGACCCTGCAAAGCACCCCAACCCCAGCGCAGCCCGCAGCGGGGAGACAGACAGGCAACCCCTCACAGCCTCCTCCCGCTCCACCCCACGCATACACAGACCCAGAGACGGACACCCCCCACCGTCACCCCAGAGACTGATACACTGACACCCCCAGAACTACATACATTCAACCACACACAGACCCCAGAGACTGACACGCCCCCCAACCGACTTACATTCAGATACAGAGACCCCACTGACTGACACCCTCACCACCACACACATTGCTACACGCAGAGACCTTATGACTGACACCTCCACAGAACCACCCCAGTGATTGACGCCTTCCATACAAGCACTCCGGAGAATGACCGCCACAGACATCCATACACATAGACCCCAGTGAGTGTGTATGATAAACCCATTGTTTCATGTTCTCTGTGTGTGTATATAAATCTCCACACTGTATTTTCCACTGAACGCATCCGATGAAGTGAGCTGTAGCTCATGAAAGCTTATGCTCTAATAAATGTGTTAGTCTCTAAGGTGCCACAAGTACTCCTTTTCTTTTTGCGAATACAGACTAACACGGCTGCTACTCTGAAACCACAGTGACTGATGCCCTCACAGAACCACACAGCTATACTCACAGATCCCTTTCTTATTTGAACTCTCCCTGATCTTCAACCTGAGTGTTCACCCCAAAAACCTATCACTAAGTGTTTGTAACAGAAATAAAACATACTTACATATTAAAAATAAACACATAGAACAAAGCATATCATGAATCTGTCATCTCTCTGCTTACCCGTGGTACATACCTTTCCCTTTTTGTTTTGTTTTATTTTGTTATTTTACACCTTGATCTTTCCAAGATTTACACACATGCTTAATTTTATTCACTGAATTAATCCCATTGACTTCAAATTCAAAGGTGATATCTAGTACACAAAAATAGTAGGATCAAATGAAGTGGATGGCTATGGCAGGAAGGTAGACAGAGAGCTTCTTCCCAGTCTTGTTAGTCTTGTGAGAGGGAAATAAAAAGGAAGAATCAAGACAAGGACACGTCTTCACTTGCTTCCCTCGGCAACAGGAAGCATCAGCAAAAACTCACATCCCATTCTCCCTCTGCCAAAGAGAGCAGAGCATCTACTTGGGGTTCTTTCTGACTCCAGAACAAGTGATTTCATCCTTCTCACTCATCAAGAGTGGATAACAAACTTCAGAGGACTCAGGACTTCTAGACACAGGCAGAATAAAGAATTCTGAACTAAATATGTGGAAAGTGACAATTCATCAGCCATCTGAGCCAATGACCAAATGGGTTTAAAATGAATGATGAGAGAACCTTAGTGAATTGCACAATGCAGGTGTTTTGATAACCATGAGATTATGGAGGTGTGTAATCTCCACATTCATATAACATAAACACAAATAATTATATCATTGGGAAAGGAGAGGGCAAGACCAAACAGGAACCTGACTCAAATGTATAGTGCTTCTTATTAATAACAATAAACAAGTACATAATGTTGCACAATTGCAAACCTAGGACTGTTTTATATGATGCAAAACTGTGGGGTATAGATTAACCAGCACCGCCAGTCTTTTACAGTTTTACTAATCAGTTCATTTTCAATATGAACAAATCATCTCAAATTCATTATTTTGAGATCATGGTAATATGGTAATGTTAAAAGCAAACTGAAAATAGAACACCTATAAAACCTGCATCACGAGGAATATCTGATGTCAGATTATTCCATATATTAGACAGATGGGGGCGAGGAGATAACCAGGGTTCTGACCAATCTTGGTTTTGGGAATACTGTACTGAATTGGGGTAGGTCTTCCGCATATCCTGTAGGCCAGACGTGACTGATTTTAAGGGTTCCAAATTCGGTTTGACACTGATGCAGCTTCGTGACACCAACATGCCCCCCGGTGCATCAAACCGCTCTGTGATTTGACTGTGCCACACAGCATCGCGTTGCCACACCAAGCTACCACACCACGGCAAGACGAAGAAAAGTATTCTGCTGCAGGACGGAGCCCGGCAACAGCCCCTACATGCCGCATATGTACTAACATGTTTCAGAGTAGCAGCCGTGTTAGTCTGTATTCGCAAAACGAAAAGGAGGACTTATGGCACCTTAGAGACTAACACATTATTTTGAGCATAAGCTTTCGTGAGCTACAGCTCACTTTATCGGATTTTCCACCAAATGCATCCGATGAAGTGAGCTGTAGCTCACGAAAGCTTATGCTCAAATAAATGTGTTAGTCTCTAAGGTGCCACAAGTCCTCCTTTTCTTTTTGCATATGTACTAAGTACCTCTCGGAGCCCTTTTGATTTAAGAAAAGGAGTACTTGTGGCTAACAAATTTATTAGAGCATAAGCTTTCGTGAGCTACAGCTCACTTCATCCGATGCATTTGGTGGAAAAAAAAACACCAAACTGATTTAGTGACTGTACCGACTGAAACCTGGAGTCTCATACAACAGGGTTTAAAGGTGTGGGGGGAAGAAATGCCCTTTCACTCCGGGAACGCCGCCAGAAAGGGAAGACGTCACAGATCAAGGCCTCGGAGTGGCAGCCCGCGAGGAGGTTCAGGCCACGCGCCACGCGCCGCGCGAGACAGGCTGCGTCAGCGGCTCGCTGAGCCGGACACACACAGACCGCTGGGGCCAGACAAGCGCCCCGGGCGCCTAGCTCCGCGCGACGGCCTCCCGGGGCGTCACGTGCTTGGCGCCGACCCCACCCCCTTGCGCTTGATTTTAACGCCATAACGAGCAACCAGTGAGAGCTCGGGAGCGGGGCGGACCACGGCCCCAGCAGCCAATAAGCGTGAGGTGTGGCGGAAGGTAGCCGACTGATGATTGGACAGCAAAGGTGCGGAGGGTGGGTCTGTAGTTGCTAACCAATGAGGGTGGCCGCTCGCGGGTGTTGTTAGCGGAAGCAGCCTGGCGGGGGCACCGGGTGGCTGGCGGCACGATGGCCGCCAAAGCTGCTGTGCTGGGCGCGCCGTCCCTGGAGCCCTTTGGTGAGAGGGCGGGGCTGGTGGGGCACATGGATGGGTGGAGGCTGGGAAGAGATGGATGGGGCACGTGTGGGGAGGG
Source organism: Dermochelys coriacea (assembly GCF_009764565.3). Classification (NCBI taxonomy): domain Eukaryota; kingdom Metazoa; phylum Chordata; order Testudines; family Dermochelyidae; genus Dermochelys; species Dermochelys coriacea. The sequence continues at coordinate 79,563,271 of NC_050068.2, read as the reverse complement.
AGGATTGGGTGAGGCAACAGGAAAGGGGAGCTCAGGGCAGTGGCGTGCTATGGGGGGCAATGGGGAGGGAGTTAGGATGGTATATGGAGGAGGAGGAGGAGGAGGTGGTGGGACACAAGGTGGAGATGGGGCTGGAGTTGTGCGCGCGCACGCATCTCTGAGCTTTGCTGACACCCGAAGAGAGGGCAGAGGCCTGCCCTTATGTGGCCATCGCTTGTTTGAAGAAACCAAATATTTCTGGATTCAGGTTTTTAAGAAAAAAGAAAAGGAGTACCCGTGGCACCTTAGAGACTAACAAATTTATTAGAGCATAAGCTTTCGTGAGCTACAGCTCAATGAGTCATTTCAGAGTAGCAGCCGTGTTAGTCTGTATCTGCAAAAAGAAAAGGAGTACTTGTGGCACCTTAGAAGCTAACAAATTTATTAGAGCATAAGCTTTCCTGAGCTATAGCTCACTTCATTGGATGCATGGAGTGGAAAATACAGTGGGGAGATTTTATATACACAGAGAACATTAAACAATGGGTGTTACCATACAGACTGTAACAAGAGTGACCAGGAATGGTGATCTATTACGAGCGGGGGGGGGAAACCTTTTGTAGTGATAATCAAGGTGGGCCATTTCCAGCACTTTACAAGAACAGTAGGAGGGGAAATAAACATGGGGAAATAGTTTTACTTTGTGTAATAACCCATCCACTCCCAGTCTCTATTCAAGCCTAAATTAATTGTATCCAGTTTGCAAATTAATTCAAAAACAGACTCCCGTGAGAGACTGCTGAGTTGGAAGTTTTTTTTGTTGAAGAATTGCCACTTTTAGGTCTGTAACCGAGTGACCAAAGAGATTGAAGTGTTTTCTGACTGGTTTTTGAATGTTACAATTCTTGACATCTGATTTGTGTCCATTTATTCTTTTACGTAGAGACTGTCCAGTTTGGCCAATGTGCAGGGCAGAGGGGCATTGCTGGCACATGATGGCATATATCACGTTGGTAGATGCGCAGGTGAACGAGCTTCTGATAGTGTGGTTGATGTGATTAGGCCCTATGATGGTGTCCCCTGAATAGATATGTGGATGCAGTTGGCAACTGGTTTTGTTGCAAGGATAGGTTCTGGGGTTAGTGGTTCTGTTGTGTGGTGTGTGGTTGCTGTGAGTATTTGCTTCAGATTGGGGGGATGTCTGTAAGCAAGGACAGGCCTGTTTCCCAAGATCTGTGAGAGTGATGGGTCGTCCTTCAGGATAGGTTGTAGATCCTTGATGATGCATTGGAGAGGTTTTAGTTGGGGGCTGAAGGTGATGGCTAGTGGCGTTCTGTTATTTTCTTCGTTAGGCCTGTCCTGTAGTAGGTAACTTCTAGGTACTCTTCTGGCTCTGTCAATCTGTTTTTTCACTTCAGCAGGTGGGAATTGTAGTTCTTGTAGGTGTTTGTCTGAGGGGTTGGAGCAAACGCAGTTTTATCATAGAGCTTGGCTGTAGACAATGGATTGTGTGGTGTGGATAATGTTCTGAGTTATGTAGGAAGTCGGTCTAGAGATCATAATGGTTCTTTCTGACCTTAAAAAATATATGTCTCTATGGATTCAATTGTTATTAAAATTTACCTTTAATGCTGTCATTAGGTATTTTTAATAGGTTTAGTTTTTGTTTATGAAGCAGAAATCTGGCGATTAAACTCTTGGATATTGACCAAAGATTTTGTTTAAAATGCAAACACTGTCAGGGCGGAGGGGATGAGCTGAGAGCCTTCCCATGAGCTGAGAAGATTTTTTTTTTATTTAAGGGCACACAGCTAATTAATAAATTTATTTTTTTTAGATTTTGGTAGTACTGCTGCTATTATTAAACTACTACCTAAGGATCTATTTGCTGAGCTAGTAAGTAATATTTCTATATTTAGCTCTTACGCTTTTGTGTATTGTAAAATGTTTGAAGTGATGGTTATGTTACTAGCTGTCGGAGTGCAAATTTCCCTGATAGGGTAATTGTAATGTCCCCCACCTTTGCGTTAGTGGACCACATCCTCTAGTGATTAGTGAGACTAAGTCAATTTTGTATTTTTACAAAATACAAACAATGATTTTGCTTTTGAATAGTACACACAGGAACAGCTAGCCTGGGAAACAATCCCTTTTATGTTTTCTATTAAATCATGGGAAAATGCACCCTTAGTGCTGAATTGTATCGCTAGTTGCAGCTCTGTGTTGTAAGCAGTGCAAAGCAGGTAAGCTAGTGGTTTAAAATTTTTGATTTTTTTTTTCCTTACTCTTGTGGGTTTGATGGTATTTAAATGTAGTTTTAGCAGCAGCCATTGATTTAATACATCCTTTTCCTCTTCACTTAGTATATGTGTAAAGTGGTATAGCACACTATTTGTATATTGCCACAATTACCACAATAGGCTTCTTCGCTTGGCCACTGTGTATTAAAACCGTACAACTCCAGGTGTACACCCTCTGTACAGATTTTTAAAAGCATGATATTTTAATAATTTCACTAGTTATTGTCCATGTAACTTTCTTTGTAGTGTGAGCGAATTATGCAGCATCTTCGCTGTCTGATCCCAGGTGTAAATACAGTAGAACTATGCCAGGTAAGTTTCATGATTACAGGTCATCCAAAAGCAAATCACTTACATTCATTGTTTATAACATATCACGTGAATTACAGAATGTTTCTAAGACTTACATTTGTTTGTGTTCAACCATTGTTTCTAGAGATTTCAAACGGCTGGAGTTGAAATGAATGTTGCTGACCTAGCAAAGATAATTAATGTTGTTTCCTTTTTATTCAGGTAAGCAAGAACCCATCCTCCCTAAACCTCTTAATTTTATTCTTTCCTTAAATAAATAAAAAAGGGGGGGGAGGAGGGATCATAAAAGGTAGAAAGGTATAAATTAAGGCTGAGGAGGAGCCAGAAAATTTTGACTCTGAGTACTTGAGAGGATCTAAAGGGGTTTGCAAACTTGTATTAACTCATTTTTAAATTCATAAATCAGAAACAAATCTGTTTTTTCACTTAGAATATTTATGAATATTAAATATATGGGGTATACATAAATAAAAGGAAATTGCTCCCTTGTGGGGACTTTGCATGCACATTCTTAGCACAGTTTACTTTGGAGGAAATTAAGTAAAATCCTTTGCAAAAAGAGCGTGTAGGTTGCATTACACAATTACTATGTAAAATAATAGTAATGAACAGAGAAAACTAATGGAAATGTTTGCCTATTTTTAAAAAAACCCTGGATTTCTTTAACATCACTCTTACAGAAACCTACAGCTTGTTCGTTTTAAATTTATCTACAGCACAGCAGCCAAAAACAACCTCTCTGCAGAAGAACTCTCCACTGGTCTGGGTAATGTAATCAGTATGCTGCCAAAACATGCAGTTCAGGTTATTTGCCATATATGGAATGAACAGGGTAAATCTATCATGTCAGAAGATGCTAGAAATATGGCAACAGTGGGACAGGTAACTAGCTCAGACTTCTGATTCAATCACATTAACTTTCCAAAAATGTCTACTTCATGGTGGATGCTGCTGCAAAAATGGCAAATATATTTAATGGACTGTTGGATGCCTGCACATTGTGATTAGACCTGGCTAATACTAGTTTCCCCTTAATGCTTACAAATGCTTGAGACGTATAGAGCTAGGTGGTTCAAATATTTTTCCAACAAGTTTAGAAGACTTCCATTAATACTGCATTTTCATTCTGACAACATATAAAACTTCAAGTAGAAATCTATAGGTTTTATACCTTGAAAGAAGTGACTGGCACTAAAACAAATTGGCACTTTTAATTACCAAAAAAAAAAAAAGTTTGTCTGCTTATTCATACAAGTGACAGTCTGTTCAAACTACGCTTCTCAGAGTTGTTAGTGAGTTAAAATGGAGCTCTAATATTTTAACTTCCATGAGTTAAACATTTTACTTAGTGTATAGCACAATAAGGCTCTGAAATTCATGTACTTAAGCAAAACATTCTGATGTGAATTCTTACATTAATACTTGCGCATGATCTTTATATAAACTGTTAGTCATGTTATGGACTTACATGAACAGAAAACAGTAATTCTGCCTCTTAATGCATGAATAGATAGAGTATTTGAAAAAATTCAACATGTGTTTCTGAAAGTGTAGAGTTAGCTAAGAATACTTCTATCTCCTAAATTCTTGATGAACTCATGAAGATTACTAAGAATACAGCCATAGCAAAAAAATTACATATAGGCATTAGTATAGGGTCTTGTGCCTCTCATCAGGGGCTTAGGAGTGATATTACCCTGATTTTCTTTGTCAATTAAAGATGGGTGGGTAAAATCCTCTTGCCATGAAAAATTGCACTGGCAGCAGAAATTCTGTTCCTGCTTGTACACTTACAAACAACAGAGCAGTAAGAGCTCACCATAAGCAATCTCTTAAGTAGGTTTTGCTCTTGCCCTTCTTGAAGGACTTATTCTTTGGTTGTGTGTGGTCATTTAAAAAAAACAAAAAAACATCCTTAGAATTTAATGCCAGTGCCTTTCAGTCATGTACATCTGCCAAATTATTGGAGCTTATGTTGCTGAAGACGTTTGTCATTGCAACACAATTGTGAAGACCTAGACATGTCCTTAACCCTTTTTGTTAAGAATCAAAAATAAAATCAGTGAAGCTTGAGGGATACTAGAACCCTTGAGTTGTTAATAAAACCATGCTTTTGAATATCTGTATCTAATCCTCTTTCAAATAATCTGACTTCATAGTAATTGCCTAGCAAGTAACAAAATAAACAGTTGAAGAAAATGTTTTTTCTTGAATGTGTGTTTATCTGTGAAACGTCAGTCAAATCAACCTTCACCAAAAATTTGCAATTGTAAACTTATAATTATGGCTATTGATGGATGATGATGTCCGCTATGCCAGGAAAAAGCCTGTTGTCTGGGCAAGTGAAATGTAACTGCTTAATGCCAAGCTGGAAACGTGTGCCTAAATCCTGGTTGTATCGACTGGCTGGCAGAGTTTTAAAATGAAAATGGACCCATAAATGCTATTGAATGGTAGAAGAAATGGATGATGTATTTGCCTCTCCCACTGACTTACTGAATTCTCCAGGGCCTCTTTTTCCCCCCCCCCCCCTGAAATTGTGTTCTATATAGTAATTTGAAGCTATGTTTGCATGGCTACAAAGTACTTTGGACCAACAACTTCTTGTGGGGAGGAAGGGGAGCTGCAGTTGAACTCCAGGTTTATTTAAGGCAGTGGCTCTCAACCTTTATAGACTACCGTATCCCTTCCAGGAGTCCGATTTGTCTCGGGTACCCCCAAGTTTCACCTCACTTAAAAACTACTTGTTTACAAAATCAGACATAAAAATACAAAATCACAGCACACTATTACTGAAAAATTGCTTACTTATTTTTAACCATATAAATAAAAAATTGGAATATAAATATTGGGGGTGGGGGGGAAGCTCCCCTTGTGAGAGAAGCCTGCATGTGAGCAGTTTAATGTGGGGGAGCCGTTGTGCACCAACAGCCACACAAATCTTGGCAGAAGAGGTACCTGTGTCCCGTGGCAAGGAAGTCTGAGACAACCAGGGGCTTCTCCTCCATTACAGCCATTGAGAGGTGATCCTGCTTCATCTGCCTACTCTGCCATGGAGATCTTGTACTGGGTTGTGTTGAGTTGGGCTGCACTTTGTCTGGTACCTTGCCTTCAACCTTACTGCAAAGAGTGACCCTACCAGGACTCCCAACAGCATTGCTCTTAGGGTCTTAAGTAAGCTTCTCCACCATGTCAAGGTGGCAGCCTAAGGAGAAGATTTATTTACAGTAAACATTGTACTTGTATTCCGGTGTATAGGATATAGAGCAGTATAAACAAGTCATTGTGTGTGTGAAATTTTAGTTTGTATTGACTTGCTAGCGCTTTTTCTGTAGCCTGTTGTAAAACTAGACAGATATTTAGGTGAGTTGATGTACCCCCTGGAAGACCTCTGTGTACCCTGAGGGGTATATGTACCCCTGCTTGAGAACCACTGATTTAAGGGGTCAGGATAGAGAAGAATTTAGTCTTGTTTAGAGCATCCAGTAGGTGACTCTTTGTGATCCAACATTTCTTAATGTTATCTTCCATTTTCTGCAGTTTTAGCTATAGTTTAATAGATACTTTAGACCAGTGATGCCTCAACCAGAGGTACATGTACCCTTGGGAGTACGTAGAGATCTTCCAGAGGGTACATCAACTCATCTAACTATTTGCCTAGTTTTACAACACGCTACATAAAAAACACTAGCAAGTTAGTGCAAACTAAAATTTCATACAGATGACGACTTGTTTATACTGCTCTGTATACTAGACACTGAGATGTAAGTACAATATTTATATTCAATGAATTTATTTTATTATATGGTAAAAGTGAGAAAGCAAGCAATTTTTCTGTAATAGTGTGCTGTGACACCTCTGAATGTCTGTCTGATTTTTGTAAGCAGGTTTTTTTTTTTAAGTGAGGTGAAACTCGGGGGTACATAAGACAAATCAATCTCCCAAAAGGGGTACATTAGTCTGGAAAGGTTGAGAACTACTGCTTTAGGCCACAAGGGATTGTTAGTCTGACCTCCAGCAATAAACAGACCACAGAATTTTACTCAGTAGCTCCTACGTCAAGCCCACAACTTCTGGGTGAGCTAGAGCATGGTGGGCTAATGTATTACTGATAAGGCTGCAAGTTTGTCATGTGACTTTTGAGCAGCTCGGGCGGCCCCCAGGCCAGCCGCTGCTGGGGCAGCATTGGGCCACCGCCACCTACCAACAGCAGCAGCAGTTTAGTTGTGGGAGGGGATTCAGGGCTGGGGGTTAGGGTGTGGGAGGGGGTGAGGGCTCTGGGCAGTGCTTACCTCGGGTAAGGGGGGTGTGAGCTCCCTGGAAGTGGCGACATTCCTCGGCTCCTAGCTGGAGGTGTGGCCAGGCAGCTCTGCACACCGCCTGTGGGCACTGCCCCAATGGGAGCTGCAGAACCGGCACTCGGGACAGAGGCAGCACACAGAGCTGCCTGGCTCCGCCTAGGAGCTGAGGGAGTGTGATGTTGCTGCTTCCGGGCAAGTGTGAAGCCAGGTAGGAAGCTTGCCAGCCCCATCGACTGCGCACACACACCCCTTGCCCCAGCCAGCACTAGCGGGGGTCCTGGGACGCACACTGCACACCTCCTCCTCTCTTCTCTTTCCCTTCCCTCCCCCTTTAATTTTTTTTTTTTTTTTTTTTGGTCAGGGGTATATAGTACAAGTCATGGACAGGTCACCGGCCGTGAATTTTTGTTTACTGTCCGTGACTTTTACTAAAAATACCCATCACTAAACGTAGCCTTAATTACTGATATTATAGTTTAGTGTCAGTAGAATTGATTGGAAATGTTTAAAAACAGTTTGGTTGCTCTTTCTTTTCTTCAGATTATAGATATTCAATGGAAACTGGGAATGGCAGTGAGCTCTGACAGCTGCAGGTCTCTTAAGTATCCTTACGTTACAATGACACTAAAAGTGGCAGAGCTGTCGGGCCAGATAATGAGCAGGTCTTTTGAAATGACAATCCCACAGTTCCAGGTTTGTAATCCAGTTTCATACAATTCTTACTTCTCAATAAGAGTTGCATACAACACTACTTTAATAGATATGCAAATGTTTACATGTACGAAAACACATTTGGGACATTTAATTACCTATGTGGTAATGGAAAGATGAGACGTCTACATATGGTTCAGATTAAAAATCTATTTGCTTAAGCAACTGAACCCAAACATTGTTAATTTAATAAGAACTCTAACTTAAGAATTCCAAGTTTAAAATTGCCTTGCCCTTATCAAAACTATCCTGTTTCAATGAGTAAAATTGTAACCAAAGACTACTAGATCTCTTAGTATGTTAACTCGCTTGATGATCTGTCTACTTTGCTACCCAGCTGCCTCTCCTGCAATCAGAGTGTGTTCGAAGCTCAAGAGGTCTGTGGAACTGCTCCAGCCTTAAAAACTGAAATTTGAATTAAAGCCTAAAACCAAACTTTCAGGAAAAAAATCCTTAATGCTTAGAGCAGGGGTTCCTGAACTTGGTTCGTGGCTTGTTCAGGGTAAGACCCTGGCAGGCCATGAGACACTTTGTTCCTGCGGACGCTCAGGTAACCAGCTGCTTGCAGCTCCCAGTGGCCACGGTTCTCCGTTCCCAGCCAATGGGAGCTGCGGGAAGCAGCGTGGGCTGGGCCACCACTTCCTGTAGCTCCCATTGGCCGGTCACTGGGAGCCGCAAGTGGCCATACCTGCGGATGCTTAGGTAAACAAAGCCTTTCACAGCCCGCCAGGGGCTTGCCCTAAACCAAGTTTGGGAACCTCTGGCTTAGCACAATAGCCGGTGCCAGAAGTCAGATTGCTGGAAGTTTGGAGGGTTCTGTGAGATCATCTGAAATGGCCAGGGTCAAATGGGTAAGGAGCTAATGTATGATAAATCCTTAACCTTAAAAAATTGTTTTGCATTTCTTTAGTCTTGGGCCTAAGAAGAGCTTTCTGGGTTCTTTTATGGTACTTAAAGAGGCAGAGGGCTAGCTGGTCTTTCAGAGAGTTTAATCTGTTGAGACGGTACCAAATTTAAACATAACTGACTTGTAGATATTCCTCATGAAGTGGAATTGTCAATTTAAAAATTTTAAAAATTTTGCAACTCTCCTAGCTTCAAAATAAACATGGATCTCCAAATCATTTGAATCATCGTAGCTGAATGTACACTAACTTTTGGAACCATTTCTGACTATAGAGTTAAACAGCAGCTGCTAATTAAGTCTCTTCTGCTGCTGCTCTCCCTTCCCCACACAAACACAGAGAGGTGAAAGTAGACTACCGAATGGTTGAGCTTGCTGCAAGAGGCTTCCTAATGCTGAACAGAGCAACCTCTCAGTGTGATTATATAGCTTATATTTTACAGGCTTCCATTTATAAAAAGTAAAAAAGTAGCACAAATCACTAGGAACAATGCCATTTAAAAAAAATAGCACTTCACTCTGAGGTAGGGGGATGTTACTAATGCTATAAATGGGGGGGGGGAAAAAATCCAAAGGCGGGGAGTGTTTTGTTTACTTTTGTGTAGTTGGTTTCACTGTGGTCTCCCATATAATCAGGTAGTCAGTCACATTCTCTTTCTTGATTGTGTGAGTCTTTCACACAACTACTAAGTAACAGAGTAGTAAAAATATATGGCTGTAGCGCCACAAAAATTGGCTGGGGTTCTCTGGGCAGGTGTAATACCTGAAACATTGTTTTTTAAATGACTAGTCAAGTTGATTCTATTCCTTTAAGGCTGAAAAATCTTGGCTCTTCATATAAAATATTGTATACTCCTTTTTGCTGGCATTTGTGGACCTGCTGTAACAGCCATTAAAGGAAGGTTTTATTTTGGTTTATTGGTGGGTTCCCTCCCCCTCAAAATGTTCCAGCTCTGGTGCCCCACTGTGTTCTACTATTGCCATATATTCTGTTCAGTCACAGCACACCTGCACACCAGTCCAATTTTACTATTCTCCTCCTCCTTTCCCTCTCCACAGCAACCTTATCAAAGTGGTCCTTAATTCCTTTGCCTACAGCTGAAAACCTGGATGGTGGTGGCCGTGAGAGCTTTTGTTTAGCTATCAGAGTTCAGTTATGTTAAAAGGTCATTACATCCCCTTTGTTTTTAAACTAAACTTCTACAAGTCTAACGATCAATAAAACCCTTTAGTGAAAAATGTATTAAAAAGGCAAGGGTTGACTGGTGATTTTTCTGAATCTAGATCCGCTCGAATCTCAACTCTGTAGATTGGAAACTTTAATATATTGCTGTTCGATTGCTATGTGAAAGGGACACTGTAAACTGAATATCGAGGTTATTTCAAACTGGGAATAAAAACTTTCAGGTATTACTCCTATCAATTTCTGTGGTCTTGCAACCACATTTTCCTACTTCTAAAACTTTTTTTCTCTCCTTTTCCCAAAGGCATCAGACAAAACTACACAAATATGGCATCAGACTATAGTGAAAGTGACTTTACACAAAGTGCTGACTAATGCATAAAGCAAACTGGATTAAAGTTCTCATATTTTAGATACTCTAATCTTGGGTGCTACTTGTAAACCATAGGGAAAAAATTCCAACAAGAAGCTGTTGGCTTTAACTACAATGCAAATTGTTAAAGTGCAGTTTAATATTGCCTCTTCTTTTTCAGGACTTCTTCAGACATTTCAAGGAAATGGCAGCTGTTCTTGAAACAGTTTGAGCATAACTGTTTATATACTTCAAAGACACTTTACTTGATCCAAATAAGCCTTCCTATCTTGCACAAGTAATTAAGTGTCAATGTTTAAGTAAGGTATGTAGTCTCATGGTCCTGTCAAGAATATTTTTCAGTATCTTCCTTTTTTTTTTTATTTTTGGATCACACTGAATGTTTATGTAACTTTTCTTCTAAATATATGAAAGAACAAACTCTTGCAAGGTGGTAATCTGAGTAAAAATGTATTTAGCTCTATTCAGGCAGAAGATTGTGACATTCTTAGCTATGTAACAACCTCAGACTCAAACACCCACGAAAATGCTAACTGAGGAAATTACTGGAAGAAGCGTAAACCCCATGTTTACACTTTTCTCTGTAAAATCATGATGCCATTGGTATGCATAAGGAATCAATTATATCATCTATGTAAAGTGCATAAAATTACAGTCAGCAAGCATATTAGCCATGAGTAGTGTCGTCAAACTGATAAATTCCAGTTGTATCAAGAAGGTTAGCCTAATTTTTTACTCCCTTTTCATAGAATCATAGAATATCAGGGTTGGAAGGGACCCCAGAAGGTCATCTAGTCCAACCCCCTGCTCAAAGCAGGACCAAGTCCCAGTTAAATCATCCCAGCCAGGGCTTTGTCAAGCCTGACCTTAAAAACCTCTAAGGAAGGAGATTCTACCACCTCCCTAGGTAACGCATTCCAGTGTTTCACCACCCTCTTAGTGAAAAAGTTTTTCCTAATATCCAATCTAAACCTCCCCCATTGCAACTTGAGACCATTACTCCTCGTTCTGTCATCTGCTACCATTGAGAACAGTCTAGAGCCATCCTCTTTGAAACCCCCTTTCAGGTAGTTGAAAGCAGCTATCAAATCCCCCCTCATTCTTCTCTTCTGCAGACTAAACAATCCCAGCTCCCTCAGCCTCTCCTCATAAGTCATGTGCTCTAGACCCCTAATCATTTTCGTTGCCCTTCGTTGTACTCTTTCCAATTTATCCACATCCTTCCTGTAGTGTGGGGCCCAAAACTGGACACAGTACTCCAGATGAGGCCTCACCAGTGTCGAATAGAGGGGAACGATCACGTCCCTCGATCTGCTCGCTATGCCCCTACTTATACATCCCAAAATGCCATTGGCCTTCTTGGCAACAAGGGCACACTGCTGACTCATATCCAGCTTCTCGTCCACTGTCACCCCAGGTCCTTTTCCGCAGAACTGCTGCCGAGCCATTCGGTCCCTAGTCTGTAGCGGTGCATTGGATTCTTCCATCCTAAGTGCAGGACCCTGCACTTATCCTTATTGAACCTCATTAGATTTCTTTTGGCCCAATCCTCCAATTTGTCTAGGTCCTTCTGTATCCTATCCCTCCCCTCCAGCGTATCTACCACTCCTCCCAGTTTAGTATCATCCGCAAATTTGCTGAGAGTGCAATCCACACCAATTTTGTTAATTATTGAACATCTTCCATCATTCTATTAATAAATGGATTAGTATCACTGAAATATTTCCATAAATCTGGATTTACCATCTCTATTGTAGTAAATATCTCTAGTAACAGAGTCCTAAAATCTTAGTTCTGTGCAGGGAAGTTAACATTGACTAAGCAGAACTTACAGGCAAGTTTAAAATTTAAGAGTGAATGTTTGTTAAATATGTTTGGAGCACATAGATACAGTTGATAGCATGTTATTTTGTTGCTTATGTATGTTCTGTAGTAAATTCAACTTTAATTAGGAAACAATCTGCTGATTAGAATAGTAAGTAAATACCACAAGTTTAAACTGGAAGCTTGATGCAGTTGTATCACTTGCTCTTCTGAACTGGATATTTCAAGTCAAGAAATGGAAACTGAAGGTCAGCCTGAGCTAAACAAATCACTTACGACAATATTAAAAGTCCCACAGACTCTTTGAGCTGCAGTACTCTTTCTGGGAGGAGTCCACAGGACTGCATTGCTGTCTGTCCAGAGACTAGTTGTCCTTGTCAGTCATCAGTAAGATTCTGACTTAGTGGCCATCTGTGATCAAGAATGAGGTAACTTCAAATATGGAATAATCCAGCTTTCCATTTTTGAGTGTCTTCATATAAACAGAATAATTTAAAATGGAAGATTACAACTAAACAAAATTAGACATATGGAAAACAAAATATTCTGACATGTAATAAGTATGCTGCAGGTATTCAAATCAGATCTTATTTGCTCTATAGCACAAGCAAAGCATGTCCTGTATGAAAACCGAATGGATGAGGGTTACCGGACTGAGGCTTAGTCTTGATAAGACCAGATGAAAATAGGCTGAAAGCAATGGGGAAAAAATTGGCAACAGTCATCAATGTGCTACTGAAAGAGGGTTTGTATCCACCATTTGACCTAGTTTCACAATATTGAACGTGGTTGGAACAAGAGCTGCTTTTTAAAAGATCAAGCAGCAGTGCCAAAAGGTGTTTTTTATTGTTGTTGTTTTAAATCTATAAAGTGGCTAGAACAGTTCAAGCTCTTCTTCTGATGCAGCTTTTGCTGTCATCATCCCTGCCTTTTGTCACTTCAGAATAATATGATTGTAATGCAGTCCATGTTGTGGGTGCACTCTGGAACCATTCAAACTCAAGGCTGTGCAGAGCATATTTCCTCCTTTGGGCATAATGCAGGGAGTACAGCACCAATACTCAGAGTTGCACTGGATTCCAGATGAAGAGCAAGGTGATGGGTTTAACCTTTTCAAAGTAAATAGTTTGGGATCTGGAACCTTACTTGAGGGACTGTCTGTGCAGTTCAGATCAGTAGGCATGCACAAGTGGCACTTGATTGATCTGAAAATGAGAGGAGGCTGCTTGCAGAATATTCTCTGGGAGAGGGCCTGGCCTCTAGAATGTACTTCCTTCCTCATTCTGCCAGACCCTGGGTTTGTCAGCCTGGGCATACCCTAAAGTCCACTTTTTATGAGCCTTCAGGGAGATGGTTGGTACAGAGTCCCATCACATGGTCAGTTGAAGGATTTCTAGAAGAGGTATTTGTAATTGAAACCTATTCTTTTGTGTTTTAGGTGACTGCATTTAAGAGTTTTGGGGACTGTTCTTAGACATGCATAGGTGACAAAAGTAAAATCAGGTAACCAGATGAACCACAAATTTTGGGGTGACACTTGATACTTAAATTGCTGTTACAAACTCTAGTCAGTCTTTGTATAGCTGATAATGTTTGTGCTGACATTGGAACATGAGTGGAGAAAAGACGCTTTGGTTATTGATGCCTTTTTGTCCAGCAACATTAAACTAGCATTAATAGTGGCTTCTCCAAGTGAGAAGTTTGAGTTTACCAGTTCTGTTTACCTCTCTTCACAATGTGGCAGACCTGTGCAGTTGAAGCAATTTGCAGTAACCCCATTTCCAGTAGAGACGGGGAAATGTTCGTACCATTATACAAGGCCCTGGTGAGACATTGGGAATACCGTGTGCAATTCTGGTCTCCTATCTTTAAGGAAGGGATGAGTTCAAACTGGAACAGGTACAGAGAAGGGCTACTAGGATGATCAGAGGAAAAGAAAATCTGCTTTATCAGAGGAGACTGAGAGCGTGGCTTTTTTAGCTTAACCAAAAGAAGGCTGAGGGGAGATATGATTGCTCTAAGTATATTGCAGGGGTCAATACCAGGGAGGGAGAGTTATTTAAGTTAAGCACCAATGTTGACACAAGAACAAAAGGATATAAACTGGCCAACAACTTTAGGCTCAAAATTAGGCGAAGATTTCTAACCATCAGAGGAGTAAAGTTCTGGAATAGCCTTCCAAGAGGAGCAGTGGGGGCAAAAAACCTAACAGGCTTCAAGGCTGAGCTTGATAAGTTTATGGAGGGGACGGTCTGATACCATAGCCTGCAATGGCATGTGGCCCATTGGTGACTGCCAGTAGCAAAAATCCTCAACAGCTGGATCTGGGACACTAGAGGGGGAGGGCTCCCAGTTATTACAGAGAATTCTTTCCCAAGTATCTGACTGGTGGGTCTTGCCCACAAATACAGGATCTAATTGATTGCCATATTTGCAGTTGGAAAGGAATTTTCCCCCAAGTCAGATTGACACAGACCCTGGTGTTTTTTCACCTTCCTCTGCAGCCTGGGCCACTTGCAGTTTTAAACTACTGTAAATGGTGAATTCTCTATAACTTGAAGTCTTTAAACCATGATCTTAGGACTTCAAAAACTCAGCCTTAGTTGAGGGGTTATATTTCAGGAGTTGGTGGGTGAAGTTCTATGTCCTGCAGTGTGCAGGTCAGGATAGATCACGATTGTCCCTTGTGGCCTTAAAGTCAGAGTCTAAAACTGTCACAATATGGCAACCTGAAACCATAATGCCAGAAACATTAATGAATGCTTTGTGAAACATCCCTGCATGCCAGGATATTGAAACTTGTTAGAAAAACCCCAGAAGCCTGTGTCTGGTATGACTGTTCTGATAAATCTCAATGAACACCTTTTTGATTTATATTGTTTTAAATAGATGGTGACAGAGTTGGCTGTTGAGGCAAATCCCAGATGTTTTATTCAGTCATCTGTAAGAATTACAACATTAAACAATGGAGCAATTAAATATTCAAATTGTTTTAGAAATTGAATTGTGCTGAATAGTGATATTTGCAAGTTAGAGAAAAGCAACTTTTTACTATTGTCTGTGTAGAACCAAATTTGTAGCAGAATAAAGAATCACATCTTGTCTTTAATATTACTTTCCATTTTAATACAGATTTCTATACCATGCATTTTTGTATGTTTACAAAAAGTTATTAAATATTTGGATAAATTTAAAAGTGGTCTATATTTGTTCATGAGTGCTTATTTGTTGCATGAAAGTCTATCTTGACTCCCTTGAGGACACACACACACACACTCTTTTTTTAAATAAACCAAAAGACAGGTAGTTAACTAAACTTCTCTCCGTACTGAATTAGGTAAAACTTGCCAAATTCTTCCATCTATTTATCTTGCTGATCACACACACATGAATATGGAAATGGAGGAATTCAAAGCTAAATTCCAAAGACTACAAGGATTATTTACACCACTGAGAAATAACTATGTTGGAAATGCACTATATGAGCCTGGAAAATGATATAGGCACAGACTCCATGGGTGCTTTGGAGCTAGAGCACCCCTGGGGAAAGAATTAGTGGATGCTTCGCACCTACCAGCAGTGCCCCAACCAGCTCCCTTGCCTCCCACCCCCCCAGTGGGGCTCACCCATTAGCTCCTCCTCCTCCCTCTAGGTGCCTCATGCCCACTGTGATCAGCTGTTCAGGGGTGTGTAGGAGGTGCTAGAGGAGTAGGAGTGGGGGGCAGAAAGGTGGGGGTGGGTGGGAAGAGGCAAGAGCTTGGGGTAGAGCAGGGGTCAAGCACCCCATACCCCCAGCAACTAAAAAGACAGCACCTCTGGAAAAGGGAGAGGCATAAGAGACTGAAATTAGCAGGGTCTGTATTTAAAGATTTTTTTTTTTAAATTTATTTGAGTTGAATAAAAGACCACACTAGCATTGCTCAATTCTTGTCTGACTTTAACATTTTATAGGGGGAGGGCAGGGAATATCAGTCTTATGCAAGGAACTGTATTTAAAGAAACGTGGTTGGGTGGAGGAAGAGAAATGTGGCTGTTAAAGGAAATAATGTCCACACTTAAACTCTTATTGGACAATGAGGATATCTTTTCCAAAGAGCATCCGCATTAAGGCCTAGATTATCCTTCTGACCACTTGCTTCTGTGCATGTCCCAGTTTCATCCAGTCATGGCCAAAGCAAAAACATGGCTCTATTTAGTTTAGTCGAGGTCCCCAAAATGGCATTGCCTTTTTCTAAATTGCATTCTGAACAGATAGCTATGTATATGAAATAGCTCCTGGCCTTTTTAGCTTTCCTCTTTCCAGGTTTCTCCTGCTGCTTGAATGACTTCTGGATTATTTTTCTTCAGAAGTACTAGCTTGTATTTTATCCTCCAAGTTTGATAAACTTTTCTGCTCATATTTTCTAACCATTCTAGCTGTCTTTAATTTCTCCTTCCTGACACAAATATGAAGGGCCATTTCTAATCTTTTGCATAGGAGTGCAGAGTTCTACTTAGCTACTATAACTAGTTTAGGGGGGCCCAGATTCATAAAGGTACTTGGCTGATGAAGAGAAGGAATTTAAACTGGGATCTGCCATGCTTTAATTACTAGATTGTGGGATATTCTCATATGGTCCCTCTGTCCATTAATAGTCCATTAAATAGTCATTAGACTACAGAGAGGTGAGAATCACTCTACAGTCCAGTAGTTAAAGCACTTACCTGAGCCTTGGCAATTCCTGTTCAAATCCCTTCTCAGGCAGAGGGGTGACTTGAACTGACACATCCCAGGTGAGTACCGTAACCACTGCTCTAAAGGTTATAAAAGAGGTTCTTCTCTCCCTGACCATTTTATATGGAGATAAAGGTCTGCCTAACTCATTGCAAAAAATACCCTAGTGCCTAAGCTGCTTGTCTCCAGGAGAGAAGTTCCTAGATGTGGATGGCTAGCAGAGATAGACATCTTCCCTACAGCACAGATTTAAGCACTGATCTTCATGAGAGGGGTGGGGCTTAGGACACCCCCCCTGTGTCATTAGCATCTCCCATTGACTTGTTTAGGCAGTTCCCTGCCTCCTATGCTGGCCTTTTTGGATTATAGTCTAAAATGTGGTGTGTGTCTCTCTCTCTCCATTCATTCTATAGGGAGCCTGGGCACTTAACTCAGGCTTTGTGGATCACATTGTTCCAGTGATTTTTCTAGACACCTAAAAGTCAGGTGTTGTCATGCTCAGCATCATGATGCCTACATCCCTTTGTGAAACTAGGCCTAGAACCCTCTATAAAGATGCTGAGTAATTACAGCTGACTCATGGTAGTAGGTGGGGCTTGTTAGCTCTATCCCCGCTACCAAAGTTGTTAGAATGGCCTTTTCTGGGGCAGAGAGAAGATCCTAAGGCTTATTCTTGTACTGCTCTGCACCTGTCCACAACTCTGCTTGTTACTACCTTTTATTTACAGTCCTTCAGCCATTTTCTATCCATGTGGTAATGTGTATCCTAATCAATTTGATTTAATTTTGAGTCAAATGTCATGAGATCTACCACATGCTTTACTAAAAGCAAAATTAAGTGAAATTTGTGCTACCACCACATTCTCTTAAAAAAAGCAATTGTGTCTGGGAAGACTTGTTCTTAAGGAAGCTAAGCTACTTAATATTTTTGACTCTAATCATATAGAAATTCAAATTTTTATCATGTTTTAAGTATGTTTCGTGTTACTTGAGGAATTGAGATAAAACTTTGTGGAGGGTAACATCTTGGATCACTTTCTCTCCTCAGAAGATTCACACCACTTCCTCTTCAGTCTTTTGAAAAATCCTTTGTTCTCCAGGACTTTTTAAAAAATAGGCAGTGGTTCAATTAGGCTATTAGCTAATGAACTTAATCCTCTGGATCCACTGGTTTATATTCCCTTACCTGTTCCTTATCAAAATTTTATGTTTTGGAAGTTCGTACTTCCTAATTGTCAATCTTCCCTTATTTTTCTTGTTAAAGACACTTTAAAAAAAACTACCTCTGAATTCCTTCCCCTCCCCCTTCTTACTGTCCAGTTCTGCATTCCCTCCTTAAATTACAGTAGGTAAGATTTTCAAAAATGTGTGTCTAAAGTCTAAATCTTTATTTAGGCATCTAAGTGAGAGGCCCGATCTCAAAAGCCTAAGCATCTAGAAGATCCCACTGATAGCAGTGAGGCTGCTAGCTGTTTTCAGAGTAGCAGCCATGTTAGTCTGTATTCGCAAAAAGAAAAGGAGTACGTGTGGCACCTTAGAGACTAACAAATTTATTTGAGCATAAGCTTTTGTGATGCATCCGATGAAGTGAGCTGTAGCTCATGAAAGCTTATGCTCAAAAAATTTTGTTAGTCTCTAAGGGGCCACAAGTACTCCTTTTCTTCTTGCTGCTAGCTGTGTGGACCTTTTGAAAACCAGGTCTCTTGTTCAGGTGTTACTCTGAATATATGTTAAACAGTTTCTGATTTATATACCTCTGTTTATGTTGCCTGTGAAATTGAAATCGGGTTATAATCAAATTTTCTGTTGTAAGAGAACAGTTTTTAAGATCTAAGTTCATTATTTCAGCAGACATCTCATTGAAGTCAGTGGCAAAAACTGATGCTGACTTTAATGGAAACAAGGTTGAACCCTAATTTAGCAAATGGTTTACTAGTTTGCTCATGAAATTCTGGAGCAAATTGCCTATCAATTGGAAATCAAAATGTAAAAAGCCAATTTGGTCCATTTCATTAAGCAGCCTTTGAAATAGAGCAGATATGTGCACTTGGACAGCTGACTGAAAAAATATTGCTGTTTAAAGGAATGACTGTTTGTCTCTGAATATGTCCATATCAAAGCTTCCTAAAACAGTGTAGTTTGAGAATATGCTGACAGATTCTCTGAAATGACTTTTTTTTTTTTTTAAAGCTCTAAGGCAGTGGTGGTGGGGAATATACTGCCTCTTGAACTGAGAGTCATGGGATACTCCTAATGTTAATAGATTTCAGCTTTTTGTCTCTTTGCACTAGTGATTGGGTCAGTTTGGGAATTTGGATATTATCTGTCAGCTGTCAGGAGCTACTATTTATTAGCTTTTGCAGGTTTTCTAGTTACTTTTCCTGGTCAGGTAGCTGAGAATGGTACTGGGCAAACTCCATCCTGTTTCACTCATTCATAACAAGAAGTTACTGGGATGCTTGGTGAGTGTCATCCTTCCCAAAACAGTCTATTAGTGTTATACGTATATACACAATGGCATGTTGTAATGTAAAATGGAAATATTTTATTAACTTCATAGTGTGTGTGCAAAGGTTCAGTTAAATAGCATGCGAACAATTTTGAAGCAATGAGTTTTTTAATACACTTTTTGATTTTAAAAAAATGGGGGGGGGGGGAACCATTAGTTTTAGTTCATTTGCTGTGGTGCTACATCTTAAGGTTGCCTATTCTATGACTGGTAGCAGTCCGTAGGTGACAGGTTTCAGAGCGGTAGCCGTGTTAGTCTGTATCAGCAAAAACAACGAGGAGTCCTTGTAGCACCTTGGAGCAGAGGTGGGCAAACTATGGTCTGCGGGCCACATCCGGCCCGTGGGCCCACATCAGGGGATGGGGAATGGGGGGGGCAGGGGTTGGATAGGTGTGAGAGTCCCAGGAGGTGTGGGGGTGTGAACAGGGGTTGCGGCAGTCAGGGGACAGGGAGCGGGGTGGTGGAATAAGGGGTAGGGTCCGGGGGGAGTGGGGGGTCCCAGGAAGGGGTGGTCGGGGACAAGGAGCGGGGAGGCTGGATAGGTCAGGGATTCTGAGGGGGGCAGGAGGGGAAGGTGGTCAGGCTGTTTGGGCCCTCCATACAACTTCAGAACCCTGATGTGGCCCTCGGGTCAAAAAGTTTGCCCACCCCTCCTTAGAGACTAACACATTTATTTGGGCATAAGCGTTTGTGGGCTATAACCCACAACTCATGTACTGTTTGTTTATACCTGCCTATTGTATTTTCCACTCCATACATCTGATGAAGTGGGTTATAGCCATGAAAGCTTATGCCCAAATAAATGTGTTAGTCTCTAAGGTGCCACAAGGACTCCTCATTGTTTTAGTCACTAGGTGGCGCTGTTACACGTAGTGTAAGAAATGTTTGTTATGTAAACAAGAGTGAGTCTTTGAATAAGTACTGTGGTGTTAGTGTTGTAGTGCAGTAGTCCTTTGAGAGATGCTGTAGCAGACAATGGAGAGTTCACTCTGTTTTATTCTTTTATGGGTGGAGGCATTTCCTGAGATAGACTAGCTTCTTGGAAGCTGAGTAGGGTTGGGCTGAGATTTCTGGAAGAAGGGATTGATTGCCTGCATGCTGTTTGTAATTACCTGTTACAAAACTAGTGTGCAGATGCAAATAAAGCAAGTTACATTTGGAATATATCCAGACTCTGTCACTGATTTCTCCTCCACTGGGAAATTGTCCTGTAAGGCTCCACAATTCTGCTACTATTTGGCAAAGCTGATGTTAACAGTGGGACACTGGTGTTGAAAGAAGGGATCACACGATTTATAAATGTCTTACTTAGTGCTCCTTGTTTCTTCCGGGAGACTATTTCTCAGTCTAACATTACTTTTTAGAATTTTTCCCAATGTTCAACCTAAATTTCCCTTTGCTTGGTTTTATCCTATTCTTTAGTTTTATCTCAAGTATACCAATACAAGTAAACCCAAAACTACATGAGATCTACCTATCTTGTATCCTGTGGGTCCTGCATTCTTCCAGGATTTTGTACCTGTAGTATGTCATATATGGATCACTTCTGAAGAAACCTTTGTAAATGTGGATTTAGTTTTACATCTTCCCTGTTGCTTACTTAAATTTATTTAAAATTCACACACAAATTTCCATCTGCATCTACAAAATATTAATAAAAATCCAATGCCTTGATGATAAAATAAATATTATGTATTGCAATAAGTGATATACTGTAACTTAAAAAAAGTTACGTATAACAATAGTTACACATCATACATGGCTATTAATTTTATTTTTAAAGTGTAAGAGTAACAGCTGTAGTTTAGCTTAGGTAGCTGAACATACTTTTTTTCCTATATTTCAAGGTTATGGAATAAACATTTGTATTTCCTTGTCCTACACTCATGAAATTTAACCACCCTATTATTTTTTTAGCATACTGTATTATTAAAGTTTCAGAGTAGCCGCCATGTTAGTCTGTATCCACAAAAAGAAAAGGAGGACTTGTGGCACCTTGGAAACTAACACATTTATTTGAGCATAAGCTTTCATGAGCTACAGCATCCGATGAAATGAGCTGTAGCTCATGAAAGCTTATGCTCAAATAAATTTGTTAGTCTCTAAGGCGCCACAAGTCCTCCTTTTCTTTTTATATTATTCAAGATGTTTAATTTATTGTAAGGCCTACTGCTCTCTCTAACCTTTCACTTCTCAGCTACTGAAAATGGCATTCTTACTTCTGTTCCCAGCTTAGTTCCATTTAGAATTACCTCTGAACCTAGTGTTCAGGATAATGTTTTAGGGTGAAATCCTGGCTCTGTCGATGGGAATTTTGCAGTTGACTTCGAGGGGGCCAGGATTTCATCCCTAATGTTTTAGGTGGATATTTCTTGCATTGGTTTGGCATAGCTCTTAATCAAGCAAAAGATTTTCTCTCCAGTGATCTTCCAACCTATTAAGTGTCAAATACTGCATCCACACTTCAGAGGTGTTAAAATGTGTGTATGAAATGGGCACAAGAAACAAGTTATACATCCCATATAAGGTCCTGGCATGTTTCTTGTTACATGGCTGTGTAAAATACTGTCCACTCCTTTCCAAACACTCTGAAACTAAAAATATGGTGACCAGCACTGTATAAATTCGAGATATGGTTCTGTGCTGCCCTCTTAGTTATTCTCAGGAATATTTGCAAAAAGAAAAGGAGTACTTGTGGCACCTTAGAGACTAACAAATTTATTAGAGCATAAGCTTTCGTGAGCTACAGCTCACTTCATCGGATGCATTCAGTGGAAAATACAGTGGGGAGATTTATATACACAGACAACATGAAACAATGGGTGTTACCATACACACAGTAAGGAGAGTGATCACTTAAGATGAGCTATTATCAGCAGGAGGGCGGGGAAGGGAGGAAGAAAACCTTTTATAGTGATAATCAAGGTGGGCCATTTCCAGCAGTTGACAAGAACATCTGAGGAACAGTGGGGGTGGGGGAGGGAGGAATAACATGGGGAAATAGTTTGACTTTGTGTAATGACCCATCCACTCCCTGTCTCTATTCAAACCTAAGTTAACTGTATCCAGTTTGCAAATTAATTCCAATTCAGCAGTCTCTCCTTGGAGTCTGTTTTTGAAGTTTTTTTGTTGAAGAATAGCCACTCTTAGGTCTGTAATTGAGTGACCAGAGAGATTGAAGTGTTCTCCGATTGGTTTTTGAATGTTATAATTCTTGACGTCTGATTTGTGTCCATTTATTCTTTTACGTAGAGACTGTCCAGTTTGACCAATGTACATGGCAGAGGCGCATTGCTGGCACATGATGGCATATATCACATTGGTAGATGCACAGGTGAACGAGCCTCTGATAGTGTGGTTGATGTGATTAGGCCCTATGATGGTGTCCCCTGAATAGATAAGTGGACAGAGTTGGCAACAGGCTTTGTTGCAAGGATAGGTTCCTGGGTTAGTGGTTCTGTTGTGTGGTGTGTGGTTGCTGGTGAGTATTTGCTTCAGGTTGGGGGGGCTGTCTGTAAGCAAGGACTGGCCTGTCTTCCAAGATCTGTGAGAGTGATGGGTCATCCTTCAGGATAGTTGTAGATCCTTGATGATGCGTTGGAGAGGTTTTAGTTGGGGGCTGAAGGTGATGGCTAGTGGCGTTCTGTTATTTTCTTTGCTGACTATCACAGTCAGCCATGGCTGTGATGCTCCCTGATTATAATACTCTTCCTTCCAAAAAATCCATCTATTCCCAATTCCATACCTTACCCCAAATCCACCAGTCCTTCTACCCAGTCTTTCTCAACTCACTATACTCCATCCACCTCGGCAGCTGAGGGAGGCTTCTCATGGTGGCTCTGCAGAACAACAGCAATGACAGAGATGCTAATAGCCTCTGTCTGTGGGGCAGAATGGAGAGCAAGGCTCCAGATCCCTCCTAAATTTCAAGGTGAGGCTGGGCAGCCAGGCCCTGGCAGAGAGAAGTGGATTCCAGGAGCTGCAGAATTTCCATTCACTGTAGCACTTGGTATTTTGGCCGTTCCTCTTTTATTTTTCCTCCTCATATAATAGTCAAGTGGCTGAAGAAGGGCACAGGGATTAAGTGATGTATCCCCCATGTGCTCCAAATAGCAAGGGTGAGGTATGTAGAAGCAGAGTTCTCCTTGCAGCAATAAAAATAGTATACCTATATATGGCAGCCATCTAGCAGCCTGTTTACTCCCAGACTCAGAGACGGCTGAAAATTTTAATAAGCAGAGCTAGCCTTAGCATATTTTGGGGGGAGGGAGGCACTGCAAAACAGCATTTCACCACATTCCCACTCCACAGCCATAGCAGATCCACCAGGATCACAGCTGCATGCACAAGGCCAGGCTAAACATTTTGGGGAGAGTTAATGGGAAGACTCTTTGGAATCTACTCTAAACATAATTGACTCACATTATGTATGGTGAGTGTCTGTGGAGTGGAAGATGTTTTGGTCCTCCCCACCCTCCTACTGCAGAAATAGTCCAGCTACTTGTTCCTTTAAGCTCTTATAATTAACTTGCATTGGTTTACATTTTTAAGGCTGTATTTACTAGAAACTTTCTTTTGTAAACAAAAGCTAATATTCATCTTTGGTGGCCTCAAAGCCTGTGCTGTTAATGCAGCTCATGGGGCCATCTTTGACTAAATAATGGCAGAAAACATTGCTGCTGCTTAAATCAAATGCCTCCTTGAAGCAAACAGATTTAATATTTGAAAGTGTATTTTCATTAATGTTATTTTAAATTGATTGTGTATACACTGAACATAGAAATTCTAACTGGGATCCCTGGGGCTTTGGAGACTTAGACAGCCTATCAGTCTCTTAGAACAAGATAAGATGATGAATTTAATAAAAAGTTCAGTGAAAAACAATGTCCAGATCTTATATGTTACTTGAAGGTTACCCAAGACTAAAAATGAAATTGATATAGTTCAAAATAATGCAAATAAGTGATTGGACTCTGGAATACATGCGAGTTGAGAGAGGATGCTATTTTCTAGATGCGTGATAGATAAGGAGATATCCCAATTATTATTAATGGACATATCACAGAATTAAGGTATTTTGGTCTGATATGATTGTGGTTATACAAAAAATATAGGAGTATAAACAAACAGCTTTGTCTAGTTGTTCTTACTTAAAATTTTTCCACACTTAAAAATGCAGCTAAAAACATAACCATTGCTGGCTAAGGGCTTGGTCTAAGGCAGGGGTTCCCAAACTTGGTTCGTGGCTTGTTCAGATTAAGCCCCTGGCGGGTTGCGAGACGCTTTGCTTACCTGAGTGTCCACAGGTACAGCCGCTCGCAGCTCCCAGTGGCCACAGTTCACTGTTCCTGGCCAATGGGAGCTGCAGGAAGTAGCGTGTGTCGGGCCACTGCTTCCCGCAGCTTCCATTGGCCGGGAACAGTGAACTGCGGCAACTGGGAACTGCAAGCACCCGTACTTGTGGACGCTCAGGTAAATAAAGCATCTCGCAGCCCGTCAGGGGTTTACCCTGAACAAGCCATGAACCAAGTTTGGGAACCCCGGTCTAAGGCTTGGTCTCATTTAAGTCAGTGAGAACTGCAGTTTCTCAGCACCTTGCAAGATCAAGTTCTGTGAGAGTGGTTTTAAAGAAGTGGAAATCCAATACTGATGCATGGAGATAGCTGATGTAGTGTCATGTGAAGACCTAGCATATTGAGTTAATGAGGGATTGTCTGAATCTTCTTATTTATCATCAGAACTTATTTGCTTCATTAAACAGAAAAGACAGCCATCCTAATAGTGTCTAAATGAAGTTGCTCCAATAAAAGATATTACCTCACCTGCCTTGTATCTCACATCATGGGATCAATATGACTACAACAACACTGCAAACAATGGAAGATACTGAATTTTGTCATCTGAAATAAAAACTCCAGATGGGACTGGAGACCTCAGTCTTATGACTCAAATTTCCCCCCAAATAAAGCTTAAGCAGATCTGAGATGAAAGAATCAGGTCACAAGAGTTTTTATAGAGATTTTTGCAGCCTCTTGACAGCACCAGTCTTTGGGTGAACAATAGGCTTTTGAAGTAACTTATTTCCTAAGCATCACTGGTAATTAGCTACATGGATTAACATAAGACAATTGCCTATCTCCCAGAATATGCAGGTGATTTTCTACACACTTCAAAGAGAAATTAAGATGGTGATATCAGAACATTTAAATGTTAACGTCTCCTTTTGATCTCTGAATTAACAGAATACAGCTACAGAGAGGAACTGTTTGGTTACGTTGTTAACCTCTAACAATATACATGTAAACACACAAAACATCTACTTATATGTCACTAAAGGTTGAATCAGCGTCAATTAGCCTGCAAGTTGCTTAAACCTTTTTGGCCCAGCATCACAAAAGTAATTATCTTTATATCTTTCAGATCCTGGGGTATATGGCTTTCTTTCCAACAGGTTCAGAGACGGGCATAGATGTGACTTGCAAGCTTCCTACCTCTGGAGCTCCTAATGGCAGCAGGGGATCTGATTGTAGCCTTCTCTACACTTTCAGGAGTTGGTATTTGGTCCAGCTTCTGCAGTGTTGGAAGCTGGTGATGACTGCTTTGGTGAACGCGTCATTGAAGTACCAGGCCTACACTGGGGAATGGCAGTTAAGGGCAAGTCTACACTCCAGTCTAAATCAATATAACTTACATTGCTCAGGGGTGTGAACCCCTTCCCTCCTCCCCCCATGAGCAACAAGTTTTGCACTGTCCACACCAGCGCTATGTCAGCGGGAGATGCTCTCCTGTCAGCACACCACATCTTCACCAGATGTGCTACATCAGTGCAGCTGAGCCAATGTAGCAGTGTACGTGCAGACTTTCTCTAAGGCAGTGTCACAGATAATGACATTCTTTGAGTAGAGTTCTTTGTAATGCTCAATCCATCGGTCAGGTTAGTTTTGCCTGTCAGTGAATATGGTATCATCTTTCGCTTTCAGGTTTGCGGTCTTTTTACAAGATGGACCAAGTACTTCTTTAATTCCACTATAGGTACCACAAAAGTCCCCTCTTTCAAAAAGATCTGAATCTTTCTGCACAGGTCTTGCCAATACTTCTGGGCACTTTCTTTGGTGGCTTTCTGAACCTCAGCCTTACCCTCTTTAAACTTGAGAGTTCTGGTCTTAGGTGGCTGTTTAAAGTAAAGTTAGGTGAGGATTCTTTTTTCCCCCTATAAGTGGGAGCAGCAGATGTTCAGATGCTGCAAACCAATCAAGATGTTTTTTCTCTGTTGTTCCAAAGACATCCTTGGTAGTAGCCAGTATCATCATCATCTTAAAATTTTCCCACAAGGTGTCAAAATCAGGGGAATCAGGTTGATCATTTTAAAAAACCAGCTCATGCACACATTGAAACTTTGCACAAGTATCAGAATCCTTCATATTAGTGATGCTGAGGCAAGGTTTACCTTTTTGCTTTGCATAACAGATCTCTTTAAGATGCAATTGGAGCTTTGCCCTCAAAAGGGCATGCTCAGTGTCACAATCAGCACTAGGCAGTGATTGAACATGCAATACGTTGATCTCAGGATGAGATCAAGCTGACGCCCATTTGCTGAGTGAGGGTGCCTCCATATGACCTTTCTGCGGCTGCTGTCACCTGCCAGCAAAATAGGTGTTTGGGACTATCTGCTCACAAGATGCACAAAGCTTAAGAACAGCTGGCCATTTCTGTTGAGGCTACCTGTGCTGTATTGACCAATGATGTGTCCCCAGTGCTCCCAGTCCTTACCCACACAGACGAGTCTGTCCCTAGGAAAAAAAAATATTATTTGTTCCAGCTGAGAATAAAACTCATTTTTTTGCTATTTGGAATAATCAAGTGTTGGGCCATAAATGGACAGAAGAGTCAGTCACACAGAGTTTGTGTTTGTATCCAGCTGCATGATCCTCTCATTGATAGGTACTGGAGGGGTACATACTCTGAGGACAGACTTCTTGACAGCATATCCAACATCATGTATCATTGGTTCATTGTCAAATTTCCCAGATGAGTAGAACTGATAATTTTTCAGATCCAATTTCTGAAAGCCTCGTCTCATGGAGGGCTACACTATCAATGTACAATTGATGTAGTTCTCTATCAGTTAGAATCTTCCAGTTCAAGTCTGGTTAACATAGTATGAACATTTCAGCAAGCACTGATTAGTTTAGTTTAGAGCCTGGAAAGAAAGTGGAAGGTAGTTTTTTTTAACCCACTATTCCTAGTGCCTTCCCCAAATTGGGGCAAGCAGGCCACCCCTAAAAAAGGCTGCTTGGAGATCTGAGCCGCTGCTGAACACCTGGGTCCTTCTCCACCAGAACGAGCAACCGTTGAGCACCACCAGCTTAGGTTAAAACTTCCCCAAGGCACTAATTCCTTTCCTTGTCCTTGGACGGTATTGCTGCCACCACCAAGTGAATTAAACAAACATTTTGGGAGGGCCACTTGGAGCCCTATCCCCACAAAATATCCCCCGAAGCCCCTTCACCCCATTTCCGGGGGAGGCTTCAGAATAATATACTAACCAACTGGTTACAATGTGAGTGCAGACCAAATCCCTGGATTTTTAGTACACTGAACATTAATCAGGTTCTTAAAAGAAGAATTTTATTTATTTTTTTTAAAAAGTAAAAATTATTCCTGCAAAATCAGGATGGAAGGTAACTTTACAGGGTAAATAAAAAGATTTAAAACATAGAGGATTCCCCTCTGACTCTGCTTCACAGTTACAAAACAGGAATGAAATTACCTCTTAGCATAGGGAAAATTCACAAGCTAAAAGAAAAGATAATCTAACACATTTCCTTGCCTTACTTACAATTTTTTTAATTTTAGATGCTCATTTTAGGTATGTTTTTAGGAGATTTTTTTCCTGTCTGGACCCTCTGTCTGTTTGAGAAGGAACAAACAAAGAGAGCACAAACAAAACCTCCCCCCGATTTGAAAGTATCTTCTTTTCCCATTGGTCCTTCTGGTCAGGTGCCAACTAAGTTAATTGAACTGATTAACCCCTTACAGGTAAGGGGATTCTGTACCTTGGCCAGGAGGAATTTTATGTTACTGCATACATACATTTTATGTTACTGCAAACATACATATGTTACTACCCTTCCCTTTATATCTATGACAAGGCTCATCTGCTTTTCTGGGAACATTTCTTTCCCCCGGTGGTTCCACTACTCCACCCCTAAGCACTCCTCGGCCTGAAGCCGTTGGAGCTTCTCCTGAGGATATAGGTTTATTAACCGGCACCTGTCACTCGCCATTGCATCGCTGGCTGCACCATCTAAACATTCATTGGTGAATCCCAGGAAAGGGCCTGGTTCGATGCTAAAAGATGTGTAAAAGAATTCAGTTGAGGAGAGGACTGGTTCTGAAAACTGAAATTTTGTGGTAGCTGGATTAAAGGTTGAGAACTTAATTATCTCAAAAGACTAATGTTTATGTAAATGTATAGGTTTATAAAGAATTTAGCACCAAACATAAAATTGTGTGGATCAAAATAACCAAATCTAACATCACATTAAGCAAGTCAGCCAAATGAAACCAGCAAACAATAATAATTTGTTGAGAAAACCAGCAAACAATAATTTGCAGTTTCTGCTTTCCCAATTGAAAAGACTTCTTGCTCTTGTTCAGCAATATGGAGGTATGATTTGCTGCTGCTGCTTGCAGGAGGCACCTTTTCTAATCTCAGCCACTTTCAGAATTATATTTTAACAATGAGATTCATATGTTATTAGCCCTGCCTTCTCTCTTCCTGATTAACATTATTATTTATTATTTGCATTACTGCCTAAGTGCTGCCCTAGTCATATACCAGGACCCCACTAAGCTTGCCCAGAGTAGTATGGTAGTATGTGGAATTCTGGTGTGGGAGACAGAAAATGCAACTGACCATCAACAAAACAATACTGACTACATAAAGTAAAGAAACTCAAAAAAGGAAGAGTATATTTTTCTCTAATCTTTGTGTCTTCTAGTAACATGGGGGGTTGTTTGTAACTATGTATTGTAAAAAATAGTGTTAGTGAAACAGTTTTGTGCCACATCTGATACTTCCTACAAAAATACCACTATAACCCTATTGAGATGTTAACGCTTGTCTGATTGGCCCATGATACCCATCCTCCATCACCCACTTGTTACATTTTCAAACAAGCACCTTTATGCTTCCTCCCATACTGCACGCACACTTTGGAGGAGTTCCCTATAAACGTCTGCAAAACCAACTAATTTTTCTCTTTCAAACCCCTCCTTTTTGTGTTTTGAAAACAGTTAGGATGCTGTAGTGCTGTTCAATATAGTCTCATGATTCCCTTATACTCCCCTCTATCTGTATTCATTTGTTGTCTCTTGTCTTATAGACTGTAAACTTTTTGTGGCAGGGGCTGTTTTTTGTTCTGTTTGTACAGTGCCTAGCACAAACTGGTTCTTGACTAGGGCTCCTAGCCCCTACAGTAATGCAAATAATAAATAATAATCGACTGCTCGGTGTGTGTGTTACATGTCCTTGAGTCAGGATGTAAAGCTGTTGAATTCCCCAGCACGAAAGACTGTGTCTTCAGTTCAAGTTGTAGATTGCACCTATCAACTCTCAGGGAAAAGGGTCTTTGGACGTCTCCAGATAGCCGCGAGTTTCCCGGTAGGCTGAAATATCAGTGACTAGGGCAAGTGGTTTAATTGGATTATGTATGCCGAGAGTCTCGGACCGCTTCGAGCTGGCTCTTTATCGCTAGAGCTGGGGCCTGGACTCCCTTACGGGGCTTCGGCTCCCACGCTACGAATTAGTCTGTCTCGGTGATCTTACTCTGCAGCACTTTGTTGCAGCACTATAAGTGCATTCACGGCGTGCATTCGAGTTTGGATCTCCAACCAGTACCTAGTATGGTTCAAGCCTTGGGACCTGCACACCCTACAGTGCGAGCTGCTAGTTTTTAAAGGCTCGATAGGGCGACGGATGTCGTTCGTGAGCTGATCTGGGACAGATTTGTCTAATCTGTCTTTGCTGTCTCAGCATGTCTCTGAACCCTTTCCTTTTTTTTTTTATTCTAAATATAGGCATTTTATATGCTTATTTGTCCATAGATACTTAAGCTTTCAGCTCCAGAAGTTCCTGGTTCAAGCAACTGTGTTGGTCAAGATGATAACCATTACGCTATATTACTATGAACTAACTAGGGCTTGAAGCTATTGCTATTTGATACCACAAAGGTGTACAAAAGGAAATAGTCAAGAAAAATATTTCAATGTCATGAACATGGGTTGTATGGGATTGAAAAGGGATTGTCCATATGTGTCTTCGAGTAAAAAAAAAAAAAAAAAAATTAACAGGTGTGGTAGGTGGCAAATTTGACATCAAAAGAGGCATCATTACACCAAGAAAAATAAGCCTAAAAATCCAACCCTCGCAAAAATGAAAATATTTAAGCAAAAAAAAAAATAAATAAATTAAAATCTGACCTGAAAATCACTCAACCGTTGCTATATTATGTACCGTTCTTTACTGTCTGGGTTCGTTTTTGCAGCAAAATCTTTTTCTTACCGTGTGTTACAGCAATACTGCAAACAAAACCATTAGTTACATGAATGGGGGGCGGGGGGGGGGGACTGTTCAAGCCCAAGGCGATAGTTAGCACGGCCCTGATCCATGAGGGCTCAGGGATCCGCCCGCACAACTCAGCTTGCCGCATTGAATCTAAGTACACTTTTTCTATCGCTCTGGATGTTTTCGATCCCAGGCTTGGAAATAAAGATCCGGATTTTAAAGCCCGTACGTATTTTTATAACCCTTCTCTTCCCTGCACCTTCTCGGATCTGCTCCCTTCCCTCCATACGCAGCCCTCCCTGCTCCAGGGGGAAACCGAGTCTCGCCCGCGCTGAGGGCACAGTACCTCGCTGGTCAGAGGCGGCAGCAGCCTCTCCTCCCTGGCGGGCACGTGCAGGGCCCTTCCCACGTGCTCGCTGGGCTGCCCGCGGGGCGCGAGCACGTGCAGACGCGGAAGCAGGAAGGGCGCGCTCGGAGCCGGAGCGGAGCCTGTTCTTACACCTGGCGGGGCGGGCGGAAGCAGCGGCAGCGGCGGCGGGGGCGGGGGCGGGGACAGGCCGCCTTTGGTTTGGACTCTGGGGCGGGCGAGCTTCCTCCTCCTTGGGCGGGGCTGCGAGTGTGAGCGCAGCTCCCTCCCTCCGCCCCCACAGCCGCTGGGAAGAGGGAGAATCGGCCCCCTCCCTTCGCCTGCGCTCGCACTAGGGCTGACCCCGCATGGCTGGGGAAGGAGGCGGAGGCTCTGCACCAGCCAGGCGGTGGCGGCGAGACAGCGGCGAGAAACGGCGCTGGCTTGCTTGCGGCGCTCGCTGGCGACCTTGCAGCCCAGTCGGGGCGGAGGGGGTGTGACAGCGGCGAGCTCAGGCGTAGGAAGGCTGAGGGGCAGGAGCAGCTCCCGCGGGGTCCTGCCCTGCGAGTGTAGCGGGGGAAGCCGAGCAGGATGCACGGGTAGGGGGTCCCCGCTCCCCGGATCTGCTGTGCCTACATAGGCCCCTCTGCCGGCACCTGGGGGCCGCTGTCCCCTTGCCCGGGTCAGCGGCTGGAGGCTGCTCCGCAGCACTTTGCACCCCCCGGGCTGCTGTGTGGCAAGGTAGCATGGAGAAGCAGGGCCGGGACGAGACGCTGCCTCACCCCTTGGAGCCGGAGCCGCAGGCTCAGCCGGTGGGGCGGGCGATGGGGGAGAAGCGGTTCAAGCTGTGGTATGTGGGTTGGTCCTGCCTGGACAGACGGACCACGCTGCCCATGCTCCCCTGGCTGATGGCCGAGATCCGCAGGCGCAGCCAAAGGCAGGACCCTGGCGGACCCCTGGGTAGCTCGGTGCCCGCCCGGGAGGTGCTGCTGCTTCTGGGCTCGCCGAACCTCCGCTGCGTCCCCGCCACCTCCAGCGGCAGCCCGGGCAGCGCCAACCCGGCCGTCTTCATCTTCGAGCACAAGGCGCAGCACATCTCCCGCTTCATCCACAACAGCCACGACCTCACCTACTTCGCCTACTTGATCAAGGCGCAGCCCGACAACCCCGAGTCACAGGTGGCCTGCCACGTCTTCCGGGCCACTGACCCCAACCAGGCAAGTGCTGGGGCTGCCCCGAGTAAGCGGCTTCTCGGGGGACAATAGGGTGGTGGGAACGTAGGTGATGTACAGATTTCCCCCCGCCCCCTGGTGGTGGGGAATAAAGAGGCTGCTCTTCAGAGACTATAGACATGGAGATCCTTCAGGGGCCACTAGTATATGGGCCCTTGGACTGTCAAAGAGGGTAATAGAGAAAAGGAGGGTACAGAGATGACTTCTTTGTGGAGCGCTTTGAGATCTAGGCAGTGGTATTATGGACAGGGTCCCTGGGATCAGTAGAGGGCACTGGGAAAAGGGAGGCTTTCCAGAGGGCTGTGGGTAGAGGATCTTTTCAAAGGCTTCGTTGCCCAAAGTGGAAGGAATATTCACAACAGCTTCTGGTTAACTCTGCATTTGGGTGTGTATGGATCATAGTTCAGGTTCTTACACCAAGCTCACCCTGGGAGGTATTAATACAGAGGTGAGCAGCAGGCTTCATAATGCTGTGGCTGGTTGGCAGAACGCTTTGTATCTACTTTGTTCCATAACGTAGTGCATGCCCAGGAGCTAGTTCACGGCTTCTAAGCCTTTCCATAATGTGGACATGCAAAGAGTGGACCATCTCCACTTTTTCTTTCTTGTGGACCACCTGGTCTCATTCATGATCACATAACATCACTGTGGTAACCACAGCAATTGCTTCTGAAGAGAAGTAAAAATATTTAGTGTATTTTAAATTGTCCTTAATGTGGCATAGCCATTGGAAACCAGCAGAATAGCCAGCACTACGTAATCCGTCTGCTCTTTACAGACCACCATAAACCACAACAGGACCATATTTCGCTTTCAAGGCATAGTAAGGACACCTGACTGTGCCAGGCACATTCGGGAGTGTTATAAAAGAAGTTTTATCTGGGAGGGGACATTGTTGAGCTGATGCCATCTGAAAGAGCTAGCTAAAAGTATGTATTTTTGCAGGCTCTGTAGGACGCTTTGGTTGTTGCATCTAATGTACAGAGGGCTCCTTTCTCCTGGCTATGCTAATCATGTGGGGAAGAACAACCTTAACAAATAGGTTTCAGAGTAGCAGCCTTCTTAGTCTGTATTCGCAAAAAGAAAAGGAGTACTTGTGGCACCTTAGAGGATAACAAATTTATTTGAGCATAAGCTTTCGTGAGCTACAGCTTACTTCATCGGATGCATTCAGTGGAAAATACAGTGGGGAGATTTATATACACAGAGAACATGAAACAATGGGTGTTACCATACACACTGTAAGGAGAGTGATCACTTAAGATGAGCTATTACCAGCGGGGGGGGGGGGAAGAAAACCTTTTGTAGTGATAATCAACAAAGAAAATAACAGAATGCCACTAGCCATCACCTTCAGCCCCCAACTAAAACCTTTCAACACATCATCAAGGATCTACAACCTATCCTGAAGGAAGACCCATCACTCTCACAGATCTTGGGAGACAGGCCAGTCCTTGCTTACAGACAGCCCCCCACCCTGAAGCAAATACTCACCAGCAACCACACAACAGAACCACTAACCCAGGAACGGAGTACTTGTGGCACCTTAGAGACTAACAAATTTATTTGAGCATAAGCTTTTGTGAGCTACAGCTCACTTCATTGGATGCATTGGGTGGAAAATACAGTGTGGAGATTTATATACACACACAGAGAACATGAAACAATGGGTTTTATCATACACACTGTAAGGAGAGTGATCACTTAAGATGAGCCATCACCAGTGGCGGGGGAGGGGGAGGGAAGGAGGAAAACCTTTCATGGTGACAAGCAAGGTGGACCATTTCCAGCAGTTAACAAGAATAAGTTATTTCTCCCCCCCACACCCTTCCCCCTCCCTTCCTCAGATGTTCTTGTCAACTACTGGAAATAGCCTACCTTGATTATCACTACAAAAGGCCCTCCCCCCCCCCGCTCTCCTGCTGGTAATAGCTCATCTTAAGTGATCACTCTCCTTACAGTGTGTATGGTAACACCCATTGTTTCATGTTCTCTGTGTATATAAATCTCCCCATTGTATTTTCCACTGAGTGCATCCAATGAAGTGAGCTGTAGCTCACGAAAGCTTATGCTCAAATAAATGTGTTAGTCTCTAAGATGCCACAAGTACTCCTTTTCTTCTTGACAAGTAGGGCCGATAATTATGTTAATATGGTAATGGCAGGAAAGCAATCTTTCGGTGATAGTATTTTATTTGAGCAACATGAGCAGCTCTCCCAGAGGTTTACACAGATATATGGGGGGTGGAGAGAATATGACTGGTTATATGCACTGGAGTCTATCGAAGCCATTTAATCAGCACATCTAGATCTACTGAACAGATTTTTTTGAGGTGAAGGGAGCAAGGGGATGAGAGGGAAAAAAGGAGTGTAAAATAACTGACTGCCAAGGTTCTAGAATACTAACTTGGGTTTCAACTAATTAAGTGCTCAAGATTAAAGAAGTAGTTAATGTGGAGTAGTGAAGGTGTATACATGATACTAATTCACATACAGGGCTTGATGCAGCACACATCAAAGTCAACAGAAAGATTCCCTTTGACTTGAGTGAATGATAAATCAGAATCATTAAGTGCATCACCTATATAGATCCATGCTGGTCCTATTATTACAGAGACAGAAGGGGGTTGTAAAATACCCATTCAATATTACTCCTTGTATGCCTGGCTCTTATTTCTTTCATTTTCATTTTGGATGCTACTTTTTATTGATCATTCACTATAGAGTCTCCCCTGCCCTCCACAGAAGAAAACATATAATAGTTTGCACAGAATTTAAAAAAAAAAATTGTTATAGGCAAAGCACTCTTATGCTAGGGTATTAGAATGGATACTTTGATTGGAAGTTGTTAACAGAAACAAGTTTTGTTATAAAACACCTGCCCATTTTTGACTATGTATCATCTTAAGATATATCCTAGAAGTAAGATTTTTTTTTTATAAAGTTCTCACTTAATTAACCTCCAACTGGTAATGAGTTTTATTTTTATTTAGTATTGGCATTGAAGACAAAGAATAAAACTAACTGGCGCAGATACAGGGCTAGCCTTATGATTTGTGGAACTCCAAGCACATTAATGGCTTCAGTCTGCCCTGAGGGAAATCAGGCAGAAAGCTGTCTCCCTCCCCAGTTCGGCTGCCAGTGGGAGAGATTGGGCTAACATGTTATTTGCCAAGTCTGTGCAGGTCTTAAGCAGTTAACCCTCTGAGCAAACAGAATGAGCTGTGATTTGCTGACTTGAAAAAGCACAGTGTTCCTCCTAGAATTACAAGTTCTACAACTGATAATATCCTTGCAGTTTCTCAAAAGATGGTAGAATATGCAAGTATGGTTCTCTGGAGTAGTTGAGCTGCGTGGTGTTTATGGTGTATGTTACCATAAAGAGTTTTTTATGCTCCTGTTTCAAGACTACTTTGCTTTCGCTGTAAATGTTTGAGCTGTTAGTGCGAATAGCAGGTCAAGTTACTCTGGAGTGGAGGAAGGGAGTCAGAGGAGTATAGTATAAAACAAAATAAAGAAACAAACCAAAAACCAAAAAAAAAAACCAACCCCCAAACCAAGGGTCTATGAACTGTAAAGGTAAAATGGTAATTATGGACTTTCTAGAGGGCAGTGCTTAGTATTGTAGTTGAGACCAAACAATGGCAGATCTGGGAACGGAACACAGAATCCAGTGACCCTAGCCTGTTGCTCAGTCCACTAGTTATACCAGGGTGGCCAACCTGTGGCTCCAGAGCCACATGCGGCTCTTCAGAAGTTAATATACGGCTTCTTGTATAGCAGTGGCTCTCAAACTTTTGTACTGGTGACCCCTTTCATATAGCAAGTCTCTGAGTGCGACCCCCCCCCACCTTATAAATTAAAAACACTTTTTTATATATTTAACACCATTATAAATGCTGGAGGCAAAGTGGGGTTTGGGGTGGAGGTTGACAGCTCGTGACCCCCCCCAAATAATAACCTTATGACCCCCTGAGGGGTCCTGACCCCCAGTTTGAGAACCCCTGTTGTATAGGCACTGACTCCGGGGCTGGAGCTACAGGTGCCAACTTTCCAGTGTGCCAGGGGGTGCTCACTGCTCAACCCCTGGCTTTGCCACAGGCTCTGCCCCCACTGTACCCTTTTCTGTACCTTCCCCTGAGCCTGCCATGCCTTTGCTCTCCCCTCCCCAGCCTCCTGCACACCATGAAACAGCTGATCAGGAGGGAGAGGGAGGCGCTGATTGGTGGGGCTGCCGGTGGGCAGGAGGGGCTGCTGATGTATTACTGTGGCTCTTTGGCAATGTACATTGTTAAAGTCTGGCTCCTTCTCAGGCTCAGGTTGGCCACCCCTAAGCTAGACCATGCAGCCTCATGCAGGCACACACCCCCATGTTGTAACAAACAGCTCTCACTCACAGTAAAATGTTCAAAAGAGTGTATATTTGAATACATAGCCTTTTTAGATTTTTCACCTGCACCAATGGTCCAGAAATTCCATACAAACATGTTATTGTGCACCCTGAAATTTAATTTAAGTTTTTTGTTGTTGTTGGTTTGTTCCCCCTCCCCCCATTCAGGGAATCCCATTTCAGAAGTACCACTTGTACAATTTCTTTGTTTTTCCTTCCTTTTATTTTTTAACATATGTTGCCATAAGCACCTGTTCCATAAAGGCCAGTTCTATACTGCAGCAGAGATCTAGCAAGGTTATTTATGATTGCTGAAGATTTAAAGATAGATTTTGAAAACTTTCACTGGGTGTCATTTGAAACACCCACTAGTCTTAGGCAGATCTGAAAAATATGGGGGTGGAGGGAGGGTTCTACCTGGAATCAGGGATAGTACTGTAGCAAGAAGCCTAACTGAGAAGCTCTCAGCTGTGGGGATGACAGTGAATACTGAGATTTTTATAGGGTTTCTGTCCCTGGCCACTGTGCAGGGTCTCAGTATTTTGCTCTCGGGCTGCTGGAAATGGGAGCGGGGAAGAGTCCCAGAACCTTCTGATTGATGGGCTTGGAAAGGAAAAAAATCTGCTGCTCTGCTCTTCTCTTCTCTTTCTGAAGAGCTGCAGTGCTTGCTGCTGCTTATACCTTTCCAAAGCAACTGCTGACTGAAATAGACTAGGATTCTTGTTCTTTTCAGTGCTGGCTACTGAATAGCAGAGATGTTAGTTTCACACAGCTTTTACTTGGGAATAATTTAGGAGGCATGGAGTCTATCTGAGTCTTTAAGATGACAGCAGTGTCTTATTTTATATTTAGAATGTTTTCTTTGCAACTACTGAAACTAGAAGCTTTCCAAAAAAAAGAAATGAATGGAATCTAGAATCTGCAGAAATTGATGGTTTAGCCCCTACTTCCCTCTTTTCATCATCTGGGAAAGCCTCACATTGATCAGCAAAGTTTTCAAGCCCCACCTGAGCTCATAAATGAAGTATACAAAGCAGGCATATTTGTTTTAAATGTGGAGTCTGAATAAAAATCTTGTTGGTATTTGACAATCATCTTAAATTTGTTGAAGTCACATACTTCTTCCTTAGGAAAAAGTTCAGAGTCTGATTCGCTGTTTCACATGATGAAGTAGAATTCTCATTTTCTTCATGAAACATGAACAAGACCAGTAACTTGTATAGTACAAAATATAAATGATTTGTAAACAATCTGATTGTTATGATTGATAGTTATTAGTGAAGACTGTTGCACAATAATGACATTCCTTTGTAGACAAGTATTTAGCTGACATTTTAAAAAATGTTACCGTACATTTTAGGTTTCATTTAAAAATCCTCATAAAGAGTGATCGAAGTGTGTACCTCTCCAGCATTTCAAATGTAACCCAAGGACCACATCAGCTGGGAAGAAGGAAATTTTCCACTGTACAGCCCTCTGTATAGGGTAGCGTTATCAGTAGCTTCAATGTTCTGTTGTTGCTGTGAGTTAATGGGACTAGACTGGCCTAAGGCAAAGCAGAAATAATGGAGCATTTTGCCTATAAAGTAAGGGTGAGATAAGAACTATAGTGGGTAAGCTGGCAGAGTCAGGAGCCTGAGGCAGCCCAGTTGTAACGCAGATCCTTGCTCTGTAATTGCTGTACGGGCTGTAAATAAAATGGTAGACCTCTTCAGATATACGTTAGTTGTCTGATTAGAATTAAAAAAAGAAAAAAGTCACTGCACTAGAACAATTCTGTAAGATGGCTCATGCTGAGAAACTAAATGTCAGGACAAAACCTTTGCTTTTATCTTAACCCCAGGAGGGCTCTACCCTGACATTTCTTATCAATACAAATAAACAAGAAGCTGTAATTATATTGGAAAGTGACCCTTATATTTAGAATTGTTTTATATGTTGTCACTTTAATTTATATATCACCTTAAAACGTCCCATGGCTTGCATCACAGCAAATGCCTGGAAAGCAAGTTCACATCAAGTGAAACTGAATGTTGCACAGGTTAGTATTAATGTTCAGTTTTGGAAGCTGGATCTCGATTTTTGTACACATGAGAAACGGGTTGTTCTTGGTTTTGAAAGGCTCTGTCTGAAGTAAGATGTATAGTTGAACTGTTGATGGACTACAAGCCGTCAGGAACAGTATCCCCGATACTGTCACGGCTAACCTGGTGGCTGAACTTTGTGACTTTGTCCTGACCCATAACTATTTCACATTTGGTGACAATGTATACCTTCAAATCAGCGGCACTGCGATGGGTACCCGCATGGCCCCACAGTATGCCAACATTTTTATGGCTGACTTAGAACAACGCTTCCTCAGCTCTCGTCCCTTAATGCCCCTACTCTACTTGTGCTACATTGATGACATCTTCATCATCTGGACCCGTGGAAAAGAAGCTCTTGAGGAATTCCACCATGATTTCAACAATTTCCATCCCACCATCAACCTCAGCCTGGACCAGTCCACACAAGAGATCCACTTCCTGGACGGTGCTAATAAGCAATGGTCACATCAACACCACCCTATATCGGAAACCTACTGACCGCTATTCCTACCTACATGCCTCTAGCTTTCATCCAGATCATACCACTCGATCCATTGTCTACAGCCAAGCGCTACGATATAACCGCATTTGCTCCAACCCCTCAGACAGAGACAAACACCTACAAGATCTCTATCATGCATTCCTACAACTACAATACCCACCTGCTGAAGTGAAGAAACAGATTGACAGAGCCAGAAGAGTACCCAGAAGTCACCTACTACAGGACAGGCCCAACAAAGAAAACAACAGAACGCCACTAGCCATCACCTTCAGCCCCCAACTAAAACCTCTCCAACGCATCATCAAGGATCTACAACCTCTCCTGAAGGACGACCCATCACTCTCACAGATCTTGGGAGACAGGCCAGTCCTTGCTTACAGACAGCCCCCCAGTCTGAAGCAAATACTTACCAGCAACCACACACCACACAACAGAACCACTAACCCAGGAACCTATCCTTTCAACAAAGCCCGTTGCCAACTCTGTCCACATATCTATTCAGGGGATACCATCATAGGGCCTAATCACATCAGCCACACTATCAGAGGCTCGTTCACCTGCGCATCTACCAATGTGATATATGCCATCATGTGCCAGCAATGCCCCTCTGCCATGTACATTGGCCAAACTGGACAGTCTCTACGTAAAAGAATAAATGGACACAAATCAGACGCAAGAATTATAACATTCAAAAACCAGTTGAGAACACTTCAATCTCTCTGGTCACTCGATCACAGACCTAAGAGTGGCTATCCTTCAACAAAAAAGCTTCAAAAACAGACTCCAAGGAGAGACTGCTGAATTGGAATTAATTTGCAAACTGGATACAATTAACTTAGGCTTGAATAGAGACTGGGAATGGATGAGTCATTACACAAAGTAAAACTATTTCCCCATGGTATTTCTCTCTCCCACCCCACCCCCCACTGTTCCTCTGATATTCTTGTTAACTGCTGGAATTAGCCTACCTTGCTTGTCACCATGAAAGGTTTTCCTCCTTTCCCCCCCCTGCTGCTGGTGATGGCTTATCTTAAGTGATCACTCTCCTTACAGTGTGTATGATAAACCCATTGTTTCATGTTTTCTGTGTGTGTGTATATAAATCTCTCCTCTATTTTTTCCACCCAATGCATCCGATGAAGTGAGCTGTAGCTCACGAAAGCTTATGCTCAAATAAATTTGTTAGTCTCTAAGGTGCCACAAGTACTCCTTTTCTTTTTGCGAATACAGACTAACACAGCTGCTACTCTGAAACCTGTTGAGTAGACTGTTATAAGCCACGTAGGCTTGGTCTGCAGCGGGGAGTTGTAATTCCCAGCTCTTGCAGATGTACACATGCTAGTTCTGCTTGAACTAGAGCACCAAAAAATAGCAGTGTGGCTGTGGTGGCACAGGCAGTGGATAGGACAGGTGAGATGATAGGCACATACTCAGCTGGCTAGTCTGAGCTGCTTCCCTGGACTGCCATGGCCTCACTGCTATTTTTTAGCACACTATCTCAACTAGAGCTAGAGGATGTATGCCTACCTGAGCTGGGAATTACAGCTTACAGCTTCATTGTCAACACACCCAGAATGTACCTGGGTTTGGGATTGGGGGGAAAGAAGAGGTCTGTCATACTAATGGTGTGGCCTCCCAATTTTGTCAGTGAAAGAAAAGTTAGGGTGAGGGGCACCAGGGGAAGGGTTTTGTTTTTTTCAGGTACGCTGGGTTCAGGGGAAGATGCAAGAAGAGAAGTTGAAGAACCTTTACTTCAAAAACAAAACATGAACACTGGAGGCTTAAGGCAGAGTGAAAAATTGTTCTGTTGCCAGACAACATTTTGATTGCAGCCTGTCAGAAATAAAAAAGCATGTGTGTTTTAACTAGAGAGAGAGAGAGCCTCAGTTGTAGAGTGAAGTGACAGTCTGGTGGCAAACTATTTTATGTTTTTTTTAAAAAAAGGTTTGGTTAAGATTTTCAATATTGGAACATAAAGTTAGGCTTCTGAATCCATATTCACATACCTGTCTGACTTTCAAAAGTATTGAATTCATTACTTCTGAAAATCACGCAGATGCCTACTTATGGATTTAGGAGTCTCGTTTTAGAGTCCTAATGCTAAAGATCTTGGCTTTCATCATCTTTGTCATTGACAGACAAATGGGGGAAATACCAAAGGTGGTTAAACAAAATATTTAAAAATCCTCACATAAGATCCCAGCTGCTCCTACTGCTATCTAACCCGGCATGTCTACTGACGGCTTCCACAAGGAAGGAAAATGTTTAAAGCAAGCTCCCCTCTGCTGCCTTCATCGGTTGTCATTTTCCCCTCTCCAATTCCCCCCTAGCATCTAACTGTCAGTCGGAAGGGAAGGAGGGTCACTGAAAAGAAGACTTCTTGTATTTAAAAAGGGATAGCTTTATAGGTAAGACTTGGTAGAATGATAAAATGCTCCTTGAGGGCATTTAAAGGTAATATAAATGACTAGAAAATAGAGCCATATGAAGAAAGATAGTGTAGGTTCATTAGCTCTGTGTAGACTACTATTTGGTCTCCTCCTGAGGAAGAGGCTCCATCTACACTGGTTTTTTTTTTTTTTTTTTTTTTTTTTTTTACACATTAGAAGACCCCTTCAGTTTAAAATAATGTTTTGTAGCAAGGTTTGGCCAGTCTGTGCAGATGGGGCAAAGTGTTTAAAAATTATTAAGTGTTAAAATATACTGGCATAGGTAACGGCCTGAATTTAAATATGGGAAAAATCTGTCTGAAATGCCACTGCCCAGTGGTCACTAAAGGGTATGAAAGAGGGTATATTTCATTACCCACCATCCCTGCAGAATCAGAGCGTGACTTCTTAACTTCTTTTATGGCTCCCTCATCCCACCACCCTACTTGCACATCTGTTGGCCCTAGCAGATAGATTAGCTTCTAGTGCATGCTATTTATACTTATTTCCCTTTTTCATATCCAGTACTTGTTTCCATTTTCCTCTCCTGTGGTTCCTTCCCTCCCCCTCCCCCCTTTTATCTTTGTGTAAAGTGGTGAATTCTGCAAGGTGAATTCTAGATGAGATGCGATAAATTGATCCCCGATAGATCGATCACTACCCGCCAATCCGGCAGGTAGTGAAGACCTACCCTTACTTTTTTCCAGCCCTGATAATATGCCAACAGCCCCCAGTGTCTCATTAGATGCAATTTGTTATGATCACTGCTTTAGGCTGCCCAGGAAGACTTGATCATACTGAATTATTTTGCCTGGTTTGACAGTTATCTCATAGCACTGCTTCTGGTCAAGCTGTTGTTTTGTCACTTCTGATATTCATTCAAGTTCAGAAACAAGGAAGGAAGGTATCATTATTATCCTGCTGCAAGATGGCTTTTCATTTGTCTTATGTACAACATATGGCTTCATCTGTCATCACTTACTGTAGCGTTCTGAAACAGCTTTAGAGAACACAGATATTGGTGAAGGTAGTTGATCTACACAGAGAATAAGTAATGCAGTGTTTTTTAAGGGTAGTCTCAGTTATCTGAATTAACTTCACACTACACAAAAGGTAAAATTAAATGAGTCATTTTTCTTAAGGTCTGTCTACACTGTTCTTTTCTACTTATTTTTTTTTTTGTTTTTCCACCAAATGCATCCGATGAAGTAAGCTGTAGCTCACAAAAGCTTATGCTCTAATAAATTTGTTAGTCTCTAAGGTGCCACAAGTACTCCTTTTCTTTTTGCGAATACAGACTAACACGGCTGCTACTCTGAAACTTTTCTACTTAGGTTCTTATACCACACTCCTTCCCTTAGTATCCCATACAAATAATAGATACAGCAGAAACATATTGCAGTAGTTCCTGGAGATCCCAACCAAGATAGGGGCCGCATTATACTAAGTACTATACAAGGACATAGTAAGAGCCAGTCCTGCCCTGAAGAGTTTACAATCTAAATGGACAAGACAGGCAATGTGTCGGAGGGGTTCCAGAGGTGCAGGCATGGTGAAGTGACTTCCCCATTGTCACACATTAGGTCAGTGGTAGAGCTGGAAAAACCCAGGTGGCCTGAAAACCAGTCCAGTGCCCTGACCATTAGATCTGTGTTTTACACACTTTCTTCACTGAGGAATCCCCCCACCCCCCAAACTGTATTAATGATGTTACTGTTTTACATCTGGGTAACAGTGAGGTGGACAAGCATACCTACGGATACTACACTGGATTGTCCTGTAAGCCTATCTCTAGCCTAGAAATCTTGGACACATT
Source organism: Dermochelys coriacea (assembly GCF_009764565.3). Classification (NCBI taxonomy): domain Eukaryota; kingdom Metazoa; phylum Chordata; order Testudines; family Dermochelyidae; genus Dermochelys; species Dermochelys coriacea. Next base: position 79,519,791 of record NC_050068.2, on the reverse strand, counting down.
GGATACCAATCTTGGCATTGGTAATATTCTCCTGTCTCACCATGCATCCACAGAGACACACTTGCATGCATGGCAATATAGCTAAGACTATTAGAACTAATGACTTTCTGCAAAAAAAAAAACAGTTTAAGAATTAACAAATGTATCAGTATACGTCTGGGACCAGTTGAGGCCCAGGAGGTGAATAAGATGGGAGTCTTAGCCCTGGTCTACACTCGGGCAGGGGGCAGGGTCAACCTAAGATACACAACTTCACCTACCTGAATAGTGTAGCTGAAGTCGGCATATCTTAGGTCAACTTACCCGGCCATGAGGACAGCGGCAAATCGACCGCTGCTGCTCCCCTGTCAACTCCGCTTCTGCCTCTCGCGAGCTGGAGTTCCAGAGTCAACGGGGAGTGCATTCGGGGATCGATTTATCGCATCTAGACGAGACACGATAAATTGATCCTCGATAGATCGATCACTACTCCCCCGATCAGGTGGGTAGTAAAGACCTGCCCTTAGGTTTTTCAAGCCCTGATAATATGCCAACAGCCCGCAGTCCACCAACTAAGCCTGTGTTCAAGGCTAAAGTACACCAGTCCTCAGGGTATGCTCCCTCCCCAAACTACCCTCTCCTGCTGGTCAGGTACGCCCTAGTGCTTGAAGCCAAATACCCTCCTGTGCTGCTGACTGAAGGGAGGTCCCAGTTAAAGCCAGCCCTCTCACAAGCAAGACTAGCTAATCAGCCTATCCACCACCCAAGTCAATGAATACTTCCCCCAGCAAATCAATGAATGTCTGTCTCCACTCCCATTAGTCCACTGCTAGGATAGGCTGGGGACTGAGGCTCTCTTCTCCTGGACCAGATCCTAGCCTGCAACAAAAAAAAGGAACAGCAGGATGAGGGGCAGGGAGGCTCAAGAAACCAAGCGCCTGCTTGCACCCTAGCAGAGTGCTATATGTGTTGAATCCAGCTACTTATTAACAGATTGCTTTTACTATAACATGGAGATATGCAGCATCTAACCCAGAAACTTAAACATGAATTATTCAGTATCTTTAGCACTTTTTACAAGCCTTAATTTAACAGTAAATATTTGATTAATGTCTTCTGTGAGATTGAAGATTTTAACACTTTCATAATTTGATAAGCAATTATCCAGATGTACCTTGTGTTAGTTCATTTTGAATCAGCTCTGAGAGCAGTGGTATACACTACTTTAACTGATGCAGCAAAGGACAAATGAAAAAGTTAAAATCAGTGGATGCAGGGCCTCTCAACTTTAAGTACCATGTTCAAATCTTGCCTAGTAACCAAAAGTCATTCCATAATTCAGCTTGTTGGTGCTGTATGAAATAAATTGGTAGCTTTAGCCCACTTCCTAATGCCCAAGTGTCCTCATTGCAACTAATTCCTTGGTTGCTTTAGCATAGTGTCCATTATTTGATTTTTTTTTTTTAAAGCTAGTTTAGACCTCGCTTTAGTAATGATCCCTCCTGGTCTGTATTAGGGAACGTTGGAAGGGTAGCTTGGTAAAGGCTTCATTGTTCTGCCCATGCTGTATCTGGTGAGGATAAATAAGACTTCAGTCTTTAGGGCTGGTTATCTGGCACTTTTCATAAGCACTAAATTAATTTTAAACAGTTGTGAAAGAAAAACCTTGTGAAAAAAATATACAACAGTATGAAAAAAAATATGCAAACTGATCTCCACCCCGGATATGGCTTCAAGGCTTCCTTTTTTTGGTTACTTTATTTAACCGTGGGTTTTATTTTCTAGCCATGCAATTTGTTTCTATCTGACCAACCAACTTCATGCTAAGTAAAAAATGAAACAAATCTAGTTACCACTGTGCCCAATAACACATGGAATCAGAAATTCTTAAAGCCATGTTGTATAAAGAGTGATCTGTAAAGTATCTAAAAACGTTTCATGGGAAATAGAACTGTTATTCTCTGGGGTATACTAGTGATGCTTTTCAAAATAGTTCATAAGTGTTTCTAGCTGGATTTTAATATATATTCTATTTTTTTAATGCTGACGTTAATTGCGCTTCATGTACTCAGTGACACTGATCTGGGGTTTCCTGTTATATGTATATTTAAAAAAAAAATTCTCCCAGAAGCTCTCTGGGAATAGTTAGTGCTCTGTGGGTTATTTTCTTTAAAGCTACAATAAACATGTAGTAATATCATGAAACGCTGGTAGGTTTAAAGATATGTTATATACAGTGAATAATGTTTTCTTAGAGCTCACTTCTTGCATTTAATTCAGAGTTATACTTATAAGCTGTAAGTGACGCTCAATTACAATACAATATGACTTTTTTTAAACAACAGGAGAAATGAGATGAGATCTGAAGAACTGTATTTGCTAAAAGGAACAATAGTTACATGTGCCTGATATTTCCTTTCTTTTTTTGATCAGTCTGCTGCTAGAGTAGGAAGAGACAAAGGCATATGAGAAATTCTAGCTACATAAACGTTCACATATGACATTGAATAACATACTGATACGGGCCCTAGTCCTGGAAGCTGATTTGTGCAGGCAGACCTCAACACCCGTGTGGGGCCCTGTTGAAGTTCACCTGGCTCCAGGCAGGCACCGGGGTCCACCTGTACACATGATCTTGTGGAATCAGGGCCTTAGTCGGGGGCTATATCTAAACTTCCTGCAGCATGTAAGCTTATGGATACTGCACGCCCTGCTAACGTGGGTATAAATAGCCGTGTGGACAGTGAGACATGGCTTAAGCAAGTAGAGAGCCCTACACGCCTGAACCACAGGATGTATACTCTAGTCTACATGGCTCTCTACACACCCAGACAGTGCTTCCCATGCCTCACTGTTATTTTTAGCAGGGTAGCTTCCCACTGCCTCCCTGCTGTCTGAACCTTTCCCTGCCACAGTGAAAGGCTCCGGCAGCAGGGAACTGCCAGAGTCTTTTCCTGCTGCCAGAGCTTTTCATTGTGGTGTGTAGCTGCATGTGTAGTGCCTGGATTCTGCATGCCACCATAAGTGTAGACACAGCCTGGGAGGTAACTTTTATATTCATTATTACTGGTATCAGGATTAGAGGGATGCTATTGAGTGTGGATTCTGAGGACTACTATTCTCAACTACATAAGTTAACTCTAAATAGTTGCACCGAATATCACTGTGGTAATCTAAATGTGTTAAGATATCAGTTCACAGGTGAGCAGTCAGAACTGTTTCCATGTGAACTTCCTCTGAGCCATGACTACAGACTTCTGTTAGCATAGCTATGTTGGTGAGGGGTGTGAACAGATTGGATTTCTGACTGACTAGTTGGGCCAGCAGAAGCCCCTACCAGCAAAGCTGCACTTTTTTCCAGTGTAATTTGTTTCACCCATGTGGGGGTGGGGGAGGGTTACTATATCATCACAAAGTGCAGCTGTGCTGACATAGTTGCATCCATGCTTGGAGAGCTTTGCCAGTATATTATACCAATATTCGTATACTGGTAAAGTGCTCCAAGTGTAGACATGGCCTTAGATTGTGGCCTGTTAGTCTATCCTATAGTGTAGGACCTAATAATTCATAACAAGATCCTGTATTTATTTTCAGCTTTGCAGGCAAAAGTATTGCTCTATGAGTTCTGTGTAAATAATTATTTTGCTATTGTAAGATCTTACTTCCTGGTTTAGGTTTATGAATAGGGCTTTCTTTTTTAAAAGATAGACTTGTGTAAAATCTCTGGCTTTGTAAAAACATACAGCCTGATTTTTGCAGTCAAAACTTCAATGAAGGTCATTCAGCATTCCCTGCAGAAGGACTGCAGGGCTGAGCCCGATGAAGTGAACTAACATACTATAAATAGAGGCAAGAGCTTAGTACTGTTAAGTAGCATTTTTGGGGGGGTAAACCCTGCCAAAATAAAGAGTCAACTGATGGTTTCACTAGGAGCAGCACATCATGCTTTTTTTTTTTAATTCTTCATGGAAAACATACAGATGGAGCTTGCAAACATTTGCAACAAGTATGGGTGCAATATGAAGCTATTTTGAGAAAACTTATTTAAAATGATTGAGATACAGAGCAAGCCATAGTAGTTAATACAAAGGATGGGAGTTCAGGAGAATTGGATTTACATCCTAGCACTTACTCTCTGTGTGCTTCATTTTCCCCATCTGTACAATGTGAGAGGGAGGGAGGTAAAAATAATGCCCACGTTTTATGGGGCTGTTGTGAGATTTACAAACAACAAGTTAAAGTCTTTGATACCTTTTTGATGGAAGGTACTCCAGAAAATGAAGTGTTTTGAAATATAAGGAGCAGTTCTATAGATAACCTAGGAAAAGCAGGACAGAGCAAGGCAAACCAACTTGTTCTTTACTTAGAAATATTTCTACATTATACTCAGGAGTATTGAGAAATATGGACTGGTGCCCAGAAGGGTAATGTATGCTTCTGGTATTGCTCACTAAAAATAAATGTTTGCCTGCATGCATTCAGCTCCAGTTCTGCATTTCATCTACATCACTTACCATCTCATCCTTTTACTTTTATTCTTCACTGAGGATGACAGTGGGATGTTGAAGTCCCCAACATTCTAAGGTTGACTGTAATTATCTTATGCATCTCTCTATTCAAATTGTTAGGGTTTTGGAGACCAATTAATACAGTAGTATAAAATACCCTATTGTTAAGAAATTTGCATGTAATGAAAAGTATTGATATAATCTGTATTAAATGTGTTTAATGCTAAATCTAAAATCAGACCAATATATAAATCCTAGGCTTAAACTCTTTACCTTCATTTTTGTTCTTTTCAGCACTGCCCAAGTACCCATCTTGACACATTAAAGGGGCCTGATTTTTTTTCAGAGGGTGGGTACTCAGCACTTTCTGAAAATGTAAGCCTTGGACAGGCTGTATAGATCTGGATTACTATTTCTCTCATCCCCAACCAAGCACTATGACAATGCATGATGCACCCCCAAAAATCTCATTTTGGAATTGCTGAAATTAAACCTAAATACCCTGGTTAAAGTTTGAAATTTCACCCAAATGTTTTCCTAACAGGATTTTTGTATTTTGTCCAGTTTATTTAGACAAATTTGAAGAAGCCTTTTAAAACTCTTTTTATGTAGTTAATCCTGCTTCTGCGAAAACTATCCATTCTTTTTGCACTCTGTCTACATATGCAGTATCGTATCCGCTGAAAACTACAAATGTTGGTAATAATTTGGTTGAGTACCAACATCCTTCCTTAGCATTTCAAAAAACTCAAAATACTCATTAGGATCTCAGAAATAATTAACTGTCTTCATCATGGAAATACAAATACAGCACCGCAGCTTGTGTGCATATGCTCAGCACAGGACGTATTTGTTTACATCAGATAAGCACATTGTTAATATGCTTTTTGGTATTGAATTTACTACATGTTTGCACCCTGTCAGTGATAATTTTGATGTATGCCTGTATCAGCTTTAATGCATTTGAATAGGGTTAGATTACTGAATATGTGAAAAGTTCTACAGTCTGTATGAAACCAAAACCCAGAACTTCCTAAATTGCAATGAATAGTTAGTCCATGCTTTTCAGTTTTGCAGATATTTCTCTTTCATCTGTAATCAGGAGCTAAATCTGTATCATACATAATTTATTCTAGGTAAAACCACTGCCACCCTCATGACCACGCTGTGGTGGGCCAGTTTTATGGAACCAAAGTATGGATTTAATATTTTCCTATTCCAGGAGTGAAGCAAAATTTACTGTGGCATTCTTTGATTAGGGGGTTCTGCACCTCACTCCAAAGACAGTTCACACAAGTTGTAGTGGATCAAAACTTACCCTTCTTGTGGTTGGCTGTTTAGGATGAAACTATTTTAAAAAAATATATATATATTCAGTCCAAGTCTTCTGCTGAGGTTTAGTTGTTTTCTAGGATCCTCTAAGGACTGCCCAGCCTACACTCTGTGACCACTCTCTAGAAAGCCACTCAGGTGGGGTCGGAAGCCAGCTGCAACAGTGAATCAGGAGAATCCATTTACCACTTTTCAGCAGGATAACTATGGACTAAGAGGGTGAAATTTTCAGGCACATTCTGTCAGCCTGTTATATGTCAGTTATTAATCCTAGAATAGTCTGCTGTGTGATGGAATAGGATAGTCTTTACTAAAACAGTACTAGCAATAACCTGTAACCTTTTGCTGTAATGATATGCCTATTTAAAAATGTCAAATCATCTACCAACTTCTATGGTGCTCTATTTAATAAGTAGTTTGATATGAAAGGTATGGCAGATTCCTGATTGACTGAATCTGAACATGCCACTCAGTGCTTTTTGGAACCGTGCAGAGAATCTAAGAACATACATGTCTCAATCTTGCAACTCTTGGAATGCAGATGGGCCTGCTCTGTTTTCAAAGTGAGCAGTTGGTACACATGGCAAAGACATTTCAACTGAATGCTGTATCTGGTTACTGAACTCTAGCTATGAAACGCATGATGAAACCAAACACCTGGAAACTAACAGAACCATTATTGTAAAGGTAATAGGCAGCATTGTGTTGAGAATTTCAAATGATCCACAAACATGAAGAATGCTATCAATGAGTGTGCAAAGCAGGAGGAAACATGGAAAGTGGATTTTCTGGAAGCTTGTAAAGTTCATATTGTTATGGGCAAATGATGTAGTGATTTGATGTCATGCCAGTTTGTATTATGGAGGATTGGGGATTGAGGAGACTGAGAGCTTATCAGTTCTTCTCCTACACGTTTTTTAGATAATGTGTTAACCTGGAAGTGAATAAGGCTGGAGACCATAAACTGCTACCCATTATATTTCATAAAGACAAATCTCCATGCAAATATATTCCTGGTCATTGAGAAGTTGATTGCTCACTGTAAGTATTTTTTACCAGCATCATCAAGCTGTGTTGCTTACATGTGGAAATAGGTCATGTACATTTCTGGATCTTGAAATGTCAGAAGGCAAGTTAGAAGTTTTGATGTGGTTGGAGGGATTTTACAGCTTTCTTATGGCATGTCTGCAGAACACTCGGAATCTTTTTCAATCTTGTTATTCAGGTATGTATGCCAAATACCTGATTGCTTACTATGCAAAATATAGTTTGTCATCCTCTCTCTTCCCTTCCACCCCCCCCCCCCCCCCCCGCCCCGTTCATTCACCTATTGCTTTTTTCACAACCCAAGATGGTACGCTTGTTGGGGCAGGGACTCTCCTTACTTTATGCAATATTACCAACCCCAACCATTCCAAGTCATGAGGCATGCCCTTCCTCCCCGCCCCCCCCCCCCACATCGTGATTTTTAAAAATGTTTGGGTTTTTTGGGTTTTTTATTAGCTATCTGTTTTTCAGCCTTTAGGATTCACACTTAAAAGTTTCTTCTGAAACCCCCAGGGCTAGAATCTTCTTATTGAATGAAATATGAGCATCTCACAGTCACATTATGTGAGGAGCTGGGTCCTTAAGAAAAAAAACAAATAGTAAGATTTGTGATAAACAGTGTTGCCAACTCATTTTATCTGCCACACCAAGCACAATGACATCCTGAGTGGGCTAACTAAACACAACTGTGATTTGTATAGTAAGGCTTATCTGAAAGCATCAATTTAACATTTATCTTATTTTCAAATTCCTAGTGTAAGCTTTCATATTTTGGAGAAGCATAACCTTGAGACTATAGACTGCTGTCCTCTTTCCTTATTACTGACCTTGCTTTTTATCTGAGAGTTGGTAACAGCTGTATGTTGAATTGAATGATAGTTGAAGTCTATGTTTACTAAACTGTGTGTAAAAAGCTTAAGCACACAGTCCTGGTGAATTTCAATTTTAATAGAGAAAAAGATGCTTTAATGTGTGTTAAAAATTTCTTAATATTCAAGGTCCAATATACTTCTTTTTTTTTTTTTAAGAGTATTTGTCAGGCTATACCAATGTTGGTTTAGTCAATCACATGACTAAGTTATTTTTAGACTTAATTTTAATTCAACATTATGCAAAGCAGATAACTGAAATTTAGTTTCCCTCAATACAGCCATTCATAACATATTACAAAGTGAAAACTTAACAATGCTAACTTCCATCTTGCTTTTACTCTGGAAAGAAAGTAAGTAAAATACTTCTTCATAGGAAAAATCTGATATTAAGCTACCTTCTGCAGACGAGGAATGCACTGTAATGTGAACAAATTACTTGTTATATAGTTTACTGCAATTGGCAAACACTGGTACTGAGCCAGTAATTACTTTAGAGCTGCTAAAAGATACCAGTTATTGCATGAATGTAATTGAATGATCTGGTGGTTTCCTTGGTTATCTAGTTTGTTTTGCTTTTGCTTCCCAGAACCTTCATTGAACTGCTGTGTAAAAACAAACGAAGATAACAATACTCTTAATCTTTGGAAAGTTTAATTGGATCAGCTACATACCCTAAAGCCAACACAGTTTAGTTGTGCAGACTTGTTCCTTGACATTAAAAAGCCAGTTTGATTTGATTTTCAATGTCAAGGCCTGAGAATTTATTTCAGAAGACATTTTAGTTTTGCCTTGCTCATTTAAAAGCCGCTGAAGTTTAACTTTTTTCTTTTTTCCTCTTCTGGTCAACTTGCTACAAATTCAAAATACTTATCCTTAAAAGTGTTCTGATTATTGTTTCAGGTTACTTCAGTGTAGAAGAAGACTACTAAATCATTGCGCAGATCTCCTTACGTGTACACCCCATGATTTTTTAAGCATGTAAATACAAAGTTAGGCACATTCTTTACCTAGAATTAGTTGAAATGCGTACTCAAACTCTTCTGTTTTTAAAACCACATACTGTATCCTATGAACAGCTTATTTTGTGGGCCCAAGTGCCCGGACCATAGCCCTGCCCCTGCTTGGGCTTTTCCCTGCAAGACCTCACCCACTGCTTGCACAGGGGGGGAAACAAGGCAGAGGGGAGCACCCACCAGCAAAACCAAAAGTCAGCACCTGTGCTGTAAGCTTTATTTGCACAACTAGTCTCATTGACTTTCAGTGGGGTTACTCATGCAAATAAGGCTTGCAGGGTCAGGCTTTAAGGCTAGAATTTTGCTCAAAGGGATAATTTTTAAAAAAGATGAACTACCACGTGAGCTTACTGTTGTTAGAGGAGTCTTACAAAGCATTAGACGTGTTATTGCCAGTTTTAACTCCCTTTGGCAAAGTTTTTTAAGAGTCTACATGAAGATCGGTCTCTATTTTCATGTTTTTATTCATTTATCAGCTGTTCTGAAACATGGTGTAGTTGGGGATACATCTTGAATCTTTTCCCTCCACTAAAAAGAAATGTTTCACTTAATTATGTAGTGCCTGCATTCAAATAATTATGAAAAATATTCCAAAGAAATGCTGTTAATTGATGATTTATCTGATACTATGAACACCTTGCTCATTCTTGGCAATGAGCAACTGACTTGCAAACAATGGTCAGTAATCTAATTTTGGGCCTAATCTTGCATTGGGTTCTTCATTGTGAAATGTCTTTGTATAAAATGATATTGTATAGTTTATTAGTAGCTTTTGAGATTACAGACACTAGATGTATGTTTTATATTTTTATTTTATTCATGGTGATTATACCAAACATTGTCATGCTCACTTGTGCTGAAAATCCCTTTCCTCATTGCAGAACAAACAGAGAAGAGTCAAAGATGTTACATTCATAGAAATAAAACTTTGGCTAGACAACATTTCTTTCCTACGTTCCACTTCTGCCATATTCTATAACTAAATTACACACACAATGGTTAAAAGAGCATTGAGATTGCAAACTCAAGTACTCAAATTAAGAAATGCCAGGAATCAAGATACTGTATGTTCCCTTATACGTGTGCTGTTAATTACATGACCTGCCTCAATGCACAGGATTGACGTATGCTGAGGATGAGTCAAGATTGTGTAGTGAAAGAGAACTGTCTTTAGGACACCTGGTTCATTTGTTGTATTTGCCTAGAGATAGCAGGCCTAAGACTTCCCAAAGCTAAAGGCCCTCCCCCTCAAATGAGTGGAAGGGGACATTGAGCCCAAACTACAAATAAATAGTAGGGACAAATGGAAAAAACACTGTTGGGAGTTTGAGTAGCAGCCGTGTTAGTCTGTATTCGCAAAAAGAAAAGGAGTACTTGTGGCACCTTAGAGACTAACAAATTTGTTAGTCTCTAAGGTGCCACAAGTACTCCTTTTCTTTTTGAGTGTTGGGAGTTAAGGTCAGAGGGAAAAAATCAGGGAACCGAAAGTAGACATGGAATACTGAAGTCCCCCCCAGCGAATGGGGTCAAACCCAGACTACAAGTGACTTGTGAGGACAGCAAATGAAAAAAACAGGGATAGGAGTGAAGGTCATAGGGTTAAAATCAGGGAATGGGAAAGGGACACTAAGTAAAGAACACTCAACAGCTTGTAGAAGGTGTGTAGTGACTGAGGCAGGGGAGAGAAAGGATGGCTTAATTGTTAAGGGAGTAGAATGCTGCCCTGGAAAATTGGATTCTATCCCTGCCTGGGCCAAAGATTTCCTATGTGATCCTATTGGGATCCAGGAAGTGGGCAGGCAAAAGCCCACCCACTGCTAAAGGACCTCTCCCTAGCTAAGGGGAGGATCCACAGGACCTGGAAGCTAAATGATTCCAGGGGACAACTAATGAGATAACAGGGACAGGAGAGAGGTCAAAGGGTCAAACGAAGGGAACCTGATGGGGATACCGAGCAGAGCACCCCAGACAGCGCCCACTGCTCTTCAAAGGTGTCAAGGGAGCTAGCGGACACCGCCCAGAGGAACTCTGCTCAGATGCGTGAACGAACGGAGGATCGGAAATAGGCCCCACAGTCACAGGAGACCCCATCGGCCAACCTCCTCTCCCTGATTTAATAGATGGCCACTTTACCCAGGGCTAGGAGGAGGTTGACCAGGAGGTCCCGTAACTTTGTGGGGCCATGGATAGGGAGTGCATAGATAAGGAAGTGAGGGCAAAAGTGAAACCAGAAACATAACAGGATATCTGGAATAGGGGCTGCAACCTGGCGCACAGCAGGTAAATGTGTGCCAGGGTCTCCCTCACACTGCAGAAGGGGCAGGTGTCCGGGATGGGGGTGAACCGCGCCAAGTACATGCCTGTGCTCATGGCCCTGTGAAGGAGCCGCCAACTGATATCCCCTGTGTGCCTCGGGACTAAAGTGGAATATAGGCTGGCCCACTGGGGCTCCTCATCCTCCAGAGGTGACAGGAGGTCCCGCCACTTTGTGTCGGGGTGGGACGCGAGGGTGAGGAAGTGAAGAGTGTGGAGCATGAGCATGTATAGATGTTTCCTTGGCACCGTCTGGAAACGAACCATCTGCAAATCGTGCAGCCGGCTCATGGTGAAGGGGTAAAGGGGGAGCCAGTCGGGTCCATAGGGCAGGGGCCTGATGAAAAGGTCCGGAGATGGTAGGCAAGTCATTTAAACCAGAGTTTTCAGAAGTGCTTAACACTAACAACTTCATCTGAAGTCAATGGGAGTTGTGCTTTGAACATCTGAAGTACTATATAATGCTAAGTACTCTGAGAAATCAGGTCCTAGGTATCTCAAATTGGGCACCCAAAGTTAGTGGATAATTTTGATCATAATTTCTGTGCCTCACTTTCGTCTCTGTACAAATAGGGATAATACCACCTCGCATCTCATGGAAGTTCATGTTTGTGAACAACAGTAATTAGTGACATTGAAAAGCAAATGAGAACTATTTTTTCAGAACAGTGTGTGAGTAGTGCAGTAAATAAGGCCTAAGGCCACACACTTAACAATGAGAACAAAACCAAAATACTGAATAGGCTAATTAAGTGAGCAATATCCATCCTGTGTACTGAATGAGGCAAGGTCCTGTGGAAAAAAGAAGGATATGAGCATTTAATTAGACTGTAGGGCAGATTAGAAGAAAGTGTGTGTTTTATCTTTTTGGCTTCTCTCCTGGGGCATTGGTTCCCAGAAGCTGTCCTCTTTCTGCAAGGAAAGTAAAGTGGCAATTTACCTTTGCCAAAGCCTAGAGGATTAGATGTGTGCGCCCAACTGTGGGAAAGCAATATATGTAAACATCCTTTGGATAAAGAAGAGGTGGAGGTTAAATATCTTTGTATACCTCATTCAGAGTTACTGTTCTGAAGATGAACAGAAAAAAAGGGAATAAAAGCCACATTGTTTTTCACGCAAGAGGCAAAGCCTTTCAGTACCAGTGACTCCCAGCTGCCAAGTTTCACTTGTTCATAATTAGATTCTGTTTTTTGAACCAGCAGGCAGCAGAAAGAATTGTCATCTGAACACACACCACCTAAATGTGGATGATAGAGGGAATCTTACAGTTCCCTCATGTTAATTACCAATGTACATCAGGGAGGAGCTGCTTCCAATCTTCTTTAAGGATTGAGCAGATAGCACTGCTCCCATGTCATTATTTAGAAGTATTGATTGTTTCCAGTAATACTCTTTCAGGCAAAGGCTTCATGGTCTCTGGAGACACCTCACACTTAATAATGATGACTTTCAGCAAGGACAGCTTATAGCCTCTGCAGACAGCAAGCCACCGGGAGTGACAGACCATGAAGATTGACTGGCAAAGAAAAATTGTTCAAATGGATAGTAGAGGCTCCAAGAGTGGAGGCTTCTGTATCAGGTGAGAACATCTCCAGGGAGTGGGAGGGTAAAGTGTCTTCTCCCATTACTGAACAAGGAGTAGATGGCTGAGGACCTTGTAGGGAAATCAGATGTTCCAGGTTGTAGAACAAGTTTCAACACCATACGTCTTTGGGTCATCTTTAGTGAAGTTGTAATTCAAGCTGTGGCCCAAGATACTTTGCCTTTGATCCATAATCTCAGCACTTGTTCTATGCAGTCAAGAAAACTTGCATGTAAAGTGGGTGAGCTCCTCTAGAGAGCCATTGTTGCAGGCCCTAGTTAAAAATTCGGCTATGAAAGAAAAGTAGGCAATATGGGTTTGATGATGAGCACCAGGTGCAAGGGTCCCCACTCGCATGATATCATGTTCAGGGCTAGGAGCATATTTTAAATGGGTAAAGTCGTGTCCGCCAATTCTCTTTACTCACACACACACACACACACACACACACACACGGATACTTGATATATTTTCTGCAACAGTAGAGCTGTTAAATTTTATATGCTGGCAGGTTTACTAGACAATGCATGTCTAAGATGCTTTGGTAATGGTAATTTCACATTCAAGGCAAAACAAACTTTCAATAATTATATTAAATGCAATTTTACACTATAAGTGGACTTAATCATATTGCTATTTTGAAGATTATTAGCATTTACATTACATGCTTCATTTTTAAATCCTTCCAATGTGAATAGAAAATTTTCCATGCTGCAAACAGAGTCAGAAAGGAAAAGATAGTGTTTAGTATATTTAATATAAAAAAGTCTATATAGTTCTGTAGAATGTAGCCTAATATATACTAAAAAGCAGGTGTGTACATGTGTGTAATTGTGTATATACCTATATCTTTTAAAAGGTGAAATTTAGTTCTTGTGAAAGGAGCTGGACTGCCAGCTCTTAAAAGCCTCCATTTATCCACAACACAGGTTGACATAGGTAGCAGCCATGCAAAATTTCCAATGTAAACTTGTAAAAATATTTCAGTTCAGACTTTGAGCGATCACCCGTAGTGGTGAGAGGGCAATTTAGTCATCTCTACATTCAGTCTTTTTCCTGCTTAAATCTCCAGCAAGTGAGTACATGTATACTATCAAGAGTTTCAGAGTAGCAGCCGTGTTAGTCTGTATTCGCAAAAAGAAAAGGAGTACTTGTGGCACCTTAGAGACTAACAAATTTATTTGAGCATAAGCTTTCGTGAGCTGAAGTGAGCTGTAGCTCACGAAAGCTTATGCTCAAATAAATTTGTTAGTCTCTAAGGTGCCACAAGTACTCCTTTTCACTATCAAGAGTGAGACCAGCCACTATTTTCACACACATTACAGAGCAATCAGAATCTAATAGCTTTTACTTACTAGTAACTAAGGCTGAATTAGAACAATGAACAGATAAAATGGTCCATATTCACTTGCTAGTTCTGAGTCATTCAGTGGATTTCTAATGCAGTATTTAGAGTTTAGCTTGACTATGTTAATACATACACAGCTGACTCCTCCAGTACATATTATACAATAGGCCACAGCCCATTTTAGTCTTGGGCTTTTAAAAAAACAAAGATTTACCCAACAGCTCTAATTAAGCTATTCACGTGTTTGAGTGAAGTTTCTTACAAAACTCTACAATTACAACATTGAACTATGCCTAAAACAATTAAATTTAAACGAACAATGAACATTCAGAGGTGAAATTGAAATTCAGTTCCTCTCTCATCAGGTATACCTAGATAGTGCAGCATAGTCTGGAGACCAGCATAGTAAAGGATGAATCTCCAGTCATTGTAGTTTTAGGGAGACATGTTTAGTTTTGGGGAGACGTGGTTGAGCATGTGCAGCTATATCACATAAATGTGGCATGTTTTAGTTTTTGTATCTCACTGTTGTCTGGAATTGCATTATTCTGGAATTCAAAAGCAATGTTCTAAATACTTCCATTATAGAAGTGGGTGGAAAAATTCTTGCAGTAAAACATGCATCTCCTCACTTTCTCACACAGCAAGCTCCTTTTCTATAGAGCAGATTATTGAAATTGCATTTCAGATATTAATCTAAAGAATAGACCATACAGAATTAACAATAAAAAATTGATTGTGTTTGTCCAATGAATAACGTAGCACATTGATGTGATACAGAATTTTGGATATTTTAGAAACCCTTTCAGTGTAGGGAAAACTTCAGACTCCCCGTTTAAATTATAGAAGTGTGTTGTGTGATTTCTAAAACTGAGCACTCTGATTCCTCATTAGAAGCTGTCATTTGAGTTAAGGTTAGGACAAGGGAGTAGGCTTTCTCATGGAAGAGCAGTATTTTGATAGAACCTTTTCTAAATGTATTGATATCTTCAGTTACTCTGTACTAGCTTCCAGTAGATGTTATTTACATAAGTACAAATTACTGTTCTTTCCTCCTTACTTAATGATTAGTCCAGTGGGTCAATAGCTCTGCATGTGAAAAGAATCCCCAGCAAACCAATATGGGAAAACAAACAAACAAAAAAAAGTGTCTTTAATAGTGACGTTCCCAAAGTTTCCTCTTCAGAATTCGAGAAAGAGATCCCAAAATCCACTTGTCTCGTGATTAAGAAAAGCTGACCTCAACCCTGGAAAGAGGGAGTCAAAGTAAGTCCCAAATTCCTTTTCAGCAGATATTTAAAAAAAAAAAAATTACGGAACCCAAATCTCTCATTTAGGATTTCTCTGCAGTCTGTCTTGACTTTCAAGACACTCCCAGCAGTTGACAGCTTGTCTTCCAGGATTTTAGCCTGGAGTTTTTGAAAGGGACAGACTGATAAGCTCCAGCTGACTTAGGGTATGGCTAATGGAGAGAAACCAATCAGCATAGAGTCCTGGCCCAGAACTGAGGGTTCTTCATTCTTCTAGTCCCAAGGCAGGTATGTGCTTATGGCCATTAATAAATATATTTTCAGTTGATCAATTTCAGAATCCTCCTATTTGTATAGTTTTTTCATAATCATTTCACTCTATATTACCTCCCTTCTGAATCTTGTTTGGTTCTGATGGATATTGTAGTAACTGGTTTCAGTGGCACCAAATATGAATAAAAGACTTTAAAAGAATGTGACTCTTTTGGTACTTGGATTACGAATAAAGACTTAGAATATTCTATCAAACAGAACATTTAAGAAGAAAGTATGAGCAATTTAATCAGTATTACCTAAAACCTCACTCCCCTTCTTCCCTTCATTAAGCAGCCTCCATTTGACCTGTTTCTTGATTCTACTACCCCTGTTACGGGTTCATTGTATGCTAAAAAGCCTGTGAGTGAGAAATTAACAACTATGGAGCTGTGCACCTTTAGGGAATTTATAGTGTGATGGGGAATCAATTCATGTTGCAGGGTTTTTGTTTTTTTCTGAAATCCTCTTTAATTCTGCCTGTTGTGTATTCACCTGTTTATAAAAATTCTGTTTACCCTTAAGAGATTCCCAGTATTTGGTTTTTACTTCTATTTGTAAGGGCTGCTGAATCAGCTGTAAAAATCTGCTGTTGGCCAAAACTTGGCACATGCAGCCTCCTGTAAGAGGAGGAATATTTTTAAAAATTGCTTTGGAGTTTAAAGTCATTGTTTTTAGTTCTGAAATTTAATTTGCCTTATTACAATTATTTGAGGATTTTTTTTTAAATCCCCCCACCCAACCATTGTTGCATGTCTGCTCGTTGCAGAGCAACAATTATCAGTTAAGATGATGATTAGATAGAGATGTTTTGGAATGGCAAGATTGGCATGGTACATCTTTAGAACTCCTCCTTTGGGCATAAACTGTGCATTTGTTTTTTAAATCACTTAATAGCAACACACACACACACTCTAAGCATTTGATCTTCCAAAGAACTGTGTGTTCTGCTGTGCATACACAGAGTACCACTGGGTTTCAGCACAAGTGCAGGAGACCAATCAACCACAACTTGTCATAGGATTAAGACCATAAGGGTCTACATAAGTAGAATGTTAACAGCCATAATGGTTTGTTCCCTAAGGGTTGCTGGGAAAAATGATGCAAATGAAATTGCTCAGTCATCAGACACAATTTTACTGTGGAATTTCCATAAGTATATTAGAAACTTTCGTAGAAAAAAAAAAGGGGGTGGGTGGGGGACTATTAATGTATTGCTATATTTGAAAGTTTAAACATCCATTAATCAGGAAACAAAGATATAATATTGAAAAAACTCCCAGCCATTTATTGGGACAGCCTTTCATGTATACCAGAAAAGTCCAGAGGTTGAAAGATTTTTTTGTTTTTGTTTTCATTTTGATTGTTTGCATCATGGTAGCTCACTATACTCCCAGTCAGGCTCAGGGTCCCATTGTAAACTCAATGTATTTTTAAAATAAGATGCCCTAAATGAGTGTAAAATGGGGAAGCAAGTGAAGAAGAGCAGCAGTAAGAAATAGAAGTAGTTGAAAAGTTTCTAATTTTGAAATTTTCTCATGGAAAAGGGGAAAACACCCTCCCGCCCACCCTGTGCTAGCAATAAGATCACAACATATAATTGCAAAAAGAAAAGGAGTACTTGTGGCACCTTAGAGACTAACAAATTTATTAGAGCATAAGCTTTCGTGAGCTACAGCTCACTTCATAGGATGCATCCAATGAAGTGAGCTGTAGCTCACGAAAGCTTATGCTCAAATAAATTTGTTAGTCTCTAAGGTGCCACAAGTACTCCTTTTCTTTTTGCGAATACAGACTTAACACGGCTGCTACTCTGAAACATATAATTGGTCAGCAAGTGCACTTATTTGTAAGCCACAGTTCTTCAGAAGTCAAAAGCATTGAGAACTAAGTACAGGGAGTGACATTTTAAAAAGCTGTTTGAGTTATCGGAATAAAAACAGCACATTCTTAAATAGGCAAAACTATTTTTAAACAGTAATCTGAAATTAGGCAATTAGATCAAGGGAAAAAATTCACCACCAGGGAAAGAACAAAAAAATAAGTTTCAGCTCACACACATCTCCTCTGCCCCAAGTTGTAAATCTGTGATAAAGGATTAAAATGAAAGTGTTTCCTCCATCATAGCTACAAATTAGATGCCACAATCCTGTGACATTTTATTTTGTATCGGTTTGGTGCTTTAAAAGACTAACTTAACACTAGGAGGACCAAAATTTGGTCTGCCTTTTTCATATTACCAGTATGTGTACAAGTCCATGTAATTTATGGTTTCTTCAACATATCAGTGTGCTTGCTTAAAAAACCAGCACTCTCAAGGAGCCCTGCAAACTAATGCATGTACAATTTTGATAGAGACATTTTAAACTAGATCTACAGGAGACTAAATTGTTAGTAATCACTTTGCCATCGAAAAACATTGATTAGGTCATTGTAAAGTTCTTTTGAGATGTCCAATTTAAAACAATGACATGCAAAAGATTAAAAATATAGGCTTAGGCTCATTTTGTTCTGAGACCAAGGCAACCTTAAAATTCCTAATATTTCCAAGTCTAGGCTTGCCTGGCAGAGCTTTCAGTATCAAGTGATATATGTTAGCGCTCCCACCCTCATTGAAGGGGCAGGGCGCCGATTCTTTAAATCAGACTTCCTTTCTCCAAAATTTTACCTGTTTGAAGTAAAATCTGTGTGCTGTTTTGCTGATAGATATGGAAACCTCCTAGACACACTGCAGTACATAAATCAATGATTTAAACCACAAGCTTAAAACATTACTTTTATATCATAGCACCTCTCACTTAAGGGTATGTATATACTTAAAATGATACAGTGGCACAGCTGTGTTGTTGTAGTGCTTCAGTATAGATACACTATGCCGACAGGAGGGATTCTCCCACTAGTGTAGGCAATCCACCTCCCCGAGAGGCGGTATCTAGGTTGACAGAAGACTTAAGGATCAGAATGTGCTTTTAAAAAAGTGTAGGCTGAGAACACAAAAGAAATTTTGCTCCTTGTTTTTACTGAACGGGGAAGCAGGATTTGACCTACTCCAGGTCTGACAGCAAGTGAGAGAGATGGGGGTATAGAATCCTGGGTCTAGGAGTTTCATTCCAGGACCTGACCAACTACAGTACTTTCTCACAGATGGAAGTTAAGGTCACACTGATCATGTCTTTAATAACTACAGGACACGGATAGAAACAATTTGGTTTAAATTATGTTCCAGCGCTCCAATTCACAACTGCTGAATTTATTCAGGAGGCTCGCTGGTGAAGATCATGGAAATCTGAAAATGTGGTTTTACTTTGGAGGAAGTGACCGTGGAAAAATAGTACCAGTTCAATCAACTGATATCCTCCCTGTGTGTATTCAGAACCCTATGTGCTTATTGAGTGACAAAAACAAATACACTTTTTTATTTTACTCCAGTTAGCCAACAAAGAGCTAAAAAAGCTGTGGGAGAGTGAATTGGAGTCAGTTCTCCTCCACAGATCAGCAGAATTAGCCAAATTCAAAGAGCAAGGCCTAGTTCTTCTCTAATTACACTTTCTACATCACATCAAACATAAGGTGTTTGTCTTCACTTTCACTGCCTTTCCTGGTCTATCCCCACTCTCCTGATCATCTCTCATTCATTATCAAGCTGTCAATGATCGCATCAATTTATTAAGTTTTCAAACCAGTACCTTAATGCTTTTTCCCCACACTGTCCCACATGTTTGTGAGGTGCTTCCTATAGACATCTGCAAAGCTACCTCATTAACCTCCTTCAAAACTCCTTGACAATGGTTGGGGTGCTGCTGAGACCATAGCCTATCATGCTTACCAATATTATCTCATTGTTTCCTGGTACTACTCATCTATCTATGTATCTGTCCGAGTATACTTAGATTGTCAGCTCTTGGGGGGCAGGGACTGATTTTTTTTGTCCTTTCTGTACAGCACCTAGGACAATGGGGTCCTGGACCATGACTAGGGCTCCTGGGTGCTGCAGTAGTAATACAGATAATAAATACATGATTAGAGATAGAATTGGTGACCAGGGGGCTGTACAGTTATAATTGAAAGCGGAAGTTTGCCTGCAGATTTTTCTTTTTATAAAACGTGGAAGCCAGGAACACCACAACTTGACTTTTAAATACCAGGTTGAGTTTGCAGGATTAGCAATTAGAAGTAACCTCCTGACTTGTAAGGAGAGTACATTCCATATTGATATTACAGAGAGTCAGCTCATGATGCCATTTTTACAGAACCATTTTTCAGAATGTAGCTGCTCTTTAAGAGTAATTGACAAGTAAAATCCACTCTTAGATGATCCATTGCTGATGAAAGCTTGCATATGATTTTAATATAACTTGGCCTTTCATCTCTGTGGTGTAGCATGGCAGGCACCTATCAGTGCTGAAGTGGAGCAGTTCAGTACACTATTAAATCTAGTGGTTGAATACTAGAAAATATCCCAAGATTTTCAGTACATTTCTAGGGAACAATCTGTGAGCTACATCTCCACCGTTTATCATTTTAAGTTCAAAGGTCATTTAGACTAGCTGTTAGAGATCAGGATTTGAAAGAGGATCTTTTACAATACAGCAGGGCAATTTTGATTTTCTTTGAATCTCAATTTTTAAGGTTGTAGTAAGGACCTATTGAAGCAAGTGTGGCTGTATATTGGGGCAAACAGAGCTCGACGATGCTTTGCTGGGTTGCCTAGGACTTAGTCACCTTATTACCGCCTTGTCTCCAGAAAATGGGCGTTTTTATTGTAGCAGCTAAGTATGAGCTCCCTGACACTGTCGCAGTCACTCAATGGGCTTATGCCTGCCCTAAGATCCTCTCGCAGATTAACACTAGGAGCATCCCTGCCCCTGAGCTCCTCTGAAGTGTCCCCCTGCAGTATCCTATCACTGCACACTCACAAAATTAGCAGGTAAGCTGTCCCCAAAGGAACCGTGTATACAGCTTGAGTGGTACAACTCAGGACCTTTATAACATCACAGCACAAATATATTTATAGTGAAACAATTGCAAGTCTATCATCAAAGGTTTAGATTTAAGAGATAGCGAGAAAGGCTAATACATGGAAACAAATGATTACACTCATAAAACAAAACACAATCCTGGGTCAATACTTATCAGTGGTTACCTTTCCTATTTAATAAAGTAGAGTTTTTCCCAAGTCTTCTTTGACAGAGCTGCTGGTTTTCAGTTAAAACCAGGATCCAAGCATTCATAGACAACCCATGCCTTTCAAGGGATTTTCTTAGTAAATGGATCCCAAAATGTCTTGTCCCCCAGTTATAGTCCAGCAAACCTTTGAAGTGCACCTCCAGATATGTCTCTTCTCCCCCATTGCTTGTTTTTCATATTGATTTCACATCCCCGTGAAAGAATCTTTATTGGCATTCAGTTCAAATCAGTGATGACAGGCCCACTGTGAAACAATATAAAGCTTAATTTACATGTCAGTTCACTACATGGACAAACACTACTGGCCTGAGAGAAAATCTGTCTCTCCTGGTGACTCATACCTTGATATAGATTCTCAGGATATATTTTCATACATGTCCACAACTCCTTAAATAGTATCTATACATACATTGTGCAATGATATTAATGACCACCATGCTCTTGGCTTTCATTTAAGATCTTACATGGCCCTCTTTATGGAAAAAATGCCGTGAAAGCAATGTATTATGTGCATGAGCCGATAGGAGTTGCTGTTCTAGAACAGTGAACCCACCCTTTGCCATTTAGCATGAGAAGTTCTGGGGGTAACAAGTTAATTGCTAACATGGCTAACACAGCTGCTACTCTAAAAGCTCATTGCAGGATCCTAAAGGTGAATCAGTAGTTGGAAGAACCTGACTAACTAAGTAGAGCAAAAATAATGGAAGATGATAAAAAGTTTTCTCCCTTCCCCAGAAGAAATCAAGCTGATTTCCATCACAGCTACATGATTTTTTTCCCTTCTAAATTGAGAGAATCCATTTCAGAAACTGCTGTATAAAATTGAATGAGAGTAGAGCCAGAACTATCCTTATTTAGAGTTACTATAGGTTATGGAAACTTGGGTTTGTATTTGAAGTGTCAAAACTGTAGCAGCCTTTTTTATTGAAAGTGATTAAAATCTTCCCATCTCTTGATTAATGTTAGAATAAACTCTTTTAGGAAAACAAAATATTACGGGTTTATTTTTTTTAAATAGACTTGAACCAGTTTCCATTGACTCTGATGGGGTTTGTGGTGGTCAACAATTCTGAAAAATCAAAACATTGTTATTTTTTTCAAAAACTCTGACTTCAACAGTTTGCTTATACATACTTAATTTACCTAAAAAACCAAAAACCACCTTACCAATCCTGTTTCTTAGTTGTTCAATTTTCCAAATCAAGATTTTTCTATGTAAAATTTCTGTAAGATAATGATCAAATCTTAGGCCTGGTTCTGTCTTTAACCCTAAAGTGTCCATTTTTTATTACCTAAACTATGATAATACAAACATAAGTATAAATTAGTGACCACCTATTTCCTGAGATGGAAGTCAAGATAAGAGACTATTGAAATAATTGGGACCGCTCATGGTAGTGAAGATGAGCATGCCACGAACTGCATGACTGGGGTCTTATGTATCAAGATGGGGATTAAATCAGTTTGTCTAAACAACATTGTGACCTTTGGGGAAAAGGCTAACTAGAGTTATTCTAACTTTTAGAAGTTGTTGAGTTTTTTCATTATCACTCAAGTTTACACAGAGCAGTTATTACAGGCACAAAAGAGTGTTTTAACTGTACTAATAAAATCATATCAAACCAATGAACACTGATTAAAAGTACATTTAAGGAAGTAATTCTTCAGTTGGGTCACATACAAGCAAAAATTTAAAACTGGCACTTCCCTTGAGAGAGCCCGATTTAAAAAGTCTAGAGCCAAAGGGCTCCAATGACCAGCCAAAACGGAGCAGAGCAGAGAACTAACATAACCATATATGGAATATTACAAATCAAGTCTCATAAGGAACTAGATAAAAGGCCAAGCAAAGTTTTGGATAACATGAATAAAACAGTTAAAAGAAAAGGAGTACTTGTGGCACCTTAGAGACTAACAAATTTATTTGAGCATAAGCTTTTGTGAGCTACAGCTCACTTCATCGGATCCGATGAAGTGAGCTGTAGCTCACAAAAGTTTATGCTCAAATAAATTTGTTAGTCTCTAAGGTGCCATAAGTACTCCTTTTCTTTTTGCGAATACAGACTAACACGGCTGCTACTCTGAAAACAGTTAAATAAACTCATTGTCAACAGAGGGTTTTTCAGAGCAGTCTAACCAGCTGAGCCACTTGAGTTCTTGTAACCTTGACTGTAGAAGCTGGAGGCAGTTTAGAGTGATATGGAGAAATAAACCAACAAGTCATAAAGGACCAGAGCATGAACATCAATTCTTATATATGAGTAAGTATTATTCAGAGTTTAGACACACTCTTTCTTAAAGGTAGTAAGAATTAGTATTTTTAAGTTTTGGAGTAGAGACTTGGATTTAGGACTTTCACACCTAACACTAGTTTTAGTCCATCTCTAGGGACAATGGTGGTCCCTTATACTGCAAATTACTTCATGTAAACTTAAGGGCTAATTAGTATGAAGTAGTTTATTGCATCAGGATATTAGATGGCATCTGCACAAAAATCTGAGGAAGCAGAGTCAGTTCTCTCACTTACAGTCATCCAAACATTAAGAAGGAAACCTCAGTAAAAGCCACAAAAACAACAGTAGCTTTGTGTTTTTGTAACATGAGCATGAAGACTAAATACACTAAGTGGTGAGCTTGTAGGTCAGGTTAAGGAATGATGGACCAGTTGTTTCTGATATTAATTCTAGTTTATAGAAAACTACATACAACAAATGTTAAAATACCCAGCATACAGGAAAAAAAATTAATAGCTGAACAACTCTAAGGATCTCCCTTTTCATAAGTCTTCCTTTAACTAAAGCATCAATTTCTCCTATTTCACATATTACCTTTACACTGTGATGTGGGACTTGCTGCCTGGTGCTGTATATATAGAACCCTAGCTCCACCCCTTTTAGGGTCTGTCCACTACCAGCATTCCCACAGAAGACCATGAAGAACCTACTGGGCATGCTCTGTAAAAGTAAATTTCCTTAAAAAGGACCCTGTCTACATTTATTTATCCTCATGAATAAGATGGAAGTTTATGCTATATTTCAGTCTATAACCAGAAACAGAAGAAGATCTTTCCCTAAAGTAAGTTTTTAAATATCTACTTCCTCTGGTATCCCATGTTTGAGTATGATACCTGTAAAGCTATGAGGGATAATACATTTTCTCCCAATCTGTATCAGTTTATGGTAGTCATCTCAGCTGAGCAAGTATTTAGTATAAAGTGTTCTGCTTGTTGGCAAATTAACTCTGGAACTTTTCTTGTTAATTACCTTATCCTTTATCAATTACAGCTGACAAAGAATAACACCACTTGAATCAGTGTGATTTGTCTCCTACTCTTACACAGATGCAACCTCCCCACTCCTCAAAACAGGAGAAAAAAAAAACCCACCTCTCCTACTAACAACAAAAACCTATCCAAAGCCTGATAGTGTTAGCTGCAAAGTCCCCCAAAATAAATAAAACATGGATATAGTTTTAACTTCTCCAGGTTTGGAGGTTCAAAGCTTTACTTTTTTTTCCCTTTAATGTTGTTTTAAATAAAAACCATGAAGTGCAAAATAGCTGACTATTCGGGGAATGCTTCCTTACAATTCATGTCATTAAATTCAGTAGGATTTTCCCTTCCCTTCACCATGTATGACTTTAGCATAGCTGATTTTTTTTTTTAAATGACTGAGGTTAGTAGCCAAGACACTTGCATACACTTTTCTAAGCGCCTACTTTTAAATTTTTTCTCTCTGAATGTCTAGTTTTCCCTTTATCCATTGCTCTATATGTATTTTTAGCCTCTTCTCATTTTAGCATTCTCCCCCACCTGTTAGTTTGAGAGCTGTTATTCATGCTTTAATTCTCTTCCATTGTAGTGGTTGCTGCCAGGATCTGTTACTCTTTCCCTCTTCCTCTCTTTTTTTCTTCTTCATAACAATGATTTTTCCTTTGGAGGAGTAAACTGGAAGCTGTTTCCTTCAGAGCCTCTCTCTGCTACTCCTTCAGCAACTCCTCTAGCTAACTGAAAGTATAGTTTTACCTCAAGAGCTATGCACACTGCCTCTGCAGAATTCTGACAGCCCTCCCTCTCCCATTGCTGGTGCAAGCAGCAGGAATCAAACTCAGTCATGATTATGAGCTACCAGTAGAACAGTGAGACATCTTCCCCACTACTTTCATCTGCCTCAGTCTTTTTAGCACTTCTATGCCACATTCTATGCGAAGTTCTTAAAGTGCTTAACAATTAATATTAGCCTGGCAACACACCTGTGAAGGATAGAAGTCCTATGAGGGAATGGAGGCATGAAGATCTTTCCCCAAGGTCCTAAAGGAGATTTATGGCTGAACAAAGAATTAGAACCCTGATTTTCTGAACACTGGACCTGTATGCTTTAGTCACAAGACTACCCTTCCTCTATCATTTCCCTATCCCCATTTGTTTCTCTACCTTTCTCTTTATTTCTGTTTCTCAATCACCTGTTTGTTCGCCTGCTAGGGCTGCTGCTGTGTCCTTATGACCTTGTTTAGATGGAGAAATGGTTTAAATACCTATTGTGGAATGACCTTAGCTCTCCATATGTCCCGCTGTGGAGACACTATTACAGTGTGATCGCTCACAAAGCGGAGTAATTATTTGGGAATAAAGTGACTTATTCTGGAATAGAGTGTGCATAGGAGGACTTATGCTGCAATAGCTTTGCCAGTCAATTTCCCCATCTAGACAAAGCCAGCAGCATAGGAATAATAGTAAAACCAGCAGAATAGGAACAATTCTCTTCTGTTGGATCTCCTGTGGGGTAACTTCAAAAATGCAGTAAGTGTGGGAAGAGTATGTGGGTGAAAACAAAGGGTGTGTACAAGCCCACCCCCCAGATTTCAGTCTCTGCCTCTCCAGACAAACTCATTTGTTCAAGTGCTGGTGATTGTTAGGTGACTTAAGCACAGTGTATGCTGAGGCATGCAATGAAGATGGAAGTGTTTGTTGTGGAAGTGTTTATGTAATGGTCTACAAACATCTGGGAAGAAAAGCACATTTGGAGTACAAATGCACTGAAATGTTTTTTACTGTGTTCAACAGGGTATTAATTCAGCAACTAACAAAGTTAGTATGTTTCATCTTTTGTTTTCAGATAACACTTGAAATAATAATTCACTGTTACAAAGGGTCTGAGGAGCTTAAAGTGTGCAGATGTAATCCCCTTTTTACAGACTATTGAATTTCTTAGTCTCATTCTATTAGCTTGCCTATAGTCCTAGAATCAGTGTCAGGGTTGGGAATAGAACTACGTTCCCTTGACTCCTAGGGCCCTACCTCATGGGGGAAATAAAACCTTGAGATAGTTTAGACAATGCTAACTTTAATGATTGAATGCAGCTAAAATCTTTCTGTTTCTAAAGCTGATCAGTCTGCTGCCATCTCAGATGCCAAGAGCACATAGTCAGTGTCTTTTTTTTAAAGCTGGACTTTTAAATATAGTGAGTGTGTTTGTGCTTTAAGAACCAAATGTGAAAAACCTTAAAACAATGCTAACTATTTAATGAAATGCTGTCCTCTGCTGAACCATAGTAACTCTTAAGTGTTTACTAGCATGGTGTGTGAAGCCTTCATCAAAGCACCTATTATAAGTCTCCAGGACCAACAGAGATTGAAGATTAGTCATACATTCCTATTTATTTAATTCAGAATGGTACAATTTCCGTTGCCTACTGGGTTCTCTCTCTCCCCTAGGAACTATTATGTGAGAGGAAAATTTCTGAACACATTTAAAAATGTTTTGTTTTTTAAATTATTGTAAAGCATGTCAAGGCATTTCACAGGCATAGGGCAGCATAGAGGTTGAAGGTGTAAAGCCAAGAACACATTGGCTTTCTGTTAGTACATGGTAGCACATGCCTGACGTCTCTTTGGTGGGTTGTATCATGAGTTGTTGCAGGTGCTGTCTTGAATGGCAAATCGAGACCAGTTCTGCTGTGATCCTGTTAAATAATTAATACTTGTATTACAGTTGCAGTCAGAGGCCACAGTTGAAATCGGGGGCCCCATTATGCTAGGTTCTATACAAACACAAAAGGAGACATGATCCTTTTCCCTGAGAGCTTGCAACTTAAGAAGGCAAGTGATAGACAAAAAGGGAACCAGTTGTGGGTGAGGGGGAAGAACAATACAATCAAACATTTGCTATTTTAAATAAAAGTGTAGTTCTGTATGTCCATCTATCTCTCCATCGATAACTGGCCGACTACTTACAGGGATTGTGGCAGAGGTGGATCTTAAGCAGGGATTTGAAGGATCAGAGTGTAATTATTTATGGATCAGTTCAGGGAGGGCATTCCATATATAAAGAGTAGCATGGAAGAATACAAAGAGACATTTATGATAAGCTGCCAAGTGGGAATGTGAGGCTGGTGAGCAGAGGAAGTGGGGGTGTGACACAATAAGAGAAGAGTGGACAAATGTGAGGAAGCTTGAAGGTAAGGACAAGTGTGAACTTGATGCATGCGCAGCCAAAAGAGGGGGAAAGGTAGTCAAAGCAACAGGCAAGGAACATGATCTCAGCAGCTGTGTTGTGAGTGGGTTGGTGGGAGTTGATGTGTGTCAAGAGGTTGGAGAGGAAGGAGTTTACAGTGATAAAGATGTGGATAATGGGGACCTACATCAGAGTTTTGTCTGTCTGGACAGAAGGCAGTAAAGAAGACACAGACGTTGATGACTTCATTTTATGGATCACAAATTAATTACATAGTCATAATCTGTTTTATTATTTAAAAGCTCAACTTCACAGGCTTTGAGAACTACACACTTCCAAAGTTCATTTACAGACAAAACTAGGAACCTATCCTACATTATAGGGCTGGATTATTCATTCCTCCTTGGAACAAAATTGAATTTCAAGATGTGAAAATGGATGATGCTTTAAACTGTTATAAAAGTAATTCACTGGGACAGCTTGGTTGGCTGTTTTTCATAATGAACAATTGTAGCAGCATTTTTATGGGTAGACCTGGGGTTCCCTCACAACACTGAAAATACTTGTAATGTCTTAAACATCAGCCACCACATTTTTAAAAATCTATTAGCTGCTTACTACTTCTCTGAGCTCTCTTTCTCCAACAATCTACTGCAGTTCAGAGGTGAGCTGTACCATTGATTTTTCTCTCTCTCTCCATGCATATTGGCTTACCTAAACTTAGCCTTCTATGTCTGTTTAAGTTGGTCCTACCTGACCCAGGCACCCCCAGCACTGGAGTTGGGTGAAACACACAGCATCTCTAACAGTCTGACCATATTCCTCAGGTCACAGCCTATCTTTTTATCCATTTCCATTTTTTTTTTTTTTTTTTTTGTTCATGAGTTCTTGCCTGAAGATCTCCTGAGATTTCAAACAGAGATCCTGAACCTGATCAGACTGGTTGGAATTTCTCCAGAGGGGGTTGCAGGTAGTTTTCAAACAGTGGATTCATTGTATTGTCTATTTGAGCGCCAGGCAATTCAATTAGTCATTGCAGGGTCCTTGGATATCTGGGGAGAGTGCCAGCTGGAATTAACCCATAGGGATCCATAGAGCCAGTCACAACACAGTGACACTCCCCTCCCCCCCCCCCCCAGTCCATAGATACACATCTGTATTAATTGTACAAATTTTATATATCTCCCACATTTTTCACATGTCCTGTATTGTCTGTTCTTTTCCTGTGATGGTTTTATCTTTCAGTCTAGAATTAAATATCTCTGCATCAATAAAGTCTCTTAATACTTTATATTCCAGGCAAAGGACATTAAGAAGTTATCCAATTTAATGTTTAACTTGTGGAATTGGCATAGTACAGCCATAATTTTTTTTTTTTAATTACATTGAACAGGACATTCATTTTCATAAGCCTCTTGCCCATGAAGTATTTTCAAATCCTTTTTACTAACATAGATACACATTTCCTCCATTATCTTCTCCCCCCCTTCCATATTCATCTAATGTTTTGAAGGTCACTGTCTCAGAGATGTCTCCTTCACTTCTAATAGTACCAGAAGCTTTTTGACTATTTGGAACCTGTTGGTTTTTCCACAGGAGAATCGGGACTAGTGATAAATCATTACCTTGTGATAAGTCTTTCTTTACATCCTTAGTTCTGGAGGTCTGGAATTCTGTCTCCTTTAAGTATACTTGAGTATCTTTAGGGCTGCACAGTGCAATACTGCTTAGTAACAGTGAAGAAAGGAGCAGTACTCTAATTTGGACAGCATTGTGATTACGGTGTCCACTTCTTGGGGGGTGGGGGAGAGAGTGGAAAGTGGTTCGTGGAGCCCTGTTATAAGAAGAATAGGGATTTTTGCTTGTGAGCCAATGAAGAATATTGTTGTAACAAATCAGAAAATAGTTTTTAATCTTATGGTGTAATACAATACCTAATCTAGAAACCTTTTTTCAGTCCTTTCAGCAAAGCAATTCCATTTCCCACCACATGAACTAACAAACACCTGAGTAAAGAAAATTAATCTGTATTTAGAAAGGTGGTTTTTTTATCTATTAAAAAGTTAAAAACTATGCAAACATAAGGCTTTTGCAAGTTCTTGTCTGAATGGAGTGAATCATAAAATATCAGGGTTGGAAGGGACCTCAGGAGGTCATCCAGTCCAACCCCCTGCTCAAAGCAGGACCAATATGTGAGTATGAACAATACTGCATGTAATACTTTTAAGGGAGGTATATGCACAGTGCATAGTTATCTGAATGGCATCTCCATTGATTTACATTGTGTTCCATTAGTAATTCACCCCAATACCCAGCTTTGCTTTCATCAGAAAATTGTCTGTAAAAGCAACTTAGAATATTGTAAATCCTTTGTTCACTCATTGAATACAATAGGACTACTCACATGAGTAATGGAGGCAGACTTTGGTACTTAAACCTTTCCTCTGATTCTTTGCTTTAAGGCTTCTATATTATGTGTTTAGCATTAATCAGTAGTCTTTTTCTGTTTAATTGCGCTTGCTTTTATTTTGCATAAGTTATGGCAAGTTATGTGCTTTAAAAACAACTTAAATTATCCTCTGTCTCATTGAAATATTTCTTATTTCATTGTTCTTTTCAATTCAACATAGTATGCAAATGTGAGAGGTTTGATTTCACTGCCACGGGACCTGTCCTACAAAGATTAAAAAAATTCTAATGCCAGCAGTACTTTATGACAGTAAACTTTTATCATAAAAATGCATCTTCAATAGGCTACCAAAATTAATGCAAGTTGGCAAACTTTCATCAGATATACAATTTTCATCTTCTTTGTTGCTACAGTATATTCACTATTAACTCTGAAATCATGAGGAACCTAATACTGTGTATAAATATATAGAGAGTGATATGTGCCAGCAAAGCCCCTCTGCCATGTACATTGGCCAAACTGGACAGTCTCTACGCAAAAGAATAAATAGACACAAATCTGACATCAGGAATTATAACATTAAAAAACCAGTAGGAGAACACTTCAGTTTCTCTGGTTACTCAACAGACCTAAAAGTGGCAATTCTTCAACAAAAAAATTTCAAAAACAGACTCCAACGTGAAACTGCAGAACTGGAATTAATTTGCAAACTGGACCCCATCAGATGAGGAGGCCTCAATAAAGACTGGGAGTGGTTGGTTCATTACAAAACCTAATTTCCACCGTACTAATTTCCCCCTTGTCAACTGTTTGAAATGTGCCACTCTCATTACTACTTCAAAAGTAATTTTTCCTCCCTTGGTATCCTACTGTTAATTGACTTGTCTCGTTAGACTGACCTCTTACTTGGTAAGGCAACTCCGATCTGTTCATGTGCTTTGTATTTCTACCTGCTACTGTATTTTCCACTCCATGCATCTGATGAAGTGGGTTTTAGCCCACGAAAGCTTATGCCCAAATAAATTTGTTAGCCACTAAGGTGCCACAAGGACTCCTTGTTGTTTTTGTGTATAAACTGGAACCAATAGGCCCAATCCTGTAGCCATCTCTCAGACAGGACTACAGGATTGGCCCTTATTGAAGTCGAATCCCTCCTTTTTTAGTGTTTTTAGTGTTGTTTGTTTGTTTGTTGTTTTTGTTCTTAGCTATCTAATTGATTTTTCCTGGCATGGATTAAGCAAAATTGTTAGATGGTAATAGCAACAGCTATTGTAGATCACATGAACCTAACCATTCTTCTGTTTTATTTTTATTTTTGTTCCTCCAAGATTGTTTTATGTTTGACAAGGGGTTCCATATGGCTTTGACAGTGACAAATAGAGCTCTAGTTCTGCAAAGAGGTAATCTTGCAATTACGGCAAATGTGTGATTGTGCTGTGGCAAGACAAAACACTTTGCTTTGGTCATGTCTGTACCAGATGGTCTATCAGGTCCCACACAATACATTTTTAATGTCTCCAGATGGACAGATTCATATATCCCTGATTAGCAGGAGTGCAACAAATAAGAAGAAATATTAATTCTGGGCAGTTGAAGACTTCATATAGGTTTCTTCTTTTTCTTCTGAAGAAATAGTCATTTTTGTTTTGTTTTTTTGAAAAAATGAGACTCCTTAATGATAGATGAATTTTTTAGTACTCTCTCTGTGTTTTGCAAAATGAGTCTGACTTTCTGCTATTCAGTATTTCAATAGCCTGCTGTAGATTACCTCATCAACCTCTGAAAATCTCCCCAGCTGCACTCAGGGCCTTAATTTTTTTGGCCCTCTATCTAGAGGCAGGGCATAGAATCCAAACTGAAGTTCAATGATTTAAATAGTAGTGTAAATTACATGTTGGTGTAAGTTACATGCAGAGGGTGGAGTTGTAGCAGGAAAATGTTAAAATTAATGCATATTCTCCCTTCTTTGCCATTTCTTGTTTACTTTTCTTTTCCTGCTACAATCTTTCCATACCTTACACTGATTTACACCATCATTTTATATCCTCTCTGAATTTGGCCACAGTGAGCCTGAAGGAGCCTGCACATAACCCAGGCAGTCTAGAGGTCAGACTACCTGTCGAACACTGCACAGATCTTGTGAACATGGCTCTGTCTCTAATCTGACTATTTTAGTGTGCCAATCAGTGTGACCCCTAAGAGCAAGGTATCCTGAACTGTGTTACATCCCTCAAGTGAAGTGACTCTCTTTCCTCCAATGTTTTATGTTTTGAAATGAAGAAACTTTAGGCCCACTTAGTAAAATAATGTAAACGAGAGTCCAGGAAAGGAATTGTTAAAGGCTGCTAAGATTCACAAAAGTAGCAAAGCATATAGTTGGCAGCTGGTTCTACAAGTGACTTGGAATGAAAAACCGGGGGAGGACGAGGAAAAGGAAAAATAAATGTCACATGAAAAACTGAAGTGTTGGGAGCTGTTTTGTGTTTGGGGAGGTCAGTAACAAAACTTTAGACTGATGCAATATGAAAGTATCTTACTCCCCATTTTCCTTCCGTCCATTCCTATCACTTCAGTGTCTTTGAGTTGGCTCCTCCTGAGGCATTGCCTCCTGCCTGACTAGAGGCAGTATTTCAGATCAGAATTAGTCTTAAAATGCTGTTTCTATTTTTAGCCTTCATGCTACCTACTTTCCATCTCCTTGTTTCCACAGCATACAGGAAAACAATGTGTCCATGTCGGAAGTACAGCACTCAGCCTTTTGTTTGTCTTCCAAAGTCTAAACAGCACTGCTATGAAATTCCAGATATTTACATGCAAATGAACACATTAAATTTATTTAACTTAATTTCCTTTAGCCTGAAGTAACATGTATCTTAATAATTTGTAAATGATTTAATCAAATTAAAAGGTTTTGACCTATAATAATCCAAATACAGTCAACAGTGCTAAATTTCTTCCTGAAAAATGCTGCATTTTAACTTCTACAGATAGCTATATATTAGTTACACATTCAAAACTTTCTATTGTGAGTCGCACGTTTTTGTGCTTAACTGTGTGCTTCAGTGTATTGTTTTATCTTTTTTTTTTAAAAGTTGACACAGTACATTCTTATTTGATATTTCATTTATTATTAATATTACTGCAGCAGGGCCTAGATGCATGAGGTTATGGTCTCACTGTGCTTGGTACTGTACAACCACATAGAGATGGCTCCTGTCTTGAAGAGCTTACGATCTAAATAGAAAGAACAGGAATACTTCTGGCACCTTAGAGACTAACAAATTTATTAGAGCATAAGCTTTCGTGGGCTACAGCCCACATCATTGGATGCATAGAGTGGAACATATAGTAAGAAGATATGTGTATTATATATACACACATACAGAGAAGGTGGAAGTTGCCATACAAACTGTAAAAGGCTAATTTAATTAAGATGAGCTATTATCGGCAGGAGAGAAAAACTTTTGTTGTAATCAAGATGGCCCATTTAGACAGTTAACAAGAAGGTGTGAGGATACTTAACATGGGGAAATAGCTTCAATATGTGTAATGACCCAGCCACTCCCAGTCTCTATTCAAACCCAAGTTAATGGTAGCTAGTTTGCATATTAATTCAAGCTCAGCAGTTTCTTGTTGGAGTCTGTTTTTGAAGCTTTTCTGTTGCAAAATTGCCACCCTTAAATCTTTTACTGAGTGGCCAGAGAGGTTGAAGTGTTCTCCTACCAGTTTTTGAATGTTATGATTCCTGATGTCAGTTTGTGTCCACTTATTCTTCTGCGTAGAGACTGTCCAGTTTGCCCAGTGTACATGGCAGAGGGGCATGTTGCTGGCACGTTGGTGAAAGGAGCAGCTGCGGCACAAAGAGATGTAGTGACTTGTCCAAGATCTCACAACAGTGGCAAACTCCAGAATAGAACCCAGGTGTCATGAGTTCATCGGGTGTCCTATCCATTGTACCACACTGCCTATCTGTCTTCCCTAATTCACTAGACTGCAGAGTTAAAATAGCTGAAACATGTTTCTAGTATCTTCCTATATGCCTGTTGTGCTCCCCATTTTATCTCCCCCCGCCCTGGGCCTAATCTCTCTAAAGAGTGACATTCCTGAGCAAGTAAAACTACTGAAGATAAATAAAACAAACTTTCTATCTGTAGACTGTAGTGTTACTTTGATGCAAAGAATGATTGCCATCTTGATGAGTACTCAAAAATATTAAAATGAGCAAAGTATGAGTGTATAAACAGTGATTGTCAAACAAGGATGGACAGGTAAACTTGGGACATGAAGCAAAATCATATTCATAATGACGGAATAATCAGAATCTTTGCACAAAACTGATGACCATGCAATAGCTGCCTTTCCTATTATCACCATAATAAAACTGTGAAAATATAAAGTTAAGAAAATATATTCTGTACTGTATATTAGCATTTATTAACTCTAAACTTTAAATATAAAAGTGCAGTAAGACAAAGTGAATGAATCTCCATGCTGATAAAATATTAAACTGCACTGTTACAGCATTTCAATACAAGCGTATAGAATAGAGAATAGTAACATATATTGCTGGTCACTGCAGCTTTGAGTTGTTTAGATCTGGTTTAGGTTTTTTTTCTGAAATGTACAAAAAAGTCTGAGTTCAATTATGTGAACAAAGTTTCATTGGCAAACGTCCTCTAGAGAACAAGAAAGGAGATGAGAAAGTTGCAGAATGTTAAAGTTGCGGCCTACTTAAACCACATCCAGTGTCTCCTGTCCTTCTTCCCACTCAATGAGGCTCATGGGCCCTCTCTATCCAGGATCCAACAGAATCTAGTTAATTTCATGCTGAAAACTGAATTAGTTTCAGAGTCAAATACTGCTCTGGGCATAAGTGTAGATCTCATGATTCATAGCACAGCAAGAAAAACAGCCCTTCACCATGGTGAGCAGAGGACAAACAGTAGGAGCTAAAATAGTTATTTTGAATTGTATTTAAAAAAATAAATGGGGGGGGGGGAGTTGACAGTGGCTTGGCAGTTGGCCAGGAATTTTTTTGTCAAAGCAAGTGGTTTGATGGATTGCAAACTGGTGTCTGATGTTTGGTTTTTTTCCTTTGCACATTATTTGGATGCAGTGTTAGCTTCCAATGTGTATATACAGCAGAGATGCATCTCTCAAGGAGCAGTCTTCTCTTCCAGATGCAAGGGAGTAACTTTGGGGAAACACATGACAAAATAACTTTCAAATGTTATGGATTTTCTTTAGTTTACAATGGCAGTCATTCAGTAAATAGGTATATATTTTTCTTTTATATGTGAGAAATCTCTGTTTAATGGGAATCACCTGTGTGGTGGACTTGTTTGAGATTGGTTTGTTTTTTTGTTTTGTTTTGGTTTTTTTCGGGGTGGGCATAATCTCTGTTCTGTTGCCAGGAGGAGGCTCTACTCCTGAGTGACTCCCCATTCCATTCCCCCCCCCCCCTTTTTTTTTTTTTTTTTTTTTTCAAACTGTCTCCCAGGCTTGGAGGCCCCTGACACAGAGAGCCACCTTTGGGGTCTCTTTGAGTCTGGCTCTTTATGACCTGTCAATTCAGTTTCTTCAGCTGGCTTTGCAGCTGAGCAATTCATGGGGGATGAACCTTGTTAACTCCTTGTTTGGGATGAACCAGGTTAACTCCTCCTGCACTTCTGAGGGTAAAGGACCCAGTGTGTGGGTTTGGGACCCATGTACGCGACTTTTTCTTCTGCCTTTGGGCCACTCTAATGGTCACTTTAAAAATTAATGCTTCCGTCCTTTTTTGCATTAAAGCTTTAAACCACTATGAGATTCCTTAGTAAGATAGCCCAGTTCAGGGAAAAATATAGCTTTTTCTTTATTAGGAACTGGTTAATAACAAGCATCATTACCATATGTGACTTAGCTTTCTGACTTGACCTCTTGTCTGACTTCAGCATTTATTTTGAGTTAATAATGTGTTCCAAAATCTGTTTATGCAAACACTTACGTGAGAAATACTTCCTTTCAAGCTTTAGAAGACACTATGCATGCCTCATCATTGTAGGATTTTACATAAGATTACTTCATCGAATGGCTGATGCACTGGTTTAGTTTTCCTGCCCCCAATATGAAGTTTTGTTAAGCAAGTTGCTTGATTGAGTCTACAGTATGCCAGGAGACGTTGAATATGAGCACTCTACCCACAAAAAAAAAATGTTCCTGATTCCTGTTCTGGGCAAATTAAACTATCCTTGTTTTCTTGCAAGGTTGTTCTGTTCTGCTATCAAGCCTCTTGTACTTGAAGCCAAGATGTCAAATACCTAGATCAGCACTACTACTTCATGAGCAAGTTTTTTTTTTTTTTTTTTTTATGTTGGCAGTGCTACAGAGCTCTCTGGGTCAGAATGTGAATCACTGAGGCAATAGTAATATATCACAGTACGGCAAGACAGTTGTTCCCTCAATTTATCATTTTTCAAGAGCAAAATCTGGCAAGTAATTCTCTGGTGACAGCTAATGTCAATATTGCATACAGCTTCTTCTGAAATGGTATCTGTTAAGTGTTCAGTTAATTGCAGAAATACTTCTGAACACATTATATATCTGTATATATACACTTGCTGTTTTGCTGAGCAGCATCAGGTGTCAGCAGGCCTTGCAGGTTAGTTTCATATTGGAAGAGAAACAAGTGACTAAGAGTCTGGGCATAATATTTAGTGCAACTTATCTTATTTCACAATGTGTGTACCAGTCCTTGAAAAGAGGTGGCCACTAACAGCATGCAGATAATCCTCTTTCAGGGATCTCTGAGCAAGCACAGAGTTGCTCCTTGAGAATCGGGGAATGCCATAAGAATTGACTTTTGTTAGAGAGATTAAGGCCAAGAGCAAATTCCTTTCTTCTTACACAGCTCCCTCAAAGAAACTGCACCCAAAACTGAACAACACAGAGTTTTCTTCAAAGACTGAAAATTTGCTTGTATGCTTTTAAAAAAAAAAAAAAAAAAAGAGAGATTTCAGAACATTTTTATCATCATCTGGTGACTCCTCTCATAATCCATACTTATTGAAAGACTACATTTTCAGAAAGTCTAAATCACTTTCTAGTTAAAAGAATTGTGTGTAGTTCTAAGTCTGTTAAGGCTGTTTGCACATAATGTGTCGTGTGGACTTTTCTCATATATTTTCTGTAGAGCAAAGCTGTAGTGCTTTAAGGTAAGGATTATTTTTATTATTTAGTTAGAAAATTATTGGTGGGGAAAACTAACTGGCTTTTTTCCCCCCTTTTAACATAATCCATTTCTTGGGAGCTAGTACAGGAAAGTGTTAAATCAGTGAAATGTAATACATGAATTTATTATCCTGCTGAATGCAGGCTCTGTCAGTCAAAGAACCAAGTCATTTGTTGTGGGAATATTGTGTGTAATTTAAGATTATATTTTGTTTATTAAATAATAAGATTGGAAGATTTGCACATTAGCTAGCTAGAATTCAATAACTTTCTATTAGTGGGTTAAATCCTGTTGTAGTATGAGAGCTAATTTAATCTGCTTCTCAACACTTTTTATTGAATTGTGATAAATTCACGATCCTTCTTTCATTAGAGCTGAGTATTTTTACATTGTTAAAACAAATCAAGGGCCAAATTGCCTCAATTTTGCATCCACAACTGATGATGATTGAAATCCCTTTTGCAACTCGCTTCGGCAGCATGTATACTAAAATTGGAACGATACAGAGAAGCTTAACATGGCCCCTGCAAAAGGATGACCCATAAATTCGTGCAACTTGGCCCTAAACATTGGAATTTCTACTTTCTTTTTTTTTTTTAAGCCATATTCGAC
The DNA here is from genome assembly GCF_009764565.3 of Dermochelys coriacea. Lineage (NCBI taxonomy): Eukaryota > Metazoa > Chordata > Testudines > Dermochelyidae > Dermochelys > Dermochelys coriacea. The sequence goes on along the minus strand of NC_050068.2, from coordinate 79,482,364 downwards.
TACTTTTCAGATTATGATCTTCCCATTTCACACACTTGACTGTGCATAATGTAAATTCTTGTTTTAATAACATGCTCTTGCTTTAAAAACTCCTCCATTCTGATAGTTTTATATTTTAAAAAAAAAAGAGAGAGAAAAATCTACCTTCGTTATGTCTAACATGCCCTTCTGGCAAATCAGATTTCTTACAAAATTTTCCAATTAGATTGTTAATCGAATTCTATTTTAAATTCAGTAAAAGTACTCTACCACTCAACACTTATTCATCCAAAAAATTGCTGTTTTGATTTTTACCTTTCAGTCTTATCTGTCTCTTAGTTACAGTGTGGTTTAGTAATCTTAACGTGAATCATGTGTAATGCAGAAAGCAAAGAAGTATTTGTTTTCCAATAACATTCATAGGAATTAAGTGGCTGCCAGTCAAACTTGCCATGTTACTGGCCTTCATTTGAAGCTTGCTCTTGGAAAAAGTAAAATAGAACTGCTGAGGTTCAAGGGAGTGGTTCTCAGATTATGGTCTGTGGATCATCAGTGGTCAGCACCTTTCCTGGTGTTCTGCAGAGTTAGTATTGGAACACCTAAAATTCAAGGACTCGTGTGATGAGCTTGGTAGAAATAGATAGAGAGATTCTGAGGACCAAAAAGTGATAGACTGGTTATCGGAGCTCTTTTTTTCTGGAAAAGATCTGTGGGATGAAGAACCTCTGGATTGGTAATGGAATATGTAGTTTTTTGTTATAGTTTCTTGATTTTGAATGCAGCATTCATTGCTAGTGGCTGAAAGGCTTCCCAACAGCCTTCGGATTATAACGATAAGTAAATTGATGCTGCAATTCTGGTTCTAGTTTGCACTTGAAGTGTTGAAATAACAACACCAGAGGCTGTACTTATGATATGTCTGGCTCAGCCAGAAGTAAGACTTCAGGGCTGTAAGTCTGGTACCTTTGCTGACCACTAAAAAGTATAGTATTTTAGTATTGCTAAAAATCAGTTCATATTGAAACTGTTAGATTTGTGTTATGAATCTGTAAACAAAACTTTTTTTGCCTGTATTGCGACAATTGCATTGGCATGAAATGAGCTTGTGAACTAACTTGTGTAATTTGTGAACTAATGATTTACACTGAAATTCATTGTAATATATTTACATTAAATAGTTTGCTAATAACTATTATGCTTTCCTAAATAATTGTCATAAAAATCCCCATATTCTAGGTTATTATTAAAGTGGCCAGACACTTCCTATTATTCGACCCTGTTTTCAGATGCTTATAGCTTTGTTAAACTTGGGCTGAAATTGTAAATGCAAGGTGTATGCCTTAGGCTGAAAATTTTTGGAGACCTTGAGCCAAACCAGTTTAGCTGTTTCTGAGAATGAGGCTGGAGAAAAATACATTCCCTCCTCCTTGCTGCTGTGGTAAACTTAAAGAGAAGGCTGCCAGAGAAGGTCTAACACCCACCTGCTGTGGAGCAGAGACTGGAAATTTGGCAAGGATGCCTTTACATCAGGGGCCTGCTTTTTGCCATCTCCATGAAAATATGCCCATATTTGGCCAAGTTATAAGCTTTTGAAGAATCTATTTGCAAATGTTTAATGGAGACTTGCTGGAGCTTTGCAGCTAAAAACTCTGAGGGTTCTGTCTGCACTGAGATGCTCAGGCCCAAGTTGGAGCATGTACTTTTTATGCAATTGAAACTCTGGGGTGGGGTGAGACACTGGAACTGAGAGCAGGGAAAGTTTCTCTCCTGTATTCTCAACCCCAGCCCCCTACCCTGCTGGGCCCAGGCAATGAGGAGGAAGAAACTGCCTGATTTTCAGTGCAGAGGGAGCAAGAGTGGTGGGGCAGGGTGGGGGGAATATATTGGACCAAGAAGCCTCGGGGTGGATGTAATTGAGAGCTGAGGACAGAGGATTCATAGCTTTTGTTGGCTTTTGTTGATGCCAGAAGGAACCATTAGATCATTGGTTCCCAAACTCGGGGGTGCACCCTCCTGCGGGGGGGCATAAAGAAATTCCAAGGGGGGTGCAAGGCTGCCCAGCCTTTGAGCTCCTGGCCAGGGAGGCTAGCCCCCAGCCCCTCCCCTCCCCTCCCCTCCTGTCCACCCTCCCCTGTAGGTGCACTGCCACGGGGGTAGCATGGCTTGCACCTGTCCACCTCCCAGGCTTTCCAATAAGCCAGTCCTGCTGCTCTGAGTGGCCTGGTAAAGGGTAGGGGGTGTTGGATAAGGGGCAGGAAGTCCCAGGGGGCAGTCAGGGGACATGGGGTGGAGGTTTTGGGGGGGCAGTCAGGAGGCAGGGAGGGTTGGATAGGGGATGAGGCCTGGGAGGGGGGGCAGGGGGTCCCGGGAGGGGGAAGTCAGGGGACAAGGAGAAGGGGGGGTTGGATGGGGAGGGTCCCAGGAGGGGGCAGTCAGGAAACAAGGAGCAGGAGGGGTTGGATAGGGGGTGGGGTCCCAGGAGAGCCAGTTAGGGGTGGTGGTTCCCAGAAGGGGGCTGTCAGGGGATGAGAATCGGGGGGGGGGGTTGGATGATGGTAAAGGAGAGGTAGGGGGTGTGAGGGTTTCTTGAAAATTAAAAAGGGGGCGTGATACCAAAAAGTTTGGGAACCACTGCATTAGATCATCCATCTAGTCTGATCAGAGAGGAGCCTGGGATTGTGTAAGAAATAGCAGAATTAAAGTTTGAGTGTGCTTGAAGTATGATACAGTCTTTAATTGATCACATCTTTAATTCTGGCACTTCCTAACTTATGAGTGCTTTACTTTGCATCTTTAATGTTCTTGTAACATAGTTTTTGTGTGTGCAATATAAGTCTGTTTGAGACTTTAAAAACACAAGAAGGACTCATCACAACGTGATATCATGTGGCTCTTCAAGAAAGTGTAAATATGATTTTTAGCTAATCTTTCCTTTATTTTCTTTACAAAGTCAGTGGCTACATGATCAGGTGGTACAGAGCATACTTTTTCATGCAGGGCAGGCTTCTTTTATCCATAGATGGGAGATTGTGCTGGGTGTGCTAGTTCAGGTCATCCCTTCTGGTTATCTGCCATATCTATGTGAACCATTAATTCTGCAAGCATGAAATCTAGGGAAATAGCTGAGTTTTACCTTAAGTTGTACTTAAACTGGTTAACTTAAGATCAAAACCCTGCTTACCAGTATCCACCTGAGAGCTTATACCATGGTATACTACTTTTCCTTGATCTTCTGTTCTCTTGCTTCCCACGCCTTTGCTGTTGTCCTAACAGCTCATTATTTAGTGGAGGAATTGTCACATCAAGGGACATTGGTTAATCACAAAGCACGATTGATTTTAGGTCTTTTGCATAAAATATTTGTAACTCTCAGTTCATTTAGTTAAGATGATTTTAAGCCTCTGTGTTATATGTATGTGTTTATATATCGTATGTATGTGGAGGTCCACAAGGCGTTGGGGAAACTGTGGTCTCTACAGGGAATAGGTGACTTCTTGTCTTAATGATTTTTTCTTAATTATTTGATATCAACTGGGTATCACCTTTAGAATGCTTACATTTATACTTGTAAAGTCAAGCTAGAGTCTAATTTCCAAACTAGACTACTGTACATCTTTTCACAAAAGTAGACTCTTGAATGGCTTTCCCTTTCACCTAGATCAGGGGTTCCCAAACTTGGTTCGCAGCTTGTTCAGGGTAAGCCCCTGGAGGGCCGTGAAAGTCCGCGGATGCGGCCACTTGCAGCTCCCAGTGGCCGCGGTTTGCAGTTCCCAGCCAATGGGAGCTGCAGGAAGCAGTGGCCTGGCCTGCGCTGCTTCCCATAGCCCCCATTGGCCTGGAACGGCGAACCACGGCCACTGGGAGCTGCGAATGGCCATACCTGCGGACACTCAGGTAAAAAAAGCATCTTGTGGCCCACCGGGCTTACCCTGAACAAGCTGCAAACCAAGTTTGGGAACCCCTGACTGAGATAAGTGATTATAAAAAGGCAATTAGCAATTCTTAATATCTTTGTTTTCTGCAAACCACATTACTCTATTGAATATTAAAGGAAAATTTGGAAAGCTGCCAAGTATGTTTAACTGGTAGAGCATAATTTGATATTGCATATAGCAATTCTTTTTGCACATAAAATGGTAACTAGGTTTGTAAATTAATCCTATGTAGCAAGCAAGTGGAAGCATGCAAAAATTATACCTCAGGTTGTCTCCGCAAACAAAAGCGAAGGCTGTTTGGAATACGTGGTCCCAATTAGAAAACCATCTTGTGTTCTGTTGTGACAAAACCATAATTTATAATTCAGTAGCAAAAATCTATGTTAACACCGAGTTGAGGTTGTGTGGTGGTATGTGGTTGCCTTGCAAAACTGAGTTGAGCAAAACTCAAACGTCTGAAAACCAGGAAATACCTATGCAACCTTAACTCTGACCTCTTTCAGCAATGTCCCAATACATCCTTTTGACATACTTACCTTTTATTCTGCCAACCCCACCATTAAGGTTGCATGGGTATACCTGGTATAGAAGGGTTTCTGTTACTATTGCTTCCCCTCCTCTTATAACCCAACTCACATGAAGTGCCTAGAGCAAAGGACAACTCTGTTACAGTGGAATGGTATTGCTGGTTGGAGGGTGGAGCTTGTGGTTGGGCCGGTGAGAGAAATCAGACTTCAGAGTAGCAGCCGTGTTAGTCTGTATTGGCAAAAAGAAAAGGAGTACTTGTGGTACTTGTGGCACCTTAGAGACTAACAAATTTATTTCGTGAGCTACAGCTCACTTCATCGGATGCATGAAATCAGACTGTTTCTGTTCCAAAATACTGACCGTTTTATGCCTGAAAGAAAGAGCCTCTGGCTCTTGTCCAATAGATGTACCACATTTTTGAGAATTAATGAGGTGTCTGTGCCATACAGAATATATGTTCTGGTCAGCCATGAACCCTCCATTTTCCTGATTAATGTTTTTCCAACACTTATTAATAGCTTTTATATGGTCACTGCAGCAATTATTCAGATGCTCAGCCAACTCCGAGAGAATTCCTGGACACGAATCTTTGATGTGATCCAAATCTGCTCTCGGACACCATATGAGGTATACATCTGGGAGAAGGCCCAGTTCATTTCTGCCTAAGTGAATTAGCACAATATCTGGTAGATGACCACCTTTTAAGTCACCAGTTAGACTCTGCAGAGTGGGCAAAACTTTATGCCAAGGCAGCCACCTCTCTCCACCCAAACCAGCCTGTAGTCAGCAATCACCATGTCATGGTGTATTATCTGCTTTACCTCAAACCTCAGCAATTTCGTGATCCAGGAATTGACCAAAATCCAGACTCTGGTAACCCTGGCAGCACAAACATTTCTTTTACCCTCAGCGCTCAAGGTACCTGTGCTCTGCACTTTGTCTTTAGAAACGCCATGTTAATCTGCCCAGCAAGTCAGGAAGTAGCTACCTACCACCCCCTTCCCCCGAGGGGCTAGTAAAATACAGATTTTTTTTTTTTCTCAAACATGCAAACCTTGGATTTCTCACCCCTCTGCAGCTGCAACCCCTGACCTTTTTCCCCCCCATTCTCTGCCCACCCCCACAAAATCCTTTGTCCAGCTCCTCCCTCCTATATAACAAACATTTTGTTAATGCTGCCTGCTGCCTATTCTGCTGTGTTCACAGTAAGTCTCCACATTTGCTAAAAACCTGTTTTATTATTGCAGAGACTACTTGTAACAAGCAACATGAGATATTAAATCTTTATTGTGCAGGGGCACAAAGATTTTGTACTAAAAATATCGGTGAGGTGTTCACCAGGGGCAATGGCATCAGCACATTCCCTCGGATTACCCAGGCAAACCATAAAAAGGCTGCACAGAAACCCTCTCTCATGTTTTGTTCTTTCTTGGTGCCCATGCAGTGTAATCCTTCCAGACTATACATGTGCACAAGCAAAGAAGTGTACATGTTCTTAAATATTCTCAATTTGGGTGCCCCAAAGATTTGGTGGGTGGCATGCACTACCTTGGGTAAAACTTGACAGATTGAGACCACTTTGACCCTCATCACACCAATACTTCAATCTCAAACTCTGCGCAAAAAGTGCGGGAGGAAATATGTAGAAATGTTTTGAAAAACAACTATTTTGAGGGATGGGTGGGGGCTTATATCTCCAACACCTAGCACAACTCATATTTGGATCAATAACCCTACCCTGTCCCCTTCTGAGGCATGCCAAATTTGAAAGGAATATGACTCAATATGTCCATTTTAGAGGATGATCTTTAAACAGACATTGTGATGCCCATCTTAAGTGTAGTGGCACTGCTGCACCACTAGACTGCTGTTATACCTAAAGACAAATACTGGAGGTCAAATGGTACATTTGTGTTTATATTTCAGGTTTGAAATCCGAGCACCAGTGTTACAAGGTCATATACATTTATATAAAGTATACATTTTAAAAGAAATAAAAGTTTATTTCAATCCCAAATTTGTAAACTGCAATATAGGAATATTTAATACTGCATCAGAGAGGAAAAGTAATATAAAATACTTTGTAGAGAATGCCATATTTATAAGTAACGGAAGTTGTCTAGTTACCTTTTCCACACCGCTGGGAATATATATTGGATTTAACAACTCGGGGCTGATTTAGTGCTTATTAAAGTAAATAGCAGTCTTTCTATTGACTACAGTAGCTGCTAGATTGGGGCCTCAGTTCAGTGTAAGTCAATTATTTATGAAACCACACACGGGTAAACACTACTTTTTATTCCTCTGCCCCTTTTTTTTCCAAAGTGGGGATAATTCTCCAACACCTTTACTTACACAAAGCTCCTGTAGTGAGTGAATGCACAGCTCATTACAGGTTAGCAGATAAACCTAGTCTGTAATGTGGTGAAATTTCAGACTACTGCTGAAGAGGTTCCTTGAATATTAACGTAGTTTCTGAAAAGTGTTCTCTGATTCTGACTGGACCATTTAATTTTTGGGTGCCCAGTCTGTGATACTTTCAGCTGCCATAACTGTGCTTTTCCTGGTTTTCAGAATTGTTCAATTCCACATTCTGCAAAGGGACAACATGCCACCCAGCAACTTTAACTTTGCATTAACAATTTTTTGCAATTCTAGTTCTGGTTGTTTTTTTGTTTGTTTGTTTTCTTTTAATAAGAAAAGGTATTTGTTGGTGGGAATTAGTAGTCATTTAGGCAATTGTACATAGCATGTCCTGCAATATGCATAGCTGTTGATTTCAATTGGAGTTGTGTGCTCGCCTGTCTGAAAATCAGGGCCAGGATGCAGGGCTGGCCCTACGTGTTTTCCCATGGGGGGGGGAGCAGAGACTTTTTTGGCACCTCTTCCCCTCCAAGCAGCTGAGCAAAAAAGAAAAGAAGAATGGCCAAACCCTCCCCCCACCCACACACACGCTCCTCCCTCTCAGCTGTTGATTTGTTCCCCCTGGAAGTTGGCACTCAGGGTGATGCCTGCCCCTAAGGCTGGCCTTGCCATGTGTCTCATGTTGGGCACCCAGAAGTAGAAGCCACTTCCTGAATGTTCTGGCCTTAATGAGGGTAGGGGGCAGGAAAGGTGAGCGAGAGGGGTAGACAAGTAAATAAAATTTTGTTTGGAAAAGATGGTTTCAACAAGCTGATAACCGCCAACTGTATTCTTAAAATGTCTGGACTTCTGAAATGTTTGTAACCCATTTTTGTATGGCGCTCCAGTCCTGGGTTCAAAACAATGGGTTAACTTGAGATATTTTTATTACAAAATCCTCGTGCAGGGTTAGTGGTGTGTTTCTTGGTGGCTCTCTGGGGTACCTCCAGATGTCCCCTTATCTCCCATGGAGATTTTGCTGCTTTGTTGACTCCAAGTATTTCTTACAGCTTTCCATTCACTGGTATAAAGATAAGTGTTTACCCATCTCCCACCCCAGTAGATTATAGTACCTGATTCATATGCCTAATGAATCAGTGGGATATTCATCCTTGGCTTTCGTTCAAGTTCCCCAATACCCCCTCAAAACACAATAATCTGACTCTATTTATGGTTTAGACAAATCTACTACTATAAACAAATATAGCAACGTCCAGGTCAACATCTGACAATCACTAGAAAGTGCCAAACATGAAGGACCAAGTCTTCTGACACATCCTATCAAAAATGTCAATGGATGATGAAGACAATTTACACCTACACAGCCATTTTGCATTTACACAGCTTCTTTCATGTAAAAATCTGGGATTTCTGGGCCATTGAATATTTTTCCCAATTCTGTACTTGTCCATTTATGTCTTACGAGCCACTTGACTTCTCCACCATGTTCTGTTTTTCAGACCTTCTTTGGAAGGTGAATATGTAACTCAATGTAGTTATTTTGTTTAATTCCACCCTTTATACTGGAGCTTTGTGTCCAGCTTTATCCCAGCTAGCTATGACATAGATAGAAAAACATAGTTTATTGACTCTGCAAAGATTTAATAGAGTTGTGTTTAAGAGAATACAAGCTTTATGGTTAATATTCCTCAAACATTTAATGCTTTTAATCCTTCCAATTGTTTGGAAATCAAAATAATAAATTAATAATAAATTTGCCTAGCAGATGTTTCAGTTTGTGATGCAACATAACTGCTTTAAAAAAAAAAAAAAAAAAAAAAAAGCTAGTGGGAAGAGGTGGGAGTATTTTTTTTTTTATAGCTATGTTAGTGAATCATTACATTTGCAAACTTAAATGCTTAGAAGTCAGAAAATATAAAACCAAGCACCTTATGCACATAAGCTGAACTGGGCTGGCTTGTAGTGGCTTGGTGCTCTCATATTTCCTTGTGAAAGAGGTGCCATCTTGTGTTCCAGAATCTAAGATTTCATTTAAAAAAAAAAATCTAGCCACTTTGTGAATGTGATCTTCAGAGGCCATGCCTACATTGGGGGAAAATGTCTTGTTAACACACATTAATGCTTTCTAACATGATGTTAAATACAATTTGGTGCCAACTATAGACAAGGACAGGTTGTTTAAAGCATGTTGTCTTATTATGTTTAACCATGAGCTGAGTTCTTTATCAGATACCAAGATGGATATTTAATTCTGAAACTAACACGGCAGAACCCCCATTTCTCAGAAACTTATTGGTCTCTGCTTGAGCCTTCTATTCATAAGGGTTTCAACGTGATTTTTATTTTGCAGTCGACTATGTGCTTCCTCCCTTCAGGGTTTTGTTGTAGTAGCCAGGCAAGGTACTAACAGACTTCAACAGGACTTTAAAAAATAAAGTGGAAACCTCTTTTCCAAGCTGCTGCTGTACCCTCAGTAGCTCTCCCTCCCTCTTCAACTCCTCCCCCGCTCCTTCCTGTTTCCTGACTCCCAACAACCAGTGCTCCCAATTCTAATAATTACAAGCAACATCTAAACACTGCATTCCCTCCTCTTAAGAAACTCTCCCAGTTACAATAAACATTGATGATCTAACCACAGAAACAAATAGGAAACAAGGCCCTATTGTTGACAGAAATATTACACTAAAAACACTATAGATACTTCATAACAAAGTCTCAAGTCCAGACAGGTAGTCATCTGGGTCTGACAGGCTGTCTCTCAAGCCCCGATTCCAGTGCAATGTCTTGTTGTGTTGATAGTACAGTGAAGTCATCTAATGCAGACTGGGGTTGGCATAATCTCCTCTTGGTGCACAGGCAGGTGCAAGATAAGAAGCATTCCATACCCGCCCATCAGAAAGTTGATGGGTGTAAGGACCCCTCTTCTCTATGGATTTTAAGAGGAGCTGTGAATTTATGGTCCCCTTTGCATAAAATTCCAGGCTTTCATATTCTAACAAAGGAACCACACTCAAACTTTGGTTCCTTAGCACCCTGCCGCTTGTCTGTGAAAGCCTTATACTTTGCTTGGTTCGGTTCAACTGTTTTTCTCGCATCATTCTTGGTTGGGGCCTCAGCTCGTGCCTTTAACAATCTAGCAATGTTCAGTTTAGTATTCATCTGTTTCCCATGCAGTAACTCTGTGGGTGATCTTTGCGTTGTGGCATGTTGTGTAGCCCGGTATGCTTGCAAGAAATCAGTAGTGAAGGGTATCCACAATCACCCTTCCAGTTTAGCCGTTTGCAAACTTTCTCTTTCAAACTTCTGTAAACATTCAATTTCCCCATTGGCTTGAGGATAGTATAAGGATGACCTTCTGTGTAAAATGTTCCTCTGTGCTAGAAAAATTTCAAACTCCAGGGAAGTAAATTGACTACCATTATCTGAGACCAGTTCTTTGGGGTTACCCTCCCTGCTAAAAACTGAAGAGAGGAACTTAATTACTGTAGCAGAAGAGATTTGCGATGTAAACGCTACCTCAGGCCACTTACTGAAATAGTCTATTAAGGTGATGGCATAATGACAGTCAATTGGAGCAGTATCAAAGGGTCCTACAATGTCAATTGCCACTTTTTCCCATGTAGATTCAGGAAGAGGAATAGGCTGTAATGGAGGGGTACATGTCACTGCTGTCTTATCATGCATTTGGCAAGTGACACAGAATTTTATGAGTGCTTCAGTTTGAGAGTCCATCCCTGGCCACCAATACAGATCCTGTAGTCATTGTTTGGTTCTGACAATTCCGTGATGAGTATCATGTGCCAGGTGTATGAGTTTTGACAGTAATTCTTCTGGCACAAGTAGCCTGTATGTACCTCGTAGCACACAGCCATTGAGCAAAGAAAGTTCATTCTGAACCCTAAAATAAGGCAGCAAAACTGGGTCAAGGTTTTTAGGATTACTGGGCCATCTCTTTGTCAGAAATTCCCGTAGTTTTTGTTGAATTGGACATGCTGAACAAGCAGCTTGAAGTTGTTCTCTTGTAACTGCAGTGAGAGTGCTTGTAATAAGTGCAACTACTACCTCCTCATCCTCTGGTGGACCATATGGTGAAGGCAAAGGCAGGCGAGAAAGGCAATCAGCTACCACATTTTGGTTTCCAGGCTCATATTCTAGTTCATAATTGCCAGGGTTCCTTCCCCACTCTGAACTCTAGGGTACAGATGTGGGGACCTGCATGAAAACCCCTGTAAGCTTATTTTTACCAGCTTGGGCTAAAACTTCCCCAAAGTACAAACTATTTTACCTTTTGTCCCTGGACTTTTTTGCTGCCACCACCAAGTGTCTAACAAATATAACAGAGAAAGGGCCCACTTGGAAACGTCTTTGCCTCCAAAATCCCCCCAAGCCCTACACCCCCTTTTCTGGGGAAGGCTTGATAAAAATCCTCACCAATTTGCATAGGTGAACACAGACCCAAACCCTTGGTTCTTACGAACAATGAAAAAGCAATCGGGTTCTTAAAAGAAGAATTTTAATTAAAGAAAAAGTAAAAGAATCACCTCTGTAAAATCAGGATGGTAAATATCTTACAGGGTAATCAGATTCAAAACACAGAGAATCCCTCTAGACTAAACCTTAAGTTACAAAAACAGGAATATAAGTTCAATTCAGCACAACTTATTTTATCAGCCATTTAAACAAAACAGAATCTAACGCATTTCTAGCTAGATTGCTTACTGATTTTTTTACAAGAGTTCTGACCCGCATTCCTGCTTTGGTCCCACCAAAGCAACACAGAGACAGAGAGAACCCTTTGGTTCCCCCCCCCCCTCCAGCTTTGAAAGTATCTTGTCTCCTCATTGGTCATTTTGGTCAGGTGCCAGTAAGGTATTCTTAGCTTCTTAACCCTTTATAGGTGAAAGGGTTTTTCCTCTGGCCAGGAGGGATTTAAAGGTGTTTACCCTTCCCTTTATATTTATGACAATAATTGAAAGAGAGTAGTCTTGCACACCATCTAGCAATACGATATCCTGCTCTTCCCAGTCCTTTCGTGGTGAGCAACGTCGTCAAAGGGCTGTGGTCTGTGCGCAACTTGAATGTGCGGCCCCAAAGGTAAATTCTCCATTTTTCAATAGCCCAGATACAAGCAAGTGCTTCTTTTTCGACTAGAGAACGTTTTTCTCTCAGCATTACTTAGTGTCCTTGCAGCAAATGCAACAGTCCTCTCTGTGTTGTCCTCATGAAGTTGTTTGAGGACAGCCCCAAGTCCATAATCAGAAGCATCAGTAGTTACAATTGTGGGCAATGCAGGACTGAATAGTGCAAGTACTGAACTATATACAATCAAGTCTTTCACTGTTTCAAACCTAGCTTGTGCATCCATTGTCCACGCTAAGGTTGAACTTCCCCGTGGTAATTCTTGTAATGTTTCAATAACAGAAGCATAATTGGGAATGAATTTTGCATACCAAGCGGTAAGACCCAAGAAGGAACGTAAGGTTTGCAAATCTGCTGGAGGAGCATTTGAAATTGCCAGGATATGAGCCGGATCAGGTTTTAGTCCAGCCTGTGAAATTGTATGCCCCAGAAAGGAGAGTTCAGTTTGTCTAAATATGCATTTGGACCTATTGAGCTTGAGGCCTCCTTTGCTGATGCAGTTTAGTACAGATTGCAGGTTACTGTAATGCTCCTCCGAAGTATTTCCAAATATGATAATATCATCCAAATAGTACTGAACTCCATGTTGATTCTTCAAAATCAATGACATTTTTGGAAGGTACTTGGGGCTGATATGAGACCATATGGAACATATTTAAAACAAAATAGTCCCTCGTGTAATAAATGCTGTGAGGTGTCTGCTGTCTTCATGCAACATAACTTCGTGATATGCACTCTGCAAATAAAGAGGAGAAAACATCTTTGCTCCACGGAGTTCTGCAAATACCTCTTCTATGTGAGGAAGAGGATGGCTGTCAATCACAATAGCTTTATTTGGCTCTCTTAAATCCACACAAAGGCAAATGCCTCCACCCTTCTTCTGCGTCACTACTATAGGTGAAACCCATTCCGAGGAGTCCATCTCTTCAATAATGTCCTCTTGAACAAGTTTTCTAAGTTCCTCTGAAACAGCTTCCCTGACTGAAAATGGTAAGCACTGTAATTTCTGTCGTACCGGCATCACATTATTCCGCATTTTAACTTCATGCACATAACCCATAATCACAGCTGAGTTTCTCCTCAACCTGGTGTTGGGTCCCAGCTGAAACTGGTGTGTGAGTGTTCCGCAAGAGTGCTTTGCTGAGGAAGATCAATTCATCGATTAACTACCCTGAGATTTAAAGCAGCCAATAAATCTCTGCCAAGAATAGGAGAGCCTTTGTGGACAAGGTAGAACTCTGCAGGTACACAGCAATCACCAAAAGTAACTATTGCTGGCAGGCAGCCATGTACTGGAATATGGTTTTTCAAATAGCACACCAAGTGAAGCTTGGGTTCAGTAAGAGGCACATCTTTAAAGTTAAAGCAAAGAGATAGAATCAGGTAGTATAGATACTGCTGAGCCAGTGTCCAACATTCTCTGAATAGAGTGTGATTTGCCTGAGGGTATGGTGGAAATGTTTATCGTGCACTTTATTTGTTCTGGAATACGTGCAGTAGTGATTTTGTCCACGCTCAGTACAGTAACATCTGGTATTAGAACTGCATGCACCTGTTGATTGAACTGGCAGCTGCAACATATTTTAGCAAAGTACCCAATCTTTTTGCAATGATTGCACTGAGCTACTTTTGCCAGACATCCATGTGTAGCTTGCAAGGTGTTGTGGGGATCCACAGCGAAAGCATGCTTTTTATTGTATTTTGAATTTGCTGATTTGGTGGGGTTTTTTTCATTAGTTTTCCTCTTGTAATTGTTTGTCTGCAGCGATAGTGAACTTTTCTGCAAAGGAGTCAAAGTCTGGACTGTGCCTCCTGTATCCATGCTCATTATTTTGGCTTCAGCTATAGCTGACTCAATCTGGGTAGCAATGGTTATTGCTCTGTCTAGTGCAAGTTGTGGTTCTAGAAGTAAGTGTCCTCTTACACAAAGTTTTCTCAATCTGTTCCCAAAATCACAAGTTACAATCAGACCCCTCAGGGAAGCAATATACTGCATTATGGTCTCCTTTGGTTTCTGCTCACGCTGGCGAAATCTGTAGCGATTAGCTACTACATTCACTTCTGGTACAAAAAAGTTTTTTAATGCAGCGAGTGCAGTCTCATATTTATCGTCTGCAAGGGGAAAAGTGTAAAATATACGCTGCCCTTCTGCTCCAAGGCAGTGGATTAGCAGAGCATGCTTTCTTACTTCAGAAATCTCTGTAGCGCTGATGGCAAGCAGAGAAGTCTCAAATATATGGATCCAGGCAGTGAAAGCAATTGGAGGCTCATCTGGGCTTTGTAGAAAGGGTGCAGGTGGGTTCAGAGGCAGAAGATCCATCCTCGTTGCCAAAATGTTGTAGTAGCCAGGCAAGTTACTAACAAACTTCAGCAGGACTTTATTTTTTAAAGTGGAAACCTCTTTTCCAAGCTCCTGCTGCACCCTCAGTAGCTCTCCCTCCCTCTTCAACTCCACCCCCCTCCTTCCTGTTTCCTGTCCTTTCAGACTCCCAACAGCCAGTGCTCTCAATTCTAATAATTACAAGCAACATCTTAACACCACAGGTTTCTTGTTAAGGTTTTGCAATGATTGGTAGTCTATTTGGGAAAACTTAGATTGCCTGTGTTCATTTTTTAAAGTCTCAGAGTGGTAGCCATGTTGGTGTGTATCAGCAGAAAGAATGAGAAGTACTTGTGGCACCTTAGAGACTAACATTTAAATTTATTTATTTATTGTTATAAATGTTAGTCTCTAAGGTGCCACAAGTACTCCTCGTTCTTTATATTAAGTCTATAATTATAAGAGAAGATTTCTGATACAGGAGCACTGATACTTTTGTACACTTCGGTTGGAAGGGACTTGTGTATCTCAATTAAAGTTGCTAAAATAAACAATGCATCTGAATATATGTGAAAACTATATGCATTTGTCTCCTTCTCTTCTCACCTTAACAATATTTTAGGCCCCAATCCTGTAAATGTTTCCATGTAGTCAAACCCTTGTGCTGGGCTCGGAGACCCACTCAGTTGCTCTAGTGGGGCTCTGCACCAGTGCAAGGATCCATCCATGTGCAGTCAATTGTGGGGTTGGGGACTTGGATTGTGTACAGCCAGGGCCTACCATCCTCATTTGAATTGGGGCCTATGAGCATTATTGTAATAATAGCCTTTTCGATAATATTTTAGATTATTAAGTGCACCATTTTAAAATATCTGATCATCTTTTCACAGTTCATGCTGCTTGTTTTACTTGTAGATCTTCCTCAGCCCACACTTTGAAACTAGAGTGGCCTGTTTGTTATCGATGTCTGGGTTTCAGGCACTAGCATAATGCTGCAGTGTTTGTAAATCCAGCCACTACTGGGAATGTTTAAATCAGAACAAAAATTCAGTCTCTCAAAAGCATATGATTGATGCTGTGTAACATGCTTTTAAATACTAATCTAAACACAATTCTTTTGCCCTTAGTTTCCTTGAAAAGGGATGTAGTGAAGTACTGGGAGAAATGATTGTCAGTGTCTGAAATATTGTTCATTTGAATGGCCTTGTAAGAATAAAGCATAACACTTAAACAAGCTGCTTTTCTCCTTTGAGAAATTAAAGGTCTGAATTTTTACAGAACAAATACTCCCACTGTTTTATGTGATTTAGATGAGGCTTTGTTCATGGATCTTAGTCTGCTGTATTTCCCTGTTCTCAAGTGATAAAATTGAACTAACCAACAGATTAGAATTTGAAAATTCTGCAGTGTTTCCTCGAAAAGAAACTCGAGTTTATGTGGTGGAGGATGTGGAAGCCACCATTACCACATGCATTCTCTTTTTCGCACCAGAATTGATAAATGTGCTAGGAATTTAGAGGTTATAACTGAAGTATAAACAAGAAAATATCTCCTGCTGATGTAGTCCAGCAATCCCAATGACCAAATTTAGACAACCATACTTAAATCTCTTTTTTTGAGAGAGAGAGAGAGAGAGAGAGAGAGAGAGAGAGAGAGAGAGAGAGAGAGAGAGAGAGAGGTTTTAATTTTTATTTCTCTCATTAAAGTGAAAGCTCATTGAAACAGAAAATGCATCATGCAGTACCCGAAACAGAAAACAAAGTAGAATCATTTAAAAAACAAAAAAACCCAAATAAATAAATAAACGCCAGCTTTTAAGAAGCCGAGATTGTGGCTTTGAGATAAAGCAGTCTACACACTAATAGTTTCTGTTCCAGAAACTGTTTCCCTTTGACCCATAAACCCACCCCTAAAAAGGAATTGTCAAATCTAGGTATCTTTGTATCTGTAAGCGGGAGAATAGGCCCGCTATTGTGGGAACTTTCCTGGCTTCTGCACTACCCCAGTGAAGTGGGCTTGCGAAAGGATCAGAATCCTCGCTCCCACTTCCTTTACCCAGTGGCCTCCCTGCCCTTGAGGACTCCCCTTCCCTTCCACTCTCTCCTGTCTGGCAGAGTCCTCGTAACCCCAACAAGGCTGGGCCCAGGATTCCTGGGGGGCTCGACCCCCAACCCTGCTGTGGTCACCTAGGACAGGGGCTAGGGTGTCCCCATTCCGGGGTACTCTCTCTGCACTGGGCACTTCTCTGACCCACTGACCATTACATACAAGTTAAAGCAAATGCAAGTTATTTAATCAACAATTAATTTTAAAAAGAATAAGGAAAAATGGGAAAGGTTAAAGGAAACACATCAACCCGCTCTGTGGCAAGGAACATCACAAACAGTGTCTCTGGAATGTCAGGGCAGTTCACAGACTGGTCCTTGTAAGTCCCAGGCCTTCTTCTCAAGCCCTGGCTGTGCTGCAGGGATGCTGTGGGTTGGACACTTGCTCTGGTGGTGGCCACATGCTCTCAGGCTCTAAATGGCAGGACCCTTCTTCCCAGTGTCGCCCCCGCCCTGTCGGGCTTATGATCCAAGCCTGGCCTGCAGAGCCTCTTGGCTGAGGCATCTCCCTGTGCTGAGCCTGCTGCCCAGGGTCCCCCTCAGTCTCCCCAGCTGCTCACCACACCCAGTTCCGGACTGCTCCAACCCCAGCTGCACCGCTCTGTCTCTGCACTGCTGCTGCTGCTCTGCCTCCAGCTCCCTGGGCTGCTTCTCTGGCCCCTCTGGCTCTGGTTGCTGCAGCTCTGCTCCCAGGACAGGGTCTGCTCTCTCTGGGCTGTGCCTCTGGCTTTGTCCTGGGAGCAGAGCTGCAGCCCCAGAGTCTGCTCTCTCTGGGCTGCTTTTCTGATCCCTCTGAATCTGGCACAGCTCTGCTCCCCAGCTTAGCTTCGGTCCCTGCTTTCTCCTTAGCTCAGCCCCACTCTATCTGACCCAGTCAATTCCAGGTCACACGGAGGATGGGACCTCTCTGGCCTCCTGACTCTCTGATTAGCCTGCCCGCCTGTCATTCAGGCCGAACTGGAGCATTGACCTCTTCCCCATTATTCCCGGGGGCTGTCCGTCTCAGGGTCCTGATTTCCCATAGACGCTTCCCCTTTTAGTACTGGGAGCTAGCTAACCAAAACACCTCCGCTGAATGTTGGTACGGGGGCAACAGTCCCCTTACATATATCACACCAATCCCAATGAATGTTGTTTATATCACAAACATACCCGTAGTCTCTTTAATAGTGCATATATTCAAAAGTGTTAGCTACAGTGTTACGATAGCTTTCCAGTTGGAGAAGTGGAAGTACAATAGTATGTCCTTGTTTAAGGTTATGTGTATGATCTTGGAGAACTATACTTTCCGGAAGTATTTTCAGGCATTCAGGGAGAAAATATTTGGCAGGTATTTCAGGTGCCATTTTGTGAATCCTTTCTGGAAACAGCGTGTTTTATTGCTGTCTTTCTAGTTATTGTTCCGACTTGCATCTCCAATGCTTTGAGTAGTTTTTGCACAAACTCAGTTAGGCTTGCATAAAACATACTAACTTTGATGTTGGCTTTCTGCATCACTTAAATCTCTGAGGTATGGCATATCTCTTGACCCACATCTCTGACTTTGAGTGGTGGTTTTTGTTTTTGTTTTTAAATTATAATCCCCAGTGAGTGATTTATAAACTTTCTTTTAAGATTTATAATAATTCTAAACTGGACTGAAGAGCCATCTTGTCTGAGCTGTTGCAGCTTGGCAAGAGCTATGGTGCCTGAGGAAACCTTGACATGCAACTAAAGGTAACTTAAACTGTTTGGCACAAAGGAATTGAATTGGTGGGTGGAATGGAAGAAAATAATCCACTACTGTTTAATTTTTCTGTGATCTTTATTTTAAAGGAGAATACAGTAGTTAAACCACAGAAAACAAGGAGAATCAAATATATTGGGGAGAGGGAAGAAGACGGAGGGAAAATATGAAAGCTTATGTTATAGCTTGATTAGTTCTAGTAGAACTATTGGTATATTATAGAATAAACTTGCATACAATACCACATTAAGAAATAATTAGCTGTCTCTCCTTAACAACAGAATGAAATTGGTAAGTCACTTAATGTCAGCTTGGATATCAAAAAAACTTAACTCTTTTTTCATTTTTTTTATATTAAAAAACCAAATGAGGTGGAGAGAACTGGATGTCTTTACTGATTTGCCTGGAATTGTTTGATGTGCTGTGGTAAAGCAAGTATAAAAGTGTTGAGAGCTTAGTTGGAAAGATAAAATGCCTTTGTGTTCCAAAAAGAAAAGGAGTACTTGCGGCACCTTAGAGACTAACAAATTTATTGAGCATGTGTTCCAAAGTAGTTGCTAAACTTCTGTAACTTAGAAAAGTACTTCAGTTTGTCAAGTTCTTGAGTAAACTCTTGAGCCCTTTTCTGATCTCTGACATGCCTGGAACCACAACTCAGCATGGGCACAACACATCCTCTTCTGGCTAGGCTGCTCAAAGTAAAGAATTCCTTTGAAGCAGTAAAATGCCTCCTGTTTTTTAAAAAACAAAACAAAAAAAACTGCAGAAGAGGTTTAAACTCTGTGTTTTGGTGCTACAAGCAAAGCTGCACTGGCAGACTATTACTAGTCAGCTGAGTATATTTGAAGAAGGGTCCTTTTCACACAAATCCAACGTCAGGATCGAGGCTCTGGTTGGTAAGCAAGCCCCATTATGTACTGCACTTAGGTGTTCATCCTACCCTGTTGAACATCTACAATAGAATTTTGTAGATTAATTCAAAAGGCTACTTTTATAAACTTAAACTAGATTTTTCTTGGGCAGGGAATGTGTGGAGAGAAATGGCTACATTCATCTGTAAAGTGCCTGTTACCGTAGTACTGGGGTGCTTGTACATCTTCCCCTCTCTCCTACAAACAGGCAATGATCTCTCCCAAAGGGAGCAGAATCTTCCATCCTCTGTTCCTTCTTCATAGCCTCCTAACAGAATATCCATTCGGAAAATACCCACACTGGGAAGTGTTAATTGTAGTTAATTTTTAAAGGCCATTGGAAGAGATTGATTATGTTTTAAAGGCTTCAATTTCTTACTGAGGAAGAAGAAAAGGAGGACTTGTGGCACCTTAGAGACTAACCAATTTATTTGCGCATAAGCTTTCGTGAGCTACAGCTCACTTCATCGGATGCATTCAGTGGAAAATACAGTGTGGCGATTTATATACACAGAGAACATGAAACAATGGGTGTTTCCATACACGCTGTAATGAGAGTGATCAGGTAAGGTGAGCTATTACCAGCAGGAGAGTGGGGGAGGGGGAACTTTTTTGTCATGATGATCAAGGTGGCCATTTCCAGCAGTTGACAAGAACATCTGAGGAACAGCGGGGGAAGGGGGCAAACATGGGGAAATGACCCATCCACAATTGCTGATTTATATCCATGAATATAATACTTCTTAAAATGATGAATAAGTCCAGTTTTTGTTGCTCTTCATCAAAGGATAAAATTCTGGATAGATATGTAACATCTCTATTCATAAAATACACATACCAAACAGTATTTCAGGACATACACAAAAGAACAAAAACCAGTGTGAATTAATAAAACAAAATAACCAGCCCAAGAACTCATTAAGCTCTAACCCGCTCTCTTGGTAAAATCCTTAGTAAACAAATAGACTTGAGGTAGGTACTGAAGGACAGTAGATCTGGAGGCTGTTAGGCAAGGGGATGGGGAGACGGTTGTGGGGGTTTTTTTGTTTGTTTGTTTTTCCCCCCAGTTTTGGAGAAGTCACAAAGAACACCTCACTGCCAGTGCTGAACTGTTTAAATATGAGGGCTAGTATTAGTTCAAGGGCTTCAGGTGATCACAAATGTCAACATAAAATGTGAAGAGTGAGGCCAAAAGTGAGCTAGGACCCAAAGCATAGAGCACAATCAACACTGAAGTGCACCTGGAAACAAATCAGCAGCCTTAGCAATACTGCGCTGTTCATAGAGCACAAGCGTAGTGTAACTTTGCAAGAAGCACTTTTAAGTAGTTGTCAGATTGTTGCATTCTGCATTAGTTAATGTTCTTTGAGAGTGGTGCTTCATGGGCCAAGCCAAACAGAGTAGGTGACAGACATGTCTGATGGTCAACCATATCAAAGGTAAGTCATAGAGCTAAAAGGAAACCATAGGGATACTTAATCTTTGTCCATCACTAAAAGGAGACAGGTATAGCCTCTCTATATATTGAGGCTTAAAACCAGATTAGAGGCGGATAAGGAAATGTGAGTGCTTTGGACTTTATTTTCAGATTTGCCTTGCTGCAGTGGTCTCATTCTTCCCCAAAAACAGAGGTTCGATAAATTAAATAATATTGAGAAGAATGCATAAAGAATGGATGTCACTGTTAGTTATTAAAAACAATGACTCTGTATTTGAGGACTGGAGGGTTTACAAATATTTTAAAGGAGAAAAGATATGGTTAAAATTTTCAAAAAATGTAACTCCCATTTTTGAAAGTGATGTAGGCATTTAAGATCCTAAGTCCCACTGCCTCAGTCACATGTAAGCTTCCAAAGGCTTACGTCACTTTTGAAAATGGGAGTTGGGCTGCTAAAGTTACTTAAGCTCTCTTAAAATGTTTGCCTTGCATCTTATTTTCCTAGCTTCTTTAACTGCTTTGATTTTGAAACTTGATTGAGGATGGGATGGATGGGAATGGTGAAATGGCAAGGTAAAGGGTAGGTGGTCTGTCGCAGTACAGCTTAATTTCCCTATGTTGGTTTCATTTGTGCTTTTGTTCTTGGGTTGAAAATTTGGGAGTGAATTGTACTGTAAATTGATCTTTGAGGAGTTTACTTCCCTCTTCTTGACTGTCTTCCTCTTTGCATTTAGTTATGCTAAACTATTAATTTAAATGAGAAACTTTAACTTGCTGAAGTTATTAGGAGATATGCATCAATACATGCTATGCATAGTGGGCAGAAGAGTTTGTTTGCAAATTGTCATCCCTGAACTAGAGAGCCAAGGAATATGGTGAGTTACCTTCTCAGCTCTGGGTATTGGTTTTTGTTTTCTTTATTTTGAGTTTAACCAGCATTTATTAGTTTAAAAAAACAGCTTGTATTCCTGTGTTGCCTGGAGGGTTTAAAGTTGCTGTTCAGTCAACATGTTCACAGTTTTTGGTGCTGGGTTCTTTATCACACAACAGCAGTGCATGTTTTGCTAGAAAATGTAGTGTAGAGTTCAGATAAGTGGTGAAGTAATAAATACACCTTTGTTCTTAAAGGAACGGTGAAAGGGGCCTCTTGTGCAAAGTAGAACAGATCTTTCCAGTGTTCAGTGTGACATTTAATCTCCAAATCTTTAGATACTGTAATTCAGATTTTGAAACAAGTGTTTCAGGGAAGTTTTTCAAAGCAGCCTTTGGTTTACATGGCCATAGTTTTACATCAAGTTTTTGCCTAGGGAAAACCTTGCAATGACATCTCTTTGTAAATGCATGCTCAAAAAATAACCTTGCAGAATTTAATCAACAGTTTTTGAAGCAAATATTGAAAAGCTGGCCTTTATACAGGGCTTGTAAAGTGATCTACTTCTAAATAGCACTCTGTTTTCTCCTTTTCACCTGCAAGCCCCATTTTAAGGTAGAGCTTCTATTGGAGCTAGTAATAGTTTCTAGCCAAATAATTGGAGGTGGGAGGCAATGGTTGATTTTTTTTTTTTTTTTAAAACTACTGAGTGTGAACTAAAATGTTAAATAAATATTACCATAGAAGAAATTGTAAAAAATCATTCTTTTAAATTTAAGCTCAATTTACTATTTTGTATGCTAAAATCATGCAGAACAAGGCAGTGAAAATAAAATGCTAATATTTTGTACCATGGTAACAAAATAAATGAAAGAACATAGTATTTGGCTGTATTTCCTTGTTGCTCGTTTGGCGAAGGTGGAAGATTTGTACCAATTTAAAAACTACAAAAATTAAGTATTCAAAAAATCTTTGAGTCATATACACTGGTACCACAATTAAATATTTAGCAAGTTATTAACCCAGATGGCTTAGATGTATAGGTATTAACATAACCCAGTAAAAGTTGACAAACCAGGGAACCATGTTCTGTCCAACTATATAAATAGAAGAATTTATATCCAGAAATATTAAAATTCCTCAAAGTGAGTTGTACTGAAACATTAGAAAAGTAAATAGAAAAGTTGCCACGTGGCAACTTTGAGTCAAGTCTAATTTTCAGAATTTTTCTGTTGGGCTACAAATGAGAAACTCTCATGTCTAAAGGTAAACTCTTTCAAAGTAAGAGTGATGTTCATTTGGGAGGATTTTCTCTCTCTCTCCACCTCTCTGTCTGTCTTTTTAATTAAAAAATAAAATAAAATTTCCTAGTTAAAAGATTTGTCAACTTTGTTTCCCATTAGCCTGAATGTAAATGACCATTACTGTGAAATACCAGAAAGTTCACAGACAGGTTTATTAAAGGTTATAAAATATAAATAAGTACTGTTTGAGGAGGGGGGGGAATCTCTCTAATTCTTGTTTAAGTACATAAATAACATCTCAAAACCCAGATCTGATGTTTCTTTCTTTCCTAGAGGATAAATGGAAAGAACAGAATGTTTATAAATCAAAAAAGAAATGTATTGGCTTTCCATAGCAGAACGTGTCATAGACAGATCTCAAATACTGTTTGTGATAACACACTAAAATAATTCTTTGTTTAAATCATAATGTAGAAATTTACAAAACTTGGATATTTATTAATAGAAATCAGAAAGGGTCTGATAACTTGGCCTAACATGGAACTTTCTCATGGACACTGGAGTGTGGGAATTCGGCATCCTGAATTTTACTAGGAGAGTGTGTGTATGTGTGGGGGGGGGCGGGTAAATCTTCCACATCTTTATGGGAAATTCTTAACCCAAACAATCAGGAACCTGCAGCAAGTAAATGAAGCATAGTTAGGAATTAATCTTAAGGAAAGTCTAGAAAGGCTCCCTGCCAGAGCGATCTCCCTCTGAGGGCAGCCTGCTGTCTAATTAATAATTTACTGGAAATTTATCTTTTTACAATTGAAATAGCCCAATATTCTGACTTTAACAGCATGTGATGCTTGCAGGCTCCATTTCATACCACTTCTGTATGGTAGTTGCCGAAGAAGAAGCAAATAGAAATGCTAGTTGGAGGCAACAACAGGTAGCACGGGACCTGAATCATGTCAGTGTTCAGGCCTGGATGCAGAAGATTTTTTTTTAACAATGTATATATTTCACTTCTATTTTATTTCATATTCCTCAGCCCTCTGTTCTTGTACCCTGTTAATACTTTAGCCTTGATGCAGATGATGGCAGATCAAAACTTTGTCACTATAGGAACTATTCAGGACTAAAATCTTTCATATCTGGATGCCTAAAACAAGGCTCCTAAATCCTTGTAGCCACCTAAATCTATGCCTTATTTTCAGAACAGCTGAGCACAAACCAGCTAAGAAGTTGGCTTAGCACTCTTTTTTTTTTTGCAAATCTTTATTTTGAAAGAGTGCAAAGTTACTCTAGCTGTCATTACATTACATTATCATCTTTTTCTTTTCAGAAGTATTAATTTTAGTGAGTCCTTAACACAGGGATTATATTTTAGCACCTCTCATGAGGCATTTCATCTTGTGGTGGTATACTCTATTTTTGTAAAAATCTGAGAACTTAAGTTTTTGCTACTTTCACACCCGTGGAATAATATTTTGTACATGCACAGAGCAACTGTCATGTGAATCTCAAAAGTGCTTTACAACTGTTGAGTCTCACAAACATCCCTTTGCAGCAACTATATTATGATGGCAAATTAATTTGTGAAATTTTCCCTCTTCCTCCATATTATGAAGATGTAAGACAGTAGAACTGGGAACAGAACCCATGAATGTTTGTTTGTTTGTTTTGTTTGTTTGTTTTTTAACCACTAGACCAGTGTTTCCCAAACTTGGGATGCCGCTTGTTCAGGGAAAGCCCCTGGTGGGCCAGGCCAGTTTGTTTACCTGCCACGTCCACAGGTTCGGCCGATTGCGGCTCCCACTTTCATCCCTAATTTCTGTAAGGCTTGATGTGTTTTTGTTTTTCTGTAGCCCTTGTTCCATGCCGAAAAATGTTTCACAATAGTCTCCTCCCCTCCTGATAGACACCTAAACTGTATTCTCTTTAATGAAGGACAATTCTGTCAACCTAGTCCAGCATCTGTGTAATTTGGAAGGGGCTAATGGTCTGACAAGTTTTGGTCTATGTGCTCCTCATCAGGAAGCAGTCAGTGAATGGAAGAAAGGGAGTTCCAGAAACTCACAGTACTGTCATTAAGAATGAAGTTCGTCTGTAGAGTCAACTGTCATGATTGTAGTGATGTCTGAGCTCTTCTCCTAGATTCTTCCAAGACATTCAAGGTGATATACTCCTATTCTTACGTTGCTGCACTTAGAGTGCTTCATATCTCAATACAATGGACAAATATTAATCTGATATTAATTTAAACCTCAAGGCTCAATTATCAGCAAACTAGGAATTTTTATTCCTTTGAGGGTTTTTTTCAAATTATCCTTAATAAAATGTGTACGTGTCTGATTGTGAATCAGTAAGTGCCTTTCTCTTGAATTAATCTGGATAAGCCACATACCAGATCAGTTGATGTCAAAAGTGGCCTTTTGTCCTACAAATTGGTCAATCCGGTAGCTGCCTCAGTCAACAGGTCTGCAGATTTTTTTTTTTTTCCTAGGAATTCCATTTACTTTATCTTAGCAAAGGAGTAGGTGTTCAAGTGGAGGTTTTTTTTTTTTTTTTTTTTTTTGGTGTTTGGTTTATTTTGTTTCTTTTTGGGGAGAGTGAAACCGATGATGGCTTTTTTTTTTTTTTTGCCCCCCCTTTCTGGGAATCTAGCAATGACAACAAAATTGCTGCTGACAAGGTGGAAGAGTATGGCAACGTATACGCTCCAGTACTCTAACAGCCAGGACATAGAAATATGGCTTAACATGGATAATCATAGTTGCTGCTTATCTCTGGAGGAATATTTGCTGTTTTCAAAAGGCTGCAACAGCAAAGTGTGTGGAAATGTCTAAAACATACTGTATTCCAACATTGCAGATAAAATCAGGAGTCGGCACAGTACTGCTTTGGGACATGAAAATGTAGCTTGTTAGAGAACTGAAGGTTAGGCAAATACTTCTTAAAATTCAATAGTCAAGTCCTAAGGTGCCAATATGTCCTTTTACAGTCCCATGACCATCGTATGTACAAGGTGAAAAATATCCACTTGCAATCATTAATGTATACTTAAGCAATATGGGCAAACTTCTGACTTTATTTCCACTTAGTGATGAGGGAAAAACAGAAAATTCCCCTCACCCTGGTTAACTTCAAAAGAGATACCATCTAAAGCCCCAAGCCATGTTGCTGTCACATTGCACTCTATATGCTTTATGAAAATATGCTTTGGAATATGAATATAATGTATCTGGAATATGCTTTATGCAAAAGGTCTCCTGTAAGGTATCATTACAAAGTTTATAATCTACTGAGTGTGTTCATCCTATTTGTATGAATGTAGCTTTCTTGTATCTGAAGCTAGAAATATATAAAATATTACTCTGAAGTCCTATTGTAACTATATAAAGTGTGGGCCATTAATGGTGGCTTGAAATCTTGAGGGCTCCCATTAACTAGGACAGTTGGTTGTAATTGTCTCTGTTTACTTGTAAGCCTTCCCGTATACATGGGTGCCAGCCAGTGTGTAATGAAGTCTCACAGGACATGTTGCATGATATTGGAATCCATCTTAAACCTGATGCCTTTCCATTTAGAAGGAAGGGTGAAAATCCAGAGAGACAAAGGATTCCTACCTTGTGCCAAAGATATAAAACAGGGTGGAACAGAACAAAGGGGGCTGCCAGTCATGAGGAATCCCCTAGTTACCACCTAAGCTGGAACTAACAAGAACTGTACCCAGGGAAAGGATTGGGCATAGCCTAAGAAGGAGTCTAGTCTGTGAAAGAAACTTAGTGGAACATCTCTGAGGGTGAGATTTACCTGCATTCAGTTTCTTAAATGTATTAGGCTTAGATTTGCATGTTTTGTTTTATTTTGCTTGGTAACTTACTTTGTTCTATCTCTTTATTACTTGAAACCACTTAAATCCTACTTTTTATACTTAATAAAATCACTTTTGTTTATTAGTAAACCCAGAGTAAGTGATTAATACCTGGGGGAGCAAACAGCTGTGCGTATCTCTCTATCGGTGTTATAGAGGGCAGACCATTTGAGTTTATCCTGTATAAGCTTTGTACAGAGTAGAACAGATTTATTTGGGGTTTGGCGCCCATTGGGAACTAAGTGTCTGAGTGGTGGAGACAGGTGATTTGCTGACCAGTTTTTGGTTAAAGTCTGCAGCTTTGAGGACGGGGACCAGACCTGGGTCTGTGTTGCAGTGGAGTAGCATGTCTGACTTGACAAGGCAGGGTTCTGGAATCCCAGGCTGGCAGGAAAAACGTGCTCAGAGGTAGTGTCAGCATGTTTCTGTGACCGAACCCGTCATAGTTGCATCCTTAGGCAATCCTAAATCAGGCTATTCATGATGCTAACGCATGCTGAATCATCATATGTTTGGTGGGAAGATCCTGGGATAGTTAATGCCACAGGTGCTGACGGATCTGGCATCTAATTTAAAGTACTGTGACAGGTTATGAAAGGATCATGGATCCCAATAAAGTCAATGAACACAGAATATTTGTCTTTTATAGACAAATACAGAATAGGCCAAAGAACAAATTAAAACTTGTTAGTCACTTACAAAAAAAACAGTTGGGGAGATGGTTTTGGGGAAAATGAAAGTCTCTGTCTCTTGGTAGTGAAACACAATTTTGCTCTCTGATGCAGCATAGAGCCATGACATTTTTTTTTGCAAGAACTCAAGCTAGTTTGCAACCTTTTAAAAAGTAGTAGTTTTCAGGAGTATGTGTGTGGAGGAGGAATTCTTTAAAGTGCTTAGAATTTACCTTGATGTGCATTTCGTGGCATCTGACTAATAAGCAGAAAGAACTGCTGTTATTTAGCATTGATATAGACCGTGGCTGTCAAACACATCGCGTTCCTTCTGCAGAATCTGAATCTTTATGCTCCTTTTATTTCTTAGACTTAATCTCATTTCTTATCTCTTTGACTTTTGCTTTCCAGTTGGGATCATTTACGGTTGAAGATTTATTCAGTATTGCTGGTTTGTTTGATTAATATTAAGCATTAGAGACAAGGTGGGTGAGGTGATATCTTTTTTTGGACCAACATCTGTTGGTGAGAGAGACAAGCTTTCGAGCTTACACAGAGCTCCTAGAAAGCTTATCTCTCTCATCGAAAGACGTTGGTCCAATAAAAGATGCAGCTCACCCACCTTGTCTTTCTAATATCCTGGAACTGACACTGCTACAACAACACTGCATACAGTAATGCTGTCAAACTATTAAATTCAGTTGATGTTTTTTGTAACTTCCTTTAAGAAGCTAGCTAGAGAATGAGAGTAATATTTCAGTTGCCTGTGAAAGAACATTTCTTATTTTGACAATGTAGGCACACACTCCCCTAGGAATTGTGTTGGGCTAGACCCAGATTCCTGAGACTTGTGAAAGAAGCAGATACTAGTACACACATGGCCTATGCCAAATATGGTAAAGAAGTAAAGTATTAGAAACTCAGTTAATTAAGTACTGTAGGTCTTTTTCCTACTTGGCTACAAGTTCAGTGTCCTGCAGCGTGTGTATTGGTGGCTGTCTGTGTAATTGTCTAACTACATCAAATCACAAAAAAGTCTTGCTCTTGTTTATTGGGGCCTCTGGGCAGTGTCACAGCTGTAACTTGAAGGCATGCATGCTTGAGTTCCACTTTTATCAACTAATGTTAATAATCTCTCCTTTGAAAGCGAACAACACCAGAGATCTCAGTTAGAACAAACACCTGAAATATATGCCATAAGGCTAGCTCACAGAAGAGAAAATGTTATAGCTGGTTTTAATCCTGATGATTGGGTTTGGAATAAATTTTAGAATAGTTTAGAATCCTCTATTCTGAGGATTTCTTGTTTTGTGATCAGTAATGCTTTTGCTAACCACCACTTAATAGTCTTGTTGAAGAAAGCTTGCTGCCCATACTAAGTGAAAGAAAAGCTCTAAAATCTAGCTAGGTTGACATTCAGTGCCTTCCTGGATATGACGTTAGGAAGTAACTTTCTGAAACATAATTTGTCAGTTCTAGAAAGAGTTCATTCACTTTCACCGAGACAACAGTTGACATTCTACCTTATTTTTCAGTCTTTGAATCTTTCTGCTAAAGGCCCAATTCTGCTTGCTAAAAGTCAGTGAGAACTTCATTGGGAACAGGATCTCCAGACATGCACAAGATGAAAATTCTGATGACATTCTGCTGGTTAAGAACTCGTCAACTTCGTCTTTTCTTGTGTTCTCCCATTTTAATAAATGGCTCAGTGCTCATAGTAATTTCTCAGTGTGTGAATAAGCAAGTTACCTCATCCCAATGTCCATGATATAGACCAGCAAGCCAAACGTTTCACCATCCAAAGTGACACCATATAGGTTATGTGATACAGGAGGACCAGGGAGCAGTGGGAGAGTGCTGGAGGGGAAATATATAAGCTCAAGGCAAATTAAGACATGGTTCCCTGTAGACTAGGGAAGGTGGCTGCAGGTTAATTGAAGCACCTGCAGTCAATTAAAGCCCTGTTAGGAACCTAATAAAACCCCCTGAGTCAGGCAGACAGAGGAGGAAGAGGAAAGAGAAAGGACTGGGAGCTTGGAGGTGCATTGAGAGATTTGGAAGACCTGAGAATTGGAGTAAGGGAGACACTGCCCAGCAGGACAGGGAGACTCCCTTCCCCGCAGCATCTAAGGACCGAGGGTAACCGCATCTAAGGGGGATGAGGGTAAGAAACCCACAGGAGTTGAGAGGGGCTGGGACTCAGAGCAAGGAGAAAACCCAGACCCCTCCCCCGCTTCCTTCCTCTACCACCTTCCCGGGCTAGTAGCGGGGCCCTCGGCACCCAAGAGCAGGGGCAAAGGGTGTCATCTTGGCTCCCCGCCAAGAAAAGCACAGGACCCACCAAACTAAATCGGCCATCTTGCTACAGTAAACTGAATAATAATTATAGGAAGAAAACAATATAATAACTTCTTGATTGTGGCTTATACTGGAAAAACCCACACATCTATTTTTAACATCTTAAGTTACTTGAAGTAACTGTCTGAGTAGTGTGAAAACCATTACATCGGTTGTTGTCATTCTGAAAAATTTATCAACTGCCACCCGCCAAGAGTGTTCCTTTGGGTCGATTGGCTTTTATAGCATGCTTCAAAATAAAGACCACGCTGAAATGTCATGCAATTGCTGCTGTTTAATGTAGCATAACGAGTGCAACATACTATTTTTTTGTTTTGGAAAATGGATTTTTAGATCCATTATCTAGACAGGAACCTGGGACTTGCCATATTACACCAGTGGCATATGGGTTCACCAAACTCTCAGGACTTTGCCTTTGCAGCCATCTGATCCCTGGCAGAACTGGGGAGCATGACTAAATCCAGAAGCTTGAAGAAGTTTGGATCTTTCACGACAGTGTTGAGAACTAACCACAAGGAGACTAAATTGCCTGAAATAGTGAGTGCTGACCTATAGACTGTTAAAGTATTGTGCAACTGTGAGCTCAGTATTAACTATTGTGCACTAAATGTTTTGAATATTCACCTGGACTGGTATTAACTACAGAACACTGACTACAAATGCTTCTTGCTTCAGTGCAACTTTTCGTCATTGGACTGCACAAGCAGTTGTCTCAGAACATTGCAGTGCTCCTTTTTAAGACTTTCCAGGAACTTGCCTCTTATCCCTCTTCTTTCTTCACCCCCCTTCCTTCACCGATCCACCAATAGCCTCAGTCCATCCACAAACTCTTCATACTTGGTGCAAGAGTCTTCTCCTATAGGTCTCTCTCTTTCTCTGTGGAATGACCTTAGTGTCTTTTTGTCTCATCAAGTCCTTTCATTTCAAAACTCCTTTATAAGTGTAGTGCCTCTCCTTTGCATACAATACTTTTTTTTTCTTCCTGCTGATCAGTTCTCTAACTGTTTTAGTGTAAAGTTATTTTGCAATTTCCATGATAGAAGCAAAATGAAATAAAATTATATATCATGGCCAAGTTTTTCTTTACTAAAAACCATTTAAAGACCAATATTTCTCCATTTTAAAATCTTTGCTTGAAGTAATTTTGAACTTTCAAATCCACTTTAAATGTATTAGCTAAAATTTTGTTCACAATTAACTTAAGAGCAATTCAGAAAGTCTTTATATGGTAGCCTTAGGAATAATAATCAGTGATTGAAGGCTGTAACTAGATTATCACATTTTTTAATGAGGTCACTTAGCTTTTGGTGTTCCATCACAGATTGAATAACAGCACATTATCATTAATTTTGATTTTTCCTTTGCCTCTGACAGATACTCAACAATCATTGAAGGTTTTGTTGAAGAAAGTCCATTCCAGTGAGAAATAACTGCCACACTCAATATTTTTGTTCATGTTCTAACACTTCAGGCTATTTTTGCAAGAATCTGCTAAAATTGTAGAAGAATGGGGGTGTGTGTGATGTATATAACTTTTTTTTTTTTTTTTTGTTAGTGGAACCCATGTGGCTCAAAATGCCATTTTCAAGATCACCTTTATAGCTGTCTTGTTCTTTGTTTACAGTACAAGGCTTATGCTGACATTAAATTATATCAGTTGCTATCTGTTTTAGTGGTTTCAGAAGAACTTGTACTACCACGTTCTCATCATTTACGATGTTTGTAATATTTCAACCATTAACTTTGTAGCTGAATAAATCTTTAACATTACAGGATCATCCCAACTTCTGACAGGTGAGGGCTTGTGTCACAGTTGTACATAGGGAGATTTTTTTTTTTTTTAAAATACTGGCAGACATTAACATACTTTACCTGACAGAGAGAACTTGTTTTAAAGGTCATTAGGCAATGTAGCTAATAATATGAAGTTGAAAATGTGAATGTTTTCAGTAAGAGTGTGCACCTGCTTCTTAGCATTCTTTCTCTGCATTCTGATTCCCTCCTGGTAGATAACTTCTTTGCCTAATAGCAATGCAGGTCCTCTCATGATACCATGTACTGATGAATTTTGAAGGATATCACTCACTCCCTACAAGTGCAGGTAAAGTAGTCAAAGGAAATTGTTCTTTGGATTGGGGATCCAAATTCTTTACTAATCACTGGTGAATTACTAGCCTGATGTGGAGGCTCACAGTTAATGATTCCACTGGAAAAGTTTCTGACTTTTCTAGGAAGTGGAGACTGTCCTCTGTCTACTTTAAGGCTTTGTATTGGTGCCATGTTTATAGTAACTGAGCATCTCCATCTCCATTGGCCTAGTGAGATTCCTGGAGGACTGAGGTGTCTGAGGCTCTTGCTATGGTACATTTTTCTTCACATTTATCCTTTTTGAGAGGAGGGGAATAATGAGTAAGATGTAAGGCCCCAAATTATTGATGGCATCCACTGAAGTCAGAATTGCACCCACGTACATAAGGGGTGAATTTGTCTCAGACCTATTTACTTGGAATGCTAATGAAATTCTGGTTGTAAGAGTGGGGTGGGGGGGAGGGGGGGAGAGAGAGAGAGAGAGAGAGAGAGAGAGAGAGAGAGAGAAAATAAGATCCATGCCTACCTGAATAGGGGGAATATTTTGATAGTTCTTGAAAATAATTGTATCTTGAATCCTCACCTACCAGTTCTTCATGTAAGAAGACGAATTTTAATCAGAACCTTGATATCTTAATATAATGGCTTCATTATAAAATACATACAACTTTTGGTCTGTCTGGCATGCCCCTGTTAGCTTACTCTACAACTTCAGTAAAGTTTGGCTGTACAGTACCATTATTATGCAATGAACAGTGGAGAGAGTGGGATCTATCATTCCCTTGCAAAATTTATGACTTGGAATGCAGCAAATGCATTAGCCATTCAGGAGATCAATTTTTTTTTTTTTTTTTTTAAAAAGTGATCTCTGAAAAGATAAGGCTTTAAAGAAGCACACACATGCTAGCAGTGGTAGAGGGCTGAAAGTAGCATACTTGCATCTTTGGTCAAAAAGACAATAATTAATGCTCTGTTTTCACTAGCAATGTGTATATCTAATATCTAGTGTAAGGTACGAAAGCACAAAATTTCAAAGACTGAAGGAGAAATGGAGGACCCATAAGACTGAGGAGATACAGTATGAAACTTCAAGTCGAATGAGCTACTTTTAAACCCTTAGAAAAGGAGAGGTTTCAGGGTTTATCTGTTTTGGAAATAAAATCCTGAAATTATTTCCACATGCTCAAAATAAATAGTTTGAAGTTTTAGATGTTTACTTATTTAAATAATGCTATCGTGCTCATATGACACTTGTATCAAAAGTACTATAGGCATTTTCTGTTTCAGTGGGACACATGATTTTTCTATTGATTTATATAATGCTTAAAAGGAAGACTGGTATAAAAACATAGGTTTTGTTTGAAGGAAGGAGAGTAATATAACTTGAATTTCAAACACTGGCTACCAATTTCAAAATACTGAGTGGAAGAATTGAGAGAATCCCCAGTAAGAAAATATTCCTGTATATATTCCTCGTAAAGAGTTGAAAACTATTAACAATTTATCTAGGTATCTTTTGTTTGCCACAGTATTTCCTTAAATAGTTTAAAAGAGAAAACCCAATGTCTACTCAACCAGCGAAGTAGTCACCTGTTCCATGTATTCTTTTCCTCCCTTTTGCCTGTTGACTTGTTTCTCTTACTGTCTGTATACTTTATGGTATCTATTTAGATTAAAAGCTCTGAGGAAGGAACATGCCCTACTTTGTCCACTCAAAATAAGCAAGCTGCTTTACATGTGTTTCCACAGGAAATCATGTAATACTATTTGATTTTATATATTACACAGCAATTACAGTCTGACTATGCTCAGAGTTTCATTAAAATCAAAATGCATCAGTCATTTCTAAAATGAGATAAAATAAGTATTTCATGACAATTAACATTTCTAGCTTCCCTGTTTAAAATGTTTCTTTCCCCTTTGCATTGCGGAAGTACTCTGCTCTGTTTTTGGAAATAGACTATATTATGTTCACATGTAGAACTTTACTATGTGTGAGTGCATTGGTAGTATAATGAAGACATACATCTCTGTGTAACAGTTCTTGCCCACAGCTGAGAAGCAGTTTTGTCAAGACCTGAATGGAAACATATCCACTTGAAGCCAGGGGGAAAGCTAGGGTTGCCAGGCATCCAGTTTTCGACTGGAATGCCCGGTCGAAAAGGGACCCTGGCAGCTCTGGTTGGCTCTGCTGACTGGGCTGTTAAAAGTCCAGTTGGCGGTGCAGCAGGAACCTGGGGCTAAGGCAGGATCCCTGCTTGCCCTAGCTCCGCGCAGCAACCGGAAGCCGCCACCAGTTCCCTGCGGCCCCTAGGCACTGTGGCGGCCAGGGAAGCTCCGCACACTGCCCTTGCCCTGAGTACTGGCTCCACAGCTCCCATTGGCCAGGAACTGCAATCAATGGGAGCTGCAGGGGGTGGTGCCTGCATGTGCAAAGGCAGTGCACACTGTGCAGAGCCGCCTGGCTGCCCATGCCCCTAGGGGCCGCAGGGACCTGGCAGCCACTTCCTTGGAGCTGCAGTAAGTGCCAGCCCAGTCTGGAGCCCCCTTTTGCACCCCAAAACCCACATTCCAGAGAGTCTGCCCCCCCCCGCCCTCAGTCCCTGAGCTTTTTTCTCTGCATTTGGATTTTCACGCTGCAGCTTGGTGTTTTCTTTCTTTAACAAGTCCTGTGTTTTAGGTTTTCTGTCTGTCCAAACTGACAGTAGAACAAAATAGAAGTTG
Source organism: Dermochelys coriacea (assembly GCF_009764565.3). Classification (NCBI taxonomy): domain Eukaryota; kingdom Metazoa; phylum Chordata; order Testudines; family Dermochelyidae; genus Dermochelys; species Dermochelys coriacea. Next base: position 79,448,101 of record NC_050068.2, on the reverse strand, counting down.
ATGGCAAACATTTCTTGATGTTTGTTCTGATCTGTATTTGTTTCTGTTAACTTGTACTACAGATATTGGGCCAAATTCCAGTATGATATAAAAGGAGACTTGCATATTGATTGTTCTGTATTTTATATAATGAGGAGTAGAAGAGTAAGATTGTAGAAAAAACAAGAGGAAGGCTTAAGAACACCTAACACAGGCATCCGTCACCACTCTCCTGTTGGTTGGTTCTCCTCAAACAACTTCACCTTTCTACCCCTCAACAGAAATTACACCAAATTACTGATGTTTAATTAAATCATTTTAACCAATTCTGTATTTAGGCCTTTATCTGGCTATTAGCAAAGAATGCAGCACAATTAGTAATGAGCAGCAATACTCTGAGTACTGCCAGGAGCGTGTTTGGGGGTTTTGTATAGCAGGTTTCAATAGTTTCAGGCTTTCAAAAGACTTGAATGCTCGCTATGTGGAATTGTATTTTGAAGTTATATCTGCACCACAGGCAGCAAGCAGAAAAATACACTGAGTAACTTCAGCCAGGTTGCCAATAGGGTTATTAGACGAGTTGGGTGAAGATTTTTTTGGTGACTAGTACATTTGCTGGAAAATGCATTTTGGGGGGACCAGGGGTTGATGCTTCCTGGGGAGTGCCCAGGGTTGTGAGGCACTTTGCTACCACCTGCTCTTAGCATGAGGAAGCATTATCCGTTCTGGCCAGGGGTCAACTCCTGGACTTCACAGGCAATGCAAGTGCTCCCCTCTCAGCCTGTGTAGGCCCTGCTGTCCCTCTGCAAGTTAGTGATAGGCACACTCCAGCCCTCGAATCTTCTGAGCATCCCCCTGGAGTGTCCAGCCACCCAGTCCACTGGACCCTCACAGAATTCACAGATCCACTACTCCCAACGGAACAGTACCCCCAGTTTACTGGCTTCACCTCAGGATTACTGCTCTGCTTAACTCGCAGCACTTCGATTTGTTAATAGTGAAAACAGGTAGTTCTTTAATGAACAAAGAATAGAGATTTGAAAAGTACTTTCTAGAGCCTAGATTTAACTAATGAGACGTTTTACTGTGTAATGAAGTTTTAGCTCATCCAAAGTCTTTCTCCCAAAATTAAATAGCCAGGCTGGCTGTGACCCTCTGTTCATAAGACAAGCATGTTAGCAGCTTGTCCCCTAGGTGAAGGATATCATGTGACTCCTTGCATTGTCCTGATACACCAGACAAATTTTTTGATCTTTGTCATAAACAGGACACCTTCCCTGCTGTGTGTTCTTCCTTCAGATTTTCTGATCTCTTGTCAGCTTTGCAATCTTGATCAGCTGGTGGCTCCCTATGCAAGTAGACTTGCATTGTAAGTCACACAATAACCCTCCAGGGTGATAAGTATCTACTACCGCTTTCCTGACCAGAACCTGCTATCTTAACTTACAGACTTTAAGAAAGTTGTTTGCAATGTTGTAGTCGTGTTGGTCCCAAGTTTCCAAGTCTCACAGAGAAGAGCTCTGTGAAACTCAAAAGCTTGTCTTTTTCACCCCTAGAAATTTATGTACTAAAATATATTGCTATATACACCTTGTCTCTTATACTTTAAGAACACAGTATAGATGCATAACTTTTTAAAAATAATATCCTTGCATACATTTTCCAGTTATGATGACTAGTGGGGTGAGGGCTCCCAATAAAGACCTTACATGCCACCCTTTGGTAACTATTAAGTAGATATCAGTCCCAGGGGATCCCTGTAAACGCCGATGCATCATTTATGCCGTCTGCCACTTGTGACCCCTGGATGCCAGGGGGCACTGAAATTATTTGCAAATTTGGGTTGAATTTGGCAAATAACTTTAGCTGGAAATAAAACTGAAATTTTGGAAATGTCAAAATGGGTTCAAAAATATTATTTTAAACAAAATGTTCAATAGAAATGACCTTTTTGAAAAGTAAGATTGAATCAACCCAAACTTTTTTTTTTTTTTAATACTTTGGTGAGAAATTGGAAAAAATTCGGTTCTAAATGAACCAAACTTTCTTCAGATTTTTTTTTGTTAGCCATGAAATTGAAAAACAATAACTTGCTCAATTCTACTTAATTAGCATGCAGATTCAAATTTGAAATGACAATGTAGCTTGTAAATCATAAGGTGGCCTTTTCCTTATTACTGCATAATTTATATAAGATTCCTTTAGATAGAATTTAGTAAATCAGACTTAACTTCTGTTGCACCAGTGTAACTGAGTAAACTTTAGCCCAGGGGTGGGCAAACTACGGCTTGCGGGCCACATCCAGCACATCAGACTTTTAAATCTGGCCCTCAAGGTCTCACTGGGGAGCGGGGTTAGGGGCTTGCTTGCCCTGGTCCACATGTGCCGTGACTCCTTGCAGCTCCTGGGAAGCAGTCAGCATGTCCCCACTTCAGCCCCTATTCGTAGGGGCAGCCAGGGGCTCCACATGCTGCCCCCACCCCAAGCCCCACCCTGCAGCTCCCATTGGCCAGGAACCATGGCCAATGGGAGCTGTGGAAACGGTGCCTGCGGACAGGGCAGTGCGCAGAGCTGCCTGGCCGCACCTCCGCTTAGGAGCCGGAGAGGGGACATGCCGCTGCTTCTGGGAGCCGCTTGAGGTAAACGCTGCGAGGAGTTTGCATCCCGAGCCAGCCCCCTGCACCCTAGCCCAAACCCTGGTCCCCTCCTGCCCTCAGAACCCCTTGATCCCAGCCCAAACCCCTCATCCATGGCCCCACACCAGAGCCTGCATCCCCAGCCAGAGTCCTCACCCCCCACCACCCTCACTCCAACCCTCAGCCGCAGCCCTGAGCTCCTCATTTCTGGCCCCACCCCAGAGCCCACAACCCCAGCCAGAGGCCTCACCCTCTCCTGCACCCCTATCCCCATGGCCTGCCATACAATTTCCATACCCAGATGTGGCCCTGAAGCCAAAAAATTTGCCACACGTACTTTAGCCCTATGTTATAAAATGTCTTCACTTGCTTCTGTGCAGCAGACTATGAATATGAACATAATCAAAAGAATTTCACATCTTTACCAGTTATTCTTTTGAAAGTTTTCTAGCTTCAGCAGACCATATGGATTCATTCCTTGTTTCATTATACTGGTCCTCTCTCTCTTGTTTTTTAATTATTTTGTGAATTTTCAATCTGTCAGAGGTTAAAAGCCTCAAAAAGAGACTCTTATAAGTGTTATGTAAATATGATCTCTGTACAGGTTCCCAAAAAATATGATTTTGATGCTATTATTTCCCAAATCAGTAGATGTTAGAAATCTCTCTCTGTTCCTGTTAACTGTAATCAGAACATGTACTGTTTGTTTATTTTTTAAGATAAAAATGTGGCTGTTCAAATCCTATGTAGCCTGTGTGGTTCCAGTGGCAAATCAGGGAGCACTTGGCTTTTGAAACACCAACGATTACTGTCTAGAGGCTCGTGATGGGGTGGAGTATGATATAATGAACTGAGTTTGTCTGAGGAAATGTAGTGAAATTACTCCCAGCTTCTGTAGTGGGAGAAGCTTTCTGTGCTTTTATTCATACCATTATTCTATTAAGAATCTATTAAGTACCCCCTATTCGTTAGAAACATTGTCGTACCCTGAGAATGCCTCAGCTATTCAACTGGGATGCAAACCAGAAGGTACCATTCTTCGAATGTTGATGTACGGTGTTCTTTCTGCTTCCTATGTATTTTGAAAATATGTATGTGACTAGGTGGGATGGGATAACCCACCTTGTCTCTCTAATATTGTGGGAGTGACAAGGCTACAACAACACTGCATACAAAATATATCTGACGTACTAGTAAAGTTGAAGCTCTGTGTATGTGTGATTCAATTTAGAGCTGAGTGGCCTCTACTAGCAACAGAAGGTGTTCAATACATTAAACCTGACTGAGTAATACTAGGTTGTAAGTCTCTTACACATGGTAAGAATAGTGGACTTCCAGTTTTTTGTTGTTTGTTTTTAAATAAACTGGGACAATTTGCCTTTGTGATGCTTAAATTCCCTTTAGAAGCTTTATGAAGTTAGAAATCAACTTAATAGGGCATTACAGTTTCCCTATATTTCACAGTGAAATCTAAAAACCCATTTAGCTGTTTTGCATGCCAATACATAGCAAGTATGAATTTGTGCTCTTTGAACCTTTTGTGAATAACCTGCTTGTAGTTAGTTTTTTGGTAGAAACTGGAAACTTTTTCTGATTTTGTACTATATTTTGTTTTGGGGTCCATTCTTCCACTCAATGAATGCAGTTGTGAATACTGAAGGGAGAACAGTCTACTAGGACTCTAAACTCTTTTGTCGCTTGTATTCTTGAAGAGAAGATGCAATGTTGCCATGAAGTTACTTGTCCCATTCTAGAGCGGTAACAATGGTTTTCCTTTGTGCTGTTTTCTTTGCCGCAGCATGCATCATTTATCAAAACTGGTAATCTCTAAAGTCTAAACTTTTTTATCAGCTCTGCCACTTTAAAAACAACAAGCAAAACTGTTATATACTTGATGATATTAATGCTAGACACCTATGCTAAAACTTTCACAAACACTACTTGAACTTGTTTGCAAGTCCTGTCAGTAAGCTTTAATACGTATTTTTTCCCCACTGTATTTCTTTTTAAAATGATCGTATGCTTTCATCTAATACCATAATGGCTAGTTAAACTGGGATAAGTAAGAATTCCAGCATGAAAGTGTATCTATAAAGCACACAGAGATTCCTAACTTTTACTTTAATCTATTTATTTAAGTATCTATCCAAAGCTCTGAGAACTTCTACTTTTAAAATTACACTATACAAAATAAAAATTGTGTGTACACCTTTTTATAATACTTTCTGCACAAAAAAGATATTTACCCTCCATTCCAAAAGTCTTGTAATAGCCCCATATCTAACCCCCCCCCCCCCTCAACCTGCTTCCACTCTCACACCCACAAACAAAGATATATATTTGGAGCATGTCCAAAATGTTTAATAAATCTGACCTCTGGCTAAGGTGGAGCACTGGTGTCAGATACTCCCATTGGGGAGCATTGCAACCATGTTCTATGCTAGCTTTAGTTTCTACAGTAAATGGTTTTAAGGTGCAGCCTGCAGATAGTGCATTACAGTAGCCTACAAGATCCATATCCCACAGAAAGATCATATTTGCCTTGCCAGGTGCAGGAGGGGTGAGAGAGTGCTTTTTCACAACAGCTGCTACCTGTGAATCCAGCAGCAGCCTTGGCTCTAATATGAGCTCTAAATTGTAAGTGAAGCCTGCATTACAAGAGGCAGTCACATGTCCTTACAACAGTCCCCCTGATTAATCTTTTTTGTAATTTCTTCTGGTTGGCTTTCAGAGCTGCCTCCTCTGGGCTGAGCTGCAGCTAGTTTGCCTACTTTCAAGCTGCTGTCTCATGCGGACCTTGGGAAATGCAGAGCTGAGTGAGTATCATCAGCATACTGAAAATATCACAGCTCCTCTCTCCTTACTCGATCACCACTAGCAACTACGTCCAGTTTGATGTAGTGGATTAATTAATAAAATATTTACAGCCTATTAAAATCCTTATGTAAACCACCAGGTTTAAAAATCCACCTCCCTTTTAGTTTAAAGGTATTTTGCCTATTACATTCTGGTATATGTTGATCAGATTCAGCATGACCCCCCCCCCCCCCATACAGTGGAACATGGCTATTTTAAATTTCACTGTACTCTTTTTGAAGCCTGCACTTGTGGTAATGTGCAGTACAGTATCTTTAACTTGATTTCTAAACCAACATTTTCCAAAAGTATCAGAGGCCTTTGTTCTCATTGAGAACTACATCTCTGTTATCTTCCACCCATCTTGATCTGCCTCTTCCCCCTCCCACTCTCCCATGTACCAACTGAAGGAATACCGCATCCTACCCTAGTCCTTGATGACTGAGTTTCTGTGCCCTCTGTTTTGACACAGCTTCCAGAGATGTATCTTCTGTTCTTAGTCAGACTTGTTTTCCAGACTTTGAAGAATGTCTCTCAGCACTTATCCCCAAAGAACCTCTCAATAATTCCAGAGGATAATGATCTTGCATCCAGCTTTATGCAAGTTAGAAAAGTAAATGAATGAAGCAGAATACAGCATGCCTATTCTATGTTCTCCAAGAGCTTCCAGGGCTTCACTCAAAAGAATACTCTTAGGCTGGCTAAGCAAGACTAAAAGCTTTAAACAAAATTTTTATGTGCCTGTTCCTGCACTCATTCTGACAGGGGTGAGCATTTTGGGGTCAGTCTGGCACATCTGTCATTGAAGCTCTTACTCCCTATTCCCTTTGGCTGATGTCCCTTTATTACTTGGCAGTATTTTGATATATAAAGTTTTCAAAGTCCATATTACCAGTTTAGACATGAGGTCGTTTTGTATTAGCACACAGACAGACAATGATCTTTCTCCATTACAACACATCTGAGTAAGCTTATTTTTTTTTTTCAGTCTCCATTTCTATGCAATTTACCATTGTACCCAATATTCCATGAGGCTCACAGTTTCTTGACAAATAGCTTTTCAGTTTACCTCCAGTTAACATGTAGTGTTTCAGAGGACTTTCAGTTTCATGAAAGACCTTCTCCGATGGGTATCTTTGTTAGAATAAGACCTAATGTATGTTGATGACCAAGTTCAGCATAATAAATTGATCCTGGAACCAGTGCTGGGAGATACTTCTAGCCCTGAAAGTTTTGTACTGGTCTATCTACTATTTTCATTGGTGGACCGGAAAGCACTGCTGACAAGTAATTTAGTAATGTTGTCAGTATAGTACTTTTAAGTAACTTGAATAAATGCTATTTGGAGTATGAGGAAATATTCCCCTCAAGGAAATCTGAAAGGTCAGTTGAGACCCATTCATAAGTAGTTTCTTCCTGTGGGCTCAAGAGGAGCTACAACAGCCCTATGAAATTAAGCATAGAAAATATTCCATTTCCTTCATGATTTAGCCACTTCATTTCATTTGTCCACTGTAGGTCATCTTGCACTTGGAAACGTATTTAAATTTGAAAGTACTTTTGAGAGGATTTATCAATACTAAATACCCAACTTTAACTAATTAGATGAGAAGTTTCAGAGTAGCAGCCGTGATAGTCTCTATTTTCAAAAAGAAAGAGTACTTGTGGCACCTTAGAGACTAACACATTTATTTGAGCATAAGCTTTCGTGAGCTACAGCTCACTTCATCGGATGCATTTGGTGGAAAATACAGTGGGGAGATTTTTACACACACACACACACACACACAACATGGGAAGATTTATTTATATATATATATATAATACACACACACACAGAGAACATGGGGAGATTTATATATATATATATACACACAGAGAGTGAGAGAGAACATGAAACAATGGGTTTTATCATACACGCTGTAAGGAGAGTGATCACTTAAGATGAGCCATCACCGGGGGGGGGGGAGGCCTTTCATGGTGACAAGCAAGGTAGGCTATTTCCAGCAGATAACAAGAACATCTGAGGAACAGTGGGGGGTGGGATGGGGGGAGAAATAACATGGGGAAATAGTTTTACTTTGTGTAATGACTCATCCATTCCCAGTCTCTATTCAAGCCTAAGTTAATTGTATCCAGTTTGCAAATTAATTCCAATTCAGCAGTCTCTCCTTGGAGTCTGTTTTTGAAGCTTTTTTGTTGAAGAATAGCCACTCTTAGGTCTGTAATCGAGTGACCGGAGAGATTGAAGTGTTCTCCGACTGGTTTTTGAATGTTATAATTCTTGACGTTTGATTTGTGTCCATTAATTCTTTTACGTAGAGACTGTCCAGTAACCTATCCTTGCAACAAAGCCCGTTGCTAACTCTGTCCACATATCTATTCAGGGGACACCATCATAGGGCCTAATCACATCAGCCACACTATCAGAGGCTCGTTCACCTGCGCATCTACCAATGTGATATATGCTATCATGTGCCAGCAATGCCCCTCTGCCGTGTACATTGGTCAAACTGGACTTCATTACCCCCTCCACCCCCCCCCCCCCACACACACACCCAGCCACAGTTCCAAATTTTAACAGCTGGTACCTCATCAAACAACAAGAGTTAGATTAATGCTTCGAGATCTGAAAGCTTAGATCAGGGTGTCAGAAGGCTTTTACAGTAAACCATAATGTAGAGAAACAATTTCAAAGGTGATGAGATGCTGCTTTTAGTAGTGTTAAATGCTGTAACAGATGGGTCATTCTGAATAGAAATAGGAAGCAAGTTTCACAGTTGAGCATCTCTGTAAGAATACCTTTGCCATACTTTGCTCAGTCTGCCTTTGAGGCCAAAACATAACTGGGAGCACTCAAAGAAATTAACATACTGAAGGGGGAAAAAATCACTCTAGTCAGTAAAGCTACCAGGTTATAGTAACTGATGGAAAAATCAGGATTTTCAGATAAGAACTTGCAACTCCAGTGAAGTTAATTATGTTGTGTCCAATAATGTAAGTTGTGAACGTAGCCTACTATTTCTCTGCACTGATAGGATTAACAGGATAGTATTTTGAGAGACTACAAAATTCACATGTATGATTAATATCCCTGAAATGCACGCATCTTGCTTTGTGTATGTGAAGCTTTGCATTGTACACCTTGCTCCCAAGGAAATCAAACCCACAATTTCCTCTGCCGCTGTACAAAGCACCACAATTAGACGTTGGAGCTGGTATGCCTGATTTACTGTATTAAAGGGTTTGTTAGTAGCTTAATTGTAAAGCTCTAGAAAAATACTTGACATTGTTTACCCATCTGAAATGGAGCATACTGGATTCAGGAATGCCTAGTTACGTATTTCAAGGCATGAAGCTGGTGGCACATACTGCAGTAGCTAAACTGTTACTTGCATGAATATTTATGTTGCCCAAGACTGAAATCTTATTGGGAACATTCTTGGGGCTGTATTAACAAAGCCTTTTCTACCAAATCCAGTTGAGGATCATGATGGTTTTCTCTGACATTCTATTACTCAGTCGAATTCTAATCCATTTTTTTAAAGGCCTTGCATGTTGGACATTTTGTGGCTTTGGTCTTTAATTTCTGGTTTCCTTAATAAAGATATTTAATTGTCACCCAGGTTCCTGATGTGATCAGCAGCATAAGGCAAGTGTCCAAAGCAGCCCTGAAAGAGGATGCCAAGCCTGGTAAGGATAGTGAAGATGCCTTCTATAATTCCCAAAAATTTGAGGTTTTGTACTGTGGAAAGGTGACTGTGGCCCATAAGAAAGCCCCCTCCACTCTAATTGATGAGTGCATTGAGAAATTCAGCCTACATGAGCGCCAACGCCTAAAACTGTTGAGTGAGCAGCGGAGCACAGATTCCAGCTCAGACTTAACCTTGTATGAAGGAGATGTGCCAGCTTCTCCATCTGATAGTCCATTTGAGGAGCTAGATGACACGAGCACCACCACCGGGCACACTGGGATCTTTACAATTGGAGGCCAGACCAACCTGGCTGGCACCCGTGTCTCTTTCCCCGAGCGAATTTTGGAGGATTCTGGCTTTGATGAGCAGCAGGAATTCCGCTCCCGGTGCAACAGCGTCACTGCCGTTATGCAAAGGAGGGTTCATGATACCAGTCTGAAAACACAGCCACGCAGGAGACATGCAAGTGCACCCAGTCATGTTCAACCCTCAGACTCTGAGAAGAACAGAACAATGTTGTTTCAGGTAGGTGCCATAGCAGTACCCACAATTTCATGCATACAATAGAATTAGGAGAGCTTGACTTAGACAATTATTGTCACTGCTGCATATTGAAACTTCTTATGCAAACAGTTTCTGTTAAGCCAAAAATCATTTGCTTTTCTACTTTGTATTACAATACATGAAACCATACTGGGGACAGTCTAAATAATATTGAATAATTTATATCCCAGTTACTTTGGGGGAAGCTAAAGTTTAAAACATATGAGTTTCGTAAACTTGAAGGGAATATAATTGCTTATCTGTTAATTTGACAACATTAACATCATATTTAAGAGAACTGTGTATTTTGTCTTAGAATCTGATGCTAATATGCAGACTTCTTTCAAGTGCTTTTGTGGATTGATTTCTCTATCCATAACATTTTTGAACAGAGCGAACAAAATCTCCCTTTTCTGTTACTAAAACGAACAAGTAGTTAAAGCTGTGAAAAATAATGTGCAGTTTGACTCCTTCTCTTTTTATGGTAAATTTCAATGATGCTAAGAAGTTCCTCATTTTCAGAATAGGAATAGTCTGTCTTGCAAAAAGTCTGTTGAAAAATTATACTTCTAAGATCTGCTCAGTGGCTTCATCCCCAAATCCTTTAGTCTGTCTTCTCTTCCCCTGAAGTACGTTTAAAGATTTCAGAGCATATGCGCTTAGGAAACGAGAGAAAATTATTAGAACAGATGACCCATAAAAGCCAAGATCTTTTGCTTTTTAAAATGATAGGCTGCTAAATGCTTAGGAATATTCTCCCCTCCCCCCCCCCCATTTTAGAGAACAGACTTGCATTTTCATCCTCTTGAGAAACACAAACGGATGTGAGGAAATATATTGCCATTTAGAAACCCACAGCCCATCACTGGTGGTGAAAAGGTCTTAGCTGAAAAACCCCTCAAGCTCCATAGGCTATATTCATGTGCCCTTGGGGAGCAGTTCATGAGAAAGCAGAAGGGAAATTCACTGCAGCGAATAATCTGTTCTCGTTGACCATTAAAAAGAGGCTAAATACATCACCTTTATTTTAAAATCAACAACAACAGCAAAGAACTGAAGACCCAAACTGTTTGTATTTGTATTTTAAAAACTTATCTGGATGGTGGTTTTTGGTGTAATACGGCTTGTAACTTACCTTGATTGTTTCAGATCAGTCTAATAGAGCTTTAATTAGGGCCCATCAAAAACTGACTTTTGATGGACTAAAACTTTTCATAATCTGTGTCTGATTCCTGCAACTTTTTTTGTTGTTTGTTTTTCTGTTTTACCCCCAAACTGAATACTTCTTGTTGAAATTTTCTGCAATTCCCCTCCCTCATTTTCCTTTTTCCTAAAATGCTAAATTTTGCCATCTTCGTTCACTCAGTAAGTAGGGTGACCAGATGTCCCAATTTTATAGGGACAGTTCCGATTTTGAGGTCTTTTTCTTATATAGGCTCCTATTACTCCCAGCCCCCATCCTGATTTTTCACACTTGCTGTTTGGTCACCCTGTGAGTAAGCTACTATTCAACGTGAGTAGCAAATGCAAAGATGGCAGAATCTGCCCAGTCATTGAACTTCATTTGGTGTATTATTCATTTGTGCCTTATAAAACAGTCTGATTTAAATTTTGTTTTGAAGGTTGGACGATTTGAAATTAACCTTATCAGCCCAGACACCAAATCTGTTGTGCTTGAAAAGAATTTTAAAGATATCTCCTCATGTTCTCAGGTATGTATTTATTGAGTAGCTTCCAGTACATCTGGGAAGGGACTTTTTTTTTATTTGGAGACGCTCTGATAGCTTTTTTTAGTCAGTGGGCAGCAGAAATAGTCAATCAAAGCTTTTGTTGATTATAGAAAATTAAATGAAAATACAGTACAGAATATCCTTAAACATAGGTTTCAGAGTAGCAGCCATGTTGGTCTGTATTCGCAAAAAGAAAAGGAGTACTTGTGGCACCTTAGAGACTAACAAATTTGTTAATTTGTTAGTCTCTAAGGTGCCACAAGTACTCCTTTTCTTTTTCCTTTTTTTTTTTTTTTTAAACAATTATAACTTTTGTTTTAGTTAACACCTGTATAACTAGATTTTGGTTTTCTCTATAGAACCTTAATAAAAACATGGTAAGACAGCTATTCTGTGCCCCCTCTTCCCCACCCGAGTACTTTGGAAATGTTAAATGTTATCTATAGAGTGATGTTTGAGGTAATCATATTTTGAATGAGAAGAACACATGCTACAGTTTAGAAGTGATAAACTGCAGTATAGTTTTGGTGACGGCACTGGAGAAAGATAGATTTTAAAATTTGATCAATCATCCAGTTGCTACCATTGTAGACTATAGGGGTAGACTCTCCTTCTTGCAATAGATCAGGCAACAGTAATTCAAAGTGTAGAAATTCTGTGCCTCCAAATGCCACTTACTGGTTTGTGTTAGCTCCCACAAAATGCTAGGAATGGCACAGATACAAAGGAAAGTACAGTCCCTGCCTCAGAGCTCACAATCTAAAGACGTACACAGAACTAGTGAATTTCTGTGAATTGTAGCAATAGTTCTGGTCATCATTCACATGCCGCTAGATGTGAATTTTGTTAACTTAAGGAAAGAGACCATTCTGTTCAATTTTAGGCAGTAGCCTGAAATCTCCCGTTTGGAGGTGCTCTATGGTGGTGACGTGTTTCAGTGAGGGCTTTTGCAAGGAGTACAGCTATTCTGCTACCTTGGGACAGGATACAGAGTGTGCCTCTCCCCAGTGTGGGACTAGCTCTGCAGCTGAGATGGGGACAGAGCCATGGCTTCTATCTCATTTGGAGAATTTAGCGGTCGCAGCAATTCTAAAGTTGGGAATTCCATGTGGTCAGTACAAGAGCTATTAAAGGTCTCCAGATGCATTTTCTGATGGTTCTTAGACCAGCATCTGATCCAAAGCACTCTTTTCAGATGTTCAAATAACACCAGTCAAATCTTCCCTTGTATCTGTGTTGCATGGCTATATAGTTTGCAAATTAGAACTGGGATTAGCATATACTCTTGCTTCTAATGGAGGGCAAAGGGGACTGCAAGAGGAATAGGGAAATCTGGCCTACGTAGGCAAATGATAAAGATGAAATAATAGTATTTGTAGCATACACAGATCAGGCAGGCACACAAGAAGGAGAGGTAAGAAAGAAGAAAACCTGTAGATGCCCTGGGTCCAAAAACTTTGTTTACTGGGGGAATGTCATGAGTGGCAGCTGCTAGTTTCCATGAGGCTCCTGGTAGACAGCAGGTGAACCCATGGGCAGCTCAGGAGAACAGCACTGGCAGTGAAGTCACTGATATTTAGAGTATGGTAGGAACTGGCCTAGTATCTTAGACGGTCGTCTTTGTTCCTGCTTTCTTCTTAACTGAGACAAGGTGGTTGAGGTAATATCTTTTATTGGACCAACTTATGCTGGTGAGGGATACAAGTTTTTGAGCTACATGGAGCTCTTCTTCAGGTCTGGGAAACTTACTCAAAGCGTCACAGCTAAGTACAAGGTCGAACAGAATAGTCTGAATGTATATGCTAACTACTTATGCTAAACTATATGTTCGACCTTGTACTTAGCTGTGATGCTTTGAGTGAGTTTCCCAGACCTGAAGAAGAGTTCTGTGTTACTCAAAAGCTTGTCTCTCCAACAGAAGTTGGTCCAATAAAAGATTACCTCACCCACCTTAGCCCTGTCAGACCCAGAATCCCTATTTTATAGGGACAGTCCCGTTTTTTGGGTCTTTTTTTATATATAGGCTCCTATTACCCCTCCCCCCTTCCCGATTTTTCACAATTGCTGTCTGGTCACCCTTTCTTAGAGAGATATCTACAACTTCTTCTAAACTGGGCATTTGTAAGCCATAAAAAACTTCAGACTAGGTTTCATACTGGTGTTTATGTAGTCTTTCACTAGTACTTGAGTGGGTGGGGAAAAATAAAAGCCTTATTGAGAACTAAACTGAATAGGTGCTAACAAAATGTTCTATGTTTCCAAAACATCTGTGGCATATTAGTGAAAGATTTGGTTTAAAAAACACAAAACAAACCAACCTTGCCCTCCCCACCCCTCAAACCCAACAACTCTGGAGAATTCTTATGGTCAATAGAAATTAAATATTAATTTATTCAAGCCAAGTACTTGGTTATACAGAGCTCATCAGCATTTGTTCACTGTTAAACACCCTGTGTTTATTGTAGATTTATTAGCTAATGTCATGGCTTGGAATATTTACCCTTATGAGCTTAAAATTGATTAAAATGAAAGAGAGCAACAATCTCTCTAGAGTGTATTTAGGGTTATTTTATTTCTGCCCTAGTAAATATGTTGCTTTTCTGTGGCATGAGCATGCAAGGGTGCTTCATTTCAGACTGGAAAATGCATGTCCGTAATTTGTATAATTGACTAAGCCACAAATATAAATGATAAAATTTTATATATCTATATATATGATCTTAAGTGTCACAGACAGCTGTGTGGGTTTCTTGTTAAGCCTCACTGACTTTGACTTTGTGGGTGACCCAGAACAATAAACAATCGTCACATGTCCTATTGGAATGACAAGTCGAGACGCCCTGTTAGAGAACAGTGCTGGAAGTACAGTTAACAGACAAGCTTGCTGTGCTATTTTCAGGTACAATGACGCAAGCATCATCCCACCTCCCCCATACACCTTCCCCTATGCAAGGAAATGAGAAAATTCAGAAGACAGCAATAGATTTTGCTGTAATTCTTCCTAGAGTTGTGTCTAAAACAGTTTATGCTGAGTTTGGGATCTGGTCTGCTAGGGACTCACTTTAAGAAATAAGTGACTTTAACCAAAATAAAGGTCAGAATGGTGGCTCTTTCATATGTATAAAATCTGTCCCTTCCTATTTAATGAATTGAAGGTCCTAAACTGCCAAAGGGGAAATGGTTTGAATTACCTCCCAGTGTTGTAAGGTGAGAAGATAGGGGCTGATTTGAACAAATTAAGTCAGAGAAATGTAATGAAGGTCAAATTTTTTCATGAGGAAAGAAATTGAGCATTATGCATTGCTGTTGCTTCAGGGTTTTGTGTGTGTGTGTAAGAAGTCCTATGACTTATAGGCATATTACACTTTTTTTTTTTTCTTTGATAGATGGTGGCAGCCATTAAAAAAGAAAGTTACCATACTTGATATCTGGGACCGCGTAGCTTTCTTATTCACTGCAAATTCTCAGTATGGCGAAAGTGGTGGTATCTCAGAGATGACAGAACTGAAATACAATTATCACAGTATTTCTGAACTGATTTTAAAATATATTTTAAAATAAATACTTCACTAATGTTTTTAAAAAAAATTTTCAGGGTATACAACATGTTGATCACTTTGGTTTTATTTGTCGGGAATCTATTGAACCTGGGATAAACCAGTATGTTTGCTACGTGTTCCAGTGTGCAAGTGAATCTTTGGTAAGTAATTTACATAAACTGTTAGACTTGGTTTACACTGTCAACTTATGCCAGTATAACCACGTCACTCAGGGTCGTGGCAAATCCTAACTCCCGATGTAGACAGCGCTATGTCAGCAGGATGGTTTCTCCTGACAACGTAGCTACCACCTCTTGGGGAGCTAGAGTACCTGCACTGACAGGAGAAGCTCTCCCGTCAGTGTAGGTAGTGTCATACTGTTGCAGCTGTGCCACTTCAGTACTATAAGTGTAGATAAGCCCTTAGTTTTTCACATTTTGATAGCCTCTTTCATAAATGAATCTCAAAACACTTAATAATCCCTGAATCTGTGCAGCTATATGAAGGTGATAAGTGTTGTCCTCACTTTGCACATGGGTAAACTGAGGCTCAGGGATTCAGTCTCTGCACTCTATTGTGAATGCACACCTACATACAGGTACAAGTACACGTGGCTGTACTTAGCATCTGTACATGTCCAGGTGTTAGAATTTGCAGACACAGATGTTTACACTGGCAAAGTTCAGGTGTATGTGTTAGAGTGCACAAGTGGTGGCTAGGTAAAGGTTTAGCTGAATATTTGACCATAAGTAACTTGCACATTTTTATCTGTTGAGACATAGAAATGTAGGACTGGAAGGGACCTTGAGAGGTAATAGAGTCCAGTCCCCTGCACTCAAGACAGGACTAAGCATTATTTTAGACCATCCCTGACAGGTGTTTGTCTAACCTGCTCTTAAAAACTTCTAGTGATGGAGTTTCCACAGCCTCCCTAGGCAATTTATTCACATGCTTAACCACCCTGACAGGAAGTTTTTTTTTCCTAATATCCAACCTAAACCTCCCTTGCTGCAATTTAAGCCCATTGCTTCTTGTCCTCTGCGGTTAAGGAGAACCATTTTTTCTCTCTTCCTTGTAATAACCGTTGACATGTACTTGAGTACCTTGGTGAACTGGGGCCAAATTACTAAATTAGTAACAGAGCCGGAAATAGAACTTGGATGTACTGAGTTCCAGTCCATGGCTTCTACTACTAAGCTGTCACACTCCTTGCCTTTGCCATGCACATCCTTCCATTTTCCAAATGTTGTTGCTCTCCTTTTATTCCTAACTACTCTGAGAAATGAAATAGGAACGTCCACTTTGAAGCAGAAATTTTGATCTATAATTGTTCTGCAAAATGGACAATTAAAATGTGATACAAAGGATGTGTCAGTCAATTAGCTATTGTAGTTATAAGACTCAGCATACTCAATTTTTAGATATGACATCTATAAAGTAATGTCTTTGCTATATTTTCTGAGGGAGAGAGAGACAAGATGCATGAGGTAATAACTTTTATTGTACCTATTTCTATTAGTGAAACAGACAAGCTTTCAGGCTGCACATAGCTCTTTTCTTAATGTCCAGTACAAAGAAACCATATTAACTGATGGCTTTCTAACTTATTAGTGCTTCAAAGTGAAAGGTAAAATACCATGAATTTATAGAAGAGATGCACTATTTCCCCTAATAAAGCAGGGCCTAACTGCTCATAATTGAACTAGTTTTAAAAAAACAAACAAACAAAAAACCTCAAATGTTTTTCAAGCTTTTTTTTTACTT
Organism: Dermochelys coriacea; assembly: GCF_009764565.3. Taxonomy (NCBI): domain Eukaryota; kingdom Metazoa; phylum Chordata; order Testudines; family Dermochelyidae; genus Dermochelys; species Dermochelys coriacea. The sequence goes on along the minus strand of NC_050068.2, from coordinate 79,431,359 downwards.
TAAACAATTTTCAAAAATCAAAAAAATTGAACCAGTTCTTTAGCTGTCTCAAAAACAAAAAAAAAATTGATGAAAATGTTTGTCAAAATATTTTCATTGAAATTCAAATTTTTGATAAATATGTTTAACAGATATAATTTTGACCAGCTCCACTCACCTCAGAGCACTAAACAATGCCTAATTATTTGAGCATTATGGAGGACCACAGCAGCTGTTATGGGGCTAAGCATTCTTAGCAATGCTTTAAACAAGGTAGGGGTAGATCCTCAGCTGGTGGAAACCAGGTTTGCCATAGATGCTGGAATTAGGGATACAAGAGATGCTGCAGCACCTGTGGCTTGAAGTAGTTTCTGAGCATAGCTTTATTGGAGTCCATGGAACTATGCTGCTTTACACCAGCTGAGGATCTGACCCATTGTCAAAATTTGAGGGGAGAGAGAACCTATTGAATGACCAGCAGAATATAATTTAAAGGAAAATTATGCCTTCATCTGACCTTTTGGTTAATTTGATCCCTGATAATTCACAGGTGACTAAAAGAAAGGAGGTGGTTTACAAATAAATAAAACCCTTCTCCTCAACTCTCTCACATATTTTAAGAGTAATAATATTACACTCAAGTAAGTATTTAAATGGGCAGAGTACATAGAAAAGAGCCCTGCCATTTGTAAAAGCCAACTAGAAGGCTTTGCTGCTGTTATGTCTGCATTCCACAAGCCTCATGAAATCTTGCAGTGACAGGACAAGAATAAATTGAATTGTGAGATGTGAGTTTCTGAGTGGGTTTCTATCAATAACCTTAATCAAATAATTTTCATTTAACAAAATGATATGCCATGGCGCACAAACGGACTAATGCAAGCTTCCATGCCCATGCAAAGCTTTGTCTGAACAATTATGCTGGAGACCTGATCTACAGAACACTTTTTTTATAATCCTACTTTGAATGTTAGCAGACTGCTTGTAAACAGAAACCTGAACATACAGTCACATATCATCCCTCACAAATGTGCCCCACAGAAAAGTGATAGATGGCAGCAAAGGACAGGATCTAAAGTACAATATTTGAAAGCCTTCTAAGAACTGAACAGGACATTTCAACACAATTTCCTTCTGCCAGGCTGAAACAAGAACGTGGGCTGGTTTGCTTTTAATAGCAGTGTGCCCTTAAAATACATAAGGGGAAAGGAGACACTAGGAAGCCTATCTACAAAGGATGAAAGTGCATTTGAATATCTATCCCAGCTGAGGAGAAAATGATCACCTCTGACCTCTTTCCCATGCAAAATAGATTTTGGCCCTACCCAGTGCTGCATTGTGTGGGAACGCTGCATTGCTGTATTTGTGATGCTGTGAGAGGAAAGAGCAGGGCATAGTCTGGAAAATAAAACATAAGGATTATTTGTTATAGAAATTTATAGCTTGTCTTTCAAATCCTTTGATCCAAGTGAGTGAGGGACCAAGAGAATAAATAGGCTGGTCCCTAAAGTTCCCATGCCAAAAGGCTATAACTGCAGCAACAGATCAAAAGCATTTTGTTCATAGAGACTTGTATAAGGGCAAATGTATGGCTTTTTTCCTAAAATTGTTTTCATAACTGTCCCTGTGAAAGGGGGCAATACAGACTCTTTACTCTTAGTATCACTACTGCAAGTTATGTACCCAACCAAGCTAAAATGTAAATTGCATAGAAGCAAATTGGCAGAAGTGGAGGTCTTAATATGCTAGTTGCAGATACTGGAAGGTAAAAAGTTGTAATCTCTGGGCACAATAAGAGACCCAATTTTCAAGCCTGAGTGTTTAAAGTTACATGTTTATGGCCTGATTTTCTCTGCCCTCTCCACCCCCACCCCCAGGGGTGCTCATTTTCAGTGAGAGCTGTGAATGTGCAACATTTCAGAAATAGGCCACTAAATTCCCACAGATTCCCATAGGGAACTAGAGACCTGTATGATAAATTTTCAAAATTGCCTAATGGCCAAAGTTTTTAAGGTGTTTAGGCACCTAAAGATGGAAGATAGTCATGTAGGTGCCTCGTGGGATTTTCCATGTCCCTTGTCTAAAATCGTCTTGAAATCAGTAGTAAATTAGGAATAGAACCTTGTTCTCTTGACCACTAGACTACTGAACTTTTATGTTAGGTCACTGTATGTAGTATGAACAGGAAATATTCCTAATTTAAGAAAAAAAAAAGCACTTAGTCATGGAGTGACTTAAAAGTCCAATATGATGTGTATAACATATTTTCACTTTTATACTGTCTTGTAAAACACCCAGATTTTTTCATAGCCTGTTTTGTTTTTCTTTTCCTTCTAGGTTGATGAGGTAATGCTTACCCTGAAACAAGCCTTTAGCACTGCTGCAGCTCTACAGAATGCCAAGACTCAGATTAAACTGTGTGAGGCCTGTCCTATGCACTCATTGCATAAACTCTGTGAAAGAATTGAAGGTAGCAATTCCATTTATTTTAAAGTTTATATAGAAGATTTTCTGTTTTCACTTCAGAATCATCACAGTGCATCAGCTCTTAGTTTAATTAAAACTTACCTAATTGCTTGAATCTCAGTTCAGTTAAAAAAGAAAAAAATTCACATGACCATGATAAATGGCCAATAAATTGAGTAAAGTGGTGGCAATTATTTTCCAACTGGCCCCTCAAAGTTCTTGCTATAAATATAACATGTTTCTCATATATTTGTTTTTGTCTTTCCTTTTGCCCTGTTATTTTAGTATGTACAGAAATTCTCAGCATAGTGCTCTGAACACATTTGGAGCCCAGACTTTTTTAAAGATGGTAGTAAATGAAGGGACAGTAGGATGGAACTGACGTTTTAGCCTTTCTTTTTGTTTGTTCTTTTCTTTTTCTTCTTTTGTAATCTCGTTGATGATTTTTCTCCTGGGGCTGATTGCTTTATGTACTTCATTACCTTGTTCTATTATATGAAATATCTTAATAAAATATGAGGTTAATGTCAAATTGAACAAGGATAATAAAGAATTTAGGGCTAGTGCCTGACTTCAGATCTTCACATATAGCTTTGACTTTAATGACAGTTAAATATGCCACAATATGGCTTTTTAATATTTGATAGGATAGTTATTAAAAATAACGTAAGCTGGCAGATGGAACCAACATACATAATTAAATATGATCTGCTCTATTCACTAAAAAGTAGTGGTGCATTCACACAAAACTTGTCTGTTTTTGTATGAGGCATTGTAATAAATGCCACAAAACTTGTATTTGTTAAATAAAAATGATTATCACTTAGAGTTCCCTCTGGTGGGTAAAAAGCATGAGAAGTCTTGGCAAGAAAATACAATTTTGTAGTTTGTCTGTGTTAAGCACTAGAATGTTCAGAAGTGGCAAACCTTGGTTGAAAATTCCCTGTTTCTCAATGAAAAGCTACAAATGCATAAGCTGCTGTTTCATCCCACTGATATGCATGGAAAAGGAGCCAACACCGAGATTTTTCAAAAGTGACTTATGAGTTTGGGTGCCTCAGCTTTTTGGATACCCCAACTTGAGACACATTAAGAGAGCCCAATATTTTAAAGAGCACAGAATATCGACCATCTGAAAATCAGGGCCTTCTAATATGTATATCAAGTTGGGCATCTCAATGACCAGTCACTTCTGAAAATCTTTCCCTAAGTAATTGTAAAATATTTTGCTACAGTGTTTTTTTTTTTTCTTCTTTTTTTATATTTGAGTCTGGTGGGCTTCAGACAGAACCAAAGGGTGTCATATTACCAAAGGATTTATTATAGGGGAGGCCTATCCATTTTTCTTATAAGACCCAATATTCAGTTGCTTATAACTCTCTGCCAAACTTGAACCATTCAGGTTGAAATCCTCCATACTGGGTGTCTGCATCAGGCTAAACATTTTTTTTTTTTAAATTTTCAAATAAAATGGTTCAGCGGCTTGAGAATGAAGCTGGGGGAAAATGTGGTGTTTGGCCAAGGTTAAAAATTCTTACCTTTCTAAGTTAAGAAGCTCTAGTGCTTGTATTCTTTGGAGCAGGGCCATGGAGGTTGTCTTGGGCCTTTCCTCTCCCCCCTCTATGAAAATACACCCAATTTTGGCTGGGTTATAAACCTCTGAAAATTGCTGCTTTCACAGAGCATAGTGTGCCCTGGGGCTGAACTGGACCTCTTTTTAAGGTTGTTACTCCCAGCTGCTGAAGTTGCTGTGGCCCAGGAACTGAGAGTGGATAGACTGTTTGTTTCTCCTGCACATTGAGTGATCCCCCTCTTAGAGCCCAGAAAGCATTGAGGAGAAGAAGGAAGCAGCCTGACTTGAGTGTAGAAGAGTAGATGGAGACGGGCAAATTGGGGAACGTTGGGGGAGGAAGGGGGACAGCTTTGCACCTCGATACATGGTCCTAGAGCTTATCATTGAGGTGTTCTATTCAAATCCCTCCCAGATGGGCTTCCCTATCCATTGTTAAAATAGGGCACTGAATTCTTACCTCAGTATGATCTAGTGAGAGTAGACAAAGTAAGAGGTTTGTACTTTAATAGAATTTGAAAAGTACTTTGTAAATATGTTAATAGCTTTTTAATTGAAAAGCCTTCTAAAATATCTCATCTTTTAAAATAAATGAAAGTGTATTATACTTATGTAGTTTTTATAGCAGCATAGATAGGAATCATAAGATAGTTTGGTAAATTAATTTAGTTTTAGTAGTTGTCAAAGGATCTGTTTAATATTTGTTTTTCCTGAAGGTCTTTACCCACCAAGAGCCAAACTTGTAATTCAGAGACACCTGTCATCACTTACTGATAATGAGCAAGCAGACATTTTTGAACGTGTTCAGGTAATAAAGTCAACGCAGTTCTTGCATCCCTCCCATATCTACATAGGTTTTGACTTTCTTCATATTCTGGAAATCTTTTTAGCGTATATGCGCTTGTGTGCAAAGTTTTATGCTCAAGTTGCTGACTTTTCTGTGGACTATATTTTAAATTGGAAAGTACCCACATTCTTCCTTTCAGCTGTATTTGGCTTGCTTTCTGATAGTCATCTGCATGGAATTAATACTCTACATTAATTCATTTCTCAGAACTATTGTACTATAATAGTATACTCCAGTCTAAAGTGATTTGAAAAGATGCTGATATGGGAACAGTTCAGTTCCCAACTCTGCTACAAACTTCTCATGTGACAGTGGGCAAAGTTATTTAATCTGTCCGTGCTTCCGTTCCTCATGTGTAAAATAAGGAAAACAATACTTCCCTATCTTGTGGGGTGATGTGGGGCTGAGTTCTGTGAGGTATATGAGACGTTCAAATAATGAAGTGATGTGGGCAATAACAAAAGGCTAGAGATAAAGTGACTCTAGTATAAGATAAAATAATACATGGTTCCAAAATTCCTTTTAGAATTATTTACACAGAGTATTGACTCTGGAGGCTTATCGTATAAGCGGGGCTACTTTTTTTTTTTTAATCCTGTTCCCATCCCGTTGTCTGGGGTGTGGTGGTGTTTTTTTTTTTTTTTTTGCCCACCCAATCCCACCTGTAACAAAGTACATTTTACTCCTGCTATTATGGCAGTAGGTCCTGCGGCACCCGTGGGATCCCAGTCCTGCTTCAGGACTCTATAAGCAAGTATATTTAATGTGCAGATGAAGAATTGGTGCAATGTGTAAGAGCATTTTGGCATGTATGAAAATCTTATCCCAAGTCCCATTTTCGTTGTAGAGATATTTAGTCATTGCTCCACTACATGCTGCAGTGTCTAACTGACTTAGGAGCCTAAGTTTCATTTTCAAAATGAACTTGAAGCTCATTTTGAAAATGAGATTTCGAGAGTCTGCAGTGCCTAATTCTAAGTCTCATTTAAGGCCAATTGGACATTGCAAGTAAATACCTGCATTACTTTTGAGAATGAGACTCTGCAATGTCTAATTCTTTCTCAAAAGTAACGCAGGTACTTAGAAGTCATGTCCCATTGAATTTAAAAGTCAGTTATGCATTGTAATCCTGATTTTGGAGCAATACCTAAATACCCCTAAAAGTCTGAGGTAAGGGTGCAAATAGGCACCTCCATGGTATCTTCAAAAGCACCTAGCAACTTTTGAAAATGGGACTTATGCCACTTTGGTGCTTTCGAAAATTGTGCCTGTAAACTTTTTATGCTTGCATAGTGCAAGGCACACCCGCTGTATGGTGCTACGTAAACTTTTGTACAAGTTGTTATTAGAAGTAACTGAATTATATGGATAGTGTATATGCAATGCATATTCTAAATTGCTGGCATGGAGCATCAGGAATAGCTTAACTTCCAAGAACACTTACTAATAGAACACTCATAGTATTTCTAATCAGAAATCAAAAGTGATGTATTGAAAGAGATTCTTTTATTTATTTGTCTATTCTTGATAGAAAATGAAGCCTGTCAGTGACCAGGAAGAAAATGAGCTTGTGATCTTACATCTGCGACAGTTGTGTGAAACTAAACAAAAGACTCACGTTCATATTGGCGAGGCACCGTTGGTACAGCCTAATACTTTATTTTCTTTCTTTCTTCAAATACAACCTTCGATAAAACTAGCAGGATGGTGTTAGAGTATAGCAATGAGAACTGAACCTTTTATATTGTGAATGAGAGAGGACTCCTTATCTGTTTTCCATAACTATACTGTTTTTGATTCACTTTGGCATGTTTGATTAAAGTTATTAAAGTTTATGTTTGGGTTTGCTTTTCTGTTTTTCTGTTCACTTGGAAAAAGCAGACAGGTAATTTTTGTTGCAGATTTTAGTACAATATAAGCAATGCCAGAAAAACCTTAACCAGCCTAAACACAGTAAGAAATAATTGTGGTGCAGGGGAGACTGTACAGAACGTTACTTTTTTAGGCCTCCGGGGCCTTCCTTTCTTTTAAATAAATAACAAAAAACAAAGTTTGCCAGGAGTTGGCGGATCTTAGAAGCCCATTTTAATCCGGCCCTCGAGCTCCTGCTGGGGAGTGGGGTCTGGGGCTTGCCCTGCTCTGTCACTCCAGCCAGGGAGCAGGGTCGGAGGCCTCTCCACAAAACGCCCAGAAGCAGCGGCATGGCACCCCTCTGGCGCTCCAGCCGGGGAGTAGGTTCAGGGGCCCCAGAAGCAGGGGGCTCTGCTCTGAACGGTACTCCCACCCCAAGCGTGCCCCTTTCTCTCCTCCCTCCCACACAGTTCCCATTGGCCGGGAACCACAGCCAATGGGAGCTGCAGGGGTGATGCCTGCAGATGGGGCAGGGTGCAGAGCCGCCTGGCCGCACCTCCACATAGGAGCCAGAGAAGGGACATGCCACTGCTTCCGGAAGCCGCTTGAAGTAAGCACTGCCTGGAGCCTGCACCCCTGAGCCTCTCCCTGCACCTCAGCCTCCTGCCCGAGCCCTGATTCCTCTCCTGTCTTCCGAACCCCTTGATTCCCCAGAGCATCCCTCTGCACCCCAAACCCCTCATTCTCAGCCCCACCTCAGAGCCTGCACCCCCAGTTGGAGCCCTTCCCCTTCCTCTTCCCCAGCCCAGAGCCTCCTCCCACACCCTGAACTAACTATTTCTGGCCCCACCCTGGAGCCTGCACCCCAAACCAGAGCCCTCCCCCCCCTTGCACCCGAACCCCAATTTTGTGAGCATTCATGGACCACTATACAATTTCTATTCTGAGATTTGGCCCTCGGGCCAAAAAGTTTGCCCATCCCTGTCCTATAGGCTAGATTTGTTAAGTAAAGGGCACATTGCTTGTTATGTGCTTTAGGTTTCAGAGGCATTCAATTGCCCAGAGTACTACCAAAGCTAAAAGTGTTCTTGCTTCAACAGAACATTTCAAACAGTGCAATCCCAGAAAACACTACCAGCAGTGGCCGGTTTAAACTCGACATTCTGAAAAACAAGGCCAAGAAATCCTTGACTAGTTCTCTGGAAAATATCTTCTCAAGGGTAAGATTAACAGCTCATTGTCAACAGCTCTTCAGATATCATTAATGATAAGGTTCTACAGTGTTGGTTTGTTTTCATATTTAACAACAGTTCAAATTTATACTAAAAACTAGACGAGCTAAGATCATATGCATGAAACCTAATTGCTTCCTATGGGATTAATTTGGTTGGATTATGTTGATGTTAAATGCAGGAGGAGCACATGTTCACGGAAGCAGGAAGACAGTCTTTCAGCAAATATTTCTGAAAATAGGTTGAGTTCCCATCAACAGCAAGTAGTGCACAAAGTTAACCTTGCAAAACTTTACAGATATTTGGAAGGACAATAGGGTTAATCGTAATTTTTGCATTACATTTGTGACAGACTGACCAATATCCGGGCATATCCTGGGCAAACCTTATGGAATAAACTTTACTAAATTAAGTTAAAACTTAGTGACTTAGGGTTAATACCTTTTGGTGTCTATTATGTTCAAAACGCCATTGGGTATGGGTTGTTGTGGAATTGTATGCAACTCCTCGGGGGGGGGTGGGTGCTAATAAAGTTCTTCCGGTTATCGGCCCTTTGACGCCATCTGCTGAAGAGGTTGGCATATATGTGATCAAACTGGATTCTCCAAGGACCAGCTGACACAGAAAGGATTTTTGGATAAATAGCCTGGTTTTAAACAGGCTCGGTGTTGTCTTGTGATCCAGCAGATGGACAGGATCCCTAGTCCACTGAGGGCCTCAGTCCTTAAAGAAGGGTTGGAAGGTCTGGGCTTGCTGAGATGCCATGAGCTGGGGGCTTGTTCTGAGTTGAAACTGTGATGGATTGGAAGCTACAAGGAAATTCCTTGGATGGGATCTGGAAGGACTGTTCCTGCCAGACCCCAGGATAGATTGGGATGCTCTTATTATTGCAGGTTCTTTTACTGTTTTTTAAATATTTTCTGTGGTAGTACTTTTTACCTTAAGAATAAAATAGGCTTGTTTAGAAAGAACGGCATTGTAACTTACAACGGTGGGCGGTCACACTGCTAAAGAGAAAGCAAGCAACTGTGCTGGGAATAACACCATGAAGGCAAGGAACTGTACAGCTTGGAAACACTCCAGTCAGAAAGGAGTGAGATGCAGATCTCTACCCAAGAAAGGCAATAGCTGGGGAGCAGGAAGCCTGGGAGTGGTTGCCCTTGCTGGATCATTGAAGGGAAATACAGGTGCAGTTGTCCTGAACTATGACAACATTCATTAAGTAAACATGGTCAGTCCCTTCTGAAAGAGCAGTGAAAAAACAGCATCACGTGTAGTCTGTTGTAACTCTTCTCCCTCGTGAAATAAATACTTAAACAGTATAGCTTCTAGCTCCATAAAGCCTGTGTCTGAGGGCGCTCCCTCAGCTAGCTGGTGTGCCGCACTGCCTGGCCCATTTGGGTTGTCTCTTACTCACAAAATGCACACAGGCCATTTCTTTTCCCCATGTATAGCTTTAATCTTTAGATTCCCAACTTCACAGAGCATAGTGCAGGCAGGTATTAGGAGGAGCCTTCTACCCAGGTATCTCTAGTGCACACAGCTCACTCTCTTAGCCACCCATAACTTCCTATTCCTGCCAAATATATATCATCCCTTATTGAGCTAATTACCTCATTAGCCCAACCATTGCCCCCATATGTCAGCAATCTCACCATCACAGGTTAATTGCCTCCATTAAGCCTGTAATCTTCCCTGTTACACAATTACCTAAGCGACCAGAAGCAAAAATTGTGAAATATTAAGGTTATGGCTATATTATGTACAATAAGAGGTACCCAGATAATGATGAATGGCATCTCATTTCATCATTAATGTTAGCCAAGGTGCAATTTGTAATTAAAACAAAGTAACAATTGGAAAAGTTGAATAATTCTAAAAGGTATAGCATGGTAGTATTTTCTCTCCTCTCCCCTCAGCTCCCTTTTCCCCCACAGTGTGGTATTCTAAAATCCTATTTAAGCTCAGACTGCTAAAAGTTTTGTAACTGAATGATGGCAGGCAGGCTAGGAGCAGAGAGAAGAGGTGTAAAGAGGAACAAGGGAGGAAGGTCTATGAGTTATTGGACTGAGAGCTGTAAAACCTGATGGTCTGTGATAGTGAGGTGTAACTGTTGTTCTGATGATGATATGCCTAAATGTGTTGCCTGGGCCATCAGAAGTTGTAGGACTACAAATGGGAGAAACTTGGGTATCAGTTCGGCAAGGTACTTCAGCCCTTAACTTCAAGCATACGAGTCATCCCATTGTAGTCCTTGTGCTTAAAGTTAGGCCTGGGGTTAAGAACCTTGCTGAATTAGGGCCACACCTATCATTAATTCTTGGATCAGATTAATCTGATGACATTTGGAAAGTTAAGTAGCAACTGTAACACCCTAGAAGCCAAGTATGGGGGAATGACCCTTGGAAGATCTGGGTAATTTCAGCAGTTAGAAATATCATCAGATAGTTACAGCGACAACAATGCCTGGTGCTTTGAATCTTTTATTTTTGTTTAATGCCCATAGAGCATATGACTCGGGAAAGGGAATATTCTGGGCTCTGATAATTCAGTGCTTCACTGGGGATGATGCTATTGAACAGACATGTCCTGGAGATGGAATGTGAATCTAGGAATGACCCAATAAATATTATGAAACATGGTCTTTACTGCATAACTCAGTCAGGTATGTAGGCACATTAACATTTTGTAGCTCACAATATTAGAAATTGTTTCCACTAAACTGGTACTACAGGTGAGGTAGGCTGTTTTCTAATTGGTCTACTAAAGATGCAGAAACCACTCTTAAGAATTGCTCTGTAAGTAAGATCATTTTTCTCCATGATGGCTTATTTCACCGTTTAGAATATGGTACATCTCTCTTCTGATCAGGATCATTGTGACATAAGGCCGTGCCTTGCAGTGTGCGTCTGTGTGTGTGTGTATATATATGTGTATGTATATGTATATAAAATACACAGTCTTGTCCATTTATCCTCTGACATGGAGTATATTACATGACCAAATAAAACTGCTAATTTTAGGTGCCATAAATGTATCATGTATGTAACTACAATAGATTAAAAACGATCAGTATGTCACAGAGCATCTTGCAAAAAAACTAGAAATTGGCCAACAGGGCCTTGCACTTCCAGTAATGGCTTCATTAATGCAAGAATTGGAAAAGTAGTATCTTACAAGATTGACATGGCCATTTCATCTAATTAGATTTGGGACAGGGTCTTGTTGTTGTGTATGTACAGTGCCTGGCACAACAGGGGCCTGATCCAGGACTGGGCCTTTAAGCACTACTGTAATACAAATTATAAAAAATAATACATTATAACTATCTTTCTCTTTTTTGCTATCTACCTTTTAAAAGGCTGCTGCTCGTTTCATGTTGGATTGTAAGCTCCCTGGGACAGGAAATGTATCTCTGTGGTTTTTCTACAGTGTCTTGCACAATGTGGCCCTAATAATGGTCCAAGTCATTTAACCGTACCATGATGTAAATACTGATGACATCACTTGTTCTCTTTATTTTAAAGTTTTAGTAATCAAAAGATTGTATATAGTTTTATAACCAGGAAAGAAAACAGTCATAGTTTAAGTATCAGAGAGGTAGCCATGTTAGTCTGTATTAGTGTTAGTCTCCTCATTGTTTTTGTTGTAGTTCAGATCAACTGCACCTGTTTTTTTTCCCCCCTCTATGGTACAGCAAGAACACCTGCTCACAGGCTTCCGGCCCCCAAGCTGTCAGCTCTCTTGGGTGCAGATGTCTCTCTCACTCCAGTCAGAAGGGAGAAGGAGAGAGAGAGAGAGAATCTCCAGGCTGAACAGTTTCCTGCCTCCACTGTGTCATTCTCAGTAAAAGACAGGCTGCCTTAAGCAAGCTTCTCTTGCCTTCTGTTCACTAATAACAGAATGATTACCAACACTTAAGTTACCACACAGCATTTCCTATGCAAGCCTATTTTATTCTTTAAGGTAAAAGCGATACAGAGAAAACACATTAAAAGCAATAAAAGAACCTACATGCATGCTAATAAGCTTGCATGAGAACAACACAACCCTAATATGGGCTCTGGCAAGTGCAATCCTTCAAAACCCCACACAAGGACTTGCCATGTGGTTTCACATTCATCATAGCTTCAGCACAGAACAAGCAGCTTCCTGACATGTTTAGTCTACCTTTCATACAGTTCAGGGGTCTTTGATCTGGAGTTTCCAGGAGAAGGTAATTAGCAAAGAATTGAGTTCTCTCCCCAGGGCATACCTTCAGAAGGATGGATTCACCCCCTCGCCCCCAGCTATTTCCTAGGAAATCCACTTTACACAGGTTGTCACCAAAAATCCTTTGAAGTTCCTCATGTCTCCCACAGATTACATTAATCCTGTCTTCTTGCTAAAGAAGTTCCATACAATCCCACAGCAGTACACAAACATTTTCATTTTTAATGCAATGAACTCCAAAAATATTAAACCTAATTCGGTAAGGTTTGTCTAGGATAATACAGGATAATTGCCTAAATTGTCACAAAAACAAATTTTAAAGTTTCTATTCAGAAGGTTGCTATGTTCGTAGTCTGAGAAAATCCGTTCACATATTTGATTAGTAGATCATGAAAGAAGAAAGACCAAGAAATCCATGGAATGTAAAATCCTTCTTTGTCCTCTGATTGTACATGCAAAGTTTCCATGTTTGTCCATTTTTAAAAAAAAATTAAAGATGTATTTATAAAGCCTCCGTCATAATGGATTAAGAAATACATACTTATAAAACACTCAAGCAACATAGTAAGGACAGGATTGTGAACAGCTAATTGCCTAGATAGTCCCATTGACATCAATGGCACTACTTGAGTAAGAAGAAAAGGAGTACTTGTGGCACCTGAGAGACTAACAAATTAATTAGAACATAAGCTTTCGTGAGCTACAGCTCACTTCATCAGATGCATCCGATGAAGTGAGCTGTAGCTCATGAAAGCTTATGCTCTAATAAATTTGTTAGTCTCTCAGGTGCCACAAGTACTCCTTTTCTTTTTGTGGATACAGACTAACACGGTTGCTACTCTGAAACCTGTCATTACTTGAGTAAGTGCTCATTAATGTCAGTAAAGGGTTTACAGTCTAACCCTAAATGAGAAGCCTATTTGTTTTATTAAAAATAAAAACCTCAAAAGTATGACTTTTTCTCATTTGCTTAGTTTGCTGAAATGTTCTGAAATTTGCAAGGGCTGCACTGAAAATAAGCTGTGGCTTCATAGCTGTGTACCCCAGAAAAATAAATATAACGTGTGCTTGACCTCAAACCTCATAAGTACAGTTTGTGAATTTTGTTCCTAGTGCATATACCAGACTAAGAAAACAAAGGTTTTTTTCTAGCTCAAAAATGTAATATTTATAGTAGCCATATTTTTTTTGAATGTCAAAGCATAACATGACCCTTCCTTAAACTAAAATAATGTGTTTAATTCACTGTAATCATTCATATCTCTGTTACGTGATATGCCACTGAAGAGATGCTTCAGGGCTAGCATTCCTTTCTGTTGGTAACAGGCTTTAGGAGGTAGTGTGCATTTCCATGGCACCGTTAGTGGTTTTCAGGACTAAAGCTCTGACAGGAAAAAGTAACCTGAAGCAATTCTTAACATTGTTGACATTATAAAACGTTACCTATGGCTGTGAGTACAGCAAGAGGAGCTACTGTGCCTTAAGTCTATCAACAATTTCTATAAAATATTTATTTATAATTGTATTACTGTAGCACCTGTGGGCCCTGTCAATGACCAGGACCCATTGTTCTAGGTTCTATACAGTCAGAACAAAAAGACAGTCCCAAAGATCTTACAATCTCGGTATAAGATGAGATAATAGACCAATATAGTCAGATCAGATGGGGCAGTACAAAAAAAGCCCAATGAGACAACATTGGTCAGCATGATAGGCTGTGGTCTCAGCAACCCTAAATGAGAAGCCTATTTGTTTTATTAAAAATAAAAACCTCAAAAGTATGATTCTTTCTCATTTGCTTAGTTTGCTGAAATGTTCTGAAATTTGCCAGGGCTGCACTGAAAACAAGCTGTGGCTTCATAGCTGTGTATCCCAGAAAAATGCCTAATCACTCTTACAATTTTGTAGCCATCACAGAAAAAGGAATGTTTTGAAGAAGGATAGTGAGTTAGTTTTGTGGATGTTTGAGGTGCTTCTCCCAGGTGTGAAAAGTAGCCTGGGAGAAAGCAAATGGGTCTGCTGTTGCATGTCTGATTAAGTATCGAAGTAGCTTGCTTCAGGAGCTGGGGGGATATCCATTCCTGTCAGATAATAAAACAATGTAACATAATGTACTCTGATAGCATGTTCCACCCAAAGGCTTGCAGTGTTCACTGACTATTCTCAGTAAATATTGTCATGTTATAACTGGATAGATAGCAGAATTGTGGAAAAGAATGTGAGGGTCATAGAGGATCATCAGTAGTGTGACACTGTTGCAAAAAATGCCAATGTCATTCTGGTTCTATTAACAGGAGTGTCATGTAAGACATAGTAGGTAATTGTTTTGCTCTACTTGGAACCAGTGAGGCCTCATTTGGAGGACTGAGTCCGGTGTTGGGCATGGCACTCTAAGAAAGATGTGGACAAATTGGAGAGACTGCGGAGGAGAGAAACAAAAATAAGAGGTTTAGAATGTATGCCATCATGTGCCAGAAATGCCCCTCTGCCATGTACATTGGTCAAACTGGACAGTCTCTACGTAAAAGAATAAATGGACACAAATCAGACGTCAAGAATTATAACATTCAAAAACCAGTCGGAGAACACTTCAGTCTCTCCGGTCACTTGATTACAGACCTGAGGGTGGCTATCCTTCAACAAAAAAGCTTCAAAAACAGACTCCAAGGAGAGACTGCTGAATTGGAATTAATTTGCAGACTGGATACAATTGACTTAAGCTTGAATAGAGACTGAGAATGGATGAGTCATTACACAAAGTTAAAACTATTTCCCCATGTTATTCCACCCCCCACTGTTCCTCAGATGTTCTTGTTAACTGCTGGAAATGGCCTACCTTGCTTGTCACCGTGAAAGGTTTTCCTCCTTCCCCCCTGCCCCCCCCACCCCCAGCTGCTGGTGATTGGCTCATCTTAAGTGATCACTCTCTCCTTACAGTGTGTATGATAAAATCCATTGTTTCATGGTGTGTGTGTGTGTGTGTGTGTGTGTGTGTGTGTGTGTGTGTGTGTAAATCTCCCCACTGTATTTTCCACCAAATGCATCCGATGAAGTGAGCTGTAGCTCCCGAAAGCTTATGCTCAAATAAATTTGTTAGTCTCTAAGGTGCCACAGGTACTCCTTTTGTTTTAGGGGAAAGTCTGGAATACTTGGGCATGTTTAGCCTAGAGATGAGAAGGCTGAGGTGGGACCAAAGTTTTCAAAGAAGTAGAAGGTGAAGTTATAAAGAGGACAGTGATCAATTGTTCTCCCATGTTCACTGAAGGTGGGACAAAAAGTAGTAGATGTAGTTTGCAGCAAGGGAGATTTAGGTTAGATATTAAGAAAAACTTCTAACCTATGTAATAAGCGCTGGAACAGATTATCTAAAGAGATTGTGAAATTCACATCACTAGTAGTTTTTAAGAACAGATTAGATAAACACCTGCCAGGGATGATCTAGATATGTTTGGTCTTCCTGTAGTGGGGAGATGGACTACATAACCCCTGGAGTTCTATGAATCTCCAATATATCATGCTAACACCAACTCTAAATGGCATGTAGAAGAAAAGAAAGGTACCTTACACAAGTGTAGGATGGAATCCCTTACCCCCCAGGGAAAAGTGGGAGACCCACAGTAGAATTTGTAGGTTTGTGACTCCAAATCCACTTTAATAAATCTATCATTCTCAAAACAGGATTTGAAGAGTCAGGGAATTCGGTGCAGTCTGTTTGTTCCAGAGGGTTGTTGGACTGGGAATGGGAGAGAAAGCCCTGTAAGAGAAGAATCTATCTCTGTTAAAGGTTCTGAACAGATGGGGAACAAATTAAGTCTGATAAATTTTGAGGAATATATAGAATGTTTTGTGAAATAGGAAAAGATTCTTTCGGAAAGACATGAGGGCAGGAGACGGGTCCTAGAAATGTCTTAATGATTGAGAGAGATTCTGTGGGTTTGAATGGACAGGAATCCAATTAAAAAAAATTGTATCTCACTTCTGGTCATTCTTGTTTTGATTGCAGTAGGTCATGTATTTAGATTTCAAAAAAACTCTTTTTAAACTAAGTTGCTGATCACTGCACATACTGCCTTCAGGAAGATGAGGCATAGGTATGTCCCTATTTAGAGCATATCCCTTTTTGGTCCTTATAGTGATCAGGGCCTTTTCCTAGAGTTCGTTGTATTTTTCCCTTCAGGGGATGGCATTTTTAATGCAGAAATTCTTTCTTGCCTCTGCCAAGAGGTAGCTTATTTTTTCTTGTCAAAAACATTGACGTGGAAGCAGGCAATTCTTTTTACTTGCAACAGATTTTTACGCTTCAAAATCTTTCCATTCTTCACTGCAGAAAAAGAGACCAGTGATGACTTTCCATAATGGAGCGAGGGCTTAATGGACTGTAAATCTCACTGTATAACTCCTGAGATGATGGAACTGTATTACACAGATGTAAACATACGATAGACTGTACATTTGAGGCATACTCTGGTTGCAACCATGCTGGATTGGAATGTAAAAAAATGCATGTAATGCACGTGTATAAAAATCCCAAACATTTATAGCTTCTATTTTATAATCCATGAATGCCATCAAAATTTAAGATAAAATTTCATATGTTTTTTCCTTGCAGATAACTTTTATTTAATATTTGAACCCATTGCATAGCATGCTAATTAAAAAAATCAGTGAGTGAATTTAATGCTCTGAAATCAAAGGATAGATTGAATTAGAAAAAGATACATAGTACATAGTTATTATGTGGACTTTTTTATGTAGCACTTTATAGCACCTCACTGTTCACCTGCAGGATCACGGCTATTTTTTCCAGTCTTCTCTTAAACAATTTATTTAATCTTACTATGAAGAACAAAACTTGGGATAAAATGGAACACTCTCATTCCTGCAGGGAGCTAGCAGAATGCGAGGACGTCTGGGCAGCATGGACAGCTTTGAACGGTGCAGCAGCCTTACTTCTGACAAGGTATGTAACAAAATTAAGTAAAACTGGAATGTGCTGTGATTAATGCTGAAGCATAGTAACACAGCAACTCTCCTTCTTTGATTTCAAGGTGGCCACATAAAGAACGTATGTATTTTGCAAAGTTCAAGTAAGATACATCTACAGTGGAGGATAATCCTCCCTGTCCATTGTATGTATATTATTTCAGTTTTCTAAACCACATTATTGTTAAACTCAAACTTAAAGAATATCTTGCTGTTTTTCATTTATGCTGGCTGTTTATTTTTTAAACTTCATGTAACTTGCTTTTGTGATCAAACTAAATCAAGGAATTTATAGTCTGTTTCTGCTTCATAAATTTTCAGAGGGATGTTTAAACTAAAAAGAAAACACAATTAAAAAAAACTATTACTTTTTTTCAAGTAAAAAAAGGTGCTTTTACCACGTTAAAATGGTGAATGCAAAACTAGCTAACAGTCGCCATTGTTAAAAAAAAATGTACATAAAGATGTTGAAACACAAATCATTTTTTACTGAATAAAAGAGGCTTGAATCTTTTTTTAAGTAGTTAAAAACCCCATGTGTAATGCCAGTTTTGTTCACTTTAATTTTATTTCCTGTTTTTAATGTCTTTTTCCTTTTACCTCACACAACATTTGAATGAATGATAGTTTTTCCCAGGAGAGGGAGGATCCATAACAGCTTTTATTATTTGATTTTCCTGCTGCTGTTACTTGGAATCTGGCTGTGTAGTAATAATCTTTTTTCCAGGATATTGCTTTGACAGTACAGGAAATATGTTCATGTTATGTCGAGGAAGCTAGTATAAACCAGCTTCAGCTGTGATACTTTCTTTTTCATGAAAGAGCTAGAAGTCTAGCAGTTGCAATTGTTAGTAGCCAAAGGGTGTTCAAGAGAGGAGCTTCTGGTCTATTATGAATACTTTGTGTACACTCTCTTTGTTGCTTTAAAAAGGACATTGCTATTTCAGAGCTAATTATCAAAGGATGTCTGGTGTTGGTTGCACAGCTGATAATTAGCATACAATAGGCCGTGACCAAGAAAGGGAGAGGCTTTAGTCCTTCCAGACCCTTGATGAGCTGTAGGATTTGTTCAGTTATGTTACCAGTTGTACAGTGCAGGGGAGAAAGTGTCACTCCTATCTGATTTCCTTTCAGGACTGTTCACCCGGGGATTCTCCTCCGGCCACTCCTCCAGCTTCCCCCGTGTCCTCGGTCTGGCAGCCATTTCCCGAAGAGGACTCTGATTCTCCTCAGTTTAGAAGGCGTGCACATACTTTCAGCCATCCAACGTCCAGTGCCAAGAAGAGGATTACTTTCCAGGACGGGAGGTCCCAGAGTGTTAAGTCTCCACTTCTGAGACAGAATTCTATAGAGCAGAGCAGGTGAGTTTTCAGAACTCTTCTGATGGGGAAAAATGGAATGAAATGAATAATATAAATAAGGCCTATCCATGCATTTAAGCCACAGTTGTTAATGTTCACATAGTCTGCTTGTGCAAGTGTTTTTAGATTTTTCTAAATAATTATATTCAGAAAATTTCTCCACAGCTAAAGTACTTGTTGCTGTACCCCAGTCAATACACAGACAATAATTAATTGACCAAAGAGCCAGTTCTCATCTCAGCTCTGTGGCCTTGGGCAAACCAGTTAACCTTTTTGGCTGTCTGCTTTAGAGAATTTTAGGGAGTGGGAAATTCCCGTCAGTTCAGCTTCACAGGTGGCCACACAGCAGGAGCTCTAATGTAGGCAAGGCTCTAGTGCCTTCCATTGTCTCCCACCAGGTCAGTTAAACCTCCTGAGGAAAGGGTTGTAGGAATTCAGTACTACCACCACATTGTGAGACTCCTCAGCTATATTTAACTTTTTTGAGGGAATAACATGTATAGGTTCCATAGTGCCCTTTCCCAAACATCTCCCTTTTAAACTCTTTTTTTTCCTTTTACTCTGAAGACCTTGGGAGGTTGCTCCCATAGGAGACAATCATGGCTCCTTCATTTTGGTCAGAAGGAGCTACCACAATTCTTTTCCAGTTCTTCTTGAATACTCCTTTACTCTCCCCATGTCCAGTAGTGAGCATACAAGCGCAACATCACTTAGTCTTTCTTTGCTTGCTTAGGCCCTAGACCAGTGGTGGGCAACCTGCGGCCCGCGGGCCACATGCAGCCCATCAGGGTAATCCATTGGAGGGCCACCAGACAATTTGTTTACATTTTCCCACAGCTCCCAGTGCCTGTGGTTCACCATTCCTGGCTAATGGGAGCTGTGGGAAATGGCAGCCAGCATGTCCCTGTAGCCCGCGCCACTTCCGGCCAATGGGAGCTGTGGGGAATGGTGAACTGCGGCCACGGGAGTTGCTGGCAGCCGTGCAAATGTAAACAAACTGTCTGGTGGCCCGCCAGCGGATTACCCTGATGGGCCACATGTTGCCCACCACTGTCCTAGACTCTGATTCCTCTTACCTGGTAGCATTCTTTTCCCAAACTACTGAGGTGGCCTCTTCATTTTACACGTGTTTACATTTTTAGAAATATATTTTTAAAAATCATGTTGGGTGAAATGGTAGCAATTTTTTTCTATTCAATATGCTTATTAAAATGACGAGGTTAATACCACAAGTGACTCTCTTACTTATGGAGTTGATTCTGTTTCATATAGAGGTGCGGGGGAGGACAAGAAAAAGAAGCTTTGAAATGAGTTCATCAGAATGTTGTTATCCCTGTGTTTGGCAGATAAGTTTAGTATTTTTTTTCACTGACCAAGATGGTGTGTGCAGACAGGAAACCTTAGCAATTAGTATTTAAAGACTTGTTGACTTCACTGCTTTGCAATAGTCTTCAAGAAGTCACTGATTTAAGTTGCATGATCAGCAAGCTTCCAGTCAAAACAACAGCTTCACAACAACTTGATCTTAGGTTGTTCTTCCTTTCTGTCACAGAATGAGTATCAACGAGAAATATTTATATCAAAGCAACTGAAATGATTCTAATATGTCTTCAAATAGGTTTTTATTTTTTCCTTAATTATTGAAATGTTATGCGATTGTCTTCTTTGTAACATATATTTAGGATTTGAATTTTCCAAAATTTTTGAAATTGGTGTTGAGTAATTAAGTAGTAATTTCTACAATAATCTTGCACTTTGAATTTTCTGAAAAAGTTTTCACCTTTAAATGTACTGAGAAAATATTCTTCTGAAACTTCTCTATAATGTGTTCACTTTCCTAGTTCGTTCCCACTCTAATCTTTTTTGGTATTTTTTATTTATCAAAGCAAGTTTTGCTATAAATGTGGAACCACTGAAGTACATTACAAACACTGGGTATTTCTCTATCTTGTTGAAATTAACTAAAACTAAAGAAATAAGAGATTTTCTTGGCTGCCTATTCTTTAGTTTCATTTTGGTGTCTCTAATTTCATCATAATGCAATAATTTGATTAATTTATTAGACCATTTTTTCCCCCAATTTATATCCTGTACAATTCTATTGACTTCGTTGGGGACACAGTCAGTGTAAGTCAAGGCCGCAGCTGGCGCAATATTTATATCAGTTGTAGCTATTTTAATTGTGTAACCTGCACACTTAGATACATTTGCTACATTTTGTCTTATTGCGTGCACTCAGTCCTGTGCCTGTAGCTCGACGACGATATCGTAGTGAGAGTGGACTTCCCTCTTCCTTCTCTGCCCCCTCTTTCCTGAAAAGCTTTTACCAGAGCTCAGGGAGGCTGCTCCAGCAGTCTGAAAATGACCTTTCCAAGAGGTGAGAGGACTGTCTTATGCCTGCAGTGCAGCGTGTTCTTCAGTGCAGCTGGCTTATGACATGGAGTTGTCAATTAAATGGCATTTTGGTGTTTTGAAACATGTCACTTCTTGTGCTAACATTTTTCTAACAGATTTTCTCAATAGTTGATCTGAATTGATGAACTGACTGTAGAAATGCTCATTAAAAGTAACAAGGCACATCCGATTCCAGGGGGTAACCACACATAGTTACAGTTGTCGTAGTGCTGCAAAACTACTGCGTTGATTTGTAATACCAGTACATGAGGCTTTCTGTGAGCATTTTACCAATTTAATTTCTCCTTTCTGTGTTTTGTGGGACAGCATGGAAAGTGTCATTGGTTGGCTAACCACCAGCATGAATCATTCTGTAAAGCTTTAAAATGAAGGGAGAGAACCATGGAACATACATAATATGCTAGTCCTTTGCTAACATGCAGCCTTGATATGTGTGGTAGAAAAGGGGGTACCTTGTTGTTTACAGTGTTTCATTCAGTAATTAATCAAATCCCTCTCTGCTAGATGCTTCACAAACATATCATGGCCCTGAAGGGTTTACAGTCTAAAAGAGGCAAAAAGAGGATGCTGTGGGAAGGCCACATAAGTACCTAGATAGACCAAACAAACAAAACCTTAAGCTTGCAAACATAGAGCCTGATTCAGGAGAGCATTTAAGCAAATTCTTCAGTGTTTTCCTGAATCAGAGCTGTAGTGATTGAGATATTGGTCTCGCACTCTGATTCCATGATTTTTGCAGCTGCTTTTTAAAAACAGACTCCCTTTCTTCTCCCAGTCCCTCTTCCAATCAGCCTTTAGTGCACTCCACTACTTATTGGCTTTTCTTCTGTCACCCTGCAGTCTGTTGCAATAACTGCTGATTCCCCTTGATATGGGGAAGAAACCATTCTCCTGTTGGGGCCATGACAGGGGCTATCTTGACTGTCCATCCCCCACCTTCCTCCGCTGCACATGCACCAATGTCTATCAGTTGTTGTCTTAGATGGTTTGTCAAATCCCGATCTGAAATTTGTCAGTCTGCAGACAGAATGTTTATGCATAAATGTCCAGTCATGTGATACATAAGGGGAAGTTGCTTTTAAAGTTTTTTTGGGGTGTCTAAAGGAAATAATATTCCCACTTGCTTTCTAATGAACTTGCAATCACTCATTTAAATTAGGTTATAAACTGTGGGGGGCAGGGACGCTATCCAGTTGCATATCTATCCAGTTCCGACATAGAGAGGCCCTGATCCTGAGTGAAGCTTCACAATACCGACTACAATGCCATCATTTTACCTTCATTTATTCTAGCATAGAGTTTTTTTCCAATAATATATTGGTCGGGTTAATTAAAAGTGAAGGAAGTGCCTTCTTCTCATAAGACTCAGAATCCTACTTCTATTTCACTGCAGTAGATTGATTTGGGAGTTATAACTTTGTTAGACAATAGGTGTCAACAGTCATCTACATTTGGTTAATGCTGAGGAGTCTCCATAAATCCCACAATTCTACCACAAAGTGGAAGTATTTGTTTATCACTTTATATTTACAGGGTCCTGCCTTTCTGTCTATAAACATAATGCAGGCCTGCCCCAGACTTACTAAGGATAAACACGTGTGGTTCTGGCAGTTGGGGAAGGGTGAATGTTAATTCCACACAGAGTGAGATACGGTCATTGCCAAAAGTCAGTTTTTATTTTTCTGTTATGTTGTGGGCCAGAATCTAATCTCAATAATGCCAGTGTAAAAAAAGGTTTCAGAGTAGCAGCCGTGTTAGTCTGTATTCGCAAAAAGAAAAGGAGTACTTGTGGCACCTTAGAGACTAACAAATTTATTAGAGCATAAGCTTTTGTGAGCTACAGCTCACTTCATTGGATGCATCCGATGAAGTGAGCTGTAGCTCACGAAAGCTTATGCTCTAATAAATTTGTTAGTCTCTAAGGTACCACAAGTACTCCTTTTCTTTTAGTGTAAAAAAAATCTCCATTGAGGTCAATGAAGTTGTTTCAAATTTACACTAGTGTAATAGATCAGAATGTGGCCCTCTGTCTCAAAATCTGTTTTTGTAAAACACCACTTTTTGAATAATACATTAGATAAGGATCTTGTGCACTGTAGTGTGGAGTTTTTTAAATGAAAATTAGTGGTTAATCCTAGCAACAGGTTTTATCTCGTTTGTCTGTCTGTCTGTCACTATAAACAGACAGTGGAGAAAAATGCAGAGGTTTTATTAGAAAATTCTGTACTGATGGTGTTTCATCTGCATTACTTTGAGCTCTGCAAAAAGTAATCCTGTTCTTTCTATTCCTCTTTTTTTTTTTTTTTTTTGATCTAGAGCGTATGTTTGTGAAGATGAGATATCTCAGTGTTTAGGCAGTTAAAATTGAGTGATGATAAAGTAGCTATATAATAATCAGCAGTCACCCAAACATTCAAATCCATATAATTTGGCTTGGTTTAAAGAGAATTAAGTGCATCATCCAAATGGTGTTCTCTTTCTACATTAAATTTTCTCTGATTCACATTACTGTGAAACTACCATAACATGCCATCAGATTGAGGCATGAAAGAGGAAGTTCACATCTTTCTTGTGGTTTGATTGATAGATATAGATATAGATATAATTTTTTTTTTTTTTTTTTTTTTTTTTTTTTTGCTGACAACTTTCTGTCTTGACAGGTTCACGTAGCAAGTCGTCTGCTTTTTTTTTTTTTTTTTTTTTCTTTCTTTCCTGGGATGTCTGGAAACTTCATATTTAAAAAAAAAACAAAAAAAAAAAAAAAAAAAACCACCAGGTTGTGTAATACAACAGTTCTTTGAAAGGCAAAAAGCTGTAGATTTTGTTTTAACTTCTAAGGCCCTTAATTTTAACTTCAAAACACTTGTATCTTTTCACAAACCTGGCTGTTTTAGTAAGAGAGATCCTTGCAGAGATCAATAGGAGTTTTTCATGTATATCTTTTTTTCCATATTAAGATGCAGTATGCTCTGATACAGATTTTGGAACCTTTGAAGGCTTGTTCACAACACCTAGTGGTTAATGTAGATGTTGGTGGGGAAATTCTTGTTTGTCTTCCCCTTGTGCAATTTGAGGTTTCATGTAAATTATATGTAGCTTGATTTTTGTGTGTGTGTGTGTGTATGTGTGTGTGTGCACGCGTGCTACTGGCAGTTCTGCTGCAACTCTTAATGGGCAGCAGGAGTGTGTGTCAGCTTACTTTTCACAGAGCTAATTTTAACAGCTATGTTTGATTTATAGTAGTTGGATGGGTTTATTCAAATACAATAAATACCAGTTAAACTGTACAGCTGTTAGGTAAAAAGCAGCCCTGCTTAAACTGTGCAGCTATTTTAGGTGGTACCAAAGTGAGATTTAAAGATACACAAATGTGATCCTCCGAGTATTTTGTTTTCCACATCTTCATTGCAATACCCATAGTCAATTTAAAAAAAAAAAAATGTACTGAGGTATTAGAGACCTAATGTCTGTTTCCCACAACAAACCTATCTCATTTTAGCTGGACAATGTGCGTTCTTTGTGAAAGTATCTTGGTGATAATTACTGGCTTTTACGAAAAAACATTAGTGTTCGTTAAGCACTTTGGGCCAGATTTTAAAAGGTATTTAAGCGCCTTGTGAGATTTTCAAAAGCAGCTTGGTGCCGGACACTATCCCAACACTTTTTTTGAAAATTTCACTAGGCACCTGAATACCATTTAAAAATGTGGCCCTTTTTAGAATAAAATGTGCTACGTTATTGGAAGTACTGTATTAAAATGCCATCATTAGGACAAATCCTTTGGTCCTTATCCACATCTTATTCTGGCATACTTCAAACTTGGTTTCATTAGAAGACTGAGTAAGGCTCTTCAGACTTTTCCCATTGTTAACAGGGTTTGTCCATTAACAGGTATTGTAGCTTCATTGAGACAATTCCTGAGTGATAACGAACACCCTCAACTCTGCCTTAGTCAATGGATGTTGCTAGAGCTCGGAACCTCTCAGAATTCAATATGGAAAGATTTTGCTTGCAGTGGTAAACTACTTTCTGCCCAAGTGCAAGTTTAGGGTGGAATTTGTACTCCGAGCTCTTTTTGTTTAAGACTATTTTTAGTTGTTAACAGGGTGGGGGTGAGGGTGTTTTAACTGACTGTTTAAAATAACCCCCTTGAAGCTTGAAAGCAAAATCCAGTTTTTCATTTAAATCTTGTTTCCTACATCTCAGGAATCTTTGGTTGGTTGTTGTAGGGTTGCTCCTCATGGCTAGACTATTGACGTGGATTCTTATTTTTTCTGTGCAAGACACGAATAGTTACATGGACTTTGCAACAAGGAAAGAAGTTAATTCCAGTTTAGAGCTCACCAGTTTAAATTGTGTCCCAGCTGCAGCATGCTGTTTTACCTGTTGTGTGTTTTGACTGGCTACCAGTGAGTTATCAGTGTTTAAATTTAGTTAGTATGCTTTCCAAATCTTTGAAATATTTTATTGCTAACAATAAACTATTAGTGCTCTAGCAACTAAGAAAAGCAAAGGATTTAGGAGCAATCTCTGAACAAAATAGCAGCAGAAAAATCCTCTTTCAGAATAAAGATAACTGACAGCAAATATAACAAAAAGATTTAAACTGAGGGAGGAATACTTTATTTCTTAACCTTATGCCAGCCCAAGTCAAAGAATTTAAATTCCATTTGATCATTTGTACTGGATTCGGGATTGTTTGTCTATTTAGTTTTCAAACAGCAAAGCAGGTTCTCTGTTTACCCAACTGCTATTTAGTTAGTTGCATCAAAGAAAAGCAGAAGTTGAAGTGAAAGCAAATTGAAGAAAATGCAAATCTTGACATGAACAGCAAGAGTAAAGAGTTACTCCTGGGTCAGTCGTAATGAAGTGATTTAAGTACAAAAAATTTCAGATAAGTATTGTAATTCAACATGATCTTATGTCTTGGTAGAGCAATCTTGGGAGTGTACTTTAAAGATGTATTTTGAAAGTAAGCTTTAAATAAGTGAAGAACAGTTTGTATATGCAGTTAAATGAAAATAAGCAGTAAGTTACAAAGTGTGTCGTACATAACAGCTGTCTCAAGAAGCTATCTAGTTTTCAACATAGCATGTACTGTCTAGCATGTAGTATCTAACAAAGAGGTAGCAGATATACTGGTGTGCTTTAATATAATATAGTTGTAGTTTGCCAAAATGAGAAAATGGGTTATTGATCCTTCAGACAGATACTTGAAAACTTTCCCATAAAGCATGTCTTAAAGCTCTAGTTAATGTACAGTATTCTACATTCTGTTTTTTACAAGGCAACTATCTTCGCATTATGTTCTGGCTGTTGAAAAGTTTTAAAGTACAAACTGATAAATGTCTGAGGCATTTCATGGTATTTCTAATTTCATTTTTTGGGTTATATATATGCAAAAGATTTCGGTATTAAGGATCAAAGAGTATTTGTTCAGCAGCTTTACTGAGAATGATCATTCCTTATTTAGAGTTGAGCTGCGAAGAGAGTGCCTAGTAGAAACAGAATGTAGAATACTGTACTGTATATTAACCAGAGCTCTAAGTCATGCTATAGGGAAAATGTTTTAGCAGGCAATGACTACCACATACAAACATGCTTCACCTTGCCAGAAGCCTTGTTTGTGCTTGCTAGACACAGAAAGGACTATTATAAGCAAAATCCAAAACTGTTTTTTTTTTTGATGGAGGCAGAAAGAGTCAACATATCAGAATTTTTTAAAAATTTGTATCTTACATTAGTCAGTTACATTTTTAGGGATCTCTTTTCATTTGCATGACTTCCAAATTGAGCTCTTTATGTATGGAACCTTTACTATGGAACCTTTACTATGAGAATGCACGCTGAACGTTTTTAACGAGGAAATTGTTCAGATGCCAGAGCAACATCCATGTTTTTAGTTCAGCTGTTTGCAGTATTCTTCAACCCTTTCCTTTCTAGCAATTCTACTTTTTGGCTGTTTAACAGTTTATACTGTCAGATATTACCTACCTATGTTGGAAAATCCAGTGCATTTTAATTGCATGTACAAATCCCTGCGTACCTACGTGTGGATGGGCAATTATTATTACATAGCATACAGTTGCAGTTTTAGTTTTACTAGTGCACATGTTATGATACAACAAAAAGAACTGGAGTGGGGGCAGGGGAGAGGGAGTATAGGGAAGGAATTCCATAGCTTTTGAAGTAATTATAAAATACCCCTTCTCGAAGCAACTTGTTTTCAATTCATGTTGAAAAATGCAACAAATCTTTTTTTCCCCTCCCTGTGTTCTATGAAAAGTTTCTTCCTAACAGATGCTTATTGACTAAGCATAATCTGAAATTAGAACTACAGTGATCACCCTTAGTGTTTTTATGAGGAGGGATATGACAAGAACCTCTATAACCTTTCCAGCCTGTAGAAATGTTTGCCTTGTAAGGCCCAATGGTACCCTCCTGTGATAAAGCCTTGGAAGACTCCTTTGAATTTTCCCCTCAGGTAGACATTCAGTTTGATGGATCACAGGTAAGGATAGTGCTTCCCAACCCTGGTAGCTGCAAAGACCTGGCACTTCAGTTCTCCATGCTCGTGGCTGGCCTGTTACTGCCCCCATGGCAGCAGAGTCTCTGGAGCCATACTGCCATCAGTAGGGCCCTACCAAATTCATGGTCCGTTTTGGTCAATTTCATGGTCATAGGATTTTAACAATTTCATGATTTCAGATGCTTAAATCTGAAATTTCAGGGTGTTGTAATTGTGGGGGGTCCTGATGCAAAAGAGGGTTTTTGGGGAGGTTACAAGGTTATTGTAGGGGGGTCAAGGTATTGCCACCCTTACTTCTGCATTGCTGCTGGCAGCAGCGCTGCCTTCAGAGCTGAGCGGTCCGCGACGCATTTTTCACAGATGTGAATTTGGTAGGGCCCTAGCCATTAGCATCTATATCTATGCATGAACAACTTCTCCCTCTGAGGGGAGCTGGGAGTTAATGTTTGGCTGTCCACTGAGTTCAGAGTGGGGCGACTATAGTGGTGTTGATCCTCTGACCTCCAGCATGCATCTGCCTAACCTAGTTACTAAAATTTTGGGCTAGTACACATCTGAAGTAACTCCTCTGAAATTAGCTAATCTGGATTTTCATTAGTGTAACTGAGAGCAGATTCCAGCCCACTAGGCCTAGATACTGAATTGAATGTTTTTAGCAATACCTAAGATAGTTGTATAGAAATCTATCGCCACATACTTGAAAGTTTGGGAATATATGGTAGAGCTGGTATGACTATTTCTGCAACCAGCTCGGCCAGCTTCTGGTTCCATCTGCTCATCTTAGTGGTGGAGCTTATAAATAACATTTAATGTTTATTTGAGGTGTGGGTTACCCTATAATACATCCTTACATGCCTTTCAGATCAGACTTTAAATTTAGGTCCTCTTAGCTCAGAGAGGCAAACTGTCAAAGTAGAATTTAAGAAATTCCAAGGCACTCTATTTTATGGTTTGTTTGTTTGTATTTTATTTGAGGGATTAATACAGAAAAAATACCCTACACTTTTTTTAAATAGCCACTTGTATCCCATTGTATGCTTCAAGCTGTGTGCATAAGTCTGACACCAACTATCTCTACAATAGTCAATTGTTTTTGGAAAAGGAAATGAGGAACTAAGATAGTCATTCAGAATTACAGGTGAATTTTGGAAGATAATGCAAAATTACCAACTTTATCTTAAGTGTGCAAGGATGTGAGACTTATTGTGTGAAGTGCATAATGGTAGCCATGTTTGTCTACAGAGAAACAACCAGTGAAGCACAAGTAACTCATCACATTGTACATACTGAAGGTCAGAAAGGTGCGATATTAAACCATAGACTAAAATGTGCTGTAGCTATTTCTCCAACTCTAATTTTTCTATGCATATTAAATACTGTAAATAAAACACTGGTGATGTTTCGCTTGTCTTCTCAGTCACTTGCCCCAGAATTGTATGTCCCCAAACTGCATCCCCCTTCTGAGGGCTTGTGCTAGAATAATGGTTTTGCTTTGATCATTTGTATAAAGAATTATAAAAAGGAGGGGTTATGCTTCTTTTCTTGTTCTCAAGGTTACATTTTTGTAAGCTTTGTAATGATTGAGCTTTATGTTCTAATGCATGATGCAAACATTTGAATAAATGTAAATAGTGGTTGTAGTTTGCATCCTTAGTAATTCCTCTATACCAAATTAATAAATAGACCCAAATCCTATTGCTTTACCTGCATGACTTGTCCCTTTGACACTCTCATAAAGTGAGCAGATTTTGGCCCAAAATGAATTGTACCTTCTGCAGTTACATGTCATGATTTTCAGACTACTCTTTTCATCACCTCATTTAGATTAGTATTCACATAACATTCTCTGTAGTTGTATATAATAGAAATGGTATTCCTTCTTTTATTATCCACAGAAAATGTGTAAGGCAACTATTGGGCCACAGAAAGATAAAAACTGGGATTTTTTCAGTATTATTTTGGTAGGATGTGACACTAGCTAATCCAAAAGCCAATCCTAGCTTTTACAATGGATCTTTGTTCAGCTTACAATATTCAATACGAGAGTTGCCCAACTGGTGCTAAATCTCTGTATGTACCCAATCTATCCTGTTTTTTGTTTTGTCTGCCAATTTATGGACTGCAGGTTCAACAGACTTAAATGGGGTCCTTCTGTTCAGATGATAAACCACATAATCATTTTGTTTTTAAAGTTCAGTAAACTGAAGTTTTCCAAAGACCAGAACTGGCTCTGATGAAGGTACATATTTGTGACCTTGATTCAGCATGTTGCTTAGGGCAACATAGCTAACATAACTGTAGCTTTTAATATGACATGGTCTATCTCACTTGCATGCTTTCTCTTTTTTACCAGTTGAGAGGTCAGAGATGCTGATTACAATTGGCAAATTGTTGTAACATTCCATTACAGACTTGCTTCCTAAATATCATAGTGATCACTTGATCCGTCAGCCCTCCCTTTTCTATAGGTCCAGGAGTCTGTAGCAGCAATACCCATGGAGGATTAACAAAATTATATAAGTTCTGTAGGTCCTGGGGGCATGAAAAGTTCTGGTTCTTTTAGAACTCTCCTGCCAAAAGCTGCATCTGTAGATGCAATGTTCTGTAGTGTCCTGACAACCCATCATGATAAAGTTGCAGCCTTGCAGTATTCCTCATTTGATACTTTCAACCTGTCTTCCTGATGCATTGTCATCCCACTGGTTGAGCATGGAGTGATAATTACCTGTAATGTTGCCCTGCTAGCTTTGTAAACCTCTAAAATATACCCTTTTAATTTTATCTTAGTATTGAGGCTTTGGTTGTCTTCTTTCCCCAGACGGCAGTGTGGGGTAAAGCACTGTAAAAGGACTGCAGACTTTCTATAACCCAGAGTCCTATGCAGGTGTTCTTTGAGAAACTCCAGTGAATGCTACCCACCTTCTTTAGGGACAAATATCTCAGATTCTTATATATCACAGATCTGAGGTGCTGCAACTTAACTCTATTAGAGTACATGGTAATCCTCTGGCAGGCACAGGCAAATCTCTGGCATCCCCCTTTTAGAGGACTTCCATATAGTACAGAAATCCCATCACTTCTTTGAGATGAATGGTCCATTTTACCCCTTCTTCCTCTGCTGAATGTGTTCCAGCAGCCTATTCCAGGAGTGTAGTCATATCTCTGTGGTTAAGGGTTGTCTCAGGTCCATTTGGGGATGGCTGGTGCTATTTGTCCTCATCAGCTGCTACTGGGTGCTTTGTCCAAGCAGTGTTCTGCCTAAATAATTAGGATTGGTAAAGATTTGTTTGATTTGTACATCTGCCTTCAGCAAATGAAGCTGTAGGTGTCTGCAGGCCAGTGTAACTGCCACATGCTAATCCATGGAAGGAGTGCAGGGATGGATCAGTTGCAACAGAGTCAGCCAAGATTTTTTTTTTTTTTTTTAGGAACAGAGTTGGATATAGTCACTGCCCTCATGGATTCAACCAGTGGTTTGTTTGGTTCAGTGTCCTGAGCAAAATTTTCAAATAATGAAACTCAACAGGACTTGAGTTCCTACTTGACTTAAGTGCTTTTGAAAATTTTACCCCTTGTCTCCAGCAATGGCCAGTGCCAGATGCTTTAGAGAGAGGTGTTTAAGCACCATAGTGGACAATTATAACTACCTCATCTAAGTTCCTTCTAAGCCGTGCAGCTGCCTAATAAGTGCCACGCAGGCGCTCAAGGCTGCAGCAGGGAGAGGTGCCTCTCACCAAGCCCCGAACCTGCTGCGACGCCCCTCCCCCGGTCTCAGCCCTGATCCAGCTCAGCCCTGGACTAGCCGGGGGACAGGTGCCCCACCCCGGCCCAGACCTGCTGTGGCTGGGGGACAGGCGCTTCCTCCCCTGCCCAGATGCTGCTGTGGGGAGAGAGCTGCGGGGGGGGGGGGGGCGGGAGTCCCCTCTCCCCACTGTAGCACCAGGGAGCCCCACTGCACCCAAGCCCCTCATCCCTGGCCCCACTCCCAGAGCCCACACCCCCAGCTGGAGCCCTCACCCCCCTGCACCTCACCCCTCTGTCCTAGCTGTGAGTCCCCTCCCACACTCCGCCACATGAATGTACACCAATATGGAGATGATGTGTCACACATAACAAAATTCATTCTGCACGTGGGTGGGGAAAAATTAGAGGGAACACTGTACCTCACAGGGGAACGTTTCCTTCTAATCTCCTGCTCCACCTTGCTCTCTGTTGCCTCTTCCTCCATCAGTATTATCTGCTCAGCCAGCTTCCTGTGGCCCATTTCTACGTGCCAGTTGGAGGTGAGATCAGTCTCCTTTGGAGCACTGCGACAGGATCTCTCTCCCCTGCTTTCCTGGCCTCTGCTTCTTTTGTTGGGAATGCTGGTACAGAATGCAGACTCCCCCTTTAGTGTGAGGCAGCGAGGGGGAGCACTCTCTAGTTGTCCCCTTGTTCCCTGTCACTGTCAGCCGTCTCCCTGAAGAGTGGGAAGAGGGAATGATTCATGAGGGGGTTGCTGAAGCCATAAGCACTTCCACCTTTGGGCTCATGAGCCTGCTTACTTTTAGTCTGTCCTGCCAATTAAATGAGTTGTTGGGTTTTGTGCTCAAGCGACGTCCTCTCCTCAATGTGTTGCATTACATCCTCTTCAGGCTGAAAGGAAAACAAATTGCAGCCTTTTGAAGGCTGAATATTAGTTTATTTTCCTGCACTGGAATGTCTCTTAGTTTTTCAAATGGAATTTTGAAAAAAAGATGAGCTTTAATTCTGAACACTAGGCTAAGCACTCCCTCTACCTGCTCTCTGGAGTGAATTTCGCAGCATCATTTGGCAATTGTGTTCAGGTTGTAGTCTGTAATCATGATCTGCTTTGCCTACCGAACACTGACCCAGCATATGCGTGTGTGTTTGTGTACTAAATGAATCTTTATCAACTTTTGTTTTCAAGCTGATTTTTTTTGGTTGCGCTCTCTGCTTGTTTTCCTCCAGTGATGGGGAGGGAAGGAAAAGGACCTCGTCTGTCTGCAGCAACGAGTCTCTAAATGCCAGTGGGGTCACTCTTACCCCCCGCCGCATCTCCTGGCGGCAGCGAATCTTCCTGCGGGTTGCTTCACCCATGAACAAATCTCACTCAACAATGCAGCATCAAGGTCCGTGGGCTTCAAAGAAAGCAAACTGTTCATATGCTATTGCTTGTTACTCCTGGAAAGAAAAGTAGATGTTTAATGAAAAGCAACTTAATGCAACATTGTAATGTACTTGCTGAACCAGATTTGGGAAATGTCTTGTTGGGGTGATTTTGAGTCTTTGTTTTGAACTGGTGTTTCTAGCAGCAGAGGCAAACTTATTGCATGTTGCTATAGTTGTCATCAAGGGCAGAGAAACTGCAAGACCTGCCTTTAAGTGATCAAAATATCTCTGTCAGCAAATATTGCCACATCCTGCCTACATAAGACACAAGAATATTATGTTTTAAAAAGAGCATTTTGGCAGTGTTCTGTCCCAAATGGAAAACAATCTGGATGTTAAGCACCCTTCCCTAGTCTCTTTTTTAGTTCTAGATGTTAATCTACTGGTCTCCTAAATGCACTAATGCATGAAATTGCTTCTAAAAATTCAAAATTCTGACTAGTTAATATGGCTCCGATATCACTCTTCACAGCTGTGGATCTACTACAGAAGTTCTCTAGGTTCAGCAGTTGTAGATGAACTGATAGATTTATTGCACAAGTACTGTGTGTTAGCAGAGAGAAAAACATGGCTTCTCTGCTAGGTGGAACATATAGATAACTATGGCAGTTAACAAGCTTAATTGTAAAAGAGGTAATAAGGATGCAGTGGTAGTGGTCAACTATTAAACTGCCCTTTGTAACTTGGAGTGAAGTTTGTGGAAGGGTGCTTAATATAGCCATTGACTTTAATGCTTCATTTAAAATGTTGCCTTCACTGTTAGAAACGTGTAGTTTTAGCTTCTAATCAGGTGCATTGTTGCTGAATGTGACAATAGAAATTACTGTCTTCATTGTGGCATGTATAGCCAATGTAATCTGGATTTCCAGTGATAGTTATGTGATTCTTTGCAGATGGGCTTGAGGGGAATGAATTGTTGCCTCTGTCCCCTCTTGCTCCAGCCTTGGAGGAGGACCCTTTTTCTTTGATATTGCAAAATGAGGATGCCCCAGATAAGGCTGGCGGGAGGAAAAAATCGGAAGAGTTGCAGGGTCTGTGGAGAAAAGCTATCCATCAACAAATCCTACTGCTTCGAATGGAAAAAGAAAACCAGAAGCTGGAAGGTTAGCCACTCAGAGAAACAACTGGGCCTGGTTTTCAGAGGCCCAGATCACAAGCAGCTCCCATTTACTTCAGCTGAAAATCGGCGCCAGTGCTGTTATAAGTTATGCAGTAGTTTTAGAAATAGAATTGACACAAGACTGAGGTTTACAATCTTAGAAGCACTGCTGTTCCATGCAAAACTTGCAGTTTTTCCTTGGTTTAGTGATTAAAATACCTGAAAAGATGGGTCATATTAAAAGATGACCCAGCTGGCATATGAATTACTGTTCTGGTCGTTTCATGGCAAGAATTGTCAAAAAAGGCATAGATGCAAAATCTTCCATGATTAAAACAGTCTCTTTTCATGAGGTGGAGAAAACGTATAGCATACTGCAGCACATTCTGCATCAAGTTCCCTTTCTTTATAAAAGTACATGCTTTATATGTCAGTCTTGCAATTTAAAAACATACTTTCCGTCAGAATAAGATTCAGCATATTTGTCTATACTAAATAAATACAAACCATTACAATACATATCCTAGGCAACCAGCTTCTGGAATACCAGACCACCATGCAGGATTTATTCCTCTTTCATCTCATAGCAAACTGGCATGAATACTTAAAACATTGGTGGACGGTCTCTTCATGCCTCATTTCAACAGGATAGTGAATGATTTTCTATTGCACTGTCCAGATAGGTGTTATACATCATAAAAACATATGATGTTCCAACAAAATGTTTCTTGTATATTTTCCAGTCTTTCTTACTCTACCAGAGAAGTAATTAAGGTCCTAAATTTTCAAAAGCAATTAGTATTTTGTTGCTTCAATATTTTGAGTGCCCAACGTAAAATACCCTAAAGATGCTTCATTTTTCAGAAGACGAGTGCTCAGCACTTTATGAAAATCAGATCCTGATAAGGGTCTAAAGTTGGACACACACACACTCTCTCTCTCTCTTCATTTATCAACATTTTGGCCAAGATTCTTACCACTGTTATTCAGGATTCCTTCTACAAAAGGTAATGGTCAACATCCTGGTCTAAATGTAAAACTTGTAGAAATCAAAACAGATTTAATTTACACTTAGTGCTTTTATGCTAAAGAAACTGCAAATGGTAATTTGCATATGTCCTGTGCAGTCTTTAATTTTCCAGAGGCTGGCATTATGCTGCCGTGTGATTCTTTCAGCATAGATATCCTTACCATCCTCATTTGTGAAAGTCTCAGGCCCACCTTCCATTTCTTCAGTGCACCATATAAGCACCAGTCCATGCTAAGAATACTAGGGGAGAGGAAGGAAAAAAATGGCAGAACCTTTCCATGTGCCTGCAAATGCATGCCCTAGAATACACTTCTTTAGCACATAGTGTGTTACCCTCCCAGTTTGCTTACTACTAGAAATACTAGAGGCCTGTTGGGGTTTGTAGGGAACTTGGTTATTCCTTTAGATTCTTTGTACTGCTGCAAGGGTAGTTTGTATCTTGAAATCTCAAACCTTGCAGGTATACCAGACACTTAAAACTAATCTGACCTCTCCAAGAACAAATGATAAAACAGCTAAAGAAATAAGTGGTTTATAGAGTAAAGAACATAAAGCTAATGCCTCTTTCTTAGTTAATGATTAACACTAAATGTGCATGTCTGGTCTCCCTGGTGAAAACCAGAAAATAACAGTGTAGTGATGGGTGCTTGTGTAACTGCATTCCAGTTTTTAACCCACTGGGTTCTCTGACTTGTGGAGATTTATCAACTGAGAATGCATTGCTGCCAGTACATCAGAGTTAACTTCACCAAGTAAATGCAGGTGACTTTGCTTAAGGAACCTAGGCACTGGTTACCTAGTGTTAGAGGAGACAAGATGACTTGAGACAAGGTATAGGTTGTTCTGGAAACTTTCCCAGTCTCCATATTAATTTTGCATTTGTTTGGTTGAGATATTATTATAATCCAAGCATGTGCTATTGTGTTGAAAGCACCTATTGAAAGTTGACACACATTAAAGCGAGCTGGGTATTTCATTATTACACCTAGATTCAAGTGGTGATTTGTATCCCAACACTACAGTCCATTACAGTCTTGAGAAAATGTAAACCCAGAAAGGGCTGAAACCTCTAGAGGCAGCCTTATTCTTAATTGTATATTAATCGCACTGATTATTGCTTTGTTTTTAATATGCAACTTCCACCCCTTTATGAAATAGCTCTCGGCAATTCTTATCTGCGAATGTGTTGTATTAAATGTACTGATTAAAATATTAACAGATTATCTCCCACTGTTCTTTGTGCCTTCGAGGAAACTTGAATGCTAATAGCTATTTGTTCTGCAGAAGGTAAGATTTGTGAAGCAAATACCTATTGTTTTAATTTTGATAGTGACTAAAGGCTACTTTTTTAAAACACAATATTTCTAGGTGATTTCACAACAGGAAAATTTAGAGAAGATAGTAGCAAGCAATTAAATCTATAAGAAGCCTAATTTTGCTGCCCTTATTGACACTGACTAGTATCTTACTCCACATGCAGTGGGACTAGCTGTGGAGCAAAGTACTACTCAATGTAAATAAGGGTGCCAGAATCGAATGCCTTTTTGGCAGTACAGGCATTTCACATTCTTATGGCCTTGCATTTATGCAACAGTTTGCATAAAAAAAAATCAGTGTGTTTGTTGTTTTTTTTGCCTTTGAAGAACAACCATTGTTCCCTAAAGGTAACTTTAAAAAAAAAAAATCCAGGTGTAATATCCAAGTTTAGATTGAAGTTCGTTGAAGTAGGAGCTCTCCTAAATGCTTCGTGCCTAGCACAAAGCGATTGGGTCCCCTAGACACTACCACAATACAAATAATTACAAAAAATTTTTATTGGGCCCTTGTCAGTCAGATAAAGATGACGACAAATTATAAAGCACTTGGGGATACTCAGCAACTAGACGTGTGGGATGGCCTAGACATTTAATTCCTGATCTTGTACGTGTCCCAATTAACTGAGGCTTGTCATGGGTTTCTTCCACTTTTCGCCGAAGCATCAGGTATTGGCCATTTCTGAAAATAGGGTAGCTAGTTTGAGGGACAGAGGCTCTGATTTGGATTTGCAAGTCCTATGTTCCCATAGAATCCCCAGTGTGGTTTGTATCACTCTGATCTGGGAAAAAAATCATGGTTCTTCAGCGAACCATGTAAACTTACTTCCAACAGTGATCATGGTAAATGTGTGAAACTTAGTTATTGGAATCCTTGAGGGATCATATTATGCAATAATGCAGTAAGTAACCTGCTCAAATGATCATCAAAGACTCTATTTGCAACAACTGGACTCTGGAACTGCATGTGGGTTAAATCTCAACATCAGTAGCATAGTGTGTGCATGAAACCCTCCACTTCTTAACAAATGCACAGTAAAAGAGCTACTGTGACGTTCCCAGGTAGAAATCGAAATTCGGCCTCCATGAAAATCCAGAATTACCTGACGGCTCTTCTAGAAAAGTGAGTCTCCAGAAGTTTCTAGAAGAAATGAGCATAAAGCAGAACCTAATGAGAAGAATAGGTGGTAGAGCATCAGACTAGATTTAGCAAACTGTGCACCTCAGAGTCCAGGAAATTAAAAACTCTTATAACTTTATGCTATCCTGCATTGTGACTCTGAGCAATGGTGTTAAGGGGAAAGGATACTAAAATAAGAACTCATTGCTGTGTGAAGCATCTATTTAAAACTGTCATGATCTATTAGGACCATTATGAACATGTAGCTGGTGGGATCACATAATGATAACGATCTCGACTTTGTCATTTAAAAGAGAAGTTTCCTAAAAAGACTTCACCAAAGCTCTTGCAGTTCCAGAAGGAGCATTCGAAGTCTGAGATTTCTCACACAGAAGTTATTTTAATGTGCAATATACATAAAGTAAAAATTATCTGATAAATCGCTTTGCATGATTGTTTGTTGCTGAGATGTCAACATTTAGCCACAGAAAGACATCTGATAATACTTTCCATCATCAGCAGAATGCAGGATCATGTCTTTTGAAATATGGAAAGATGATCCTTTGTTCATTCCATCAATATTGGTTTACGGATTATAAGGATTCTGTTGTGGAATAGTCATTTCACTCAGCAAAACTTTGCTAAAGTTAAGAGAAGGAGCAGTTGTGGGAAGGGGAGGAAACGCATCTGATTTTTTTTCTTTCGTGTTTCTTGTACATTGGTTTGTGACTTTATCATATTCTTTATTCAGCAATATGAGTCATATGTGTCTATAGAGGTATAGCCCAACAGTTGATTTAAAGTCAGTCTCTTATTATTTGTCCATTGATTCAAAATGTCCTATGCAGTAACAGAAGAGAGATTCTGGATACTACATTAGCTGTATTGAGATATTTGATTTCTGATATGATCTCTCATATACTCTCCATCATATTCTATATTCCAGCAAGCAGAGATGAACTCCAATCAAGAAAAGTTAAATTGGACTACCTTGAAGTTGGTACATGTCAGAAAGATGTCATAAATATCTGGGATAAAAAGTTATTAAACTGCAGAGCCAAAATCAGATGTGAAACAGAGGATATTCATACCACTCTGAAAGAAGGTATTTATTATGTCGGATGTGTTTTGTCTGGGGCATTTGGGAAACTTTTTTTGTTCAGTCTTTAAGATTATTTAAACCAAATCTACCTTCAGTAAGCTTTTCCAATAGCACCAAATCAGTAAAAATTGCCTGTTGCCTTTTTTCCACAACACCAACTAACTGTTGTGCAATGAGAACATACTGATTCTGTTGTGCCTACAATATATTGAAACTGTGCTGCAGAAAGATCAGTTATGTAATCATTCACTTGTACTACTGTATCTAAGGTGATGTCCCAAGATAGGTTGGCATTGGTGGGGATTTCTCCCAGGGCCTCTGGATTTAAAAGCAGGAACCTCTACTCTGAGACAAAGAATCCAGTTTCTTGGCTCAAGGCTGTAGCAGACTCATAAACCTCTATACATGGACTGGCCTTCTGTCCTCTGTCTAGTGACTACAGTTCATCAGTGTGGGTTACACATTTGGCTATGAAAGCTCACCCTAACAATTCCCATATGGGTTACCCCTTGTAACGCAATGCCCCAGTTGGGAATTGAATCTGAGATGTCTGGGCCTAAAATCATGAGCCTTTGTTGTTTAAGCAGAAAGACTAAGTCCATTAGCTTGAAGTCAGTAGTAGACTTATAAACCTCTGTGTGAACTAGCCAATACATGGAGACAAAAGGACTACGCTATTAGTGTGAGTTACATATAGATTAAGTCTTTATCGTGGTTCTCAACCTTCAAGTTAGGAACCTTAGCTATAATGCATTGTATGACATTATCTTTATAAAACAGAAGTCACTATTATAGATAAAAGCTTTCAGAATGTTCAGCTGCTCAGGGCATTTGTTTTCTCTCTCCTCTGATTTTAGGTGTACCAAAAAGCCGCCGGGGAGAAATTTGGCAATTTCTAGCTGTACAACATCGCGTAAGACATGGACTGCCAAGCAAACAACAACCTCCTGACATCTCGTACAAAGAACTCTTGAAACAGCTGACCGCTCAGCAACATGCTATCCTTGTAGATCTAGGTACTTTTGTGGTGATTGATAGATGCTCAAAAGTGTACTTTGTGTCCTATTGCTGAGGTGAATGGAAAATGTTGGTTTTTAGTTTGTTTTGGGTTGAGTTTCATGTTGGTACAGAAACAAAGATGCTACTGTACGTTAACATACGTTCTGTCTAGGCTGCCTTCAGTGTTGTCTTTGCCAAACACTCCTGCTCCTTTAGTTTGTGCTGTATGCACACCATGTCTGCAGTGGGAGACACTTGCCCATGAATTTGGTGAGTGCAATTTTGCAGGCTAACTGCAGAGCAGGAAGAAAATGGATTGGAGTGGAGCAGGAGTGAACCACAAACTTGAAGGGTATAATTCTGGCACTGTTGAAGTCAGTGGTAAAATTCACTGTGACTTCAGCTGGGACAGGATTTCACCTGAAGGATGAAAAGAAAAAGAGCTATATGAAAAGAGGACATGGCTGTGTAGGCTGGCTGACTTATGAGAAAGCAATGGATCAGTCAGTAATGGTTGGAGGGAGATGACAGAAAAGCAAATAAAAATGAAGGGGAAAAGGGAGAGAGGAGATCAGGGTAACCTTAAGAATAATTATTCTTGGAGAACATGAATTCAAGTGTTACTTTATTTATTCTGTTTTTTAAATATTACAAATGCATGAAATTGATCCTCCTCCTCTCTCTTCTCTCCCATCCTCTCATATGTCAGTTGTCTTAGATTATAAGGGACTATCTTTCTGTGTGTTTGTATAGAATCTAGCACAATGGGGCCTGATCCTGACTGGAAACTCGGTGCTACTGAACTAGAAAGAATTGGATCCTGCAGCTT
The DNA here is from genome assembly GCF_009764565.3 of Dermochelys coriacea. Classification (NCBI taxonomy): domain Eukaryota; kingdom Metazoa; phylum Chordata; order Testudines; family Dermochelyidae; genus Dermochelys; species Dermochelys coriacea. The sequence goes on along the minus strand of NC_050068.2, from coordinate 79,391,250 downwards.
GAACCTAGCCCTAACCTGAAGTATCTATAGTGCAACTTTGGGGGGAAAATAATAGGTTCCAGAACTTCTATTTCTTTTTCTGTTTAATAAATAAAAAAAATAAATCAAATGTATAACAAACAATTATCCATTGCTTAGATGCAACAGCAATGGGTGCCCTAGAACTACCCAAGCTATGGTTTTATTCAGTACAACTTTGATATTGCCCTAGTCAGAAAGTATGACCAACTATCCAAATTTTGTTTCATAATTTAAATCCAATTCTAAGGATATGTTCTGGGAAGGTGTGATAAGAGAAACTTCTGCAAATACAGAGGAGAGGAGTTTTATGGATTTCTTCTCTCTAGAAAAGAGAACTGAGAATTAAATACCTTTTTTTTTTTTTTTTTTTTTTTTTTTTTTTTTTTTTTTATACACCAGGCAGGACATTCCCTACACATCCTTACTTCTCTACTCAGCTGGGAGCAGGGCAGCTATCACTCTTTAATCTCCTGAAAGCTTATTCTTTGCTGGACAAGGAAGTGGGTTATTGCCAGGGTATCAGCTTTGTGGCTGGAGTACTGCTTCTACACATGAGTGAGGAGCATGCCTTTGAAATGCTGAAATTCCTCATGTATGATCTTGGCTTCCGTAAACAGTACAGGCCAGACATGATGTCACTACAGGTAAGTTGGTCCTTTCCCCTAAAACAAACTAAACTTGAATCTACTGTAGGGTTTCCTAGGGGCTATGCCTGTTCTAATACTTGGAGAGTTGCAGTTTGTTACGATGATAAGTGCTAGAGGTGAGTAAAATGCATATAGTTAACCTTGCCAAACATCTCTCTTCTTTTCTCATTTAGAAGTAGATAAAAGAATCTTAAGAGTTGTAAAGTTCTTCCCATCACAAATCCTGATAATCTTCCATTTGGAACCTATGCTTTTTCTTTTCATCCCTTCCTTTCCTGCTCATTTTTCTGCCCTCCCCTCAAAAAACAAAACAAAAGCAAGCAAAAGCAACCACTCTCCAAACCCCATATGAACCATGATCATTTTTATCTGTCTGCTGGCCCCTGCCTTCATGCAGAGAATGAGTAAAAACAAGGAAACCCCCAACTAAAAGGTGAAGATTAAAGGCCTCTCTCCTGTTTGTTACATCATTTGTTAACTCTATCCAGCAGGGTTTAGAATTTAAAAAAAAAAAACAAAAAACGTGCCCCCACTGCTGCTTCACTTTGGGAAGCCTTTAAAGCCTTCATCAGAGGCTATATCATCCCTTACGCCACCTTTCAAAAGAAATGGGGAAGACATAGAATTGATACACTTGTGAAGGAAATTAAGGTGTTGGATGTAGACTATCCTTGTGTGCCCTCCCCAGAGAAACTCCAGATCTCTCATCAATCTAAGATATGAAATCAACAAACTTCTGTCCCAAAAGGTTAAGTTTGCTTTATTTTTGTTTGATGATATTGCCGCTAATCACAATAGTAGCAATAAATTATATACAACACAGACATTAATAAACAATTTCAAAAGTTTATTCAAAACTATATTTACCTGGAGGGAATCCGCCCTAGGTAACTTTTTTTGTCTCTGTCACAGACCTGACTGTTAGAAGGAATGTTTAGATGCTCCTCCAGAAATCGCAGAACTAACTCTGGCTATCAAAGAAATGAAGGTTGGAAAAACTTCTGGCACAGATGGGTTCCCAACTGAATTAAACACCTAGATTATTGAATGTTCAATGAGGCCAAGCATGAGCAAACTCTCCTGTCTGCTCTAAGGGAAGCTGTAATTTCAGTTATTTCTCAATCTAGGAAAGATTTTGGAATATGTAATAATTACAGGCCTATTTCTTTAATTGTGACGCTAAGAATTTGGCTAAAGCTCTTGCTATGTGACTGGCCAAAGGTCTTTCACACATCACACACATAAATCAGGCAGCTTCCTTCGTAACAAGCATAGCTTGGATAATTTGCTTCAACTGATTGGTGATATTGCCGCTTCAGGAAATTCTAAAGAATCCTGAGCTGTCACTTCTTGAGAGCCCTTTGACCACATAGCCTGGGCCTATCTTTTTCATGTATTAACAAAGTTTGAATTTGGTAACCAATTGATTGCTTGGATTAAACTTTTATACTCTAACCTGACTTCCAAGGTAGTTATCAATAGTATTATTTCCACCCCTTTTCCATTACAGAGACGTATGAGGCAGGCCTGCCCCCTTTCCCTCTTCCATTTGATTTAGCTCCAGAAACTTCAGCCATTGCCATCTGAGGAAATCAACATATTCATGGTATCAGGGTGTGCCAGACAGAGCACAAAACTATGCTGTCTGTGAATGATGCTCTTGTATTTGTATCTAAGTCCAAGGTTACCATTCCTAACCTTCTGAACACCATTAATAAGTTTGGTTTCTTCTTAGGATATAAAATTAATGGGGGAGAATCAGAAATCGTATGCTTTAACAAATATACCCACAAAGGCATTTTTTCAAATTAGGACTTTCAATGGCAATCCTTTTATATGAAATATTTATGAATACTGATCACCAAAAATATTCCAGGACATCCCTAAAAATAAATATGTCTGGGAGGCTTTTGTTTTCCCAACTTGGAAAATTATCATATCCTTTTTGTTAAGCCAGGCATCTTTATGGCTGGTAAATATGACCATGTGGACCACACCTTGTGGTTAGATTGAACAAGAATTGGTATACCCTCTCCCCATTTCAGGCATTGTAGGATCCAATTATAATGGAATTGATGGCTCCAGAGCTCCCGCAATGACGGTGGTGGGGCAAGCTTGGTCAAATTTGGCTAGAAAGCTCTGCTTCCATCGATGTAGAGGCAGTCCTATCCTTAATCAATGGCAAAACCTTAATGTGGAGAGATTTGACGGAGAGAGGAATTATGACTGTGTTGCAGCTAACTGACAATGATAAATTGAAACCATTTGTAGATCTTCAACAATTTGTCTTGCCCTGTTCCAGACTACCATATCTCCATTTAAAACACTTGCTTACAAATGTGTTTGGACAGGATGCATAGGGAGCTCAAGAACCTCCAGAACTTTTATTGTTTCGGTTTTCTTGGCCAGTCATGTCCTTTTACAATTTTGTGATTCAAAAAACTTCTGCCTTGATAATTTGAGAGTTGCTTTTTTAACATTAAATACAATTGTATTCCACTGGGTCGGAGACAGTTGTGTATCCAAATTTCTATTCCAAACAACTATAGGCTTGAGACTGCAGCTTATTCATCAAATGGTAACTTTTTCAAATGCCACTGGTTCCCACATAGAGTAATGGTAATAGGCCTCATAAATGCTGGCCACTGTTAGATGCATCCAATGAAGTGAGCTGTAGCTCACAAAAGCTTATGCTCAAATAAATTTGTAAGCCTCTAAGGTGCCACAAGTACTCCTTTTCTTTTTGCAGATATGGACTAACACGGCTGCTACTCTGAAAACTGTTAGAAATGTAATTCCCCTGGTGCTGCATTAGTTTATATTTTTAGGCAGTGCCCCTGTATCAAGAATTTCTGGTAAGAAGTGGGTCAAAGGACCAATTTGGTATTGGATGCCAAATTGGAGCTCTTCCCCCTTAAGTTTCATTCTTGGGCAGTGGCCAGTACCAGATTTCTGTAAGGAAGGTGCAAGAAACCTCTTCGGGGGTAATTACGGAAGTACTTGCTCATACAGAAAATTTCTTCCTAACCCTCAGCTATTGCTTTACTTATGCTTTGCAGCATGAGAGTTTATATCCATTTCAATTTTAGAAAACTCCTTACTAATTTAACTCTGTTTACCCTTCTTTTTATCCATAAAAATATCCAGCCCTTATTAGAATCCTGCAAAGCTCTTAGCCTTAATCATACTTTGGACAACGAGTTCCACATGCTGATTGTGCATTGCGTAAAATACTTTTCTTTTATCAGTTTTTCATTTTGATGCCTTTCAGTTACATGGAACATGCCTTTGTTCTTGTAATGTGAGACAGAGTAAACAGAAGTGCCTGATCTGCGTTCTCTGGACTATTCATTTATTTTGTATTCTTCCAGCCTGTTTTCTTTTAATTTGTCTCCTCTCTCAACTACAACTGTCTCAATTTCTGGCTTCCACCTGGGTGTCATACACTTTTTAGACCCTTTTTAAAGGAGGCTAGATGGCCATTGAGTAAATGGCTCTCGCCTTTAGAAAATGGAGATCTGAACTCTGATTTCATTGCAAACAAATGTGGGTTCAGTTTCATCCCAATCTTTTGGAGACATTTGCATGCGTCTTGAAGCCACAACCTAATGTGGCATGATTGGCAGTCTTTAGTTGAGAGGCTTACGTTCTTTGCAGGGGAATTGTGTGCTAAGAATGATGAGTTCTGTCACACCTATACTGTATGGGGAAAACGTGCACAACTCCTGCCCATGTCACACCTGGAGCTGTAGCATTTTATATTAGAACTTGCTCAGAATAAAATCTCTCTCAAATTAGATCAACAGTGACATCCAGTGGTCAGTTAGGCTACTAATAGGGCATTATCTCTTCTGGCTATTCTAAATGATATATATCAATTCACTGATTCTTCTGATATAAAAATGACAGAGAAGAAATGTTTAATCATCAAGCCATAACCAGCACACTTCTGTATTATTCACATAGATAGTATAAATTTTTTCACTGAAAAAATGTAAAGTTTAGGCTACAAAGTTTAAAAGCATCCTAAACAACTAGTAATCCAAAATTCACCCCCTCTTTAGGAAAGAGCCATCTTCTGAATCTATGTAAACTGTAGTATTCTAAGTTTGATCTTTTTTTTTTTTTATTATTATTATGAGTTTTACAAAAACTGTAGCTGTCTTTGAGTTCCTTGGACTACTAGATTTCTAAAACAGGAATTTCTGTGACACTTTAAAAACTGAAACCTGGTATAGTAATTCCACGAAGTAGATTCTGAATCTATTTGGTATCATATGCTTGCATTAGATATAATTTATTATTGAACATAACAAATTGAACCATTATTCAATGGTGAATGAAAAGCAGCAGGTCATATATTATATGCTCTCAGACAAGTCTGACAATTCATGCATTTATTTTCTTTCCTGGAATGGCTATTCCAGTAGTGGATTTGCTGTATTGAAATTAGGAGGACCATGCTATTAGACCCTTCAATTACAAATTTGCTTCGGAGACTCATGAAAAGGATCTAGTCTAACAGTGTCTGTGTTACCTGACTCACCCATCTAATCTACATCCTGGTGGATATGGGCCCTGATTAACCTTGAACTGTCTCTGCATATGGCTCAAAAAGAGAAAGCACTGGGTGTTTATGGTGCTTTATTTCATGGAATGCTGTTCTGACTAGTGAATACAAAACCCTATTCTCTCTTTAAAGCTTGAATTGTCTGAGCCACAGACAGGGGTATATAGTCACATTTTCAACCTTTTTCACACGCACAAATCTATAAAGTCTGAGTTTCAAATTGGGCTTCCTCCTGCACTGCATGGGTTTAACTGGGCCAATTTCACATTAAGGGGGAGTTGTCTTTTCCATATTTCTGCAGGAGGAATTTAAGACCATAGTGTGAGGTGTGATTCATACCTCAGGCTTATGCTTGATGACACTGTATATCTCTTCCGAATGTCTGTTCTGACTCAGTAAATGTGTTCTTTAGAATATGGAGAGCGTGTGCGCAGGTGGTAAATACACAGCAATCGGAAATAATGACAGTATGAGGTTTGCACTTCTGATTCACAACTGAGAAAATAGTGGCTGAGAGATATATACAAAACCAACTTCCATTTTGCTTGTGTAACTTCAGCAAAGTACGAAAGTGGCTAGAAGAAGACAACCTTTGACTGAGTGGCTTGGCGATCAGATATATAGCTGGCAATGGACATCATTTAATAAAAGATGGTCAAAATTTAGATTAAAAGTGTTTCCCCCCCCCCCCACCCCTTCACCTGCAACCCATTGGTAGATAACTTTGAGAGTTAACTGAATTTGTCTGGACCCATTTGGAGGATGGGGGGTGGGGGGACAGGAGGTTGAGGTAGGGCAGGACAGGCCCTAGTCATAGGAATTGTTCCATTTAATAAATAAGAGGAGTATTTCTCTTTTTTGAGTCTTAAGCAACCTGTAGTTTAAAAATAATTTGACTATCTTATAATGAAGTAGAGAGTGAAAAGGAATAAAGAATTACTTCATCTGGGAAAAGTACTTTTATCCATTGCAACTTCTGTGGTTTGAACTCTGATGGAGTCAAACAGGATGGACATATAGCCACAAATTCCTCTTTTTTTTTTTTTTTTTTTTTTTTTAAGAAGAACATTCATGCTCATTCTTGTTTGTTTTTTCTATGGAAAAGTGTTATCATTTCTAGTTTTGCTTTCTGTCTATTAAAGAAAAATGACTTTTGATAACCAGAACTGGCTTCTAGGTGAATAGCTTATTTTAGACAAAAATACACAAGTTTTCTCTGCTAAAGAGATTATAGAAGATGATTTAGCGAGAGGATCAAAAGCTAATTAAATGGAACATGTAGTTAAAACCAAATCCCATTTGGTTTTGGGCAGGAGTAGAAAGCTTGCATAGTTTAAGTGCATAAGGCTTTACTAAGATGTGAACAATATTTTTTTCCCATAGAAAGAATTACTGATGGATTTATAGGTTACTGCTAACTGTTTTATTACTCTCCTTTGCCCATGGAATTCTAGGAGTTCTAAATTAATGCATCTCTTGCTTGGCAAGGAACAAGGAGTAAAATTTTCAAAAGTGACTTAAATAGGCTACATCCCATTTTCAAAAGGATTTGAGACTTCTATCTCATTGAAAGCCAGTTGGATTTAGGCTCCTAAGGGCTAGATTCAAAGAGGTTATTAGATACCTAAGCCCAACATTAAGGTGCCACTGACGTTCTCAAAACCATCGTTCAGCTGCCACCAACCTTGTAGGCACCTAAGTCCCCATGGCACCTACCTTTCTGCCAAATGTGCAAAGTCACCTAAATTCTGGCACTGCCCCCCAGCTATCGAGCTGCTCAGAGCCCTTACTCACACCTAAGCCCCAGCAAGATTCTCAAACTAATTGTTCCCCCGCCTATTTTGTCTGCGGGACCCAATCCAGTAGGTGAGCTCTGAGCACAGCTACTGGTTTGGGCTGCCACAAAAGACAAATGGGATGAGAATTTTGGCATCCATGGGTCCATCCATCCCAGTCTATCCAGTAGCCCAGTGGTTATCTGGGATGTGGGAAACCCAGATTTGAATCCCCACTCTGCCTGATTTGGAGCAAGACCTTGAATCTGATTTTCCCACATCCAAACTACTGGGCTATAGTCAATTGCTCACTTCCCACCTCCCCCCACTCTGCACAAAGAATATTTAACTATTTATCCAAAATGCAACAGCTCCAATGGGAAAGAGTGAGACCGACCCCACTATAGACAATAGCCCATGGGTTAGAGCACTCACTTGGGCTGTGGAAGAGCTGGGTTCAAGTCCCTGCTCTAAATCATACAGAGCTGAGATTTGAATCTGGCTCTCCCACATCCCAGGTGAGTGCCCTGACCGCTGGGCTATTCTCCATAATGGGATAGGGGTGATTTCTCTGTGGGGTTTGTTTTTGTGAGAAAGGGCTGACCTGCAGGGTAATCTGGAGTAATTGGATTTGATGCCAGAATTGCTGGATAATGGTTCTTTGTGGCCTTAAAATCTAGAAACTGAATGTAGATGATACTTCAGTAATAAAATGGTCTGGTTCAAACTGCTCCTTCTTACTTCAAGTGTTTGGTTTTAGTTCACGAGACTGAAATTTACTCAAAGGTAAAAGATCCACACAAGGCCTATACTCCACTTAAGATCCATTTTACTGGGCCTTCTGTGCTTGGGTTGATTTCACCTGAAGTGCATTGTGAAGTGATTGAAAAATTCGGAGAGCTCAACAGTTGTTGGTTGTTGTTTTTTGTTTCTCCCCCACCCCCCTTTCTCAAAACTTACTATAGATTCAGATGTATCAACTTTCAAGACTCCTCCATGACTATCACAGAGACCTCTATAATCATCTTGAAGAGAATGAAATCAGCCCCAGTCTTTATGCTGCACCCTGGTTTCTCACGTTGTTTGCTTCTCAGTTTCCATTAGGATTTGTAGCCAGAGTTTTTGGTAAGAGAGAGTGCTTTTATTACAGTCATAAGCAGTACAATATCCTGTATAATGTAAGGAAAATATGCATGGGAATATTTTGCACTTCGTTTTATATATGAATAGATAAATGCCAGATAACTTGTTCCAGTTATCAGCCAGAATTTGATTGATTTTTTTTTTTTTTAATAAATCAGAGTGAAAGCTGATAAACTGAAGGAAAAAACTGGCAACAACAAATTGTTATGGTGTACAGACTTAATCGCTGAAACTTTTAGTCACTTGTACTGACATTTAAAAATGAAGAGTTTGGGTTTTTTTGTTTTTTTTTTAAATGGTAAGTAGACATCGGAAACTTAACTCATTAACAGTGATGATTAAGGCTGCGAGTTTGTCACGGAAGCCATGGATTCCGTGACTTCTGCAACGGCTGCTGCAGGGGCAGTCTTGGGCCACCATATGCTGCTCCCCCGCAGCAGAGTTTTGACGTGGGACGGGGCAGGGCTTTGGGGTGAGGTGGGCTCTGGGCGGCGCTTACCTAGGAAACTCCCCGGAAGCGGCGACATCCCCCTCGCTCAGCTGCTAGGCGGAGGCCTGGCCAGGCAACTCTGTGTGCTGCCTCTGCCTGCAGGCGCTGCCCCCACAGTTCCCATTGGCCACAGTTCCCGGCCAATGGGAGCCGGAAAGCCAGCGCTCTGGGCGGAGGCCGCGCACAGAGCTGCCTGGCTACACTTCCACCTAGGAGCTGAGTGAGGAGGATGTGCCCCTCCCCCCCCCCCCCGAGGTAAGCGCTGCCCAGAGCCTGCCTCACCCCATCCTGTGCTCCTGTCCCATCCCACACTGAAACTCCGCTGCTGTGGGGGGAGGCGCGGAGCCAAATAGGGAGCCTGCAGGCCTCGCCAACCCCCCCTCCCCACTCCCCTGCTGTAGCATCAGCGGGGTTCCCAGGCTGTGCACCGCCGCCCTCTCCCCCCCCATCCTCCCACCCGGGCTGCCCTCCTCCCAGCACCTGCAGCGCCCCCAGGCAACCACCCTCCCCTCCAAAGTTTTAGTCACAGGTATTTTTTAGTAAAAGTCATGGACAGGTCACTGGCCATGAATTTTTGTTTACTGCCTGTGACCTGTTCGTGATTTTTAGTAAAAATACCCATGACTAAAAGTAGCCTTAGTGATGATACAGGTATTAAACCTATTTTGCATAGGACTACTCGAGAGCAGTATGTATATCTCAAGAGGTACAGTATTGTTTTGGGACTTCTAAACTCTGAATTGTATCATTATGGGGAAAAGGATGATGCAATAGGTTTTCAGTGCACTCCATTTCTTTCAGTAGACTTTGTTAAAGTAAGCCATTGAATCCAGTAACTTGAACATTATACTCAGTTTTGATTTCATGAATATTTTAGCTATTCAGGTATTATTTAAAATTAAACAGTTTCAACTTTAGTACATTTCATATTCTATTTAGATAACCTTTTAGAGTCTGATGTACACAGGGCAGTGTTTAATACAATAACTTCAGTAGAACTACTCTTGGAAGTAAGTGTTTATAGGATCGCATTGATAGTTAGCAATTTCTGCATCTTATTAATAGGTTAGGAATAATAATTTCAAATTTCTTCATTTCAAAAGTTACTTTTGATGCATGCAACTTTTTGAGAGTTTGTCCAAAAATACAACAGATATCTAGATACTGTAATATACTACAGTTATCAAGAAATGAGAAAAATATATCTCATACTTTGATATCTCTTAAATCAATAGTAAGTTGCTTTTGATTTTTCCTTTGTAGCATTTGTGAAGTGTTTCTGCACTCTGTTTTTTTTTTTTTTTTTCCAGCTCCTACATTATTCAAAGTGGCTGCTTAATGTCCATCCTTTTGTTTGTTTTTGAATTATTTTTTCCTAAGTCACATTCATATTTTTTCTCCTTTTTGCTTTTATAACAGAAATAGACATGATTACATTTTGTTTCCTATTTTGGGGCCAATTTAGAAAATTGGGTGGTGGTTCATTTATTTCTCTATAATTGTGAGTGTTTAAATACTTTTTTAATTCATTATATTTCATGCTTTTCAGAAGAAAATAGTAAAAATAAGTACTCTGGTTTATTTTGCATTTTGTTTAAAAATATTATTCTCATGTTTTGTTGCTCCAATAGACTTTGAAGTCCAGGAGTTGCCTTTTTTGGAGGGAGGATCATAGGTGGTTGTTCCCTAAATAAATATAGCAAGGTACATCATCTGGATCTACACCAGAAACATTGTGTTTTAGTCCCCACTCCTGCAATCTCACCTGTTCAGACAGACTCCTGAACCCTGTTAGAGCCCAGCTTATTTTAATGAGACTCCCTGGGTGAAATCCTGGCTCTGCGGAGGTAATTGACAAAAATTCCATTGACTTCAGTGGGGCTAAGACATCACCCCATTTGGGCATAAGGATCTGCCCAAGCTGATCAGCTTGCAGGATCAGGGCCTTAAATTATAGACAACAGAAGCATTGCTATGGGTTTTAGAAATGAGTAGGGTTTTTAGTCTTTTAAAGAGCTGCTTATAAAGCTTCAGTTAATGAAGTAGCTATTTACTACCTTGTGAGCAATAGGATAAAACAATCATTTCTTAACCGTCATTCTGTATTACGTTTAATGATCAGCTCCCAATAATAAATGTATGTTAAGGTTTTTTTAAATAACAATATACATTCCTCTTAATATGGTTAATATCACATACATTATAACAATACTCCAGTGCCTTTCACGCTTCTTAGGTCTTCAGAGTGTGCTTCTCCAACAAGTGTACAATCTTTTTTTTCCCCAAAGCACTATATTTATAAAAGGGCAGTAAAAGTTTTTGTTCATTTTTTTCATTTATTAAACTGATGCTGAAATATTGGTGTCTTCTAAATAATGAAAATAATATGGTCAAACTATGATGGACCCTATATTCGTTTCCCTCCACAATTTACTACTGGTCAAATATAGAAAGGCAAAGGAAAGTATCCCAGCACAAAAATTAACCAAAATAATTTTAATACTTATTTTCAATGCATTTACAATTTTTTTTTCTGTTTTAGACATTATCTTTCTTCAAGGAACTGAAGTCATATTTAAGGTAGCTCTGAGTCTACTTAGCAGCCAAGAAGCACTTGTAATGGAATGCGAGAGCTTTGAGAATATTGTTGATTTCCTTAAAGGCACTATCCCAGACATGACTAAGCTTCAAATGGAAAAGATTATTACCCAGGTAAAGTTGGGGGGTTTTCCCCTTTATTTCTTTCCATGTAACTTACAAATAAGATATTAACCCTAAAATGAATACAGGGGTCTCTGCTAATGATGAGTCACTTACTTCAATTCATACTATATCAATTAGTTCCCCTCTCAGTTGCTATAACACTAAATTCAAGGAGTCATTTTCTGGACTATACTTGTAATCTGTAGGTCATATCAATTTTTTTATAGTTTTGATAGCCTCTAGTCTGATCAAGAAATCCATCATTATAGAAGACCCTTATGAGCCAATTAACACTATGCTTAAAATCGCATTAGCGACAAATCCATTCAGACATGGCTGTTGCTAGCAGTTTCCCTGACCAATGGGAAAAGGATATTTTTCCAGAAAACAGCGCTAGCAAACCCATGCCTCAGCCTATCTGCTCTACTCTAGTATACTTTTTTTTTTAACATGGTTCTCAAATTCCTGACCTCGTTGGTTGGGATTACCATGTTAGAGCCTTACAATCCCCATGGACATTGAATTGGTATGTATGCTGCTTACTGTGCCTAACGATATATGATAAAAAGCAATAAAACATAACAGTAACATGCATCATCATTAACTTCATTAGGTATCAGGTATTAAGTGATCTCTAATTTAGAAGGAGAAGTTGCTCAGTATGTATGCGTTCAGTAATTAACACAATCTAGAGTTGCTTAGATTTGAGTCACCTGAAAAACAGCAAACGTCAATCTGAGCCTGAGTTTTCTGCTGAGCTGACTGTTTCTAAGACTTTCCCTTGCAAGGCTGGTGTCACCCTAACCGTTGTCTCTCTCTTACCTTAGAGCCTCTCTAAAGCCGTATTTCAAAGGCTCAGAAAGGCAGTCTCTCTGTTCGGTGCTTATATAGCCCCCAACAGTGTAATGTGCCAGTACCTCACAATCTCTCTGAATATTGTTCCTTTCTCGTTGGGGCAATGAAGTCTATGCTAGATGGCAATTAAAATATTAAGTAAACCAAGTAGAATTGCCAATTAACCAAATGAAGTTAATGCTCCCTGTTGTAAGCAAAACTATTTTTTCCCCTCTCCTGGTAGGTTTTTGAGATGGATATTTCCAAACAGCTTCATGCATATGAAGTAGAGTACCATGTACTACAGGATGAGCTGCAGGAAGGTTTGAATCCCTGTGATGATGTTGAACCTTTGGAGAAATTGGAGAGGGCCAACAGTCAGCTAAAGAGGCAAAATATGGACTTGTTGGAGAAGCTACAGGTAAATGGCCAAAGATAATTGGATCACCATGCATTAACTTTTTTTCCTAAAATTCAGCAAACAAGGGATTTTCTTTTAAAGTCATTTAACAAATTGATTTTTTTTTAATGTTTTAAAAATCTTGGTATTGGGAGATTGTTCCACAGCCTAATAGCTTTTGCAATCAAGAAGTTCTTGTTTTGTATGTTTGATGTAATTTTTTTTTACTCCATTTGTAATCCTCTGTACCCATTTAAATAATTCCTCTTCCTTCTTGATGTTTACTTTTTCCAAATACCTGTAGGTTGTATACATCCTCACCTGCTTAATTATCTCTTGGATAATTTGTACATCTTCAACATTTTTAATCTTCTCATAAATCAGTTCTTCCAGCCCCCTCATTTTTTGTTTTTTCTTCAGTTTGTAAATATCTAGCTCCTCCATACTCTGTATCACACTGGGCTTTGGTTGACTGTCTCTTTGCAAACTTAAATACAATTGGATGTTCCCTATCAACTCTAAAGCATGATTTCATTCTAAGTTTGTACCTCCCATTGGCTATCTGGACTTTGATTATTTTCCCCATTTATATTATCTTGCTTTATTACAAAATACAATATCCTTCTTTCCATGAGACCCGACCAATTAATCTTTAGTAGTGATCTACTTATTTATTTCCATATAGCAATGGAAGGATCTGTACAACTCCTGTACAAGATGACTGAAGAATACGATGGAGTCCTACCAAGATATTGGTAACTCCGTCTTCTAGCAGAGATATGGAGAAGTAGGGAGGTGCCCTGTGGCTGACAATACTGCTAGTATCACCTTAGGGAGTTGTATGCTTCTGAGGGGAGCAAGGGCCTGTTCCCCAGTAACTATGGTACCAGAACCTAGGAATTATTTCACGACTCGCTGAGGCACATAATGTTCTCTTTCCCTCTGCTTGAGCTAATGCAAATAGCTGAAAACCCCAAATAGATCAGTTCCTTCCCTTTTATAACCTTCCAGTTCCTCTGTCAGGTGATTCCCAGATCACCTGCCCTTAGCAGGTATCTTCATTACCAGGCAACTGCTCTCTTGGCAAACCAATTCTCCTGGATGGAGCCAGTCAGTTGTCTAGGATGTTTGCATTTGAATAGAGGACCATCCCAATATAATGACCTTCCATTAGCAGCCCTATATCACTCCCCTTTGGAATTTCAGTCTAGCATGAGAGAGGCAAAGGAGAGTAGACAAAAACCTGCAGCATACAGAAAATTCATAGTCTCACAAAATTGTACAGATCATCATATTGTGTATATGACTTGTATGGAGGCAAACGGGTACAACCACATATGGTGGTAAAGGTCTTAATCTGAATCTCTTAGAAGGTAATGTAAAGTGATATTCTTACTACTTACAGATAGCTCATGCTAAAATTCAGAGTCTGGAATCCAACCTGGAAAACATATTGTCTCGAGAGAACAAAATGAGGAGCTTAATCCAGTCACTGGAACAAGAGAAGATGGCATATCAAAAGACTGTTGAGCAAATAAGTAAATACCTTCCAGTAGAAGCACTGTCCGACTGTGAACTGTTCCTGAAGGAAGTAAATGCCAACCCAAACAATAAAACAAAGCAAGGAAATAAGCCATAAGTAAGAGTTTCAGGCAGTATAATTTCAAATATGAAGGGAAAGCAAAGATATGTATGCTGTTATAACAGAACTCGGAAAGCAGCAGGTAATAGTTTGCCTAAAACTGGTGCTGGGACGCTCATAGAAGCAGATGGGCCTTGTCACACTCATTATGCAAATCCCAGGTTATCAAAATAGATTTTTTTTAATGGTTGTGTACATATATCACAATGGGAAATAAAGGACTGTTGCATTTAATTGTGACAAGTAGATGTATATTTAGAGTTGATTTAAAGGAAAAGGTCAGAACTTCACTAATGAAAACCAAAGTGGTGGTAAATTAAAATTTAATTCTAGATGCATATCTTTTGTCTTGTAGCAAAATGACGATAATGTGTCATATATTGTATAATACTTGAAAAAGATGAATGTATTTTTCCTCCAAAGAACAGCATGTTTCACATGTTTTGTGGAATTCTGTGTAAACAAGTGTGTCTGTCATTAATTCTACTGACGTGTGTATATAACAATAACTAAGGCTGACTGTCACCATGTGGCTTTTATAGGGAGAATTATAATGCCATATGCTGCCTGGAATATGCCAGTCAGGAAGTTACTCCCCCATGCCAGTTGAAATTGACAGGCATTATGTCACAGTTATGTCTAAAGAACTCAAAAGACTGAAAAGTCAGGAAAAAGCAAGAGCCAGAAAATGATTATTACCTCACTTCCTGCCTCTCCCACCCCAGGAGTTTGACAGTAGGAGTTGAAGGAAGGAAACAGGGCTGCAGAGTGGTCCGCACTCTGTGCTTAATTTCCTGCAGGTGACATGTTGTGGTAATGTATTTAAAACTGGACAGGGTTTTCAAATTGCAAAAGAAATCTTGTAAGACCTTCTATTGTCAGACAGTTCACTGATTCCCCCAACAGTTATATAGCTAATTTTTGGGGGGTGGGGAGATGTAATGGGGCACTGGATAAAGTGGGGAGTTAGGATTTCCAAGCATTCTGAATCCCCAAATACATTGTGATAAAGACATACATCGGATAATTTTCAGGCTTGTGCTGTGAAACTGTATAGGGAGAGGATTAGCTAGCCAGACTTTAAATGTCATGTACCTTTCAATTTAAAGCATTGGTTTGAAACACACAATTGAAAGGACGTATTATAAATGCAGCTTAACGCTTTCAGGCTATTCTTGTATTCTGTTACCACCACTTCTTTGTAAACTTGTTTTAATTATCCTGTCATGAGTGAATCTGTCCTAGACAGAGGAAGGTAAGCCCACATAATTTCTTAGATTGTATGTATGTCAACCAAAAGACAATAAATAAGATGCCTACAGATTTGAAAAAGCTAGTTGTGATTAGTGTAAATCTGCAAGAAGGTTTGTTTGTATGTAGGAGACATGAATTTTGGAATTCATGTCAGAGTTGTTACTTGAATGTTAAAATGGATCATGTTATCTTACCATTTATGCTATATTCCAGGCAGGTGGGGTTTTTTTGTTTTGTTTTGTTTTTGAAGTATAAAAATCAAGCAAAGTGCCAAATTCAGCAAAGTGTTTGACTGGAAAGCAAATGTTGAACCTAACTGCTTTCTGTTTCACAATGCTGTGTTAATTTCAAGGGGGAAAAAAACAACAACAGAATCACTGCTCATTGCTGCAGAGTTTAGTTTTATTTCCATGGTGGTTTTCTTATTTGGTAGTACTCATTCAGTTACTGTATTTATCTTTCTTATTACTGTCAGGTGCAAGCTCTGACACTGTATAAAATTACATGGAATCTGACTTGGTATTTCAATAATATTTCATTGCACCAGATGGAAAAATGTCAAGTGAAGAGGCAATTCTTTGCAATTTGTTCAAAGTAAATTTTAGCTAATATGTATATACAGAACTAATCCCAGGGAACTGCAGTACAGTGTAGTACAAAACCAAGGGTGTTTAGATACATACAATTACTTTTTTCTTTTTCTTTTGTTTTTTTTTAGATGCACTGAATGTGCTTCATCCTCTGTTTTACTTATATCAGTTTTTTTCATGTGATGCCTGGAGAATTTCCAATAAATGTAATTTGCTGCATTTCCCATGGCCTCTGGCTTTTTTTCATTTCTCCTCATTTCTAGTACCGCTTTCTCACTTGTAACAGTGCTGTCTTCATGGAAAAATTAAGGAATTTGTTTAGTCTCTGTGTGTGAAAAACAGGATTTGCAAAAGGACACACGAAAAATGAAAATTATGACAATTTAAAATATACAAACAATATATTTTTCAAAATTTCAAAGCCTGAATTCCTTTTTTAATTTTTAAGCTGTTCACTTTCAATAGACAGACATGTTAGGAATGATAACTATGGGAATTTGTTTAATTCTGAGGAAGGAATCTGAATCTCTCTAGCCTTTTGTGCCCTCATTTGAAAAACCTACACAAGTGGTGACAAACTATTTTTCACGATGTATTCTATGTTATGAGACATTCATCATGGTCTTTTTTCTGCACACGTGCATAATTTGTAACATATGTATCTCTGGGGTGCCCTGTTTCAAATATAAAACCTACAAAGATCTGTTTAAGATGAATAACAAGCAAAAGTATAGTTGAAGTTTGTCTTTTAATTACAGGTTTTTCAGGGTGTGTGTATGTATGTATATTTATAACAAATCACTATAGGTGATCGTTTACATCCCATATCCCCAGATTTTTATTAATTCTCGTTTTATTTTAAGAAAATCAAATTAATAGTTTAGGCCCAAAAGGTAGATAAGTTGAAATAAACAATAAAACCTAATACCAATAAAACTGTGTTCATGGTTTACAAAAAAAAAAAAAAAAAATTAAGGGGTTGAGCATATTGTTTGAGGTTTAAACATTTCCTTGCACTATTTGCAAAGCTAATGCCTGAGGATCAGACATTGAAAATGGCCAGTCCATTTTTACTAAAATTAGGGAAATCCAAAATATAAACTAGATTTTTTTTTTAAATTCCTTTAGTTTTAATAATTTAAGGTATTAGCTATCAGATAAATTTGCTTATTAAAATATATGGAATCAAACTCCACTCTGATATATGTGAGCAGAAGAATGGAAGATGATGTATGAATGTAGCAGAGCAGCATTTTCCCTTGATTTTTAACCTGACAGCATCCCTTTTACAAATGTCTGTACAGTTTTACTTTCTACTGTTACTAAATCTACTGTTAGTTTAAAGAACCTGTATGCCACATTCACCTCTCTCTCTCTCTCTCTCTCTCACACACACACACACACACACACACACACACACACACACACACACACACACACACACACACACACCTCCTAAGATGAAATTCTGAAATTGTTGATCAGTGCACACCAATTCCACTGGAAGTGAATGGTGCCTTATGCAATTTAAACTGAGGGTATGGGGAAGTTAAGGTAAGAAGTTTTGGAGAAGGTGCTCCCAGTCCATCAATGCTGAACATTGCCAAAGAGTTTGGGATATGGACCGTACCTCACTATATACTTGGAAAGCATGTAGCACTTTGGGAGTGCTAATATAATACAAACAGACACTGGATTTTGTCCCTTCTTGGGAAAAGTGTTGGATCCTTATTGACTGCAAGTGATCAGAACCTCATTTCTACATCTTACCTGAAATGTGGTGGCTCCCTATGCTATGGCTGTAACTGAGAACAGGTCAGAAGGATGAATGCAACTACTGTATCTTCAGCACTACATCATGCAGCATCTAGGAGGAGCTAACTCTAAATTATTGAACCTCAGATAGCAGAGGGCTTCCTTGAAAGGGTTGTGAAGGTTTCAATATTTTTAGCTCACAAGTTATAACTGAAAACTACTTACCTCTGCCAGGATTCTAATTATACCTGGCAGGATCTTGGAGAAGAGCTAGAGCTGGGTGAATTTTCTAAAAAACCTTTTGTGTTGGAAAATTTTCTTTTTGACCAATTTTTCCGGTTTTTAGGGGAAAAGAATGGAACTGACAGCCAAAGTCTTTTAAACTGAACTTTTTTTTACCCAAAAGAAAAACCCAAAGAGTTGTTTTGTAACTTTTATTGAAAAACAAAAATTAATATTTTGAAATAACAACATTGACATTTTTCAACCAGCTGTAAGAAGGGCCTCTTTGAAAACAGGAATGGTGACCTGTTATCTTCAGTTAAACTTAAGCGTGGTGGTCATCCCTGCTATTGAGTTAGACAGGTTTCCTTGCTTCTTAACCTCCTCACTGCAATGCTGCCCAGGTTGCTCAGAATTGCCTAAATGGAGGCAATCTAGGGTGTAATAGAGGTTCTGAGGTCCAGCAATTTGAAGCACCCAGTTGTCCACAATGAGGACTTCAGATTCTTGAATGCTTAGCAAATGCTGCATCCCAGCTAAGAATGAAAAATTGCATCTGTTTGCTTAGAACTCTAGAAAAAAAGAATCTAGCATCTTCAGAAGACACCTCCACTCGTGTCTGCCACTGGATCAGACATCATAATGAACCAACTCGCCCTCCCTTCAGCTTGGTGTCTTTCCTTCATGGACATTGGATATAAAACTTTGTCTAAGTTGGGCATATTGAGGCAGTCCAAATTCTGAGTGCCAACTGTCCCCTTCAGCTTGGTTCAGCATCAGGTTATTAAAGATGATTGTGTAGAAGCCTGAAGATTTCTGCATCCACACTTCCTTGATGGCACTAAATTTGATTTTAGGTAACTTAAAGGATTGTAACTGATCCTACTGTTTGTAGTTAGTTCAGATTTTAATATCGATGCTAGCTATCAAATCCATCAGTATATGATGCTGCTTCATCTCCCTTGCAATATTAATCTCCTAGCAAGCTTGTGGATGGGTGAGGGAGGGACTCTGAGCCCTTTTCTCTCTGTCCCCACTCCCATTATTTATTTTGCCTGGGAGATGCATCATTCAGCATGTCAGCATTTTAAACTCTACCGGGACAATGGGAAAAGCTAAAATGAGGAGAGTGGGGTCTATGCTAGAAAGCATTAATGGCTACCTTCAATCAGTTCTTTGATCTGTACAAATACCATCCAGGTTGAGATGATTCTGCCAACCCAATGCCAGAGGCACTGTTTGTCCCCCATTTCCCCCTTCTCGTTTTCTGATTTTCACAAAAATTAGTAAGGTTCTGCCTATTGCTGCCTACAACATTTCCAGTTATGGAATTGATCAGTTGCAAAGTTCAAAAGTTAATGCATTATATACTGATGGAGACTTGCCATTAAGTTGAGTGCAGAGCTTCCATATGCTTGGTCAATTACATATAAAACTACCATATTAAAGAACAGCAAGATTGCAAAATCAAGCAATCAAGTTAGGAATTGCCAGTGTGGTGAATGTGGAGATGCTCAGTGATGAATATTCTAATGTTGTAAGTATCTTTGGTATGTTTATTTCCACTGGTGGCCAAGGTGAGAATTGCTATTTACTGTTAAGAAGCCCTAAGATTCTACTGAACATGTTCCAACAATTGTGTGAGGAAGTTTTTTCAAGATGTAGGCTGATTAGTGGTCTGTGAACGTATACGAGAATCAAAGATTTCCTTTTCCAGTTCTAATCGGTTTTGGATCTCCATATACTATGTTGGCAACAAGGATAAGCTAAAAACAACCAGCAAGCTCTACATACTGTGTACATAAGTGACGAACTTTTTTTTATTGCAAAGAAAAATGGCTGTATATGGAAAATGAAAGTGTATGATGCAGGGTAGGAGGACTAGACTCAGTACTTGGAGACTCTCCCAGAACTTTATTACAAATGATATAGAGGATGAAAAAAAGAAACATGACATTTTATTGAGTGTTTGTGGAGCAAAAACATAGTTTAATTAGATTTTTGGTGGCACTAATTAGTTCAACAAAGCTGAGCTTTTCTAAAGTTGTCATGTGCCATAATAACCAATACCATCTGAGATTGTGCAGCGTTTAAAATTTAAGTTTCTCCCACCAACCTGGAAAATCGGTGGCAGGTTTTGTACCAGAACAATGTTTGTCAGAGTGCTGTGGTTTTGGAGATACATTAAAGGCCAAGGCTATGGTATCAGTGTTGGCAGAGTCCACCTCAGATTTTAAAAAAGCTCTGGAAATAGCGCAAAGCATAGAAGTAGCTGCATAGTATGCTTTAAAGTTACACAGATGCACTAAGCAGCATGTAGCTAGCCAATCACAGGTACTATGCAAAAAATGTGCAGCATTTCACACAGAGCAAATGAATCATTAACAGAGGTACCATCTGAAGAACGCACAAACTGCTTTAGGCGTGGGGAGAAACATACAAGGATATTGAGTGCTGGGTTTTGCCAGAAGTGAGGTCATCTTGTAAATGTGCAGCTTAAAAAAAGACGCATGGAAGGGAAAATGTGGATCATGAGAGGTGCATCATATTGTAGAGGAGAAAGAGAAGCCAAAAGCTGAAGACTGGGTGTATACTATGTTTAATGTTAAAAGAAAAGGAGTACTTGTGGCACCTTAGAGACTAACAAATTTATTAGAGCATAAGCTTTCGTGAGCTACAGCTCACTTCATCGTAGCTCATGAGAGCTTATGCTCTAATAAATTTGTTAGTCTCTAAGGTGCCACAAGTACTCCTTTTTCTTTTTGCGAATACAGACTAACACGGCTGCTACTCTGAAACCTATGTTTAATGTTGTGAGCGGTAGCCAAAAGAAGAAATCCCCTCGAGTCGAGTGTTACAATTAATGGACAAAGAATAACCATAGAGATTGATATAGGAGCTTCACTGTCTATAATCAGCCCAGACCTGAAGAAGACGTCTTTGTAAGCTTGAAAACTGCGCTCTCTCTCTCTCTCTCACCAACAGAAGTTGGTCCAATAAGAGGTATTACTTCACCCATCATCCGGCCCTCTGACTACTACTCCATGCTACTCATCCATGCGGGCACTCATGATACTGAGAAGTAGGACCCTCAGTATATCAGAAGTGACTACAGGGCTCTGGGAGTAAGGGTGAAGGAGTTCAGTGCACAGATGGTGGTCTCTTTGATCCTTCCGGCCAAGGGTAGGGGCCCAAGCAGAGAGACAAGCATCCTGGAGGTGAATACCTGGCTGCGAGGATGGTGTCACCAGGAGGGCTTTGGCTTCCTTGACCATGGGATGCTGTTCCAGGAAGAAGGAATGCTAAGCAGAGATGGGGTCCACCTATCGAGGAAGGCGAAGAGCATATCTAGATACAGACCAGCTAACCTAGTGAGGAGGACTTTAAACTAGGTTCGAAGGGGGCAGATGACCAAAGCCCACAGGTAAGTCAAGAAGATGGAGTCCTGGGAGAAGGTCTGGAATTGTGGGACGGGAGGGCGGGGGGGGCATGGGCTGTTATAGCAGGGATAAAAGCGAAACAAGACCGAACTGAGGGAAAGGGAAATCAAATCAGTATCTTAGATGTCTGTATACTAATGGAAGAAGTATGGGGAATAAGCAGGAAGAACTCAAAATTCTAGTAAATAAACACAACTATGACATAATTGGCATCACAGAGACTTGGTAGAATAATACGCATGACTGGAATATTGGTATAGAAAGGTACAGCTTTCTCAGGAAGAACAAGCAGGGAAAAAAGGGAGGAGGTGTTGCCTTATATATTAACAATGTATACACTTGGACTGAGGTTGAGATGGAAATAGGAGACAGACTTGTTGAAAATCTCTGGGTAAGGATAAAAGGGGTAAAAAACGAGGGTGATGTCATGGTAGAGGTCTACTACAGACCACTTAAACAGGAAGAAGAGGTGGATGAGGATTTTTTTAAACAACAAAATCATCCAAAGCACAGGACTTGGTGGTGATGGGGGACATCAACTACCCAGACATCTGTTGGGAAAATAACACAGCAGGGCACAGATTATCCCATACATTCTTGAAATGTACTAGAGACAATTATTTTATTTCAGCAGGTGGAGACAGCTACTAGAGGAGAGGCTGTTCTAGAGTTGATTTCAGCAGACATGGAGGAACTGGTTGAGAATTTGATAGTGGAAGACAACTTGGATGGAAGTGATCATGAAATGATTCTAAGGAATGGTAGGAGGGAGAACAGCAAAATAAAGACAATGGATTTCAAGAAGGCAGACTTTAGCAGACTCAGGGAGTTGGTAGTAAGATCCCATGGGAAGTAAGTTTAAGGGGAAAAACAATAGAAGACAGTTGGCAGTTTTTCAAAGAGACATTATTAAGAGCACAAGAGGAAACTATCCCACTGCGTAGGAAAGATAGGCAGTATGGCAAGAGACCACCTTGGCTTAACCAGGAGATCTTCAATGATCTAAAAATAAAGAATCCTACAAAAAGTAGAAACTAGGTCAAATTACAAAGGATGAATATAAACAAACACAAATATGTAGGGACAAAATTAGAAAGGCCAACACACAAAATGAGATCAAACTAGTTAGAGACATAAAGGGTAACAAGAAAACATTCTACAAATACAGTAAAAGTAAGAGGAAGACCAAGGACAGGGTAGGCCCGTTACTCAAGGAGGGGGGAAAAATAATAACAGAAAATGTGGAAATGGCAGAGGTGCTTAATGACTTCTTTGTTTCGGTTTTCAACAAGAAGGTTGGTGGTGACTGGATGTCTAACATAGTGAATGCCACTGAAAATGAGGTAGGATCAGAAGAGGCTAAAATAGGGAAAGAACAAATTAAAAATTACTTGGACAAATTAAATGTCTTCAATTCACCAGGGCCTGATGAAATTCATCCCAGAATACTCAAGGAGCTGACTGAGGAGATATCTGAGCCATTAGCGATTTATGTTTGAAAAGTCATGGAAGACCAGAGAGATTCCAGAAGCCTGGAAAAGGGCAAATATAGTGCCAATATATAAAAAGGGAAATAAGGACAACCCAGGGAATTACAGACCAGTCAGCTTAACTTCTATACTCGGAAAGATGATGGAGCAAACAAGCAATCAATTTGCAAACATCTAGAAGATAATAAAGTGATAAGTAACAGTCAGCATGTATTTGTGAAAAACAAATTCTGTCAAACCAACCTGACAGCTTTCTTTGACAGGGTGACAAGCCTTGTGGATTGGGGGGTGGAGGGGAGCAATAAACGAGGTATATCTTGACTTTAGTAAAGCTTTTGATACTGTCTCGCATGACCTTCTCATAAACAAACTAGGGAAATGCAAACTAGATAGAGCTACTATAAGATGGGTGCAAAACTGGTTGGAAAACCATTCCCAGAGAGTAATTATCAGTGGTTCACAGTCATGCTGGAAGGGCTTAATGAGTGGGGTCCAGCAGGGATCAGTTCTGGGTCCGGTTCTGTTCAATATCTTCATCAGTGATTTAGATGATGGCCTAAAGAGTACTCTTACAAAATTTGCAGATGATACCAAGATGGGAGGGGTTGCAAGTGCTTTGGAGAATAGGATTATAATTCAAAATAATCTGGAGAAATGGTCTGAAGTAAATAGGATTAAATTCAATAAGGACAAATGCAAAGTACTTCATTTAGGAAGGAACAATCAGTTGCACACATACAAAATGGGAAATGACTGTCTAAGAAAGAGTACTATGGAAAGGGATCTTGGGGTCATAGTGGACAAGCTAAATATGAGTCAACAGTTTAACGCTGTTGCAAAAAAAAGCAAACATCCTTCTGGGATGTATTGGCAGGAGTGTTGTAAGCGAGACACAAGAAGTAATATTTTCGCTCTACTCCGTGCTGATTTAGGCCTCAACTGGAGTATTGTGTCCAGTTCTGGGCACCACATTTCAGGAAGGATGTGGACAAATTGGAGAGAGTCCTGAAAGAGCAACAAAAATGATTAAAGGTCTAGAAAACAGGACCTATGTGGGAAGATTGAAAAAATTGGGTTTGTCTAGTCTGGAAAAAAGAAGACTGAGAGGAGACATAACAGTTTTCAAGTTTGTAAAAGGTTGTTACAAGGAGGAGGAAGAAAAATTGCTGTTCTTAACCTCTGAAGATAGGTCAAGAAGCAATGGGTTTAAATTGCAACAAGGGAGGCTTAGGTTGGACATTAGGAAAAACTTCCTAACCATCAGGGTGGTTAAGCACTGGAATAAACTACCTAGGAAGGTTGTGGAATCTCCATCATTGGAGATTTTTAAGAGCAGGTTAGACAGACACTTGTCAGGGATGGTCTAGATAATTAGTCCTGCCACGAGTGCAGTGGACTGGACTAGATGACCTGTTGAGGTCTCTTTCAGTCTATGATTCTGTGAAAGGGTTGTTTCATTACACCTGCCTCCCATTTGGAGTGTCAGCAGCTCCAGGTATTTATCGAAGGGTGATGGACAATTTATTCCAAGGGATGCCGCATGTCTGTGTATACCTTGATGATAGTTTGATTACAGGGGAATCCGAGTCCAGAATACTTGCAAAATTTGGACCAGGTACTACAAAAATTGGCTGATGCAGATATGTGTCTTAAGAGGGAGACGTGTATCTTGCAGGCTGCCAAAGTAATTTACCTGGGACACAAAATTGGTGCAACTGGCTTACAACCAGTAGAGGAGAAGGCATGGGCCATTCCTGAGGCACCACCACGAAAGTCAGTGTCTGAACTGAAATTTTTTCTAGGCCTGCTAAATTATTATGGTAAATTTTTAATCAAGTTGGCATCTGTATTGGCTCCGTTACACAACTGTTACAGAAAGGGATAAAATCTCCAGTCCGGTCAAAAACAAAAAAAAGCTTTTGCAGAAGCAAATAAATTAAAATCATCAAAACATTTAGTTCATTGTGATAGCCAAAAAGAACTAATATTGTCTCATGATGCTTCACCATATGGGGTGAGAGCAGTATGTCAGAGGGATCTGAGCATCCCATCAGTTACGCATCAAGGTCATTAGCTTCAGCAGAAAAAAATTCCTAACTAGAATGAGAAGGGCTAGGAATGGTTTGGGGGGGGAAAGAATTGCCACTTGGCAGGCATTTTATTTTACATCCAGATCATAAACTTAAAGGTCTGTTGATGAAAGCAAGTCTGTACCTTCTATTGCATTTGCCAGAATTCAGAGATGGGCTCTCATCTTTATCATCTTCAGACTACAAATTTGATTATAAACCTGGAAAGCATTGGGTAATATGGGGACTAGGCATCCTTTACCAGCAGCCCTCCAGAAGTACCTCAGCCTACAAAAGCAATCCTCCTTACTGAACTACCGTCTACTTCTCTAACTGATGCCGCACAGCTAAAAAGAGAGAGAGACCCGTTATTGTCTGAAGTGCAGCAGATGGTTACAAATGGCTGGACAGAGAGGGTAAGTACAGAATTCCAATCTTATTACTCCTGAAACAAGTCTTTAAGTTTCCAGGTGATCATACTTCCAGTAAGTAGACTGGTGGTGCTAAAATTGTTACATGATGCACATCCTGGCATAGTATGCATGAAGGGGCTTTCATGCAGTTGTGTGTGGTGGCCAGGAATAGATTGGGAAATCAAGACTTTTGTGACAGTGAGTGGTTTGCCAATCCAGCTGCCATATTCCACTAAAAGTTCCTTTGCACCCATGTCAGTGGCTTCTATGACCCTGAAAACTAGGTTTTGAATAAGGGATGCTCCATTCAAAATGGATTGAGG
Source organism: Dermochelys coriacea (assembly GCF_009764565.3). Taxonomy (NCBI): domain Eukaryota; kingdom Metazoa; phylum Chordata; order Testudines; family Dermochelyidae; genus Dermochelys; species Dermochelys coriacea. Next base: position 79,365,469 of record NC_050068.2, on the reverse strand, counting down.
TGCACACAGTGCTCTCTACTGCAGCTGAGATTAGAGTTGTAAAATGTAAATTGCAGTTTACCATTTTTGGTTTGCCTGAGACAGTGGTGAGTGATGATGGTATCCAGTTCACTGGTGCTGTATTTCAGAATTTATGGAAAAAACCCAGCATCAAGCCCATTAGAAATAAGCCATATCACCCTTCTTCACGTGCCCTAGTGGGCTATGCAAATAATGAAAGAGGGAATGAAGATGATGGCACATGGTAGCATAGAAGCCAACCTGAGCAAGCTTCTTTTCTAGTCTGCTGTGACAGTCCACAACAGGAAAGTCATCTACAGAACTCTTAATGGGAAGGAACCCGAGACCTTACATGGACTCTTTACACCCTGATGAAGCTGTTAAGGTGAGGGAAAAACAGACAGCCCAAAAGTTATATTATGATGTAAGAGCATCACCAAGAACATTAGGTATAAGTAATGTACTGTATGTTCTTAATTTTTGCAATGGCCCGTGCTGGTTATCAGGTTGCATCACAGCACATGTGGGACCACTTTTTGGGTGACTGAGTTACTGGAGGATGGGGAGGCATATTCAAAGGCATCAGAATCAGGTTCATCTGTGGTACCATGAGGAATTGCCTATAGAGAATTCTCATTTGGATGTTGAGATACCAGGTATTATGGCGTCATTAGACTACCCAATTGCTACATCCAGAAATAGTGAGATTGTGGAGGACCACATACCAGCCACTACAGTTGACTTGGAAGATAAGGCTGTAGAGATGGTTGTAGTATCAGAGAGCCCTTCTGCACCTGCTGCTGATCAAGGACCACACGTGTTTCAATTGTGCCATTTCAGAAGATCTCCCTAAGGCAGAGACAGACTGGATTTAAGTAATAAGACAATTATGCTAGAGAGGGTGTCACACACCCATGCTCCCCCCCCGGGGTTCCCTGGGAAGGCAAATCAGCACTGTATGTTGCTAACGCTGTTGCAGGCATTGCAAAGTATTCTGGGAAGGGTTAAAGGTGTAAGTGTGGATAAAAGTTTCCTTTGCAGGTTGCAAAAGACCAAGGAGGGAGGGAGAGAGCAGAAAACGGCTCAACACTTCGGCTAGTTCGGTCCAAAAATAAGATGCTGGCTCCAGCTCAAGGCTACAGCACACAACCCACACTTGGATTCCAGGCCCCCCCCATCTTTCTTGGCAGGCCACCAATTCCAACCAGCCACGAAAAAAAAAGTTTCAACTTCATAAACCTGCAGTGGCTGCAAAACCTAGCAAGACAGTAAAGGCCGACGAGGGGGAAAACAACTGATGTAGTGTCCCTAAAGCCAGGATGTTTTGGGAAAACTGAAGAAGCCATGAAAGGCTGGCTTGGACCGGTACAAAGAGCACGGGGGCGGGGTGCAGAAGTCCTGGATCGAGACACCCCAAAGGACCCTAAAGTTTAAAACCCTCCCAAGAGCTGAAACAAATTGGAGATTGGCAGCAGACCCTGGATGACCTGTGTGCACAGGACAGAACTCCTGTCCACCCTTCCCCCTCTTCTTCTGACATTACACCCAGTCCTGGCAGCCTCGGGTAGTGCGTATGTGAGTATGAAAGTGGGTTAGGGCTAGGGGCACTAATGCTTTCTTCCTTCCTCTGAGTGATGTGGGAAGCACCCATCACTCTCCGCTGTTGTTTTATTATTTTATCAATAAAGCTTTAAAACTCAGTTGCTTGATATGCTCTGTCATCTCTCCCTTCCCCTCCCCCCCAACGATCCTGTGGCCTCAGCCTGATCACCTAACACCTCAGGCAGATTGGTAACAGAAATCTGTCACCGTTTTGGTGGAGAATTGTGGGGTAGGGAGAGCCCTGCAGAGCACACCAATTGCTTTGCCTTTGGTATTTCAAGTTGCTCTGTCCAGCACCGTTGGTATTGCATGTTGGGAATTTTATAATTAAAGGTGAGCCCCACCCTAAGTTATAGTATGACAGAGAACTGGAGGGAGGTTTAGCATTCCTCTCTCCACCCCAGTTGGCGGGGGAAAGGTGCAGCTGGGTCTACCCCCGGTCATAGAAGTACTGGGCAATAGGAGCTGGGCTAAGAGACCCTCACTCTATGCAACAGGTATCCTCGGTGCATACGCCCTCAGTCATAGTATGTCTGAGTTAAAAAGGAGAACATAGGGTGTCTCGCTCTGCCCAGAAAGGGTTGTAGTATATGTATCCTCAGTGGGATTGGACTGAGTAATACGGAGGGAGGCTTAGCGTCTCTCCCTCCGGCCCCACAAAGGCGGAGATGAGCATTGTAAGCCCCGGTGCCGGTGTGGGCAACATGAAATCTCAAGTAATTAAGACCTTCAAAGTTGTACTAAGGGATTGTGACAACTTGTTCAGGAAACAGAAGGATACAACTGCAGACTCGGGAGTCCCGCAGTTGTGGGCGATGGCTTCAACAATGGATTCAAGGCCAGACTTATGGGCATTAGGGAGCGCGGACATGGTAGTCTGGCTGCCCAGTCAGCTGGCGTCATGGGAGGTAGGTGGACCTGATGCCCGAGCCACGGAGGAGGCAGCAAAGAGGGATGGGACCATTCTGCATCTTTCAAGGGGGGGGGTAAAGACCTCTCCTAGCTGGAGAGGGCTCTCACCAAAGTGGGATACAATCCCTGGGGTTCCATGGTGGAGCTTCAGAGGGGCATGCATACTTGGCAGGATTTACTAGACTTGTATGCCAAGTATAAAAAGCAAAAGGAAAAAAACCTATGGGCAGCTGTGGGATTAATTTGGACTGCAGCAGCCATGTGGTATCAAATGTTGTTGGGACAGAAAGAGGAGTTGAGGAAAAGGGAAGAGGTGTGTACCCGACAGCTGGTGGAAATTGAGCAACTGAAAGCATAAATTGCTGACCAGGACAAGTTGCAGGTCTTAAAACAGGACTTCCCGGCAGAAAAAAGCAAAACACACCCACCTGGAAGCACTGGCTAAGCAAGTACCAGTCCTTCAAGGACTTGTCAAAGACTTGCCCATTCTTGCTCAGGATACGCCGCAATGGCAGTGTGCCCACCACGAAAAGGAAATTGAACAGTTAAAACCTCAGTCAGCCATACATTCAGTCCAGGTGGCGAGCCTCACGGGGGATGATTTGGGTGACCCCTGTGAGGGCTCTGATCTCTCCCTTTGTAAGGATCTTCAATTTTGGGCAGAACCTTGTTGCACCCTTATAGCAGCCCTCATTAAGACCGAGGAGCGGTCCAGCAGGTGAAGGGGGAGAAGGTCACCGTACAGCACCCCCAACTACGGAGAGCGCACCCGTAATTACCATGGGGGTAATTATGAAGAGGAAAGGGACCAGGAGAGGTGGGAGCTAATTAAGGAGCCCACCTTCCTTACTAAATTGGTAATGGAACAAAGCCTGTGCCCATGGAAAGGGACAGTGCAGCAAGAAAAAAGAATCTGGCCCAGACAAGCAGGCAGGCAGCAAACAAAAAAATTAGAAAACAGGTTGGAAGCCCTAAAAGCATAGTGGCAGGAGTAAATGAAGCAGTAAGTACAGGCATGGGAAATTCAAATCCCTAAAATAGTACTTGGAATGGTAAAATCTGAGTTAATGAAGGCGTCAGTTTGGGAAATAAACAAGTAATTAAAAAAAAAAGTTAACTCTGCAGAGGCTGGAGGGAATTAAGCAGTTAAATATTGTAACAGTGTTAAAAAGGAAAAGTATTAGAGAAAGAAAATTCTTGGTTTCTTTGCAGCCATTCTGAAGGAAAATGCGCCCTTTTCCAAAGGAATGTCTGTAAATAAGCCAGGCAAAGAACCAGGCAATTAAAATCATTTGACTATGGACAATTTAATCAAATTTGCTAAAAGAATATAAGGGGGTTCTATTGGAACTTAACTGCCCCAAATGTATAAAAAATGTAATTTATATACAGCTATGTAAAAACAGAGCAGTGTATATTATAGAAGGGGTAAAAAAAATGCAAACATAACATGCTACTTAATTACAATCCTATTAGGGCTCCAAAGGGAGCCACAATAGGTAATGTTTTCTTTTTCAATTTTTTTTTATGTTTTAAAAGCAGGAGTTGAAAGTGAACAGTAATCAGAACTCTGGTGAAAGTTAATTGTGTCTCTTTTAAGACAGATTTTCACAGCTGCTGGTGGCTTTGAATCCAAAAGCAAGCCAAAAAGCGTTTATGTTAATGCAAATTACCTAACTAATAAAGGTAAAAGCCATTGAAACCTGGCCCTGCTATAAAACAAACACAACAAAATATACTGATAATTCCTCTGTTTTGCCTGCAATCAGCAAGGGTATTTATAAAAAAAAGAAATTATTTTAATCAATAATCTGCCACCACAAAGGAGTAAAAATATGGGGGGGTTATCTTTCAGAACAACAGGAAAAACTGATACCAGCTGAAGAGCAATCCAAAATATCATAAATCTATGGTCACAATAAAAATTGTGTTTTGTGTTCTATGTTTTGTCTTGTGTTGTCTGTCTTGTTGCTAGCACTGTTGTGTACCAAATGCTGCAGAAAAACCTCCTCAGGTGGCAAACACCATATTAGGAGAAATTGATTTTGGAGCAGGAATTATAAATACTGTAGATCTGGAAGTAATTAAAAATAAATTAAGCTTTCTGTCCCAGCTACAGGACAGCCTAATACAAAAACAAATGAAAATAAAAAATCATACTGCTATTGCACATGGAATGTACTGAAATGCTGATACTTGCTTTGTCCACCTTGAAATACAAAATGCTTTGGGTAATATCAGGAAACACTAAGGTATTAATACACTTGCTAAAGCAAAGCAAAAAATCACTGTTTAATACTTATCAATACAAATGAATGCAGTATGTTTCTGGCGTAGTAAGGCCAGACCCTTTAATTGGGGAAATTGTTGTTAAAAAAGCACACCAACAAGCTCTGAAAGAAAACATATAAAAAGTTAGTCCACTCCTCAGATGGCACATGGAATCCTTCTGGCTACCCCAGACTTCAAGCCAGTGGGCTGGGGAGGGAGGGAAGCTACTGGACACCAGGGGTTGTACCAAGTGGACTCCTCAAAAGTAGGTGTGCTTGTCCTTGCTTGTTGCTCCAAAGCCCTATTATTTCACTAAAATCCTGTATGTAAAATATATTAAATAATAAAACCAAAATACTGTATAATGGGCAATGTGTATGTGTTAATTCCTGAAAAAAGGTGTTTTAAGAGGATGGAAGTGTTAGCAACCCGCTAGTAAACAAATGTAAATGTAATGTAAGCACTGTGTTTACCAATAATTACATTTACTGTTTGCCACAACCAAAAAAAAAAAAGTCTTAGCTTTGCTGAGTGGAGGGAGGAACTATGTAAAAACCTGTGAAGCCATAAAGGCCACTTTAAATAAAGAAAAGGCCAAGTGTAAGGGAATCATTGTTAAAAATATCCGGTGATGGCAAATTAAAAACAAGGTAATGTTGCAAAAGCTGGAAAAGGCGGCCCAAACTCTGGACACCAAGTGGGTGGGTCTGTACTCCATTGTGAATTGCATCTCCCCAGTAATGTACCAGCTTCAGCTACCAGGCAAACTAAAATGGGCGCTGCCAATCAGCTCAAAACATATGCTTCCCCCTAGGTTTCTGGTCATGGCGTCGTGGGCCTCGGTTGTGGACCAGCCACCTACCTGGACCATCTGGGTTTCCAGCTATCCATGGAATTATCTAAATCATAATTATAAAAAGGAAAAATACCTCCAAAGGCTCTCCCTAGCTCGAGCTGCCGATGGGGCCCAAGCCACAGTGTGGCGCAAGGCTGGAGGGAAGGTGCCTTAAAAACAGTGCATAGTCTGAATAAACACAGCAGGGCCACAGCAAAATACCTGGTGGGTGGCCCCAAACCTCCCCTGAATCCCATGGGGACATACCCTGTTCCACCTGTGGTGGTCTAAAATAAAAGTAAAATGGGAAGCCCTTTGGCAAGCAATAGCAATTACTAATCTCAGAATGTAATATTATTGTTGTAACCTCCTAAACCAGGCAAACAAAATCCATGACAAAAGCCAGGGAGGGTTGTAATGGGACAACTAATAATTTTAAAAGGTTTTAATCTGTGCCTCAGTTTCCCCAATAGGTGCATTGTGGTGTTCTCTCTTTCCCTCTTGCTTTGTTAACAGGACAAGGCAGTAATAGCGAGAGCCCAGGAACACCCTGAACAAAAATGGTGGGACCGCTCTTGCTGCTTTAAGCCTGCAAAATTCGTCAGGGCAAAACAATACAAATGCCTCATCCTTTACCATGTTTCAGCACATGTTTAATCTGGAGAAAACTGCCTTTGCCACAGCCATCCGGATGGGGCATCTATGCCAACAAGGGAACGTGTATGCTATGTTACTAATAAAGCCAGAAGCCACTACTGGCTAGTGTATGCAATTGTTGCTGCCCTAACCATTTTGTTTGTGCTATATTGCTGTTTACGTAGGAGATCAACAGTGACCCTAGCCACCGTGTCAGAGGGAGGATAACAACCTAAATGGTGACTCTTCACAACAAAATGTTGATTCGGGGTCAAGGTGGGGAATTTCACACCCCCACAGCCCTCCCTCAGGGGGTTCCCTGGGAAGGCAAATCAGCACTTTGTTGCGAACGTTGTTGTAGGCACTGTAATTTTAATCTTGTAATTTCCTGTGGATTAGGGTAGTTTATCCCAACCTCTTAGTTAGGATGTTTTATTTTGTTGTGCTGATGTTTAAAGTTTATGATTACTAATAATTTAAAGGGGGAGGGATATAATGTTGTTAGTATTTTTGTTATGCGTATCACCACCTGATGGCCATAGTGAGAAGAGCTATTTACTCTTAGAAGCCTTAAGACTCTACAAAGCATGCTCCAACCAGTGTGGGAGGAAGTTTTACCAAGATGGAGGCTCATTCATGGTCGATGTGAACCTGTACCAGAATAAAATCTCATTTTACAGTTCCACAGTTTATATGTACTACAAATATTGATCTCCATCCTAAAATATGATTCATGCATTGGATTTCTGAGATGGTGTTTTGGACTATCGGGGGAGAAGACAGTTTCAGCACACTCCCTTACAGTAACAAGTACAGTGACTTGGAAGCTATTAAGGCTGTATGGGCCCATATTTTGATGATGGGGAATTTAAAATTCATATTTCTAGATCATTCTAATGAGTATAATTATACAAAGACAATTGGATAAATTAGTTTTCTTAAGCTTGCCTACTGGAACAAATGATTTAGCAATGTATTTTACAACTAACATTATTAATTTAGCTTCTTGCCCTTAATTTTCCAATTTTGCCTTAGAGACAAGGTTACCGCAGTGTCTGTAGTATTATCAAAATTTTTCTACCAATAAATCCTGAAAATTCAGCAAAAATAAACGGTACACAGGGAGGACCATAAAGTACTTTCCAACTAGTTTTTATCCCTAAATTTGCCATTAGGTGTCACTGTTGTTTTTACTTATGACATTTTCTTTTCATGCTCACAGTGGTGGTGTAGCTGTGTCAGTCCCAGGATATTAGAGTGACACGGTGCTGGAGGTGATATCTTTTGTTGGACCAATTTCTGTTAATATGAGAGAGAAGCTTTTGAGCTTACACAGAGCTGGAGAAGAGCTCTGTGTAAGCTCAAAAACTATCTCTCTCACCAGAAGAAGTTGGTCCAATAAAAGATATTACCTCACCCGACTTGTCTCTTTATTTTCTTTTCATGAAAATTTAGTTTAGTTACTGTTCCAGATGCTCTGTCTGAACAGAGCACCAAGATTCTGCTTTAAACAAGACACTTCATTTATTTTCATGTATGAGGGGCTATAACATTTTATTTATATTATCACAATACTGTACAATGTGCCTCTATTGGTCAAATAATTGTTTTTCTAATAGGAACTACCTGGGGAAGGGTTTCCAGAAAGAGGGTCCTTTATAGTTGGATCTAGACACAGTCAGGCTTGGGTTCAACCTGATGAGTTCTGGCAAGGAGTTGTATACAGATGATCCTCTTACAGAGAACACTGTGCTCCCCCAGCAACCAATACTTTGAACCTGGTGTCTCCAGTTGCACTGTCCCTCTGAAGAAGTAGAGTGCGAGGTGGCCTCTAAGGAAGTTAGCTTCCCAATTCACTAATATTTATGGATTAAGATGAAAGCTTTGTATTCTGAAGGGAAATGAGGAATCCACAGAAGGAAAAAATATGGCATTGGGGCTAATGCTGTCCCTACTGAAAGCAATGACAAAGCCCCCAACTCACTTCTATTGGGTAGGATGAGGGCCTTACACATGTTTTTAACAATGTAATTTCCCATTAAAACACTTACATTCATAGGCTCTACTTGTAGTGGGATTCCCTTTGTTTTGAGTCACATAGGGGGTACTGTACATTTTCAAAGAGCTGGGCATTCTCCCCAAATTTTATTTTCATTAATTCACAGTCATTTTCACTGAACGGAGCAAAATCAAGGAATTTCCTCCCAACCCTTTTTCATGAGACCACTGAGCAATCAACACTTGCCAGTTTCATTTTACAATTTAAATTTATTCTCTGCTTAAAACAGAATAGGCTTTGGGTGTTGCATCTGTTTTAAAAGGCAGGAAACACATTCAGGGTAACAAGATGCTGTTTCAATTGCTATAACTCTAAAGACACAGCTCTGACTAAATGTGTCTGGATGATGAAAGAGATTCATGTTTGCCTACCAAACAAAGCCATAATGTTTGAATCATGCTCAAGTAATTATGGCATCAGTGGTTCCCTGGGGACTTCTGGACATAAGCAAAGAGAACACGTCTACTTTATGATGTGTTTGCATTCCTAAGAGCACCAAATTACGGCCAGGACTAATGGGCTGAAGATGCTTAAAGCAGGTCTAGGGCAGGTCATTTGCAATATACTACCATTTTGAAAGCTATCACATTGAGGGAACACCATTCAAAACCTAATTTAAATAATGTTAATGTCTGCCATGAAGATATATTCTGACATTTATAGGTTTTATGTCTATTTCTGCACTTTGCTGAAATGGATGGGCTGTGGGTGGACCTATGATTATTGTTGCACATTAATAATGTTGAGATAAAAATTTTGTGGAGGCAGCTTGCATTATGCTGAGGTAACTACAGATGAGAGAGAGAGAGAGAGAGAGAGAATCTACCAAGTAATTTTCTGGTATTACATATTTATGTAAATAACAATTGGAAAAGTTCTAGTTACTTATTTTAGCTGCTGAGATGCCTAAAGCTTTGAGTAAGGGGACCTAAGAGAGAGAAGGAGTTTTCACCAGTACTAAGGGGGGAAAAAATCAAAACCTCCTTTCAGCTCATTACAAATGTTAATAAATTAAATGTTATGACACCCCCTTGGGGTGGGTGGGTAGGTAGGTAGGGGTGTGTGTGTGTGTATGTATGTGTATGTATGTGTGTGTGTGTATATATATATATATATTCCCATTTGTATAGCTAGGAGAAATGGGGCACTTTTGTTATGAACAGTCTGTGGGAGAGCCAGGGATAGACCCCAGATCTCCCAACTCCCTTTTCTTTGGTTTAATCAAAATCTAAATTCTTCCCCTCACTGACATGTACAAACAAAATAAAATGTACTACCGTCATAAATATAAAGGGAAGGGTAAACAACTTTAAAATCCCTCCTGGCCAGAGGAAAAACCCTTTCACCTGTGAAGAGTTAAGAAGCTAGGATAACCTCGCTGGCACCTGACCAAAATGACCAATGAGGAGACCAGATACTTTCAAAGCTGGAGTGGGGAGAAACAAAGGTCCTGTCTGTCTGTGTGTTGTTTTGCCAGGAACAGAAAAGGAATGGAGTCTTAGAACTTAGTAAGTGACCTAGCTAGATGTGCGTTAGATTCTGTTTTGTTTAAATGGCTGATAAAATAAGCTGTGCTGAATGGAATGTATATTCCTGTTTTTGTGTCTTTTTGTAACTTAAGGTTTTGCCTAGAGGGATTCTCTATGTTTTGAATCTGATTACCCTGTAAGGTATTTACCATCCTGATTTTACAGAGGTGATTCTTTTTACTTTTTCTTCAATTAAAATTCTTCTTTTAAGAACCTGATTGTGCCTTCATTGTTCTTAAGATCCAAGGGTTTGTGTCTGTGTTCACCTAAGCAAATTGGTGAGGATTTTTATCAAGCCTTCCCCAGGAAACGGGGTGTAGGGCTTGGGGAGGATTTTGGGGGGGAAAGACGTTTCCAAGCAGGCTCTTTCTCTGTTATATATTTGTTAGACACTTGGTGGCAGCAGCAATAAAGTCCAAGGGCAAAAGGTAAAATAGTTTGTACCTTGGGGAAGTTTTAACCTAAGCTGGTAAAAATAAGCGTAGGGGGTTTTAATGCAGGTCCCCACATCTGTACCCTAGAGTTCAGAGTGGGGAAGGAACCTTGACATGGTGGCAGAGTGGTGGGATTAACTTGAAATCATTTTGAGATTTTTTTGAACAAGAAGCACAGATTTTAAAAAGGGAATTTTTTTTTTCCTTTGGGCTGCTGGAAAGCAGGTTTTCAGCTCAAAGCAGTTAGTTTTTTTTTGTCTCTGCTTGGGGGCCAGAGCAGAGACAAAAGGGAAATGTCTTTTGTGAGCTGGAGTTTTCTCTACCTAAAGGCAAGGTAGTTAACCTCCTGCAGGGAAATTCATAAGTCTTCACAGACCTGAAGAAGTTTTTTTTTTTTTTTTTTGTTTTTTTTTTTTACCTAAGAACAACTAGAGGGGTTTTCTGTCTATTTGCCTGGAGACGAAGGAGTTAGGTTTTTTTTTTTTTAAGGATTTTTCTGTAGGCTGACAACCACTATCAGAGAACATAGGTATCCAATTACAGCACAGCAAAATTTTACAAGCCAAGTTTTTTATTTGTTTTATTTCTAACTCTCAGGTGTAAAGTTAGTTAAAAACAGAGAGGCAAACATGACAGAGCCCAAAACAGAAACGGCCAAAGAGGCTTCCCACAAGAGAGCTATGGAGGCAAAGGAAAAAGAAATGGAGGAAAAGGAAAAAGAATGGAAGCATGCTGATGAGGAAAGGGAGGCTGCCCCAAGGAGAGCTATGGAGGCAAGGGAAAAAAGAAATGAAGCATACACTGGAGATGGAGAAGGCAAAGGCTCAGCAGAATAGCAATCCTTCTCCAGGTATCGCTTCACAACCCAGGAAGTTCCCCACCTACAAGGCAGGCAATGATACCAAGGCCTTCTTAGAAAACTTCAAAAGGGCCTGCCTTGGGTACAGCATCTCTACAGACCAGTACATGGTAGAGCTGAGGCCGCAGCTCAGTGGACCCTTAGCTGAGGTGGCGGCTGAAATGCCTAAGGAACACATGAACAAGTATGAACTGTTTAAAACCAAGGCGAGAGTCAGAATGGGGCTAACACCCGAGCATTCCCGTTGGCGGTTCAGAGCCCTAAGGTGGAAACCAGACTTGTCATTTACCCGACATGCCTACCACATTGTAAAACATTGGGATGCCTGGATATCAGGAGCAAGTGTTAAATCTCCAGAAGATTGCCCTTCCTAATGCTAATGGAGCAGTTCTTAGATGATGTTCCTGAGGAAATAGAAAGATACATCCTAGATGGGAAGCCCAAAACTGTATTCGAGGCGGGGGAAAATTGGAGCCAAATGGGTGGCAGAAAAGAAAAAAACCGCTCGCAGTTGGAGCGGATACCAGAAGGGACAACCTCAGACCACACCCTACTACCGGGGGCAGCCCAAGGTCCCAACTACACTCAAGGAACCCTCCAGACACCTTATCGTCCTGCCACACTGTTCTCCACCTCGCCCCAGTGACCCGTCAGCTGGATGATGTTTTAAATGTAATGAGCCGGGGCATGTGAAGGTCAACTGCCCCGAGAACCCCAATAGATTACAGTACATTGTACCGAAATCACACCAGAGGTCCTCATGCCAGATACCTCCCTTGGAACGGAGGGAAACTGTGAGTGTGGGCGGGAAGAAGATCACCGTGTGGAGGGACACTGGAGCACAAGTGTTGGCTATCCGTGCTTCCTTAGTAGACCAAAATTTAATCGACCCAGAGATCCAAGTGACCAGTTCAACCCTTCAAGTCCAACTCTTTCAATTTGCCTATTGCCAAGTTGCCTGTCCACTACAAGGGCTGGTCAAGAACGTGGACTTTTGCAATCTATGATGATTATCCCATCCCCATGCTGTTGGGGGAAGACTTGGCCAATCATGTGAAGCTAGCCAAGAGGGTGGGAATGGTCACACAGCCAGGCTAAACAAGCCGTCACACCTAGCTCTGTTCCGGAAACTTCTATCAGGACCCGGTCAGAGGTGATGGACCTGGACCCCAGGCCAATGTCTGCAACAGCAGTAGTGGATCCAGTCCCAGAGACCCAGACAGAGCCAAAACCGGAACTTGCGGAACAACCAGCACCAGACCTATTGCCAGCACTGAATCCAGTATATGCAACCCCAACACTAGAGGGCCCCACCAAACCTGAACCGGCAGCAGCCGATAACCCTACACCAGAGGCTCAACCAGAGCCTGAACCCCAACATAGTGCACCAGCGGAGAGCAGTTCACAGTCAACGGAAACAGCCCCATCCCCTACATTGCTTCCAGAGGGACCAAGCCTAGGTCCACAATCCAATGAGGAACTGATGTCTCCAGCATCAAAGGAACAGTTCCAGACCAAACAGGAAGCAGATGAAAGCCTCCAGAGAGGTTGGACGGCGGCACAGAGCAACCCACCGCCTCTCAGCTCTTCTAATCGATCCAGATTTGTTGTAGAAAGAGGACTTTTATACAAGGAAACTCTTTCTGGTGGACACCAGGAAGACTGACATCCTCAGAGACAGTTGGTAGTTCCAACTAAGTACCGGGTCAAGCTCTTGAGCTTAGCTCACAATCATCCTAGTGACCATGCTGGGGTGAACAGGACCAAAGACTGTTTGGGGAGGTCATTCCACTGGGAGGGAATGGGCAAGGATGTTTCTACCTAAGTCCAGTCTTGTGAGGTATGCCAAAAAGTGGGAAAACCCCAAGACCAGGTCAAAGCCCCTCTCCAGCCACTCCCCATCATTGAAGTTCCATTTCAGTAAGTAGCTGTGGATATTCTGGGTCCTTTTCCGAAAAAGACACCCACAGGGAAGTAGTACATACTGACTTTCATGGATTTTGCCACCCGATGGCCGGAAGCAGTAGCTCTAAGCAACACCAGGGCTAAAAGTGTGTGCCAGGCACTAGCAGACATTTTTGCCAGGGAAGGTTGGCCCTCTGACATCCTCACAGATGCAGGAACTAATTTCCTGGCAGGAATTATGGAAAGGCTTTGGGAAGCTCATGGGGTAAATCACTTGGTTGCCACTCCTTACCACCATCAAACAAATGGCATGGTGGAGAAGTTTAATGGAACTTTGGGGGTCATGATAGGTAAATTCATAAATGAGCACTCCAATGATAGGGGCCTAGTGTTGCAGCAGTTGCTCTTTGCCTACAGAGCTGTACCACATCCCAGTTTAGGGTTTTCACCATTTGAACTTGTATATAGTGGCGAGGTTAAGGGCCATTACAGTTGATGAAGCAGCAATGAGAGGGGTTTACACCTTCTCCAGGAACTAACATTGTGAACTCTGTAACCAGCCTACAAAACACCCTCCAAACCTCTTTAGCCCTTGCTAAAGAAAACCTAAAGGATGCTCAAAAAGAGCAAAAAGCCTGGTATGATAAACATGCCAGAGAGCGTTCCTTCAAAGTAGGGGACCCGGTCATGGTCTTAAAGGTGCTCAGGTCCATAAAATGGAAGCGTCATGGGAAGGGCCATTCACGGTCCATGAGCGCCTGGGAGCTGTTAATTATCTCATAGCATTCCCCACCTCCAACCGAAAGCCTAAGGTGTACCATATTAATTCTCTAAAGCCCTTTTATTCCAGAAAATTAAAGGTTTACAGACCAGGGAGGAGATGACGCTGAGTGTCCTGAAGGTGTCTACTATGAAGGGAAAAGTGCTGGTGGCATGGAAGAGGTGAATCTGTCCATGACCCTTGGGCATATGCAGCAACAACAGATCAAGGAGCTGTGCACTAGCTACGCGCCGACGTTCTCAGCCACCCCAGGACTGACTGAACGGGCATACCACTCCATTGACACAGGTAATGCTCACCCAATTAAAGTCCAACCTTACCGGGTGTCTCCTCAATTTAAAACTGCTATAGAATGGGAGATCCAGGATATGCTACAGATGGGGGTAATCCACCCCTCTGGCAGTGCATGGGCATCTCCAGTGCTTCTAGTTCCCAAACCAGATGGGGAGAACCTTACAAGTGCCCCACTTTCCTGTTTTTGAATTCCTCCATTCTCAGATCTCATCATCCACTTTAATTATTTCCATAGTATTTATTTGTACTTCTTTCTATTTTTCCTCTCCTTTTCCCCTCTATTAGCTTGTCTTTGCTTTTCTGTTTCTTGAAAGTCAAACATTTCTTCCTGTCTTTTTTTTTTTTTTTTTTCAATTTATTTCCCATTCTGTTTCCAATTGTCCAGCTTGTTGCTCTCCCTATTGCTCTGTGCTCTCTCTTGTGACCCCATCTCCTTTTCCCTTCTGGCCTTCTGATCTTTTGCATTCAGCTCTCCTGCTGTCTATGTTTCTGTAGTGGTTTTTCTCCCCTCTTCTGGAATAGCTGCTCCCCAGTTGTGCAACCTCCCCCTTCTCCTTTTCTTCAGAAGAGCTGGGAAAAGAAAGCTTAAGAATAGCCAAGGTTCTTTGGCGTTTCTTTGATTTGTGCTGACTTTATCTGCTTCGTACAATGGGAGCACAATGACACCTCTAAATAGAACACATCCAGCATCCTGAGAATTCTATTTCTGAGAGCACCATGGGCATTGGAATTTCTGCCCTGCTTATGAAGAGGCAGATATCCTTGTCTGTCAGTTACTCAGGGATAGTTGGCATACTCATGCTCAATTTACACATAAGCAAAGGAAGATGATGCATGACCGCTGGCTCCCTGTTAACGTTCCAGGATTTTGATGCAAATTTAACTAACCCACTCTGTGAAAATGAGCTTGCCATGGTTAGACCTCACCACAGTAATCTTTTGTTTTTTGGTTTGTGGGGAAAGGTTGGGGTGGGTGAATTGGTTATGGCGATGATGAAAAAAATTGAAATAGGGCAGAAAAGCCATAAGAAAGCATAAGGACTTTTGCTGTTAGACTGACTGGTTCAACTGCATGGATATATCAAGCAGCATAATAACGATAGGCGGCCTTGCCAAGTTATGAGTATTTTTGGCCTCTGAACATCTGTCCCGCTTATTCCACACAATACATGTGATCCTATCTTTTCTAGTACCACCTGAATGAACCAGGGCACCCAGAGAAAAGAAAGCATCATTACAGTGCCTTGTTTCACGTGCTAGTTGGCCAACATGAACTTTGCAGGATATATTTGTTGTTTGCATTACAGTAGTATACAGAGGCTTCAGTCAGGATCAGGGCCCCATCATTCAGAGAGTTGTACAAACCAAGAATAAGAGACATGTTGTACCTGAGGAAGTACAATCATATCTAAGGCAAGATGCAACAAGTGGTTGTAATGAACAAACAAGTAAACAAAGGAAGTGAGGGAGGAAGGATTTAGGTGTTAAGAACATGTTTACAGAGACTAGCTCTATGTCCATGTAGGTAGTCTTAGCTCATTCAACATTTTTATTATTTTAATTTAACTATAAGAAATAAACAATGATAGATTTCAGTTACTTACTGGCCACTTGCCTAGCCATTAGGTAGCCTAGCCAAACCCTTAATTATGTACTATTCTGTGCAGGAAAGGAAAGTGATGGGGCTGTGGAGGGGAATTGTAATGTTGTATTGCAAACCTGCTGTGTTATAGAGTAGGACCTGTTGACTGGGTCTGAATGTCTAACTCACAAAAACGTTGATTTGTACAATGTTTAAATATCTCTGGTACATTACTGAGGTCGTGCTCTGTAAACAAATGATAGAGTCCCTAGACAAAGGATATACCGGATATTGAACTGACATGTTTTATATCAATGTGGAGGGGAGGTGTCCATGCTAAGAAAAGGCTCACTAACCTCTGAAATAAAATGAATACATAACAAGACAATAGGACACTGGATGTACAAAATTTCATGGCCACCCATAATTTAAAACTATGAATAGGATTGTTTGGGGGAAGTAGTACCAGTGCCTTCAGCTTTTGCTGAGAGGGCCTGGACTTAAAAGCATTTAGGAGGAGAGATTGAAAAACAGTGTAAAATTTAGAAACAAAATGGAGATGGTCAGTCTCCCGCAGGAATAATTAGCACTTCTGAGATGCTCTTCCTATCCACAGACTTCCATTTTTTCCTGAAACAAATGGAATTGAAAGTGCTTGTCATTTCTAAGGACCAGGACCTTATGGAGAAGAACCCATGTGACATTCTCTCAATCAGCCTGGAAATACTTAAACTCCTCTGGGATCAAGTTTAGTTCTGAACTTGAAAACCAGCCTTCTTGTATATTAAAGAAATTTGTGGTGGTGTAATTACATCAGTGCAAATATCTAGCGTTGACATGCTTCACTGACACAAACCAGGGCTGACAATGCTGCCACTTAGTCGGGTAACATACAGATGTAAACACCACCCTGGCCTATGAGCAGATGACACTGCAGCAATATAAGCCCTCTTTGTGTCAGTGCAGGGGTATGCACTGATGTAGCTACACAGATGCAGTTAGTGAAACAAATTTCCTTAATGTTCACAAGGCCTCAGACTGGATTTGTCAAAATGTTTACAAGCCCCTTTCATGGTCTAGAATGATTTCTGTTTCTGTAGCAAATACTCATGGCTCTATATGTGTTTTTTCCCCACGTAAAATTAGATGAAACTCAGAAGTTTTCACTGTGTTTTTTTGAATGACAGTACCAGCATTTCGGTGCAGAACTCTGAGTGTGAATGTACAAGAATCAGAGCAGGAGTAAATGTTAGCAAAACCCCTTCCTTTAGGATGACCCCTCCTCATCTGTTTTAGCATGTTTGTTTTGCTATAATGGCCACTTCCCAAGTATTGGACACTTACCACTCTTTTGGTACATCTCCCAATTGAAGTGTGGGCAATACAGTAAATATTGTGCTAAAGATAAATCCTGGTATATTGGACATTATTTTTAACGGCCCTTGCTGCATTACACCTTTTATTTAGATAAGATTTTCCTGGTTGGGACTCTGGTAGCAGTATAACAAAATGCTAATGCAGTATTATTAATTTTTGGGGGGTAACTTTAATCATGCATTTGTATTTCAGTGCTGGAACGTATCGTAAAAGTTAACACAGCTCTTCAAATTGTTCCTCTTCCTGCAAGTGCGGGCTACATAATAGAGATTTAGAGGGCTGTAAACAGGATGTCATACCGTGTCCTCCGTCAAAAATTAATGATGGCAATGAAGATTAAATTATTCTTCCGTGAAAGTACACCGCATACATGGGAGATGTTTGCAGGCAGGCTTAAAATAGACCATTCCCTGGGGGCAGCCTGGAGAGCTTGCTGTCTCCTCCCTGTTCCTGGGGAAAGCCTTGGTCTGCCACAAAGGGGAGCTGTGTTGGATTTTTGCAGAAACGCACAACACAAAGGAAGTCTTTTGTTTTTCTCATTCCAGGTGGGCGCTATTCAGATCTATCTTAGGCTGTGGTATTCATATAATATGATATTTGACTACCTGCAGTATAATCCTATTGCTCCAATTTGCACTGCTGGTGTCCTTTAACTGTCCTTCATTGTTAGAACTCTTTGCATTTTGGTCTGTGGGGATTCATTGTGAATTCAACTATGCACATTTGCAGAGGGGGAGGGGGAGTGTTTCACAATTGGAAATTGAAAACCTCCAACATGTCTTATGCATCATATGCTTTGATTATTTCTGGATATTATGTGAACATGTTAGTGGGGAGAAGAAACATGTATTTGCTGAGACAGGTTTGTTCTGATGTTGGCCAGTATGAATAGTCTGGTGTCAAGCAAAGCTCTTTAATTTGGGGCATTAATTTCTATCCTGGCAGCTTCTGGGAAACCTGTGCTGTTTCTTGAATTCCATTTTATGCCTGTAGATGGCTCCATGTCTCTATACAGGGTTTCAGTTGCTTGGCTTCAGTTAGTTCAGAGTATTCCCAAAGCTGCCTGCTTTTACGTTCCCCAAGCTTGTTTTCCATATTATCACTCTGCAAAGATGTAAATATTAAACCGAAGATTTCATGCTTTTTTACAAGAGCATGGCTTTCTATGTCAATTCACTCTTGATATCATGGAGAATATTGAGAAACTACATCTTCTATGGAACACGTCACTGTGACCGGTTATTACCTTTTGAAAGAGCTACTAAAACAATTCAGGCTTAATTATCTTTGTCTTCTCACTGCAGTTATTGGTTGGACTCCTGAAAAATCAGCAGATTTTGTTTTTTGCTGTTTTTAAATCCCCCCTCCCTCTTATTCTTCACTGCATCTGTCATAAATATAAAGGGAAGGGTAACCACCTTTCTGTATACTGTGCTATAAAATCCCTCCTGGCCAGAGACAACATACTGTTACCTGTAAAGGGTTAAGAAGCTCATCTAACCTGCTGGCACCTCACCCAAAGGACTAATAAGGGAAAAAGATACTTTCAAATCTTGGGGGAGCGGCGGGGGGAGGCTTTTGTTTGTGCTCTTTGTTTACTTTTTTGTTCTCTCTTGGGACTAAGAGAGGCCAGACAGCAATCCATCTTCTCCAACCCATCCTAATCCAAGTCTCCAATATTGCAACCAGTATAGGTAAGCCAGGCAAGGCGGATTAGTTTATCTTTTGTTTTATGTGAATTTTCCCTGTGTTAAGAGGGAGGTTTATTCCTGTTTTCTGTAACTTTAAGGTTTTGTGCAGAGGGGGATCCTCTATGTTTTGAATCTGAATACCCTGTAAAGTATTTTCCATCCTGATTTTACAGAAGTGATTCTTTTACCTTTTCTTTAAATTCTTCTTTTAAGAACCTGATTGATTTTTCATAGTTCTTAAGATCCAAGGGTTGGGTCTGTGTTCACCTATACAAATTGGTGAGGATTATTATCAAGCCTTCCTCAGGAAAGGGGGTGTAGAGTTTGGGGGAATATTTTGGGGAAAGACATCTCCAAGTGGTCTTTCCCTGTTTGTTTAAAACGCCTGGTGGTGGCAGCATACTGTTCAAGGCCAAGGCAAAGTTTGTACCTTGGGGAAGGTTTTAACCTAAGCTGGTAAGAATAAGTTTTGGGGGTCTTTCATGTGGGTCCCCACATCTGTACCCTAGAATTCAGAGTGGGGAAGGAACCCTGACAGCATCCAATGAATTTACTTGTTCTATTTTATGTTTCTTCTAACATGCATTCCCTTGTGGGTAAATCTTTGTAGCTGTGTCCAGTCCTGGAAAAAAAATCTTCTCCTGTTGTTTCTGAAGCCTAATGTTTGAGAGGTTCACATTTTTGGGTACACCTGGGATGTATAGGATGACAGAAGTTACAGAGGGAAAAGACCTGCTATGTCCATCTCTCTGCAAGTGCAGAATTATGGTGCCTTGCTAAAGAATGTATCTGTATTAAACAGATATTGCACTTGATCTTGGACACACTCAGTATGTTTGGATGGAAAGTACCCTTTGTATGCTTCAAATTCTAATCTGCCTTGAAAACATTTGGTGAATTTTAACAGTGTGGTGGTGAGACTAAGAAATATCCTTGTATTAAAATAGTGTAAACTTTTCTGCTGCAATTTCCTCTGTAGTCCTTCACTTAGTTTTTTTTTCCCCCAGGAGACACTCAGTCTTTCAGTGATCTGTGAATATTGTTGTTGCTTGTCTCAGAATTAATTAAGTAGCTTATATCACTGTGTTAAAATGACTCAAACAAGTAAAATGTGCAGGAATATAATTCCATTTTGATGTTGGCAGCTGGAAGCTACCAGCACTGGATATCACTATGATAATCCACAGAGTGGCTAGCTATGATACTGAGGATGTCAACCAGGTAAATGACTGCTGAATTCAAGAACATTGCAAAAGTCACTAATGTTGAAGTCACACATGCGTAGCCACAATATTTATTGAACAAAAACTTATTTTCGTATGTATTCTGGAATCATAAAACAGTGGATTTGGGAGAGGAAAATGCACTTCTCCCATTTTAATATTTTTAGTCATGTTTGCATCCAATTTCATATAGTAGCCATTGGGATTTTCTGGTACAATACCTGGGCTAGATCCAGAAATTGGATACAGCAGTGAGTTCAAAACATGCAGGGGGCATGCCTGTGTGAAGCCCAATGGAAGTCCAGGATGCAGATTGGTGGATCTAGTTTAGAATTTAATCCTCATTGTGTAGTTGTTTTATCCAAATAATAACCAGAAATCTTTTAGGATCCCATATGATCCCTTCTACCTCCCAAGCTTGTTTATTTTGGTAGTGGTAATTCCTCCTGGTCTTCACATCAGTAGAAAAGCATTTTTTTTTCATTGATATCAAGAACTCTACCTCTGTGAGACTTTGCCAAGGGAGATACTCGATCATCTATTTGGATTTACTTTTATCAGAAACCTATGATCCCTGCTGTTCTGACTGAGCCTACTAGGAACAATAGGCAATTTGGATTTCACAGTTATGATGAGATTTTCAGAATCACTCAAATAAAAAAAAAAATGTGGATCGGCTTTTTTGGGTTAGATGAAGAGGGCCTTCATTGCCCCTTGTGTAGTCATTTACACCTTTACAGAGTGAATGCAAAGAGAGTATACGACCACCACCAAACGAGATTCCTCCACTCACTTCCACACATGATATCATTTTACATCCACTTTGCTCAGGTGCAAATGACTGACAGCAGAGGCTGTATCAGGGGGAGAAAAAAGTATCTGTGTAACTTTAGAATGTGGAGCAGACTGGGAGCAGGGAGAAAAGATGGGGCAGCCTGGGGAAAAAAAACACTGCTCATTTTATATTTTTTATTACAAATATTTGCACCGTAAAAATTATCAACAAAAGAAATCATATTTTTCAGTTCACCTCATCCAAGTACTGTAGTGCAATCTCTTTATTGTGAAAATGCAACCTACAAATGTAGATTTTTTTTTGTCACATATCTGCACTCAAAAACAAAACAATGCAAAACTTTAGAGCCTACAAGTCCACACAGTCCTACTTCTTGTTCAGCCAATCACTAAGACAAACAAGTTTGTTTACATTTACGGGTGATAATGCTGCTCACTTCTTATTTACAATGTCACCTGAAAGTGAGAACAGGCGTTCGCATGGGACTTTTGTAGCCGGCATTGCAATGTATTTATGTGCCAGATATGCTAACATTCATATGCCCCTTCATGCCTCAGCCACCATTCCAGAGGACATGCTTCCATGCTGATGATGCTCATTAAAAAAATGTGTTAATTAAATTTGTGACTGGACTCCTTGGGGAAGAATTGTATGTCTCCGGTTCTGTTTTACCACTATTCTGCCATATATTTCATGTTTTATAATAGTCTCGGATGATGATTCAGCACATGCTGTTCATTTTAAGAACACTTTCGCTGCAGATTTCACAAAACACAAAGAAGGTATCAATGGGAGATTTCTAAAGATAGCTCCAGCACTCAACTCAAGGTTTAAGGATCTGATCTGGATGGGGTGTGTGGAGCATGCTTTCAGAAGTCTTAAAAGAGCAACACTCCGATTCAGAAACTACAGAACTCAAACCACCAAAAAAGAAAATCAACCTTCTGTTGATGGCATCTGACTCAGATTATGAAAATGAACATGCGTAGGTCCGCACTGCTTTGGATTATCGAGCAGAACCTGCCATCAGCATGCACACATGTCCTCTGGAATGGTGGATGAAGCATGAAGGGACATATGAATCTTTAGTGCGTCTGGCATGTAAGTATCTTGCGACGCTGGCTGCAGCAGTGCCATGCAAACGTCTGTTCTCACTTTCTGATGACACTGTAAACAAGAAGCAGGCAGCATTATCTCCTGCAAATGTAAACAAACTTGTTTGTCTGAGCAATTGGCTGAACAAGAATTAGGACTGAGTGGAATTGTAGATTCTAAAGTTTTAGATTGTTTTATATTTTAATGCAGTTATTTTTTGTATATAATTCTAAATTTGTAAGTTCAACTTCCATGATTAAGAAATTGCACTACAGTACCTGTATTAGGTGAATTGAAAAATATTATTTATTTTGGTTTTTTACAGTGGAAATATTTGTAATAAAAATAAATATAAAGTGAGCACTGTACACTTTTTGTATTTTGTGTTGTAATTTAAATCAATATATTTGAAAATGTAGAAAACATCCAAACAAGTTTAAATAAATGGTATTCTATTACCGTTTAACAGTGCGATTAATCGTGATTATTTTTTTAATTGCTTGACAGCCCTACATATAATACAAATAAAGTGGTAAAAGTTCTGTTACTACCATATTTGAAAAACATTTTGACTATTCTTAATCAGATCAAAAACAGTGCCTACATAATCTTTGCTGCCTTGATCTATTTCCTGAATTCAGTGCAAGTATCTTTCTCTGGATTCCCATGTTTAATGATGTGTGCCCACAGAATGAATTTAACTGTGTGTATTTGGCTGCATTACAGAGGTGAGATATAGCGTATAATGCCCATTATTTGTATTTGTGATGGTGTTTGAGATATAACAAAGTATGGAAGTACATCTGTTTTTATCAGTGAACACTATTTTTGGAAGATCTTGTGCAACTTAATGTAGGTTTGCGTTGTTAAATCATTACAACAACAAAATTGCAACATTGCTAGAAAATAGTGATGTCTTCATCTAGTCCATCGGACTCAGCCTGACCTTATTGGATATACTGGGGTTGTACGCCTCTTGTGAAGTCTCCACATCTCCTCTTGTAATGAGACCAGATGTTTTGCACTGGAGTTTGTCTTAAGCATTGTCCTGGATACCCAACTAACAGGGACAAACAGATCTTACTTAATACTTAAATAGCATAGATTCTCAAATAATTCTTAAATTATTGTGTGCGCGCTATATACAAGATAATCATGTGTAAATGGGGTCTGAATGAGCTCTCCCCTGACATCTAGGGATGAGCTTGGGGAAAAGACTTCAGGAGCAGACCATGATTGCATAGACATGCCTACTCTGTTTAAGGGCGCAGCAGACAGAGCTGCTTTGCCAAAATGATCAATTTTGGCTCATTTTACATTGCAAATCACTCTAGTATTGGAATGCAGGGTATATCGGGCCTTTTGAGGACTCCTTTTGGAAGCCTTGTGGTCCTACCATACCCTGCCCCAGGAAAGAGCGGTAGAGGTGGGTCCTCCAAGCTGCCTAGAGAGGCTGGGGGGAAGGAGCCAATCACAGAAAGGCTGCAGGGAGCAACCAGTCAGAGCCCAGCAGGCTCATATAAAAAGAAGCTGCTTGACAGAACAGATCAGTTCTGGCTGGAGCCAGGATTGTGCTCCTGGCTAGGTACAGGAGTTGCATTACCTGGACAGAGCAATGGCTGGCTGAAGCCAGAGAAGCGAGGAAGGTGGCCTTGGCTGATTACTGGGACTCAAGCAAGACTTCAGCCCTGAGGTAAGGATGAAACTGAAAGTGCTGGGGCTAAGAAGGGAAGTGGCCCAGAGAAACACAGCAGCAAGTAGTTGAAGGGAAGCAGCCAGTGGGAGCTAAATAGAGGGTCCCTCGGTTGGGACCCAGAGTAGTGGGTGGGCCTGGGTTCTCTCGCCCTCCCCCACCTGCTACAGGCAGAGTGCCCTGAGCCAAGGGAAGGGAGCTTAACCAAACCCAGATAAGGGGGCAGAAGACCCTGAAGAGGGTCAGCCTTTAATTGAACTGTTAACTTCACAAGGAACTAGTGACTCAGCTGGGGGTCAGGAAGGCTTGCTACAGAGCAAAGAGTCAACAGGGAGGAGCCTTGAAAGCTAGCCCAGAAGGGGCTGAGGCTAATCAGGGTACTGTGATAGGCCTTGTTAGACTGACTGAGAACCAAGCCCCGAGACAGAGCTATGGACTGAGATGTTACAGAGGGCACTGTGGGATTTGTACCCCAGAAGAGGTCTGTTTTGTTGTACACCTACAGACTGCATGACTTGGCTGGAGGATCAAGTCACTGAAAACCTGCTCGAGAAGTTTAACTATTAACAGGGGTCACAGCAAGGAGAGAGTGCAGGTGCAGACACTCCTGGCTGGCAGGGGCTCTCCTGTGAGATAAGTGGCCCTATTGCAAGGGGTAATGAGATGTTGTTATCCTTATTGTAGGAGTACAGGGCAGCAGACTGGCTTAGCATGCCCTGAATGAGGGGGTCACCCTACACCAAACCTCACTTGCTAAGTGGGGGGTAGGGATGCCAAATCCTAGTGGGGAGAAATGTGGGTGAGACAGGTGTTCCTCCTTGGGGTCTAGACTCTGGCCAATAAGTCCTAGGTCCCTCTCTCAGGTTTAATAACATCTGATCGGACTCACTTGAGAGTTCTTGTTTTTGCTTGGTGATTCCTAGAGCTGACATCACTGCTGAGCTTGTGTGGGGACAGTGAAAGACAGCATAGAAACTACACTGGCTGTGAGGTTCCCCATTACCTGTGGAAATCACAGAGAGCTGGGTTAAGTGGCAGAACCTCAGAACATGACACTGTGGAAGCAACAAGCAGTGGCGGCTAGTAGTGGTAGAGAAGCAGCAGCAGCAAAAAATGGCAGCAGTGAGCCAGTTGCAGAGACATTGCTCAACACCTCTTCTCTTCTCCCCCACCCCACCCAAGGTGGAATGTGAACCCCAGGAATGCACCTTTGAACTCTGCATCTTCACTAACCAAGGCCAGCTAACTGTGAGTGGGGTGCAGTGCAGGGAGAGGGGAGTGATGTATTAAAGGGATGTTTGTTCATTGGACTTTCCCATTGCAAGGTGGGAAACTGAGGTAAAGGACACTGCTCAACTCACTGTGGCATTGGGTTTGCTTATGTTCACATGCTTTTGAATGTGGTTGTGGTGTTTTACCAAATTAATTCTGGGTTTCCTTTCCCTTTTAAGAAGTTCCTTTTTCTTACACACCTCCCCACTTGCAGGCATTAAGTCTGCATTGCCTGAGAGGCGTCCAGGGGTAGGGTTAAATTTTCCCAGATTACTACGTGGGGGCTTGAGCCAGTTCTGTTTTTGTATTAAGAGCAATCTTGGAATATTGAACCTCGCCTTTGTTGCTGCTGACTCTACCTGGGTTATACCCATAACACTGAAAGGAAATGGAAGCATACAGATAGGAACATCTCAGAGCACCCTAGCCTCATTTGATTCACACCTCACATATCATGGCAAATCTGAAAGCTATAGTCAAAGGTTGCTCTTGAAAGGAGCATATCCTTTTAATGGAGACTCTCTAAAGTCTCCCTCTCTTTTTACTCAGGAGCTCGGGTAAGCAAAGTTGGCACTTCTGTTAGTTTGTCTCTTTGTTCTTTGTATTTATGCCCCAGCCTCATTCGTCCCCTTTCCCTGGTAAGACTGAGATAAAGTGTGATTGATCACCTACTTGGATCTGCTACAAATTATCATCTCATTTAAAATGTTAATCTGGACTAATTCAAGATAAGGTGATGGGGTTCAATTAAAATGGCTATTTGCTTAGAATGTAATTTCATAGACCCTCCTCCCTGTTGCTAAATCTGCAGGTCATTTGAAGGTCTGTAACCTTCTGGGGATGTTGGGGGGGCCCCCACACACTGTATTGTTTCATCCCATCAGGGCCATAAGATACATGAGGGATCATTTGAAAATATGAGCCATGCAGAAACTTTAACCACTGATGTATTCGCAGTGGATGACATCCAAAGCCTATTGATTTCATTGGGTTTTGCATCAGGCCCATAAAGTAGCTCATAAAATCACAAGTGTGTGAAGAGCTTTAGTTCTCGAAGTTGAAGAAGAAAATAAAATTGTGCAAGGCTCCTGATGTCATTGAAGGGACAAAATTATTACTTGTATTCATATGTTCTGACCTTGCATTAATTAGCAGTTTAACTACGGGGAATTTCATTGGAGTATATCATAGACTTGAAGTTAAATATGGGAAAGTTTTAGTATCTCATCTAGTGCAAGATTGGTCAATACTAATATATATATTTATATAATATAATTTTTTTTTATTTTTTTTTTGCAGGGACCAGTACATTTCATTGAATAGTTAAGTCTCCAGCAAATGAGAATCCAATACGTCCTCTGGAAGACTATTCTGCTGTGTAATGTATTTCATATTTTAGATTATATTGATTTTTCTAGTTTAGTTTTGTTTCTGGGACTTTCCACAATGTGTTACAGAAAGATAGCATGATCTTTGCACCAAAGAAGCTACTCTAGAAAACACAAAAGCAAGATGGAGATGATTGGTAGAGGAAAAGGAACAACAAACAAGTAAGGTGATGTGATTGGCTATGTCAAATAAGACATGGCTTTTGGTTTGTTTGGTTTTGTTTACATAGAATATATAAAGTTATGTAGGCTACTCCAATTGATGTTTCTATCATGGTGCTATTGGACGGTAGTTATTTGTAGGCATCATGGTTGAAGTAGTTCTGCAGGAGGGATTTGGATGAGAAGCATGCCATAGCCTTGAGGACTGGCCTTATGCAGGATGCCCTACAAGTAGAGAAGAGGATGGAAAAAAGTACAGAGATTTGATGAGGCAGTGGACAATCAGCTTGCTGTGTCTGGCATCATTGGCAAAGCCGACGGGATGGGGTGCAATATAATAAGGAGCAGGGCGGGAGCAGAAGAATGCAAGATCTTGAGGGCAAGACTCCAAGCTTGAGTTTCTTACAAAAGATGAAAGAAAGCCAATGGGCAAAGAATGGATCCTGCTGGTAGCATTTTTGCATGGACTGATATGGACAACTTAATTTCACCTTATTATACACTATCACATCCTAACCAAACATCTTAAATTCATACCTAGTTAAAGGAGTGCTGGCAAAAATGGAGAAAACCATACTTCTCACTTATCTGCCAATCTCAATGCACTTGATAAAGGTAAATAAGTGTCATTATGCTGAAGCACAGCAAGGTTGAGGTTCATGAAGTCACCATCAAAGCTGGAGAAAGACCTTGAATCTCCTGACTCCCAAGCCCATGTTCTCTACTAAACAATGCTGCCTCTAAATCTTTGGAAGTAGAAATACCTTTCCCGTCTCATTTTGTGTCCTCCTGACTGTTATCCAGGGTGCATATGACTCTGCTAGCCCTGCCACTGAAGAAATGCATTTGGATTTCTGGTCTGAATTCACAGACAGCATGCTGAACTGAATGTTTCTGAAGTGAAGCAAATCCAACTGTAATGGCCTTGCAGTGGGCGCATCCTAATTAATAGCAAACATTTCCATATGTTACACCCTTTGTGCAGACATGTCTTTTTGTGATTTAAATGCTATGAGTTGTCTCATAAAAGACTTTCACACTGGGGATAACTTTGACCTGTGTCACTGCACACTTTCACTTACTTCTCATAGGTTTGATTCGATTTTTTTTTTCATGCCCCTCTAGCTAATTATCAGAGATTTGTTTGCTTCATCCACTGCTTTTACTCTGACAGCCCTGTCACTTTCTCCTTCATTCCGCAGTAAAGTTATAATGCTGAATTTGACACTGCGATCATTTTCATGACAACGGACTGTGGTGTCATAATGATGGATTATGATGACTTCACTGCAGGATCAAGCAGGAGGAGAAGCTCAGTTTTGGACAGGGAAAACTTTTTTACAGAACATCAGTGCCTTCCAAAACAGTGGGGAGAAATATTGACAATACATTTTCTAAATCAAATTGCTACATATATAGCAAAATATTCTTTTTGTTATCTTTGTCCCAGTTTGCAGATCCCACTAATGATGCTTGGTGAATCTTTGTGTATCCCTCAAGTCCTGGAAAACCTTTGGATGGTTATCTGAAGCTTTCTAAATTTATTGGACTTTATTTGGTCTTGAAACCTCCAAAGAACAGGCTGTCACAAGAGATTTCGACTGTGGTTATTACTATTAATGTTCTATTATTTATACCATGCTATGGGTGTGCATGATGCTTCATAGACAAATACAATGACAGGTTTTTGCCTCAAGCTGCTTGGAGCCTAGTAAACAAAGGGAAGGGGTGAGGTTTGGGCTAGATTGGAAGTAACCTTTCTTGTGGTAGCTTGGTGCTTCAATTTCTAGTTCTTCCCCCCACCCCCAGTCTGTTAACATTTGTTCTGAGCCAAAGGTTCAAATTTTAGATAAATCTTAAAGCTGATTCTAATCTTAGATTAGTTCATCTGTGTTTCCTACACCCCTAAACTTTACACATCTTCTCTAGGCTTCCAAGGGGCTTGACTGCCATAGCATAGGTCAGTTTGCAGAGCCAGATGAGGCAGGAAGCTGGAGTACAGCTGCTGTATAACAAAGATTTATACAGTAAAATTAGAACATACAGTTTCTCAATTATCTTAGTGCTTCTCAAATATTGTAGTAAATTATCTTGGGAATCTAGGACCCAGCCTGGAACTCCCTCCCTCACCTCCAGAAGAAGGGGCATACTGGGGGTGGGGAAGGGGCATGACAGAGATCCCCTTTTAGACTTTATGCTAGTGGTGTACATTAGAGCAGTCCTGTGGCTGCTCTAGCTCACGCTGGGGCCAGACTTGTGCAGAATCCCATCCTGTGTCAAAGCTGAATTCAGCTACAGGGGAAAATTAAGCTCTGTGTTTTTGTGGCTGTGCGGCCACGCTAACACCTAGTGGTCACTACCAGAATACAAATAATAAATAACAATATGAAAGTGGGCTAGCTCTATAACTGGGTCGCTAGCACAGAAAAATAATCCCTTCCATAGCCCCTGTTCTGCTGTCTGATAATAGCTGTTCCCTCTTGTACAAGGAAATTCCTTTCTAGAGACTCCTCCAGGCTTCTAGAGCTAGATGCATTTTGTGTTCACAATATTTAGTGTTACTGTATGCTGACATTGCATTGGATCTCTTTGGAGCCAATGGTAAATACTACGTACATCCAAGTCAGTAAATTATTCTTAAAGGGTGGTATTCTCTTCATACTAAGGACTTATACATGATATATAACAGGGTGGCCAAACTTACTGACCCTTTGAGCTGCATATGACAATCTTCAGAAGGTTGAGAGCTGGGGCACAACTGCTGGGGCTTCAGTTCATGGAAAGCACCTGCTGGGGCTTGGGGATTCAGCCCCGCTCCTGTTGAAGCCCCAAACCTCAGCAGGTGCACCCTGTGGGGCTGAAGCCCCAAGACTCCTCCTCTCCCCCCTTGCTGGACAGAAGCCCCTATCCCACCACCCCACTGCAAGGCAGAAGTCCCGAGCTCTTCCGCCTCCCCGCCCCGTCTGGTAGGTAGAGAATGCGGGGATTGGGGGTGTGTGGTTCTGCAAGCTGCATGTGGCTCTTCTACAGTTTGGCCACCTGAATATATAATGTTATGAGCTGGGTGACACCTAGTTCTGGGTTAAGATTAAACCCTTTGAGATCGATAGATGTGAATTCGCCCTTCAATTAACACAATTATAAGCAGAAGGTGTGTCTGAAGCTGCCCAGGATTTTTTGGCTGAGTATTGTGTTGGGTAGGGGTGTGTGTGTGTGTGTGTGTGTGTGTGTGTGTGTGTGTGTGTGTGTGTGTGTGTGTAAGAGAGAGCACCCACAAACTGAGGTCATATCTACACTACAGAGTAAAGTCGACGTAAGTTACGTCTACTATCATAAGTACCTTTAATTACATTGGTTGTGCACATTCACACAACGTTCCTTGTGTTGGCAAAGCACATCCATAGTCGGTAGTTTTGCATGTACAGAGTGTTGCATCGTGGGTAGCTATCCCACTGTGCAACTCACTACTCTCTGCCATCCTCTGCTTCTGGGAATGGATTGTGGTGTACCATGGGGGCGTGCTTACTGTCCCATATGCAGTTCTTTCCTTCCCATCATTCCATGGGCTTCCAACTTCATTTTGTGCCATTTTTCAACAGCCCTTGTTAACTGCGCACCCACCATCTCTGCCTGAAAGCATGGATTCTGAACTGCTGACCGACCAGTCTGGTGATAACCGTTAAGAACACAATGCATCTGATACTGCAGTATTTCATGAGCTGTGAATCACAAAGTGAATTGGTGCTGCCTGCCCAGCTGTGTGCTGTGGGGGAAAAAATAATTCAGTATTGCTGATGGCATTCAAAGAGTAGCTGCACATGGTGGACCATTGGTACTGAGCTCAGGAAACAATCACTGAACGGTAGGATCACAATGCGATGTATGTATGTGATGAGCATTGGCTGCAGAACTTTCGGATGCACTAATCCATCTTCGTGGAGCTGTGTGCAAGGACGCCAGAGTGAGAGCTGCCCTCACTGTGGAAAAGCGAGTGGGAAATCGCTGTGTGGAAGCCGGCAACTCCAGACTGCAACCAGTTAATTGCTAATAAGTTTGGAGTTGCAAAGTCCACTGTGGGGGTTGCGGTGATGCAAGTGTGCCGGGCCTTTAATCATATCCTGCTATGAATGACTGTGACTCTTGGTAATGTGCAGAAAGTACTTGATGGCTTTGAGGTGATGGGATTCCCTAATTGCAGTTGGGCGATAGATGGAACACGCATCTCAATTTTGGCCCCAGACCATCTTGTGATACAGTACATCAACTGGAAAGGCTACTTCTCCATGGTCTTGTAGATGTTGGTGGATCACTGGAGCCATTTCACTGACATCTGTGTGGGGTGGTCAGGGAAAGTGCATGATGTGTGCATCTTTAGGAACACTGGACAGTATAAAAAGCTACATGGCTGGAAAAGAAGTTCCAGCCAGAAGATTCAAATGAGGGATGTGGAAATGCCCATAGTGATCCCGGGAGACCTCACCTACTCTTTGCTCCCGTGGCCCCTGAAGCCTTACACAGGGAACCTAGACAGTAGCAAGGAGCACTTCAACAACAGGCTCAGCAGGTGCTGACTTACCATTAAATGTGCCTTTGGCTGATTAAAAGGGCACTGGTGCTGCCTTTTTGGCAGGTTAGACCTCAGTGAGGAAAATATTCCGATGATATTGCAGCCTGCTGTGCTCTGCATAACATTTGTGAAGCCAAGGGGGAAAAGTTTCCCCAGTGGCGGAACACTGAGATGGGCTGGCTGCTGATTTTTGAGCAGCCAGATACCAGGCAATTAGAGGAGCACTATGGGGGGCTATTTGAATTGGGGAGGCTTTGAAGAAGCATTTTGACAATGATTCCCAGTAATGTGTATTTATGTGATGCATTTGGCCAGACAATGTTTACTTGCTGCCTTGAATGACCCCTGCAGTGCTTGCTTCCTCAGAGTTAACTGAGCAAATATTCTTGCCTATCGCCACCGTGTGAACGTTCGCACCAACTAATGTGTGCATGGCACAAATAAAGACTCATTTTATTTCAAAGACTAAAGTTTAATAACAGGACAAAACACAAAAATGTTGTCAAACAGGAGACATGGTAATGAGGAACAGTCTGTCGGTTACGGCTCTCTCAGCTGTGTGTAACTCCAGCTTTCATTGTGAAACCAGCCATACGGGTAGAGTGCATAGGGTATTGCAAGGGACCAGGAACATGCGAAGAATGGGGTGGGGGAATTTGGGAAAAGCATGGTGTGACGGGTTGGATCACAGAAACCCCCTTGGGGCTGCCAACTGCTGTGCCAAGATTACTTCTCTTTGCTTTCCTGCCCTGGCAGCTTGGGACTTCAGTGCCCTGCCTGGTTTGAGCCAGACCCGCTAGTCTGCTGCAAATCCAGACCCAGGTCTGAACCACATCTCCTAACAGCTGTAGGCTTAAACTGAAAGCAGCTTAAGAAGTGTTCCTGTCTTTAACACTCAGATGCTCAACTCCAATGAGGTCCAAACCCTAAATAAATCCATTTTACCCTGTATAAAACTTCTACAGGGTAAACTCATAAATTGTTCTCTGTCTATAATGCTGATAGAGAGCGTTATGCCTGCTGCAGCTCCTTGATCTTAGCATGGCAGTGCTGTGTGTCCCTTTCGTGCGCCCCTTCTCCTGCATCCCACTAGCTATCAGCCCATAGATATGAAAGTTCCTATGGCTGGAGCAGAGCTGCAATGCACAGCCTCCTCTCCCCACCGACCCAGCAGATCCAACAGCTCCAGTGTACTCCATACGGGAGCACATCTGTTGTGGAAATCCAGTAAGTTCAGCTGGGAAGATGCTGTGTGAACTGTCGATGCTGAGCAAGCAGGAAGAGGAATTTCAAAAATTCCCTGGCGTTTAAATGAGGGAGGGATGCATGCCTGTGTACCTTCAGGGCGGCGGAGTTCAAATTGCTGACCAGAGCGGTCATGATGGGCATTGTGGGACACCTCCTGGAGGCCAATTAGGGCAACATGAGCAAGCACAGTGATACTGCGTCGAACTAACTTTGTTGCAAAAAGCTCTATGCCTCTCATTGAGGTGGTTTTATTTTGTTGACATAGCAGGAAAGTTAAATTGGCTGGAGGAGCATTGTAGCATGTACATCCCCATTGTTTTGTTGACAAAAGCTGACTTTTGCTGACAAAACTGTCAGGTAGACAAGGCCTAAGAATAAAAAAGAACAGAGAGAGGGAGAGGCAAGAAAGTCAAGCAGGAGTCTATCAACACAGTAAAAAGAAAAGGAGTACTTGTGGCACCTGAGAGACTAACAAATTTATTAGAGCATAAGCTTTAGTGAGCTACAGCTCACTTCATCGGATGCATTTGGTGGAAAAAACAGAGGAGAGATTTATATACACACACAGAGAACATGAAACAATGGGTTTATCATACACACTGTAAGGAGAGTGATCACTTAAGATAAGCCATCACCAGCAGCAAGGGGGGAAAAGGAGGAAAACCTTTCATGGTGACAAGAAAGGTAGGCTAATTCCAGCAGTTAACAAGAATATCAGAGGAACAGTGGGGGGTGGGGTGGGGGGGGGGGAGAAATAACATGGGGAAATAGTTTTACTTTGTGTAATGACTCATTCATTCCCAGTCTCTATTCAAGCCTAAATTAATTGTATCCAGTTTGCAAATTAATTCCAATTCAGCAGTCTCTCGTTGGAGTCTGTTTTTGAAGCTTTTTTGTTGAAGTATAGCCACTCTTAGGTCTGTAATCGAGTGACCAGAGAGATTGAAGTGTTCTCCAACTGGTTTTTGAATGTTATAATTCTTGACGTCTGATTTGTGTCCATTCATTCTTTTACGTAGAGACTGTCCAGTTTGGCCAATGTACATGGCCATCCTAGCCACTATGGATGTAGAAGCCCTCTACACCAACATTCCACACAAAGATGGACTACAAGCCATCAGGAACAGTATCCCCGATACTGTCACAGCTAACCTGGTGGCTGAACTTTGTGACTTTGTCCTCACCCATAACTATTTCACATTTGGGGACAATGTATACCTTCAAATCAGCGGCACTGCGATGGGTACCCGCATGGCCCCACAGTATGCCAACATTTTTTATGGCTGACTTAGAACAACGCTTCCTCCGCTCTCGTCCCCTAATGCCCCTACTCTACTTGCGCTACATTGATGACATCTTCATCATCTGGACCCATGGAAAAGAAGCCCTTGAGGAATTCCACCATGATTTCAACAATTTCCATCCCACCATCAACCTCAGCCTGGACCAGTCCACACAAGAGATCCACTTCCTGGACACTACGGTGCTAATAAGCGATGGTCACATAACCACCCTATATCGGAAACCTACTGACCGCTATTCCTACCTACATGCCTCTAGCTTTCATCCAGATCATACCACTCGATCCATTGTCTACAGCCAAGCTCTATGATATAACCGCATTTGCTCCAACCCCTCAGACAGAGACAAAACACCTACAAGATCTCTATCATGCATTCTTACAACTACAATACCCACCTGCTGAAGTGAAGAAACTGATTGACAGAGCCAGAAGAGTACTCAAAAGTCACCTACTACAGGACAGGCCCAACAAAGAAAATAACAGAACGCCACTAGCCATCACCTTCAGCCCCCAACTAAAACCTCTCCAACGCATCATCAAGGATCTACAACCTCTCCTGAAGGACGACCCATCACTCTCACAGATCTTGGGAGACAGGCCAGTCCTTGCTTACAGACAGCCCCCCAGTCTGAAGCAAATACTTACCAGCAACCACACACCACACAACAGAACCACTAACCCAGGAACCTATCCTTGCAACAAAGCCCGTTGCCAACTCTGTTCACATATCTATTCAGGGGATACCATCATAGGGCCTAATCACATCAGCCACACTATCAGAGGCTCGTTCACCTGCGCATCTACCAATGTGATATATGCCATCATGTGCCAGCAATGCCCCTCTGCCATGTACATTGGTCAAACTGGACAGTCTCTACGTAAAAGAATGAATGGACACAAATCAGACATCAAGAATTATAACATTCAAAAACCAGTTGGAGAACACTTCAATCTCTCCGGTCACTCGATTACAGACCTAAGAGTGGCTATCCTTCAACAAAAAAGCTTCAAAAACAGACTCCAAGGAGAGACTGCTGAATTGGAATTAATTTGCAAACTGGATACAATTAACTTAGGCTTGAATAGAGACTGGGAATGGATGAGTCATTACACAAAGTAAAACTATTTCCCCATGTTATTTCTCCCCCCCACCCCACCCCCCACTGTTCCTCTGATATTCTTGTTAACTGCTGGAATTAGCCTACCTTGCTTGTCACCATGAAAGGTTTTCCTCCTTTTCCCCCCTTGCTGCTGGTGATGGCTTATCTTAAGTGATCACTCTCCTTACAGTGTGTATGATAAACCCATTGTTTCATGTTCTCTGTGTGTGTATATAAAACTGTATTTTCCACGGAATGCATCCGATGAAGTGAGCTGTAGCTCACTAAAGCTTATGC
Organism: Dermochelys coriacea; assembly: GCF_009764565.3. NCBI lineage: Eukaryota > Metazoa > Chordata > Testudines > Dermochelyidae > Dermochelys > Dermochelys coriacea. The sequence goes on along the minus strand of NC_050068.2, from coordinate 79,330,558 downwards.
TCTAATAAATTTGTTAGTCTCTAAGGTGCTACACGTACTCCTTTTCTTTTTGCGAATACAGACTAACACGGCTGCTACTCTGAAACTTATCAACTCAGTGTGACTCTGGGAAAAGCTAGAGATACTTTTTGGGTCTGGTGTTGGCTAAAGAGGCTTTTGGGGCTGTAAGCTAAGAAACTGCCCCTTTTTGTTCTTGGTTCCTTCTGAATTCAGAGATACAGAACTTTTTACATTACTTGTAAATAAACAAGACTGCATCAAAGAAATACCAGATTCCATCAATTTCTGCTTCCATCTGGAACATCTCCAAGGCCCCTGAACTTTAACTAGCTGCTCAGGTCAAAAAGGGGGCAACACTGGTGTCAGGTGCAGGATCAATTTTACAAAGAGATAGAGTATTCCTGTTGAACCAGGCTGGAACACACAATGGAGGTGTTTGCTGAAATGAAAAAAAAAATAGCCAGTAGTATTTAAAGCAAGACCTGAAACAGAAGCTGGAGGCGTCACAAAAGGAATTAAAGCAGCATCTGTAGGATTCCTAGAAAGGGCTGAGGGTTGAATTATAGATGAACATCGAATCTCTGTTGGAGCAACAACTACAAAGAATCTGGACAGATTAGGAAGCCCATTGGGAAAGCTCCCAGGCTGGTATGGCAAGACAGTCTGGTTGCTGGTCATCTCATTGACCTGTCATAGGCCAAAAGTTTTTCCATGAAGTCCTGGGAACCAAGTAAGGTTTAGCCACCTTGGAACTTGGTAACAGAGATGAACTGTAGCAAGCAGTTAAGGACCTGGAAATTCAGCTCCAGAAGCAAATCACAGTAGAAGGCAGCCGCTTGGATGAAGAATTGAGCCAGGCAGAGAACAAGGATAAGACTGGACATTTATGACCCTTTTCTATCCTATTTGTAACCCACAGAGGCCCAGAGGGAAGAGGTCAGGCTGTCCCAGCTCAAATAATGCAAAAGCTTGATACCTTTAAGGAAATTCTCCCTGGGAGGCTTATTCGGCTCAATGCAATGTTACAGCTCAAATCAATGGCTGGGAAGATAGACAGAGGGGTTACTAGCAGTCAACTTGGGTGGCTCAGCTCTGGAGAATTTATCCCCAGAGAAGAGGATGAAGTTATCCAGACCATGTACAAGCCCTTCACATGCAGTATGGAGCTAACTATCCATCTGAGCTGGCCAGGGCACAGTTTAGAGCTAGGACAGGGAAAGAAGAAACCTCACCTGAACTGGCAGAGGACCTGCAGAGATTTATGTTCCTGGATATCATGAGGTGTTCTAGGATAGACTGGCAATGGACCAATTGATAGATGCACAACTGGATTAGCATAGGTGTCTTGCAAATCTAGATCAGCAAAAGGAGGCCACAGATGCTTTGAGAGACTTGGTTTGCCACCAAGTACTTGAATCTTTCCCTGTTGTAGTTCACCATAACAGGAAGCAACTACTAGTGAAGAAGAGGGAAGCTGATTGCCATAAGCCCTGTAAGTACAGCTCTGTGTCTAATATGTATGATGAAATGGGGGTGTAGGGACTCCTGGGGACAGGTCCTTGGTTTTGGAACATCTTGAACCCAGGGCGGCGGGGGCTCTGGGTCTTTTAATGCTCCCTTGTCACCACCAAAGGAGCTAGACAGGACAGCACCTCAGGCTTACCTCCCAACACCAGCTCCTGCTCTGACCACTAGGTCGACCGCCTAGGCCCTGGTTCCTAACGGGGGAGACTAATCTGGTTCATGACCATTTTGAACTATTAGAACAGATGATAAAATTGGTAAAAATGCAAAAATTAAAGGAGACAGTTCAGATAAATGCTGGCACAGTGACAAAACTGGCCACAAAAAGAAGGATTGTTATAAATGAAAGGTAGGCCAAGACTGCTTGTCAGAGGTGTGTAGTGAAAGCCTCTCTCTCACTTTGGGAAATGGGGGAAGCTGAAGGGGCAAAATTTGGAGGTACAAGCATTAACTCCACAGTTTTTGTTTAGATCTGGGCAGTTAAACAACAATAATGGAGTTGGGCTATCGAGTTTGTAATAGGATCTGTGATGTGTACAGAGGATAGTTAACACAGGCTCAATCATAATTTTTTATTAGACCATACAGGCGAAAAAGGACAGGGAACAGGGGATCCAAACCTGAACTGCCTAATTGGTCTGAAATGGAGACAGTGACTAGGACAGGGACAACTGTCCAGAAACTGAGACAATTATGTCTGAAGATTGGACCTCTAAAATGTGAGTAAGAAGTCTGGGTTGCTGAAATAGTGGATGAGCTAATAATTGTCTTGGATTTCATTATGTGAATAACTGTGAATTCAGTGCCAGGATAGGTGTCTTACAAATTCAGTCTGTGGAAATTCCCTTTAAAGATATGGCCCAGGTGAGACACATGGTTTGTAGGCAACTGGTTTGCAATTAAGGAATTGTCCTTCCCCCAGGAAAGAAACCATTATAACAGCTACATGCTGTGGTAGCTTTCTAGCAAGGGAAAGATGGAGAGTGATTGAAACTGCTTTTGAGACCCAGGATCTCAGGGGAATCTTAGCTGCTAAAGCTCTTGTGGATCTGAAACATGAACTGATCCATTTACTTGCAGAATGTTTCTGAAAAAGAGAAAATAGTAAAAAGGAAACAGCAGTTACAAAATTTGAGCTGGTAATATTGGTATAGAAGAAAACTACAAAGAGGAAAAGGGTAAGGTGACTCCCAGAATTTCTACTGGATTTGTTCCAGTGCAGTGCTGTACACTTCAGTGGGGAACAGCAGAATAGTCTGAGACTTTCTGGTTAGGAATCAGCAGTTATTCTCTTGATCCAACAGAGATATAGGTTGTACAATACTGGTCCAGCCAAGATTGGTATGCGAGAGAAACAGACCCATTAAACACCCACCTCACTGGTTACCAGTAGCAAAAAGGGAAGAGGCACTATAGACCATCAAGAAAATGCATCAGGAGGGCATAACTGGGGCCTCACCCCTTGTTCTGGTTAAGAAAAAGATGGCAGAACCACACTCTGTGTGGACTATAGAAAATAAATGAAGACACTTTAAAGCGGTAGTGGGCAATCTGCGGACCATGGGCCGCATGCGGCCCATCAGGGTAATCCGCTGGTGGGCCGCCAGACTGTTTATTTACATTTGCATGGCCACCTGCAGCTCCCAGTGGCCCCGGTTCGCTGTTCTCGGCCAAGGAGAGCAGCAGGAAGCGTCGGCCAGGCCCACGCCACTTCCCGCAGCTCCAATTGGCTGGGAACGGCAAACTGCGGCCACTGGGAGCTGCAGGCGGCTGTGCAAATGTAAACAAATGTCTGGCGGCCCACCAGCGGATTACCCTGATAGGCCACTTGTGGTCCGTGGGCCACAGGTTGCCCACCACTGCTTTAAAGGATTCTTATCCATTACCATAAATATATGATAGCCTGGATGCTGCAGCAGGTTCAATCTGGTTTTCCACACTGGATCTTAAAAGTGGGTATTGGCAAGTGGAAGTGGATCCAAAAGACGGGAAAAGTTGCTTTCTCAGCCGGACAAGGCTGGTTGCCATTTAAAGTGATGGCTCTGGATTTGTGAAACACATCAGCCGCATTCATGCCTCTCTCAGCCTGTCTGTACCATCTTAGGTGATATCAAATGCTAAAACATTTGAGCAGGAACTAAAACATTTACAAAAAGAAAAGGAGTACTTCTGGCACCTTAGAGACTAACACATTTATTTGAGCATAAGCTTTTGTGAGCTACAGCTCACTTCATTGGATGCATTCAGTGGAAAATACAGTGGGGAGATTTATATACACACACAGAGAACATGAAACAATGGGTTTTATCACACACACTGTAAGGAGAGTGATCACTTAAGATGAGCTATTACCAGCAGGAAGGGTGGGGGGGAGGAGGAAAACCTTTTGTGGTGATAATCAAGGTGGGCCATTTCCAGCAGTTAACAAGAACGTAAGAGGAACAGTGGGGGGGGGGGCGTGGGGGGGGGGGGGAAATAACATGGGGAAATAGTTTTACTTTGTGTAATGACCCGTCCACTCCCAGTCTCTATTCAAGTCTAAATTAATTGTATCCATTTTGCAAATTAATTCCAATTCAGCAGTCTCTTGTTGGAGTCTGTTTTTGAAGTTTTTTTTATTGAAAGATAGCCACTCTGTAATCGAGTGACCGGAGAGATTGAAGTGTTCTCCGACTGGTTTTTGAATGTTATAATTCTTGACGTCTGATTTGTGTCCATTTATTCTTTTATGTAGAGACTATCCAGTTTGGCCAATGTACATGGCAGAGGGGCATGCTGGCACATGATGACATATATCACATTGGTAGATGCGCAGGTGAACAAGCCTCTGATAGTGTAGCTGATGTGATTAGACCCTATGACGGTGTCTCTTGAATAGATATGTGGACAGAGTTGGCAATGGGCTTTGTTGCAAGGATAGGTTCCTGGGTTAGTGGTTCTGTTGTGTGGTAGCTGGTGAGTATTTTCTTCAGGTTGGGGAGCTGTCTGTAAGCAAGGACTGGCCTGTCTCCCAAGATCTGTGAGAGTGATGAGTCGTCCTTCAGGAGAGGTTGTAGATCCTTGATGATGCGTTGGAGAGGTTTTATTTGGGGGCTGAAGGTGATGGCTAGTGGCGTTCTGTTATTTTCTTTGTTGGGCCTGTCCTGTAGTAGGTGACTTTTGGGTACTCTTCTGGCTCTGTCAATCAGTTTCTTCACTTCAGCAGGTGGGTATTGTAGTTGTAAGAATGCATGATAGAGATCTTGTAGGTGTTTGTCTCTGTCTGAGGGGTTGGAGCAAATGCGGTTATATCGTAGAGCTTGGCTGTACACAATGGATCGTGTGGTGTGATCTGGGTGAAAGCTAGAGGCATGTAGGTAGGAATAGCGGTCAGTAGGTTTCCGTTATAGGGTGGTGTTTATGTGACCATCGCTTATTAGCACCGTAGTGTCCAGGAAGTGGATCTCTTGTGTGGACTGGTCCAGGCTGAGGTTGATGGTGGGATGGAAATTGTTGAAATTATGGTGGAATTCCTCAAGGGCTTCTTTTCCATGGGTCCAGAGGATGAAGATGTCATCAATGTAGCGCAAGTAGAGTAGGGGAATTAGGGGACAAGAGCTGAGGAAGCGTTGTTCTAAGTCAGCCATAAAAATGTTGGCATACTGTGGGGCCATGCGGATACCCATTGCAGTGCCGCTGATTTGAAGGCATACATTGTCCCCAAATGTGAAATAGTTATGGGTGAGAACAAAGTCACAAAGTTCAGCCACCAGGTTAGCCATGACATTATTGGGGATACTGTTCCTGACTGCTTGTAGTCCATCTTAGTGTGGAATGTTGGTGTAGAGGGCTTCTACATCCATAGTGGCTAGGATGGTGTTTTTAGGAAGATCACCGATGGATTGTAGTTTCCTCAGAAAGTCAGTGGTGTCTCGAAGATAGCTGGGAGTGCTGGTAGCGTAGGGCCTGAGGAGGGAGTCTACATAGCCAAACACTCCTGCTGTCAGGGTGCCAATGCCTGAGATGATGGGATGTCCAAGATTTCCAGGTTTATGGATCTTGGGTAGCAGATAGAATACCCCAGGTTGGGGTTCCAGGAGTGTGTCTGTGCGGATTTGTTCTTGTGCTTTTTCAGGGAGTTTCTTGAGAAAATGCTGTAGTTTCTTTTGGTAACCCTCAGTGGGATCAGAGGGTAATGGCTTGTAGAAAGTGGTGTTGGAGAGCTGCCTAGTAGCCTCTTGTTCATATTCAAGTAAAACTAGATGTATTCATGATGACAACAGCACCTCCTTTGTCAGCCTTTTTGATTATGGTGTCAGAGTTGTTTCTGAGGCTGTGGATGGCATTGTGTTCTGCACGGCTAAGGTTATGGGGCAAGTGATGCTGCTTTTCCACAATTTCAGCCCGTAGACGTCGGCGGAAGCACTCTATGCAGAAGTCCAGTCTGTTGTTTCGACCTTCAGGAGGAGTCCATCGAGGATCCTTCTTTTTGTAGTGTTGGTAGGAAGGTCTCTGTGGGTTAGTATGTTGTTCAGAGGTGTGTTGGAGACGTCGAAAATAGGATTCTAGGTCACCATAGAACTGTATCATGTTTGTGGGGGTGGAGGGGCAAAAGGAGAGGCCCTGAGATAGGACAGATTCTTCTGCTGGGCTAAAGTATAGTTGGATAGATTAACAATATTGCTGAGTGGGTTAAGGGAACCACTGTTGTGGCCCCTTGTGGCATGTAGTAGTTTAGATAGTTTAGTGTCCTTTTTCTTTTGTAGAGAAGCAAAGTGTGTGTTGTAAATGGCTTGTGAAATTTTTGTAAAGTCCAGCCACAAGGAAGTTTGTGTGGAAGGTTGGTTCTTTGAGAGTATCTAGTTTTGAGAGCTCATTCTTAATCTTTCCCTGTTTGCTCCAACCTGAAGCAAATACTCACCAGCAACCACATACCACACAACAGAATCAGTAACCCTGGAACCTATCCTTGCAACAAAGCCTGTTGCCAACTCTGTCCACATATCTATTCAGGGGACACCATCATAGGGCCTAATCACATCAACCACACTATTAGAGACTCGATCACCTGCGCATCTAGTAATGTGATATATGCCATCATGTGCCAGCAATGCCCCTCTGCCATGTACATTGGTCAAACTGGTCAGTCTCTACGTAAAAGAATAAATGGACACAAATCAGACGTCAAGAATTATAATATTCAAAAACCAGTCGGAGAACACTTCAATCTCTCCGGTCACTCGATTACAGACCTGAGAGTGGCTATCCTTCAACAAAAGAACTTCAGAAACAGACTCCAAGGAGAGACTGCTGAATTGGAATTAATTTGCAAACTGGATACAATTAATTTAGACTTGAATAGAGACTGGGAGTGGATGGGTTATTACACAAAGTAAAACTATTTCCTCATGTTATTTCTCCCCCCCACCCACCCTACCCCACTCCCCACTGTTCCTCAGGCATTCTTGTTAACTGCTGGAAATGGCCCACATTGATTATCACCACAAAAGGTTTTCCTCCTCCCCCCCACCCTTCCTGCTGGTAATAGCTCATCTTAAGTGATCACTCTCCTTACAGTGTATATGATAAAACCCATTGTTTCATGTTCTCTGTGTGTGTATATAAAACTGTATTTTCCACGGAATGCATCTGATGAAGTGAGCAGTAGCTCACGAAAGCTTATGCTCAAATAAATGTGTTAGTCTCTAAGGTGCCACAAGTACTCCTTTTCTTTTTGCGAATACAGACTAACACGGCTGCTACTCTGAAACCAAACATTTACAAAGGATCTGTGAGAAGCTGAAGGCAGCCAATTTGAAATTGAACCCAAAGAAATGTGAGATCTTCAAAAAGAGATAATCTATCTTGGGCACACAGTTAGTGAGGAGGGAATTTCCACTAAGGAAAAAGAAAATTGAGGTGTGCCAGAGTTGGTCAGCTCCCCAAACACTCACATTTTACAGTGCTCTGCTCCTATTACAGATGGTTTACTGTTGGGTTTGCTAATATTGCAAAACCAATGCGTAGGTAGAGTGAGAAAGGGAAACTATTTCAGTGGTCAATAGTTTGATTAGCCTTTTCAGTGTTTGAAAAATGCTTTGGTGACAGCTCCTATCTTGGCCTATCCATATTTCAACCCCCCTTTTCATATTGGACACAGATGCTTATGGTTTGCGGGCACTAGTGACACAAGGACACAAGCAGCTTGAAAGGGTGGTAGTTTATTATAGCAAAAGTCTAAATCCCTGAGAGAAATTATTGCAGTATGTGAAGGAACTCCTGGCCTGGGTTAAATCTATAGCAGATCATGCTTCCCTGCAATGACCCTTTAGATTCAGGAATCCTGTGGGACAGCTTGTTATGTGGTTGGAAAAACTATGAAATCATAGCACTGCAATCACACACAGGTCTGGCCATGAGCATGAGAATGCTGGTCTCTTGTCCAGACAGCCTTATGGGTTTTCTTCATCAGGAAAGCAATGAATTAGATGCTCAAGGGGAGAAGTGTCCCTCCACTCCTCCAATTCCCAGAGCCATGGTCCTGGTCCATCCACTGAAACAATGTGGATGAGGTGGCAGGAATGGACCCCAGATCAACTAAAAACCAAAGAGAGGATCCTGTTATCAGGAGAGTGTGTAATTGGAAAATCAGTCAACAAATGCAGCCACCCTGGAATATAGTGCCCTCACAACACTCCAGTAAAAGCTTTCTGGTCACTGTGGGAAAACTTGAACTTTACAGATGAAATATCACATAGGAGATGGGAGAAATCAATGGGTGAGCAATACAAGTGCCAGCTGGTTGTACCAGATGCATTGAAAAAGGGAGTACCAAGGTTATGTCATGATTTCTAAAACTACTGAACATTTCTGGGGTTGCAAAAGCCTAAGCTAAGCTAAGGGAGAATTTCTATTGGGTAAAACACAATCAGGATGTAGAAAAGTGGCGCAGGAAATGTTATGCTTGCATTGCTAAAAAGGGCCCCCACTCTAAAACTGAGAGAAGCCCTTTGCTATAGTATTTGTGGGGGCACCAGAGGAGCACATCCCCACTGATGTTCTTACACCATTGCCTGAAACAGGCTGGCAATCAATATTTGCCTCAGTCACCAAATTCCACAGCAACAATAGGCACTCCTCAGAGGCTGTTTGGCTTTTCTCTCTGTGGATTTCTTTGCAGAGATTTAGATGGGAATAAAATTCATTTTGGGTTGGTGATTGTGACAGAATGTACCCCAGTGTCTACACCCGATCGTAATAATCTTTGTATAAGGTATGTTGTCTTGCAAGGTATCATCTGAAAAGTCATAATTTGCTGGTCAATATTCTCCTGATAAAATGTGTGGCAACATTGTATGTGAAGTTAGAACATTTTGCATGCTGTTCTTAACAGATGTTCCAAACTGAGGCAAACAGGTCTGTCTCAATCAAAGAAATGTGTGCTCTGCTTAATTTGCATTTAAGCAGTAAACAGAGTCATCAAGCAGGAAGGGAAAAAAAGAACCTCCAACAGGTGAGGAAAAGCAGCAGGGGGCATCCTTTCCTGTAGACTTTCGGTCTCCTGAATCTCAGTTGGAAATGTTTTCCAAGGGGGAGGGGGAGTGACCCTATTAAAAAGGAGGACAAACATCCCAAGACACCCCTCCTCTTCTCTCACTTTCTGTCCATCAATTCACTGCATGTGAATGGACAAAGGAAGCAGCTGCTTAACAGAAGAAGGGGTCCTGACTGAATATATTTGGACGGTAAGACTATGGAGAGCATGAGGTGAGGAAAACTTTGCTTTGATTTCCTTGTTTCTTGTTAAGTTAGCCATTAGTTGTGTTTTATCATTTTTTTTCCTTGTAACCATTTCTGACTTTTATGCTTTATTACTTGTATTCACTTAAAAATCATCTCTTTGTGGTTAATAAACTTGTTTTATTGTTTTATCTAATCCAATGTATTTAAACTGAAGTGTTTGGGAAACTCCATTGGGGATAGCAAAATGTGTGCATGCTTTTTCCATTGCTGAAATTGCAGACCTATTTAAATTTGTATCGTCTAGGAGAGGGGTGGGCAGTACAGGACATACATTTTGGGAGGGGAAAATCTGGGACTGGGATTGGTGTTAGGGCCACCCTGCAGTATAATTCAGCCTGGTAAGAGCCTTGGTTTGGCTGGGTGGCTGAAGCATGCACACAGACATAAGTGGGA